>NC_056500.1:22067152-22118788 GCF_014905685.2 Nematolebias whitei
TATATAATTCTCTCACTTTTTCTAAGTCTCTTTCAAATGCAACTCTTTTCCTTCTTTGCCTTTGCAGATCTCAAGCCATCTCAATGATTTTTTACCATCAGGTGCACAATTATAACTGGAGGGAGACTTAGCTCTGTGTTACAATGTCCATAGAAATGTTCTCTGAGACTGATATATGCTGTGCTGTGCCTAAAGTGCCACTTCTCTACTCTAATTGGTGTTGCAGCTCTTCACGGATTCAAGCCAATCAAGATTCAACAGTGACCTTTATAAGAATACTAGAGGTGCACTTCTAGGCCTTCTGGCCATTTGAGTGTCATTACAACATGACTGCATGTTGGTTGTGGACATGGAACTTTGTATGTACATTTGAGTTATAATTTGTTGTTTCATTCTTATTTCCCAAGCCATTTATGTTCACAACCAGCTTTTTTTTTTCTCGTTTATGTGTTACATGGAGGAGGCAGAAAAGAGAGCCTTGGCATCCTTTTCAGGGACACCACTAAGTCATTGGTTCAGGTATGTTGATGACACCTGGGTTAAAATTAAATCTCAGGAAGTCCAGCATTTCACTGACCACATCAACTTTGTGGATAAATGTATAAAGTTCACACGAGAAGATGTAAATATGGCAGGTTGGTTTTCTTGGACTGTGAGGTCTCAGTCTCTGAAGGACATTTGCAAACTGATATGTAATGCAAACCCACTCACACTGACCAGTATTTGTGCTTTGACTCCCCTCACCCTCTGGAGGGCAAGTTAGGAGTCATCAGGACTCTATACCACAGAGCAGACACCATCCCCACTAACTCAGAAGCCTGGCATAAGATAAATTTCACACAAGACAGGCTCTAGAGCAATGTGGAAGGGAAGTCTGAGATTGTCAGCATTGCATGTTCCCATACAATGACAAAATTAGTTCTCTGCATTTAATCCATCACACCTGTGATACACCCAGGTAGAGCAGTGGACAAATATGTACAGTAAGCGCCTGGGGAACAATTTGGGATTGGGTGTCTTCTTGCTCAGAGACACCATGACATGTGGGAATGGCTGGGAGTTGAACTGTGATTTTCTGGTCTCAAGTCAGCTGCTCTACCTTTACCCCCTTTACCCCATCTTGGCTCCTTTTGGAACTGGGCCTTCCTCAAAGCAAAGAAGAAGCCTAAACACAACTCCAGCCAGCCATCAGGTGAAAAAGAGGAACCCAGACCAGTGGTCATTCCATATGTTGCGAGAGTGTCAGAAACTGAGATGTTTATTTTCTAAACATGACGTCCCAGTGGCTTTTAAACCCCAAAATGCATTATGGCAAAGACTGGTTCATCCCAAAGATCCAGTCCCCTGGCACAAACAGAGTAATATTGTGTATGCTGTTCAGTGTCAGGAGGGCTGTGATAGTGCTACATCAGGGAAACTAAACAGCCTCATCTAAAAGGATGGTCCAGCACAGAAGATCAACATCATCAGGCCATGACTCTGCGGTCTACACTCGTCTCCAGGCCACCGCTCACTTATTCAGGGAGGAAGATGTTCATATCCTGGATAGAGAGGAACGAGGATTTGAGAGGGGAGTAAAGGAGGCCATCTTTGTGAAAAGAACATGTCCATCATTAAACGGGGGCGGAGGCCTCAATGCTGTTATTGCTAGTATCACTCAGCCTTCTGTGAATAGCAAGAAGTCATCAGGGAACTAATGATCAATTGTTAGGCTGATGGTCCTCCTTTATCATGTGAACAGCTAATTTGTGTGTCATCAGCAAACTGGTTGATGAGGATGTGATATTTATACATCTAAGTTTGTTGCAGCTCCTCAGACTGACGAAGTTTTTTGAATAAAAGACGAAATGTTTCAACAAGAAGAATCTGTCTATTTTCAGGATGTTATAAGAATGTTGTTATCTAAATGTCTAACACATCATATCATGGGAATAAAAATATGCCAGTCTATCCTGAATTGTAAATTAGGCTCAAGAAAAAAAAAGTCTGGATTTTTATTTATTTTTTATTTTTATTGAGAGTGATTATCTTGTACTTTTGCACTTGTGTGCCAGACAGATCAGTTTGATTCCCTTAATGTGAACCAGACTGGACTTTCTTAGCAGCACATTGAAAACATTAGGGTTGTCAGTTTGCCGTAGTTAAAAAAAAAGAGCATCTAATTTAATTATGATGCTTTTCCTGCACTTAGAAACCATGTTTCTCGTGTCAGTTAAGTAAAAACGACACCCAGGTTTTGTTATGTCAAAAATTATTTTTGTAATGCCCTTACTAAACTGAAGCATTTCTATAAAAATATAATTCAATCACACTCATCTATTTGAACGAGGAAAGAACAAAGTCTTGAATGTTTTTATTCACAGTTTAATTGTTTAACTAAAACATAGTTTTGGGGGACGAGCATGTTACTAAAATAAAAAAAATAAATAAATTGTTAGCTTTCAGATAAATAGTGAGCCCTTGTGGATTTTTTTTAAACTGTATCTATCATGTAAAACTATGCCAAAAAATGCATGTGCTTTGTATTGTCTCGATTCTCTGTCTATAAAACATTCTTTTTTTACTTTCCTTAGGCTATTTTGTGTGCATGCATGGATTTAGGGTTGTGTTTACTTGTGTCAGGAGAAGTGCAACTGTTTATCTGTGTATGGTTGCCAAAAGAGGCCTGAGGAGATGTGTTGTAGATGAACACATGGAGCTTAATGTAGCCACTTGGCACCTAGCCTTTCCTGCACTGGTCTGTAATGTGATTTGTCCTGTCTGTTGATACCCCAATATGCCCCCTTCTTCTCCCCCTAACCCTCTCGTAAGACCCCTTCACTCCTACTTCCAATTTTCACATTAACCCAATTAGCATGTCGTCAATAATGCTCAGCATTTCATTTTGCTGCTTTAATTAACAAATTCAATTTGCTCCAAACTGCTGTGAAAACAAATTAAAAGCGCAGCAAATTAAAAGCCCTTGGTATCAGCGGATAAAGCTAAGGTGATTACAGATGCGTCAAATGACACTTTTCTTGTTTGTTTTATCTCAGGAGGGGCAAAGTGACTCTTAAGGAGAATAGAATCCATGAAATACTGGACAAAGGCAGTAAAGAATTTAGAATCAAAACTTTTGAAAGATTTGGAGGTTTTGTAGGTGGAGATGGAACAAAGCTGTTTGTGGATCCTTTGCTACATGGGGATGCCATTGCTAGTTTTGTTAGAGTAAATGATTACTGTATACCGTATGTTAGTTTTGCCTCAAAATGCATTAAACAAAACTGCTTGTTTGCTCGATAAGATACATGATAGCAAGAAGTTCAAGTTGTAACTCAAGTCATCTCCATCTTTCTGGTCTTTCAGTTTTCTGTACCAACCTGCACCCTTTTTCCATTCTTTGTTTTTATTTTGTGGAACATGATAAAACTGTCAAATTGTTACATCATTGTTTTTGTGTTTGTTTGTATCTTTGTTTTTTGGGAGGAGGAAGCAACAGTTGCTAAGTTATCTTCTAATACCTTAATCATGTTTTGTCAATAATTTTGTGGAAATGATCTTTAATATTTACATTAAAGTTAAATCTGTTATACAAATATTATTTAGCTCATCATTTTACACTTGTATTGTTCAGGTATACCTACTCTGAAAGGCACCTCACAACAGAGATCCAACTTTTATTCAGTAGTTGTACTTGTCAGTATCTCCAGACTGCTTGTTGGGTAAAAATGAAGCTGATTGCTCTGTTGTGTGGCTGCTTGACAATCAAAGAAGATTACCAGCAATCAGCAGAAAGGCAATGCATCATTTTATATCTTGTCCTTGCTACTTTTTTTTGGACTGGTGGTTTACCTATATAGACATGTAATTCAAGTGCATATATCTTTAAAAAAAAAACAAAAAAAAAAAAACCAACAGTACTTCTGAACTTATGCAGTTCAGATTTGTATGTAGTAGGAATCAAACTCAAAGTTTCTTTATTTGTGGTACATTTTGTGGAACGAAAGTGTGCACACGTGGTCCCGTTACATCCAAAAAAAGTAAAAATTGTAACGAAAAACCATAATAAGGTCTAAGACATGAACTAAGAAATGCGCTAAACTAAGAATACGCTAAGCACTAGCAGTACAAAAACAATACGACGAGCAAAAGCAGCACAAACATGAGTCTGTGTGAGGAATGTAATATCAGAAATCACAGTAGGCTGCTTGTCTTGGTTTTGTATTTGCCATTTGATCTATTTTTTTATTTAACACCAAAACTTTTTTCCCACTATGTACCTGTTTTTATAGAATTGACTATTGTAAGCATAATTTGTGATTTCTGGTCTTTAATTCCCATCCAAAAACTCTTCTGGAATTGCTCTGCCTGATGCTTTCTTGTGTTTTTAATTGAGGCAAGTTTTCTTCCCATTTTTCAGTTGGATGTGAGGTAGAAAACAATTCCCATTGAGTACCTCTCTGTAGCCCTGGATGTCCATTCATTATTTGTGATCACAATAAGAGAAGCCTTAGATGAGTTATGGACCACTGTAGTTTTTACTTTGTTGAAAAGAACAAGCCAAGTATGGTGCTGGATAAAAGGTCAGCAAGTGTAAATTTTGCTACAGCAATTTATTACTTTAAGCATAAAAAGTGTAATGATGTATTCAAAGATGAGTGTGGTCTTGTTTTGCTGCTAAGTTGTTAATTTTGCTGTGACCAAATCTGAACAGCTAGCTCTTTAGATCTGAATTTTTTTGCCCGCTATGCGGCCCATATTGGATTTTTTTCATGACAGTCTGAATGTTACATATTCCGAGGTCTTTCAAAGCAACTGCAGTCTGAACGGTAATGTCCCATTTCAAATTATTTTTACATCAGTGGGGTGGAGTAAGCAGATCGATTCATGTATTAATAATAATGATAGCAGCCTTATGCAATTTTAATCTTGGAACTCCACATCTTCAGCTACAGAACAGAAGTTCAGTTGCTTTGTCTTTATTCTTTTAATTTGTCATCCTGGATGATTGAGAATCAACAGCAACATATGATACTAATATTAGTTTCAGCCATATTGATACTAATGTGATGGGGTCAATACTTGAATTTGTTTCTGCCTTCAATATGTCACTCCTGTTCCAAAAATACAATGCTATGCCAGAGGAGCCCTCAAGAGCCAAGATTAAATGTAAACACTGGACCAAACAAGCATGCCAGATAATAATTTAATCAGTTCTGATTGTGCAACTTCAGAATAACACATGCTAACATGCTAACATTCATATTTAATATTGTAAACACAGCATGCCATGTGTGATGTCATGGTTTCTTCTGCACATGCGGATCACTTCAGAAACTGTAAAGAGTTCACACTGGAGCCTGATGGAGACCATATTGTAATGATAATGTGAACAGTCATAAAATATCAGATCTGAGCAAAAAAAAAAAGAATTGAGCAATAAGACCTGCAGTATGAACGCAGCCTTAAGTCTCCCACATACTCGGGCGTCCTGTGTGTACTTTGTGAGCCGCTCGGACACTGTGCACACTGTCCACAGATGGTTGAGACTTTATACTTGAGCATACACCCTGATGGGCTGCAGCCCAGCTCTGCAGACAAGGGGTGTTGACCTTCGGGACAAATTGAGGTCGCCGATTGGTCATTTGCTGACACGCCTACTGGATTGATTGACAGGTCACACACAAAAAAAAAAAAAAACGAGCTGCCGACGGCCCTGGGTAGAGGCAGCTGGCAGCCCAGGAGCAGTGGCAGCGGTGTTTTGTGTTTATATGTTGTTAATAAAAAGTTCTAAAAAATAAATAAAACAGGGAGCGCTGGCCCTGCAGCCCACACATCAAATTGGCACACCAGGAAATCTCCAGACCCTCCTGCAGCCATGCCGGGCCTGATTTTAATTCTCTCGTGACAAATTCCTTAATTTCTCACAATTTCTATTATAGCATCAACAGATGAAAAGGAAGAGATCGCTTGCCTCTTGGCAAAAAAGCAAAAGAAAAGACCATTAAACCAGACCAGGGATGAAGAATGGGAACATACAATGATGACAATACATAACACGTTATTATTGTTATTAAGAAGGGGAATTTAATACATTGGTGTCGCATACAAAACAGTACATCACCGGGCAGTTTATTGTGCAAAACCGAGTACGCGGTCGTAAAAATTGATCTTCGTGCAGACATGGCTTGCGGACTTCCACTTCGAGACCACTTTGAGTCTGCCTCAGATACGTGTGGACCTCTGTGGAGTGAAGTACGCTCGAGTATGTGGCGGCCTTTAGAGAGAACATGTGTAGGGATACAGCTTTTTTCACAGGTTCCTGGTTCCTGAGCAGCGCCAATGAGCAGCAGCTGTGGAAGATATCGCTACCAAGCTCCAGGGGTATAAAGGACTACAGGAGAGCCTACTTCTTTGCTGGAGCATTGCATAACTCCCGGTAGTTGCTTACAGCCAAACTTTGTGTTAATGAGTAAACTTTTACTTACCTTGCTTTCTCCTCGTGCTCCTAGTACCTGCCTCCTGAAGTCTCATGCCCCGGATCCCTCGTCAGTCTCCTTGTGCTCTCAAAGGAACCTTGCTCACCCTCAGCTGCTCGGCTGCCATTCCACCACCAGCCCTACTATCTCCCTCTGCCTAGAACCACTTATCCTCTTCTCCACGTGTTAATGTCTCCGCTACCCAGTAAGAGTTTGCCCACCTGTGAATCTTCAAACCTCTTACTACGATCCTGGACTCATCCTATTTCCTCCCTCCTCAGGTGCTCAAGACTCCCTTATAAATAAGATTGTTATATTTAAATTCACTATAAATAAATCACTTTAAATCATATTTGAGTTGTCTGCTTTCCCTCAGTCTGGTTCTCATTTGGATCTAACCCCCTAATCATGACAACATAAAAGTAGTTGTAGTGAGGACTGAGGACGCAGAAGACTGAGTGAGATGGAGGAGGGTGACTCACTGTGGTGACCCCTGAACAGGAAAGTCGAAAGAAGAATCATTTGAACTGTTAGCTGGGGGCTGTTTGAAAGCAATGGGCAAAAACAACTTGCGCTCTTGTGTTTTTCTTTCCCTATACAGGTACTTGTAATGTTTACATTTAGATGATGCTGTTATGAATAAGTGATGCAGTTCTTCTGTTGATTGAGTTTAGTTTATTTACTTTAACAAAAGTTTAACATTTTACAGAATTTTTAAACAATGCTTTATGCATTTGGTACAGATGCATACTGAACTGAAACACCCATAACCTGTAGTCCAGATACTTTTGATGGCTGATGGGGGGGACTTTTTTTTTTAGCTTTAATGTTAAGTGAATTTTTAGGTTTCAAGCCACTGGGTATTGGCAACAAGCTAACTTTTCTGACCCAGAACCAAAAGGGGAATAAAATCTAACTTTTGTCACTACAGTAGTCCCTCAATTATCGCGGGAGTTACGTTCCACACACACCCGCGATAGATGAAAAATCATGAAGTAGGAATGTTATATTTATTTTAGCATTTATATATATTTCAAGACTTTATAAACCCTTCCCACATGTTCTAAACTCTTAAACCTATGTAATTTTAACAACATACGTATATGTCTTGCACAGTAGCTATTGCAAAATTTTATGAGTACTCACCAGCTCTGCAGAAGTTCTGTTCCGGTCAGGCTTAGTTCCGTTCAGCTACCCTGCAGCATGACAAGCCCACCGCCCCGTCCAGGTTGATGTGCATGTGCTACAGCTCCAGGAAGGACACTTGACACGCAAGGTTGCCTAGGATTAGTCCACCACCTCAGCCCCATCCAGACCAGCACCGCATGACCAGAACCAGGCCGAACCCCAGGATCCCTTCAGCTCCCTGGATCTGGGTCACTTTGAGTCCAGATCAACTGCAGCCCAGGTACTCACCAGTGATGATACTATTTGAAGGATGAGTTGAGCTTCAGGATTATTTGCAACATTCATGCCCCTTCTGAGAGCTTAAGAGATCACATAGAATTGTGTTGTGAAACGTCCCTCCATTTTGGAGGAAAGCAGCTGCTGGAAGCACTGTTGGCTTCTGGGTAGTGTAGTCCTTTTGATTGGTGATACAGCATACGCTTATTGAAAGAAAACTACAAAATGGTGGTGCCTGTCTGAAGTATCCATCCATTCATTATCTTTACCCGCTTATTCCTTTTTGGGTCATAGGGGTCACTGGTGCCCATGTCCAGCAATCACTGTACGAGAGGCAGGGTACACCCTGGACAAGTCCATCACAGGGACGCTTAGAGACAAACAACCATTCATTCTCTCACTCACACCTAGAGACAATTTAGAGTTACCAATTAGCCTAAAATGCATGTTTTTGGTCTGTGAGAGGAAACCAGAGTACTCGGAGAAAACTCACGCATGCACAGAGAGAAAATGCAAACCAACCAGAAAGGCCCCCGGACTGGGATTTGAACCAGGGTAATCTGCTCGCTGAGAGGCAGCAGCTCCACTGGTTGGGCCACCATGCTGCTGAAATATTTGTTTTTGTTAACTTTTTTATTTTGTACTGTCCCACTCACGTGAGTAATCATTGAAAAACCACAAAAGAGCGCGTCCTCGAAAGTCGAACCGCGAAGTAGCGAGGAACTACTGTACTTCATTCAGATGCTTCATGCAAGCTTTTGTGAGTTTGTCCTCTTTAAACAAGTGTCATTTGAATACCATCCTGCTCCATCTCCTCCGAGCTCCACTCCCATGCCAATCTGTGTTTAAAAGTTCCCAGACACCAAACAGTGCATCCATCTGCTCCACACATCAACATCTGTAGATGGTGTTGACTGTTTTGACATGGGGGGAAAGGCACACATCTTGCAGTTTAACTGTATGTGTGTGTTGCTGTTGTTAGCTTTTTTTAATATATATTTTGGTGTATCTCCCTCAACCCCCCCCCCTCCCCCCCTCATTCTTTCTGTTCTCTCTAAGCAGCTAATTATCGCCCCGCTTAATTACCAGTAAACACAGCGACCCAGCATGTGTCAGCTTTAAAGAACTATTCATCAGTCTATTCCAATACCTGATTGAACTCATCTAAATGGAAAAGTTGTGCTGGAGAAAATGTTTTAGTAACACAGCATTTTGATTCATTACTTTTCTAATATGTCTCCCACTGTCTGCGCATTTGAAGATAACAGACATTTTAATCTGTTTAGGGAAATATCTTGGGAAATAAAAATAACTGTTTTTGAATAAGAATATTTCAGTACAGTGATGCGAGAGAGCAAAACTGTCTTACAGCTTGAGCACATACACATTTACCAGCCTATAGTTGGATCCATAAAGGCAATAAACCGATAGAAAAATACAAGTCTTCTGACCTTCAGGTCCAATTAGGCCCCGAAGGAGATATGGGTGAACTTTTCAACTTTGAGCCTTGTCTATTGATACATCAATACTGCTGGTGTAGAGATGGGAAAAGCAGTGAGTCAATTTACAAGTTCACTGTTGTTGGGAGTAAGATCACGTTGCAGTCACACAATAAGTTTGTTGACATATCCGAAGGCTCGAGATCAAAATCCCATATGGAAGAATCTCACTTCCATTTTCTTTCTTCCTTGATGATTGAAGGTTTCTAACATAAAATGATGGAAATATAAGCCGGTAAAAGCAAGGTGGATTTTTCATTACACTACTGACAATTGTTAAATTTTTTCAACCCACAGCAGAACAGACATGCACAGCAATGAAAATCAAAAGGCAGCTCTCTTAAACATTCTGATGAAAGACAGAGTATTTTTTCTATGTGCTCCAAGATGGAAACGAAGAGGGAGAAATGGCATTTGTCTCCATAACGTTATAACGTTGTGTGTCAGCGACTTGTAGGGCATTGATTTAGTGTTCTCTGGTAAACACTTGGTCACTTCACCTGCACTCCATCAGGCAGGGGTCAGACAAAGCCCACTGGAAATATAATGATAGGACAAAGTGTGTGTGCATGCGTGCGTGTGTACGTGCGTGCGTGTGTGTGTTTTAAGTATCATGTATGCCACCAGTGTTCTGAAGTCATTGATTGATCCCTGCCTCAAGAAGCTGTCATTGATTCCTTGCCCGGTCAAGCTAGGAACTCTTAGCTCAGCAAGGACTCTTGGGTTACCAGTTCATGGACACATGTTCTCTTATAAACACCCATGCAACTGTAAAAGCTTAGTTTAATGTTTTTGTTAAGATATTTCCGAGACAAAAGGACAAACGACTATGGTACATTTAATATAAAATTAGTTACAGAAGTCATGGTGAGAAAGAGGTTGAGCCAGAGACCAGGTGGCTGTGATGCAGCTGCTCTCCAAACATTCAAGGTAAATGTTGTCTTTCTGACAAACAAAACCACAGTCATTCTCTGTTAAACAATTTGTCTAATTTTTAAAGGGTATGCTGCTGTCTTTAAAACAGCGGACACGTGACTCAACAGTAAGTACTGCATAATGTTGGTGTCCATGTGCACAAAACTATATGAACCATGTAGACGTCAACATGCTTATTTAAATTTTATTTAGGAGTCAGCATTTGATTTAGGGGGTTGATAGTATTGTAGTTGGTTTTCAACTGGATCAAAAGACAAAAATTTTGAGTGATGTTTCAATTGGAATGTGAAGTTGTGCTCTTGAAATGCCAGAATGATGAATTGTGCATATGTGCATACCTGAAAATCATTACACGTTGTTTCCTCAAAACAGCTATTTGTGGTGATCTCCTTCTGCTTGTGGTCATACTTGTAGTTTGTTGTAACTTTCGAGCTCCCTGTTGAGGAGAAATGTTATCATGGCACATCTGTTCTTGGTATGCATAGTCCCAAAATTCTAGGTTTTACATGGTTGGCCATAGATGGACCTAAAGGACTCTCATAGACTGTTACAGGTTACAACATTTACAGTGCATGTATCAATGCTGTCAAACAGATGTGGAATCCATTAATTGCATTTTCAGTTTAATATCAAGGTAAAGAAATAATACCAAAGAAGTACATATGCTTTGTCCCTTCTTCTGTACTCTAGTTAAGTTCAAGCAATCTTCTAAAAAGTCAGAATTCCTGAACAGATCTCTTGGATTGTGGCAAAACAAGAATAGCATTTTAAGTTGTTTTGTTTTCTTTTTCTCAGAGTCCAGATTAGCAGACGTGTTTCATATTTTTGAGTTATCTGAAAAACAAATTCAGCTGTTCATGTCTGGATTTTTTCAATACCTTGCTACATCTGTAGAGCCTTTTGTGACTCCTGAGGTACAGTCTGAATGACCATACTCCGTTTGACATCCTGTTGTAGATTTTGCCTCACCGGGCTGCGAGTAGCTGGTGAACGGCATGCATGAGAGATTCTCCATGTCTCCAGAATGTCTTGCAACTTTTGCAGGGTTCTCAAATTTCTCACGTGTCCTAGAAATGCATGCACTGCATCAGACTATAATTATGCAAAATGTTATTGACACTTTTTTTTGGGGGGGGGGGGGGGGGGGCTTCTGATAAAAAAAAAATTCTAAACACAATTCACAACCCACGTTTGATTACTTTTGACACTTTGTAGTCCTGGGGTTTTACATAAAGGTGATATTTTCCCCAGCTGGCTGGTAGGACCTTCGTTGGCCAACTGGACCAAGTTGCTCCCTTTAAAGTGACAGTTTGACTGTTGGAAATTGAGAAGAGTCGACCATCATGGTCAAACAGTAGCCTCATGGGAGGTTTATAATCAAACACGCATGTGACCTAATAGAAAGATGTCAGAGAGCCACTTGAACTGCTCTTAATTGGTCCTGCATATACTGTATATTGTATGAGCAAGTTGGAAGCTTTTTTTTTTACTGATATGAACAAAGAAGTTCTGTGTGCAGAGAACCATACTGTACAATACACGTTTGCATAAATTGCGCTAGTGTATATGATGTGTAAATACCAGATGTTATGCATGTTATTAGATTACTAGAGTCTACACTGTTGCAAGTAGTTCAGTAATAGCAGCAGCAGGGCAATGTGCAAGTGACTGTCCTGCGAGGAAGCTGGTCTCTGCTCTCAGAAGCAATACATTTTTCATACAGCTTGTTGTATTTTTAACCAAGGGCTTCTGGTCACGCAACAAAGCTGTGCTTCCCACCCCTCTGCTCTTTTCCTCTCCCACCTTATCTTCGTGTCACAGCAAACAGAACCTGACACCGTCATGCAAGTGAAGGGATGATCACATTCTTACTGGCAAACAGCCATTTTCCACTACATTTTACAGTTTTAGTAAGCCTCATGTCTAGAACACCTGTATTTCTTTCTTTATTATGTACTTGATTTCAGTAGGCCAGACAGCTTTTGCCCAAAAATAACCCGAAAAGCTCATCCTATTAGCTCATTCTTACCTCACCTCCTCTGCGATACCAGGGGACAATGACTAAGATGCTGTTACACATACAGGCAGGCAAATAAAGAAGGTTTCCCTTTTAAATCTAAAGCGCTACAGATCAGTCCAGACACCATGTGTGTGTGTTGGTGGCGTTTTAACTCTGAGGAAGTGCACAAGTGAAAATGATGACTCAGGCCAGATGAGATACACAAAGCAGATATGTGATAAAAGGGATGGAGGAAGATGGGAGATTAGTCACACTGTTGACAAAGACACTCTCACTCAAAACCCCATCAACTATCCACGTCTACAGTGACCCTGGCTTTATGATTTGTTCGTGTGTTGTATTTGTGTGTGTTTCTGCGGAGACAGCAGTGAGTTTAAATGGGGGCGTCTTTTTCTGACTTCAACAATAGAGCTGAGAATAACTCTAGGCTGATGTTGCACAGCAGTAATTAATCTAAATTAAGCTAAATGTTAAGAATTTTTGGCAACAAGCCTGAGAGGCATCTTACACATGGGAAAATTAATCAGTCAGAAAATATATGTTCCATCCATGCATCCATTATCTTTACCCACTTCTTCTGTTTTGGGTCACGGTGGTCACTGGTGCGCATATCCAGCTCTCATTGTGTGAAAGGCAAGAGCCACTTTGGACAGGTCTCCAGTCCATCTCAGGGACACATAGAGACAAACGAGGCAAACAACCATTCACACTCTCACTCACACCTAGGGACAATTTAGAGTTACCAATCATCCTAACATACGTGTTTTGGTCTGTGGAAGGAAACTGGAGTACCTGGAGAAAACCTATGCATTAATTAAGAGAACATGCAAACTCCACCCAGAAAAGTTCTTGGCCAGGATTTGAACCGGCGACCTTCTCACTGAGAGGCGGCAGCTCCACCAACTAGTGATGAAGTACTCGAGACCAGTCTTGGTCTTGAGACCGGTCTCAAGACCACTTTTTGATGGTATCAGTCTTGTCTCGGTCTTGGACATTGAGGACTCTGGATTTTATTTCAAGACCAGTCAAGACCACAACTGTGAAAATACCACTAAATTGCCATTGTCCAGTTTATTTGTTAACATCTTTGCTTTTATTAGATGCAAACATACTGATTCAAATCAAAGTGATAACGTGACTCATTGCTAAATACATGTTTTTGTTACTGCTATCACGCCCACCCCCTTTCACTCACACACGGTTCTGTACAAACAGAACAATACAGACAGCAGAACGTACCGTCGCAACCAGGGGTGAAAATAAACCGGTACGGTTTTGTACTGCATACCACTAAAAGATTCTGTGCCGGTTCGCAGTACCTGGAAGAGAAGGGAGCGTCTGTCTGCTGTAAAGCCTCATTCAGAACCAGTCACGGCTGCATTTTGGCTTAGTTTGCAACCATTTTGCATGGCTGCAAACTAAGGAGCTGGTGGTGGATTTCCGCAGGCACAGACCCACCTCACTGACCCCGGTGAACATCCAGGGATTGGACATTGAGATTGTGGACTCTTATAAGTACCTGGGTGTTCACCTGAACAATAAACAGGACTGGTCTCACAACACTGATGCACTTTACAGGAAGGGTCAGAGCAGACTCTACCTGCTGAGGAGACTGGGGTCTTTTGGAGTGCAGGGGGTTCTCCTGAAGACCTTCTTTGACTTGGTAGTGGCATCAGCCATCTTCTATGGTGTTGAGTGTTGGAGCAGCAGCTTATCATCAGCTGAGAAGCAGCAGCTAGATAAGCTCATCAAGAAGGCCAGCTCTGTGCTTGGACGCCCCCTCGACCCAGTGCAGGTGGTGGGAGACAGAAGGACTCTAGCTAAAATAACATAATTGCTGGACAACGTCTCCCACCCCGTGCATGAAGCTGTTGCTGAACTGGACAACTTGTTCAGAGACAGATTACTGCATCCTAAATGCACAAAGGAGCATTACCAAAGGTCCTTCCTCCCAGCAGCTGTTAGACTCTACAACCATCACTGCTCCCAACAAACTAAGTATTAAAAACATGCTGACCTCTGCTAAAACACACACTCTGCTTATACTACTGTATTGTAAATAGTCTGTCCTTATCAATGTTCCAATACATATTGAACATTATTATTGATATTGTTTATCTTATTTATTTATATATTGGATTGTTTATTAGCATTTAGGAACTTTTGTGTGAAATCTTTTTATCTTTTTATCTGTTGCTGCTGTTACACTTGAATTTCCCATCCGTGGGACAATAAAGGCTGTTTCTATTCTATTCTATTCTATTCTATTCTATTCTATTCTATTCTATTCTGTCTGCTGTAAAGCCTCATTCAGAACCAGTCATGGCTGCATTTTGGGTCAGAATAGATTCGCTAGCAATAAGCAGTCTAAAATACGACTTAATCAGTTAATAAATAGCTTTCATTTCTGATTTCAAATTGTTTCTGAACTGTCCGTGCTCTGCTGGAGCCTCGTTTCTCTACCGCGGTGAAGTTAGTTTTATGTTGGACGTTAGACATTTGAGCTCCGTGGCTTCAGCGGTGTGTTCCTCTCGCTCGATCTGATGCAGGCAGTCTGATTTCAGTCAGCTGTGCTCAGTCTGCCCCTCCTCCGAGACATAATGGTTCGCTTAGGGACTGTCAACAAATTACCGAATCAAACACTCTTCAGAAACAAAAATTAATATATTTTACATCATTTGACCCACTGACACAAAACTGATGGTAAACTACTCTAATAGACCTGACACACAAGACACCATCATTTATTTTCCCATTTTAAAGCATTTTCTAATTAGTTATGGAGTGAAAACCATGATTTTTGAACAAATAAATTATGTAAAATTAGAAAATGCTTTAAAATGAGAAATAAATGAAAGTGCCTTGTTTGTCAGGTCTAGTAGAGTTAAACATAAGTTTTGTGTCAGTGGGTCACATGACATGAAAATTATTGTGCAAAACCCACTGAATGTCTGATTTCTTTATGTAGCTTTGAAAATTTATAAAAGCTGATACTTTCTTTCAAAAGCAAACTTCAAGTTGAAGTATGTTGGACTCCTGGCAGGGACCAATGCAGACATGTTCCTGTTTTTAGTTTTCTACATTCGCCTTAGAATCTAGCTGTTTTTTTTTTGTTTTGTTTTTTTTTTGTTTTTTTGTTTTGTTACCTTTTCCTTTTAGCCATTCTATTTGTAAAAAAAAAAAAAAAAAAAAAAAAAAAAAAAAAAAAAAAAAAAAAAAATGCAGTATGACTAATAATTGTTTATTGTTGTTGCTGTTGTCCATTGTTGTCATCTTTCTTTGTTGAAATCAGGTCTCTCTTGTAAATGAGTCCTCGAGGCTCAATGGGATTTGCCTGTCTAAATAAAGGTTGATTGATTGATGTAACTTTTATAAAACATTTTTTATATGACTTGGTCTCTGACCCTAAAAGACTTGGTCTTGTCTCGGTCTTGGCACACTTTGGTCTTGGTCTTGGCTTGGTCTCGGGTTAGGTGGTCTTGACTACAACACTGCAACCAAATGAGCCTGGTTGGATGGATGGATGGATGATAATTTACAGTGTAAAATCTCTTTTTCACTCTTTATTTTTCCTCTCTTACCTAAATATTCTGATTTTCCATCTTCTTCATATTTTCTTTCCTAAAACAAAGAAAAAACTGAAAAGTAGAAAGACTGGCTGCTGTGGTGCAATTTAGCCATGTTTACTTTACATTCATTTAAAATGAGCTACAAAATGATGGCTGAGATTTTTAGATTACCCTCCCTCCCATTTCAAAGGCCTTTTTCATGTGTGTGTGTGTGTGTGTGTGTGTGTGTGTTGGGGTGGGGGTGGGGGGTGTGGGGGTGGGGCTGAGAGAGAGAAACAGAGAGAGAGAACAATCATTCATCAAATAATAAAATTAATTTCTGTAGGAACTGTTGGCAAACAGGTTATGGGTAGATTGTGTATGAATATTTAATTTAGTAATAAAGCAAGGGTTTAGTACACGAATGGTTTCTCCACCACTATCACTCCATTTGACTCTCTCTCCTCTTCCTTCTCCCAGATTAGGGTAGTGGGACACTCTTGGCCTGCTAGTTGGTTCATTTAATCATCATATTTTTACTGATTAGGACAATATAGACCTCTTTGAGGGGTGGGAGTTGTCAGATTCATATTAATTTGTTATAAAGTATAAAATTAATTTTAGTTTTATTAAAGAGAGACAAATAGAAACTAATAACCAGTCTATCAGATAGAGGCAATTACAGAGAACCTGGGTGGTTTGTCTTTTAGTCAGAATATCAATTTTCTGTGATTTAATGATCAAACTTTGTCAAGACCTGCAGTCATACAAGCATAGAAGCACTAAACTTGGTTTTCTGCACAAATTCCAAGTCTAAAAAACCATCCCATTCAAATATGTTCTCATGTAACACTGAAGCTATTGTAAATTGATGATCCTAATCTGTGTTGTTCGCAGCGATGCTGACCTCAGAGTCCACACTAGCTGGCCAGATTACAGTGACAGCTGGAGTGTTTTTCACCTCTGACACTCATCTGCATTCTTGTTTTCTGACCTGCTAACACTTTTTCTGGCAGGTTCTGGCAAAATTCACTTGTGACAAACATGTGGCTTTTAGGCAAATGGGATTATTGTTAATGATTGGTTTAAAATATTGTATATTTATTGTATTTAAATGTAGTTGCAATCACAGCTCAGTCCAACTGGCATCTGTGAAGCTGTCAACCATAAAGCTCATGTCGGTGGCATTCAGTTACCAAGAGTTTAAGATTTTGTTTTTCTCACCTTGAAATAGAGACTCAATGTCAAGAATAAAATTAGTAATTCAATTATAAAGTTCACAATATCTGCTTTAATCTGTTAGTGTATGCTTAGGGCAGTGAAACTAAAAGGACTTTACTTAAAGTGGGATTCCTCAACTCTTGTCTGTGTTTGACAGAGACTGTTTCAGTCTTGTTTTCTGCCTGGAAACGCTTTCACTAACGTTATTCTATCTGACTCAGATTCTTCCACTTTCTGTAGTCTTTGTGTGTCTTTTTCTTAAATGATAAATCAGCACACTATCATTTTTGATAATAACCAATTCAGCATGAAGAAAAAGTGGTGGTAATGTCAATGTCAGTTTTATTTACCAGTATGTAGCACATTTAAATACAACATTGTCGATCAAAAAGCTTCACAAGGACGCAATGTGTTGTGATTATTTATCACAGATGCATTCTCACTGTTGATCACTGTTATTCTCACTGTTCTCAAAGCTCATATATTACTCAAATACAGCCCCAAATCCCAAATGAGTTGTAAAGGAGGTGTCATGGATGCATCTCCGTCTACCTGGTAGAGGTGCTCGAGTGACTGACTGCTGAGATCCTTGGAGCTCGCAGAAAACGTGGCTCATGACAACAAGGAGACCTGGATCATCACCCGACACCTGCAGTTGGCTGTCTGCAATGATGAGGAGCTCAAAAAGCTGCTGAGAGGAGGAAGGAGTTCTGCCCAACATTCAGGTGGTCCTGCTGCCCAGGAGGACCGAGAGGCCCGCTGGGTCTGGGTGGATGGATCGGCGTCTGTGGCCAGATTCTTCAGATCGGCAATCGTAGAGCCTTCCTGCCCACAGCCATCAGCATCTATAACAACTCTTAATGAAACCAGGATGATGAGCTACAACATTTAATTTCCCTTTGGGATTAATAAAGTATTTTGAATTGAATTGAATTAATGAACTAAATTGATACTTTTCATTTACTGCTTTACAGACCGTGTTAGTATTGGTGTTTGTCTGTGTGTATTGCTGTTTTTGTTGGGGTAAAGAATAATCTGATGTTTTAGGATGAACATCAAAATTTTAGTCTCTTAAATTGAATCAAGCCAACTTGAATCAGACATTATTTTTGAACGACAATATATTTGTTCATATGTCAAACAGCAGAACCAGCAGTGTACTACACAACCCAAGGGATCATTTATTTAACCATGTTTCATATTTTCAGCGAGGCAGAATCATTTATTTATTTATTTACTGTTTATTCCCTAAATTATAAATTGCAACAAGCAGTATTACATCTTAGCATCTCATTTCGGCTGAAATAAACCACACTTTATTTGTATGGTTTTTGCATTTCAACTCCGCTGGTGAAGCACTTTTTAATCCATGTTTAGCTGTTTGATAAATAACACATTTTGCTTTAATATGTTAAACATTAGTTGCATTTTTCATATGGTTTTACTCTTGTAGAGATCCTATTATTGTTTGTGTTCACATCATCTCATTGTATTTAAGGACCAAAGCTGCCAGAGGCCGCTGCCGAGACATTGTATATTTATGGTATTCTAGTGGCTAGAGGTCCTACTACAAATTAAGATATTGTGAAATCTTGTTTTTCTTGTGCTCCTCGCAGATGAGATTAAGTTTCTGATTTTCTTCAAGTTTGAGACTTGAATTCATCCTCCAGCCTGAGTTTGCCTTGGACCTTCACACATTAAACCAATCCTCTTCACGCAGACATAAAACTGGAAAAACCCTCACTTACCTCTTCATCCTGCTTTGACTTTCATACACCAACATGTGAAACTCACCTACCATACTCGCCTTCCTGGAACCTGGAATCTTGCCCTCCTTTCAAAGCCTGAACTCCTTCAGCCTGAATAAGCCTCCTGTGTTTAATATGAAAACCTTCCAGAAGATCCTCTGCCTTAAAGAAAAACCTTACCATCTACATTCTGCTTCCACAGATGCGTACTCGTTTCCTCCCAATTCAGTCTCTGTAAATATTGTAAATAAATTAAATTTCTTACGTCACTCTCTGGAGTCTTCCTGGGTTTCAGTTAACACACTCTGAGAAATCAAACTGTACAAATGTGTCAACTCTAACATTAATAAATAGGACTATGAGTCAAACAGCTCGTAAATATTTATACTTTAGTACAAGACGCTACAGTGTGAGATTTGTATAAAGCTTTTATTATGAATATTGGTAATTTATTTCAGTTTATTTTCATTTTATAATTTTATGTTTCCAAGTCACAACAAAAGTTTGATCATGGCACAACACAGAGAGTAAATGGATCTGGTTTAACCTAAATATTATCTATTTCAAGGATTCAAGGTTCTTTATTGTCATTCGCATCGCATGTGGTACGTGAGGTGGAACGAAATTGGGGTCCCAGTTACATCCAACAACAGGAAGAATATAAATTGAAAAGAAACAATAATAAGGATCTAAGATGTAAACTAAGAAATACGCTAAAGTAAGAACAATACGCCGAACAACATAGTCACAAACGAGCCTGTGCGAGTAGATGAGTATGAATGAATACAGCAGCATGAAATAATCAGCAGCACATGTCATCAATCAAATTCAATCCCCATTATTACAATCATACACAGTCTTATGCAACCCACTGTAATAAAATTCAGTAAAATAATTGAATACTCTGTGTATTTTATTTTATTTTTTCCTTCTTGCTCTCGGTGAAGACGGGTGCTTTTTCCTCCCACTCCTTCCCCTGCTTCTGCTCTTTGTCCTGTGAACCTTTTGGAGCCTTTTTTTTTATATCTTCTGAATTTTAAATTATAGATCTGGTCAGCTAGTCTCTCAATGTAATTGATCAAATTTGCACAACGAGAAGAAAAGGCGAAGGAGAGCCCTCCTGCCTCGACGGGACACTTACAGACGGATACACGATGGATTCCTGGAGCAGTGGAAGATTGTGTGTCTGTCCACATTGTCGGTCAAGGATGTTGAAGATGCGTACATAATTGGCTTGATGATAACAGGATTTCTGCTTTTTGGAGTTGGTGGTTACCTGGCATATCAACAAATTTGAAAAATGTTCGCAGCTGTTCTGGTCATTGTAAAATCTGCCTGGCCTGTGTGAAGGAATGTGCTGGGCTGTGAACACTCAAACTCAAATGCTGTGTGAGCTGAGCTATAAGCTGGACTCAATTTCTGCTGAGAATCGCAGGCTACTTGCGGCTCCTGAATCTCACTGGCGGGAAGGAATCGACCTCGGAGAAGTTACAAGCTTGGCTCGGTGGTACTGACCACGAAATTTGGCTGTTTGGAGTCACCATCAAGATGTACCAGTAGAACTGTAAGACAGACGAAAATCAACGAAGTCGACCTGACCCAAAACAATTGTAATCTGAATCTGGCTCCCCCGTGTCGGCCTTGGAAGCTAACTATCTCAAATTCTCCTGGATGTTATGTGAACAAAATGCTCTGCCCCCACTAACCGTTTCCTTCCCCAAGGACATCTGTGGACCTGTCTGGAACAATGTTCATGGACTTACTCACAAACGCACACATGCATACCCTCATTCACAAAGCTCACACTCCCCTCAACCCACTGCCTTTGCTGGCCTCCCTCCTTGTACGGTAACTTAGGTTGGATGCGAAGCACCAGGTGGCTGCGACGCTCTCCTGGGCGGCCTGTGCTGGGAGCCCTCTTACCACTTAACCCTCACCCACTCCACATGCATCTTATTATGTCATCTGTATGTTGCTTTTTTTTATGCTGAGGTTTTTGGCAACGTCATACTGTGGCCTGTTAGGGATACAGTGTGAGATATGATTTTTTTCCCCTCTTCTTTCCCTTGTGTTCCCTTTTCCTTATTTAACAATAAAAGGCAGCACCTCTCATGAGGCTGCAGCCTCAGACACTCTGTCCTCCCATGTCTATGTTGTTTGGTTGTTTGTCTTTTGGATGGGCTGTAATGAAATGAAACTTTGCTGTGCTTCGGTGCAATGACAATAAAGGCTGATTATGTTTAATATTTATAAATTAGCAATTTGTAGACTGTTGTTTCCCTAAGGAAGTTAATGTTTGTCATTTAATGTTTATTTCAGTAGGATGGAGTGAGAGCGGAGCTCCTCAGACTCGATGAGAGCAGCCCTTTATCTAAAACAGTGATAACATTAAGTTAGTAACTTGCTGCTTGACAAACAAAATGTTTTGCTTGTGAAGATATGGTATTTCTGTTTCAAACAATTTCAGAATACAGTCTGAAGCTTTTTCCCAAGTGGTTTTTGCTTTGGATTCATATCAGACTGACTGTGGAGAGTTGCTGCTCTGCTTCAGGTGAATGTAAAACCTAAGTGAGTGTGTTTGTACAGAAGGTAGGGAGGGTGAAAGCTGTGTGTGTATAAATCAGTGTGTGAGCAGAGAGCATGATCTTAGCTTGTCTCATGTTGTTACAGTGACCTCTGCTGCTGCGTGGTCACCCTCAGTGACACTCGGTGCAGAACAGACGTATATTCACATGGAACCTGCAGTCCGTGCAACATGCATTTTTATTAATTTGTTTTTATTTAGAATTACAACCATTCATTTATTTGGCGGACTCGTTTACACTCAAATTTTAAATCTCATGTCACTGATATGTACATCCACTAAAAACTAAAACAAGTGTTTAGTAGCCTGATCTGTGAGTTCCTCTTCAGGTGATGCTGTATTCAAAGAGAGAAGGCTCTGAATATGTTGAGAGCCTTTTTGCTTATCCCTCTCAAATGGTCAGTGTGATGCTTGAATATTAATGCTGTCTTGTTCTGACGACTGGTGTTCACTGTGACTGTATCTCACACTTCCAACACTCACATGCACCCTTCATCCTATCCTGGAAAGTGAGGATTGTCCTCAGAGACTGGGAGATGATGAGGCCTGGGGTGCTGATTACTTCAGCGCTCAGCAGTCAAGTGTATGCGAGTGAGTGAGTGTGTGTGTGTGTGTTTGTGTGTGTGTGTGGGGGGGGGGGACCTAGGACTTCCTTCAGATTACTTCTTAGGTGTTGAAGAAATCAAGTGTAAATTTACACATTCTTTCAAAATGCAACATTACTTTTACACATGATCACAGTCGCTCCCTCTCTCTGTTTCTTTTTGTCTGACACACCCACACACACCCTCCCACACACACACACACACACACACACACACAATAAATATACAGTTGGTATACGTCATAACAGTCCGTAGATGTCAAACCAACACTTATCCTAATAATAGCAGGGTTTTTTATGCAAGTTGCCATGCAACTACAATAACTTATTCTAGCACTTTTTTATGTTTATGTTTTCAATTAGCATATAAATGTCTTCAATGGAAGTAATGACAATGCAAAATTACTTGCAAGTGATTGTAAATATGGTCAAAAATAAATTGTAGACTTTAGTTTAACACCAAAATGCTGCTGCTTAAGCTAAGTTAGAAATTTCACTGAGCAGGGTTAATCAATTTTACACACGCGAGAGGGATCAATAGACTTTCTGCAAGACTAAAATATGAGAATTGATGAAATTATTGATCACTGTTTTGTGACATTTGTCTTTCATTTTCATTTTTCTTTCAGCAACAAAGACGTCTAGACCTGTTAACCATCACTACCTCAGGTAAGTCCCTGGAATTTTATTTCCCAACTTCACCGTCACCCACCATCGACCCAACACAGCACTCAGCGCAAAAAAAAAAAAAAAAAAAAACATTTTATGATCCTGTAGGAATATCAATGGCAGTAAAAGCTTAGTATCAGTGTATATTTCTATCTGTTTTATAACTTGTTTGATATTGATTTGTCACATTTCTGTCAATACGGCTCTGAGACACACTGTGAGGCATTCAATAGGAGGAACAGGCTGTTTTCTGGGTGCTGCTTGCACAAATCTGTGCAGATGGGCTGAAGAGAAACAACGGATACAAGTTTGCTTGTGTTGTCAAAGCCCTGCAGCAGGAGCACTGCTGAAGCGATAGCTTCAAATCTGTTACTTGAAATTCTGTTAAGGGATGTCTTCTGCAGACTATGGTTTTATCATCAGTGTATGTAAAAAGGATGGCATTGCTGGAGAAATCACAGGGCTGATAATGATTCTTTTTTTCAGAACATATAGTTGAAAAAAAAATTACACTTGAACAGCAGACATTTTTAGACAATTAATTTGAATTTTTTTGTCCCTAGTTTCACCTTTAAACATAGACTTGACAGCTATTTGAAAACATGTAACATGTAAACACTTGTATGTGGTATTTGCAGGACACAAGCGAGAACATAATCTACTGTAAATATATTTTCCTCTGGGAATTTTTGTTTAGTTTTGTTTAAAACACATCGCAGACTATGTTAAGGCCAACTATGTATCTATATTACTGCTTTTCTGATGACACATTGATTACATACATGCTTCTATGAACGAAGAGTAGAAGAACCATACACACATATGTAAATTCTCCTTAATAATACCTTTTTATAAATAAATATGCAAATGAGACCATAGCTAGCCTTTGACAAAATGGTGTATAGAAATTTTTACATGTCAAAAGCATGTGAAACGCATGAGGAACAACTCTGGAACTGTAAAATAGGTTGTTTCAGTTTATGTTTACAGAAAAGACACTAAGTGCCTACCGGTTCATGCTTGCACACCCTTTTATAAATTAACTTTTATTAAACCAGTCCAAGCCCATTGAGATCACAGATCTCTTTTGCAAGGGAGGCCTGGGCCTGAAGACAGCCTAACATGCATGTTTTTGGTCTGTGGGAGGAGACCGGAGTGCCCGGAGAAAACCCACGCATGCACGGAGAGAACATGCAAACTCCACACAGAAAGACCCCAGGACCAGCCGGGGATTGAACCCAGGACCTTCTTGCTGTGAAGCAACAGTGCTAACCACTGAGCCGTCATGCTTTCCCTTTTTTTAAATTTGGAAAACTTGTCAAAAATGTATTTAAAAACTCAAACACCATTTTTGTTAATACCAAATACAAATAAGTGTAGGATACAAACATAAACATATTTGTTCTTTATTTAGATCACTAAATTAATCCAAATGATAAATACAGTTTGTAAAATAATATGTGATCATACTTATGAAACGCCTTTATGAAGGTTCTACTGAGTGCTTTTGTTTTCTTTTCAAATGGCACCTTTATCATGGTGTGTGCATGTTTTGCACTTTTTTTTTTGCATTCAATCTGCAAATCTCATATTGTGTGGTCAAGTGTGCATATGATGATTCAAGTTCAGATGAATGTGGAAACATGTCACAAAGTAGCTGCAGTGTTAGAAATCTACACACGCTTCCTACAGAGGCAGCTGTGTGAGCAAGGGATTCACTGAGATGGACAGTGAGAGGAAAAAAGAAAACAGATGGCAATGACAAGAAGGATATAGAAACCTATATGTCTAAAGTATCTGGATGATGTAATATACTTTGATTAGAATAATGCATGAGGCTCATGGAGACCCAGTTAGTTTAGTATGTTTACACTGCAGCTGTTCCTCTGATTGGCCAGAGGCAGCACAAGTCGTGGTACTCAGTGTGACACAGGGTAAAATGTTAAATCTAGCACCTTCAAGCCTTATACATGGGAAGGAAGAAAACTAAATTACAATGTACTCTAAGCCTAGTTTCAAACATGTAATTATTTCCATCATGTTGTCTTCATGTCTAAGAGAACACCTTTCTGTTTTACACCAATTTGCCTTAAAACTATCTACAACTATGTACTCTGAAGTTC
This sequence comes from Nematolebias whitei, assembly GCF_014905685.2. Taxonomy (NCBI): domain Eukaryota; kingdom Metazoa; phylum Chordata; class Actinopteri; order Cyprinodontiformes; family Rivulidae; genus Nematolebias; species Nematolebias whitei. The sequence continues at coordinate 22,091,967 of NC_056500.1, forward strand.
TTGAATAAAAGAGAACTGGACTTTTGTTTTTGTTGATTTTATTTTATTTTTTTTTTCACATCATCTCAGTCACAAAAGACGTCAACTCAGGGCACTGAGCAAAATACATTCATATACATTATAAAAGCTAATTAGTAAAATGTATCTAATACAATCAGAAAGTATATTTCATATTGTTAGAAGTTTGTGTATTCCAGATTGACTGTGTGTATGTTTGTGCTATTGAAAAATGTATGTCATAAAGACATTTCCACTAAGACATGTCATATTGTGTGCAGCCTCATGGGTGAGGTAAGAAGAACAGAGTGAGTCACTGATCTTACACATCTACAACTCATTTGTGTAAAACCAGTTTTTGCACTGTCTTGTCTTTTTATTCCAATACTCAACTGAATTACATGAGAATGAGTAGGTTTCTTTAAAACCTACTTAAAAGACCATTTCACACAACACTTTCAAGTTGGGTCTGAGATGCCTTAATTTTGGATCGATGGCTGAGACAGAATGGGTAGTTAGAAGTTAATCAGGTTAGGTCTCACTTGTAAATGAGTCTTCAAGGCTCAATGTGATTTATCTGTATAAATAAAGGTTGAATGAATAATCCTCTGAGCTTGTAACACATGTAGTCTTGGAGCTGACTTTGTGAGTGTGAAGTAGTCATGTGCAGTGTTACACTCTAACAATGCTCCTGTCACTCCAGTGGTTCCGCTATGCCAGATTCATGTGTTAGCACACATGGTGGTGGACTTGCTCTGCTCGACTGACTCCTGTGTGAACTACTAGAGAAGAGAATATCATCTCTGTGCCCCTATCTCAGAACCACAGTATGAAGAAGCTATTCTGTTTTTGTTCAAGGTCATGTCAGTGGCTGCTAACCATCCTGGCAGTCAGCCGGCAAAAGGTGGGGTACATCCTGGAAAGTTGGTTTGTCTTTCACACGGCTGACGCAAAACAAATAGGGCAGAATAATTGATTATTCTAAACTGATTTTAGGTATAAACATGTGCAATGCATCATTGTGAAATGTGCTTGTTTTCAGAATGTGAACAGAAGTATCTGGAGAAAACTCACTCATGGACAACATGCAAACTTAAAGTCAAGCACAGATGAGCAAAATATCAAAATTAAATGGTAATGACTTATAATGCAATAAGTATGAGAAATATATTACGACATCTCATGTCACTAGGCAGCAATGTTTTTTTTTTTTTCCATTTTATCAAAAGCAGACTTTGTGAACAATCTTCAAACATATAAAAGATTTTCTATTTAACTCTGGTGAGCATTGATCACCTTTCAACCTTTATTTATACAGGTTAATCCCATTCCAAATCCCACAGGTTAATCCCACCAGCAACATTATATAATTATTTGCCTGAAATGTTGTACAAGGAACAAAACTCTGCAGAGCGATTCGATAGGATTATTTAAAGTTCAACACTTCAGAAGTTAATTTACAGCAAGTCAAAACCAAGGAGTTATTTATACACACAAGGGAATGGGTATGTCATGCAAGGGGAAAGTATCCACGTTAATCTGAATATTTTTTATTACAGTGCAAATTGTTGTCAAAAATTGTCAAACACGAACAAATTTCTATTAAAACAAATGTGTGTTTTTTTCTTTAAATCTTGACCTTTTTGAAAGACATCGACGAGGGCTCAGTAGAACTATAGCCGTACTCAGTCTTTACCCTCTTTAAGGTATTCAACACAGATTGAAACAGCTTTAAAATATTTCTTTGTTAAAGCGTCTTCCTCTGACTGGTGTAGAGCTTGGTGTGTGCTGCATTAATGATTGCAGGTCATTTTTTTAGCCTGTTGTTATGTGTGGCCTTGAATCAAGGTCTATTAAATCCCTAACTTGACAGACATATTTTATCCTGCCCTGCTGCTTTATTACTATTCATAGTAGGTGAGCGTTCATGCACACACATGCACACGCACACACACCCACAATATGTGTTTAAAAGTGTTCAGTTTAAAAGAGTTTTACCTCTTTTGCCCATTTTCTTCTTGTCGTCTGCACACCTGTCTCCCTCTCTCCTGTTGATGCTTCACTGTGCTTGATTGGTTCAACAGAATTCTCATTATCCTCTGTTATTTATTAATGATGTTATTTAGGCACGGTCGGGTTATCTTTGCAGAGTTTTCTTGTATTTTTCTCTCCTTTCTCTCTCTCTGTCCTTCATTCCACATTGTATCTTCACTACACGAGCAGCGGGGGGAAATGCAGGGTGTGAGCAAACTAATAGTTTCAAGTGGCTTTATATATTGTGTTTGAGGGAAACTGAGAAAAAAATTGATGAGGATTCTGCCCCTGCTGTTCTGTTGGCCGTTGTTTTTAATGATTTTCATTAGCTACTAACGAATGATTCACATTTAAGCATAAATTTGCGCACAATAGGTAACAGTAATAGAAAACTTAAATTGAATTCCAAAGTGTGGTCCTAAAGCAAGAAGCTCTCATGCACAGCTGTGCAAGAAAATGAAGTGGTTTGCATATGAACTTATAACATTGTTGGATTTTTCACAAAATATTTTCAGGCAAATTGATTGTCTCACTGAGAGGCAGCAGCTCTACCAACTGAGCCACCAAAGACCCTAAGAATTTACCTTGAAAGATAATCTAAAAGGTAGAGATTTGAAATAGAAAACTTCTAATCAAAATATTTGGTTTTCAAATTAGTTTTACTTCAGCTTTGATTACATATCGTATATGTGAGATTTGATACAAAAAGATTTTAACAAAAAATATTACAGTTTGTATTAATGTAAGATTTTTTATATTCTTGTACATTTGTTGTTTCTGTGTATAATAAACTACAGAAAAAGTATTCAAAATCATTTGATAAAATATTAAATTTGATTAATGAAGCCACAAAAATATGAAGTATTTAGATATTTTACACAAAAAGTCTACTTACAGTATACTGACATTAAGAAAAAAAACAAAAAAAAAACAGCATACATTCCCTCCCCTTTTCTCATTTCACACAAAGTTGCACCCACTCCCACACACAGACCCACTCAAACCTCGCCCGGCCCTCTTTAATTGGACACTTGAGCAGTGCATGGCTGCATCTGGCTCCTGTTGAACACAGGCTGACATTTCAGACTGCTGACCTTTTCAGCCTCGCCACAACTAAATAATGATTAGTCCTGGCAACTGTTCCACCACAACACTGTGCATGTACACATAGCGCACGCTCACAGGTGCAAACCGCACAAAGCACAACAACAAAGCACCCGCACTGATGCTTTTGTCTTTTCACAGTGAGAAAATGGGGTGCAGACATTGATTTGAGAGGTCATTGTCATTCTTTTGGTTTATCGATTAGATTGTCCTTTTCCATATTTGCAGTGAGCACCCAATAATGTGTTGTTCTAAATTAACTCTGCTTGCCTCTGTTTAGTTTCTCCTTTCCCCTTTATGCACGCTTAGCATACAGTGGAAAAAGGTCAATCATATTCATGAGATCTGTGCAGATTGGGGAAGATGGTTGCTCGTGCTCAGATTTGTAGCTTTGTGCACAGAAGCACGTGCACCTAAAACTATGAGGCTGATGGAAATAATGGGCAGCTCTCAGATCTTTCCTCTCTCTTTTTGTCTCCTCTATTTTATCACTTCTCATTTTATATCTTTTTGCCAGCTGTTTCCATCAGAGCGGAATAGAAATGTTCTTTATTAAAGATCTTCTTTTGACAGATATTCTTTATGTTTAATAATTTAAACCACTGTGCACATCACTGAGGTCAAAGAGCGCAAATCTCATAGTCGGTGTTTGAGGTATAGATGTGCAGATATGTATTATTTTGAACTCATTTTAAATATGTGCTTTTGATTACTTTGCAAACTGAGCATAGTTATACAAACCTGATGATAGCATCACTGTTTTGGTAACAGACCATGGTGTGTTGTCATGGAAAAGTGATTCACTTATTGAATGTATCAGGAAACTGATCAATAAATAATATATTCCCTTCACACTGTTTTTTTTTTTTTTTTATGTGGAGCTAAATGAAGACAGAGTTTTGAAGCATATTAAACACACATCCTATTCCTGGGCTGGTGTGAAATTTAACTAAATCTACTGCTTCGTTAAACTAATGGGACTCATGGATGATAATGGAAGTCCAAATATTTTTGGTGATGGGAAGGACCAAAATGCAAAGCATCATGGTTTATTTGCACTTACATGTTGTTTATTTAATAGTGCAACATATATAATGTTGCTGAAACACAAACACTTGAACTTTAGCTTAATTAAGTTGGAAATATAATAAAATTTCTGAATGACGACATTTGGTCATCAGGAGCAATAAAATGTTATTTACATAAAGTGTAAGTTGCCACGATGTTGATTTATCTCTTTTTTTAAAATACAAAGACTGTTGTTATTGTTTAACAGTTGCTATTGTTTATTAATCATTGAAAACCATATTGAACTGTCCTCGAAAGCTAAATGATTGACTTGTTCATTCTGTGTTAATTTAATTCGATGTTACAGCTTTAAAAACCCAGAAGTGCTGTTGACATGCAGTTGTTGTAATTATCTTGCATTTCTATATTTGATTTGCCTAAATGTTAAATGTGGTTGCGAGGGAATTGACATACATACATACATACATACATACATACATACATACATACATACATACATACATACATACATACACACACATATATATATATATATATGAACTGCACTTATACATATACAATATATATGCGCATCATGCGCTATATCTTATGATATTAATACAGACTTCATAACTTTACCTACTCCTTCTTGTTGGTATTAATGACATTTAATTTTCCAATGATCTTTCCTCTAAATTATAGTAACTCTTTATGTGACTATTTGTAAAAAAAAAAATAAAAAAAAACAGTGATGAGGTCATATTTTATCATGTTATAGACTTTTGAATGTTATGGTAGACAGTGATTATTCCCCGTAAGAACCTTGAGAAATGTTTACCTGCAGCGGCTCTCTGTGTGCAGCTGCAGGGTTCGGTTCTGAAAACACAAGGTGAAGGGGACGGACAGTCCTCCGGTGAGTTCTCTACTAAACTAACCTTTTCAGTTTGAGAAGGCAGAACGGATCAGAACCTCAGACAGGTGAAGGCATGGATAAATGTGCACTTGTAAATGCATTGATCTAAATTGATTGTAAATATAAATGTGAAGACCTGGTTGTCAGGGAATCTTTATCCACGACATTTGGCATTTAATTTTTTTACTAATAGTTCTTATAATTTATTTAAGTGCACGGTCATTAAAAGCTCTTAGAGCAACCACAGCCACCACTGTTTTTGTTGTGACTGTGATCAAAATACAAAACCAACATTATAAAATATTTTGTAATTTGTTACAAGAAAATGAACGTAACATCAAATGGCATTGATATTGTCACGCCTAGCACTGCTGACTTCTAAAGAAGCTCAGAATGATTAACAAAGATTAACAAAATGTTTAATGTATAATTTTACCTTGTTACAGCCGATGTGAAAATGAGGTTCTAGTGATTAGTTTTTAAAATCGCCAGGAGGGTGATGGTCAATAAAACAAACACCATTAATAATATAAGGAGCTGTAAAATGTAGTTCAGCTGTTGATAGAATTGTAGCAAAGCTCAGCCATCTGCAACGTTTCCTTTCTTATTATTGTCAAACTAGATTAACACAACTGCACGCGCACACACACACACACACACAAACTAAATCTAAAGTTTATTTTCATTGCATATGAAGTAAAAAAAAAATCTGCTTTTATTTTTATCTGGAGGTATAATTGAATTTCCATATTCTTGAAGCTCAGATAAGTCTTGGAGGTTTGCATCAGCATTTCTGCCGCCTCAACATTTGCATAATGTGCGTGTGTAAAAACCATGCAAGCTGGGAATTACTTTGACCTCAAATGTGTTGTTTAAATGCAGGGTCAACAGACTTTCTTCAGTTTCCACAGAACTGTTTCTTTGCTTTTTAACAACATCCATCTCACAGAAAATATTCAGGGCATTCATCCAAACTGTATAATGCATCATGTATGTTCGTCTGTATGTTTGACCACGCTATGGTTGCATCATTGTTTTTAATATAGAGTGATCCCTCACTTATAGCAGGGGTTACGTTCTAGAGACCCCGTGGTAGGTGTAAATCCGTAAAGTAGCGGCATTATATTTATATACATTAGTTTGTTTATCGTGGGGGATCTGTACCCTTAAGCCCCGCGATAAGTGAAAACACGCAAAATAGGAATAGTAGTATAAGTAGTAAGTAGTAGTTTACTTTAATATTTATATTAAGGTGTTTTAAACACTTTCCACACTCTTGCAATATTCTAAACAATGTTTCTAAACTCTAAACATTCTAAAAGAGCATAGAATGTCATGATTTCAGCTCCCTGCCTCCTCTGCTCTTTGCCACCTGCAAGCGCTCTTGGCCACGCCCACTTCTCCGCTCTGCACGGAGTTCAGCTGATCAGCTGCAGCAGGAAGTTCATCCTGCAGTATGGGCAGCACAGAGCTGCAGGAGGAAGCTTTTCTCTGCAGCTATGGGCTGCACAAACGTGCAGGAGGTGCTAAATATTTTAAAATAATTTATTTTAAATAAAAATTCCATTCCGATCGTGCGGCTCATCCATCAGTCAGCCAGTTGTGTGTCATGTCCAATCTTATTTTGAAAAATCGCAACAGAGCGAGTTCTTGATAAACGAGCCGCAAAGTGCCCACACATTTCTGTGCGCCTTTCCTTCATACATTCTACGGCAAGCATAAAACTGAAACACAGAAAGTTCCTCCCCTAAAACAGCTCCGTTTAATTATACAAATATGGCCTGCATGTGTTATCCTCCTCTTTGTGCAATCAAAATTATATCTAGATGCAGGAAAATGGGGAATTGCATGGAATGCCAATCATAGATGCACCAAATTATGGTAGTGGGGTATTAAAACATATTTGGCAAACTGACCTCTGATATCTGTGTCATGCACAAAGAGTGATAGTGTGTGTGAAGTTAAAGCTGTCAAAGCAGCGCCAAACATTTAGAAAAATGTTAAATGGTCAGACATGAAAGTGGGAGTAAAGTGAAGGACAGCTGTGATGTTACATAAGATACACACTGTTTTTGTAAATGAACGAAGTGAACCAGAGGTGCTGATCTGCCAGCAGCGCACTTCATTTCCAGCTTTACACATGTGTTTATAACACAATTACTATAAACACAGAGAGGATCTGGGTAGAACTTAGAGGCTTATTTATTAAAAAGTTTGAGTCAAGAAATGAGTTGCTTTGCATCGAGAGTTTCAGCCGTGGTGTAGAGGATTTGATAATCTTAGGCTTCATTTGGATGAGGTTGTTCAATTTGGCTGAAATTACACAAGCTAAGTCAACTTTATTTATAAATGAATGACCAGCAAATTGTTTTTTCCACTATGGGAGTTGGTGCTTGTGGGACTCCAGTTTATTTGTATCTCCTCGGACTGAAGAAGTCCTTTGGATGAAGGACGAAACGTCTCAGCAAAAAAAGAAACCATCCAGATGACCTGACTGAACATTGTTGGATTATTGAGCATGTACTTTGGTGTTTATTTATAAAGCACATTTAAAACAGCAACTGCTACCAAAGTGCTTATTAAAACTCAGACACAACTCAGGAACAACTGTGAAAGACCCGACCTGTCTGTCATCTCCTTCTGAAAGTAACCCGAGTGGTGAGGACTTGAACTGGCCCCACTAGTTTCTCTCTGTAAGGCTGGGGCCAGTCCAGCACAGAGTTCCATAAGAATGGCCCCGAGCCTCTAAATCAAATAAAATGCTAGGCTTCATTTTGTGTCAGCAGGTCGGTGCAATCATTAAAAACACACTTCATCAACGTTCTTTCATTGACAATGTTCTCCAGCAGCCCAAAGCTGGCATTATTCTACATTTTCACCCAACTTTACGCAGCTATTAATGGATATGCACCATTACACTTTGTTGACCTGAAGAATTATCGCACGTGAGTTGTTCCGAATTCGCAGGCGAGTGGTCACCGACGCGTTTGCATCTACACACGACAGAAACAAAGGACACTTTCCAGTTTACATTGGACTGAAGTTGTTTTGCCAATGGTAGTTATGTAAAAGAATAAATATGATTTGTTTTCATCAGTTGACTTTAAACCGAATATGCTCAAACTCAGCAGAAAACGTTTAAATGCTCCTGAAGTTCAGAAAACCAAATGGAGTCACGTTTAGACAAGTTTCTGTACTTTATAGTTTCATACTGCTCACTGAAACATTAGCGTGGCGTTTGCATGTTTTCACAACAGGTGAAATATTTCTATACATTTACACACAAAATTCACATAATGTTCATTTTGATACATACCAACATGTTCATTGAACATAGCAAACGCAACCTTTTCGTGTGTATGCACCCCCCCCCCCCCCCCCCCAGTGTGTCCCCTTAAGTTAATAAAAACCTCTGAATGGGCTGATGGAAGCAGAGTTGACTGACTTTTAGTGTTTATGAATATGTTCCTTGTGAAACCAATAATTTAGTATCACTAAAGATGGAGAAGAAGATTATTTTTAAAAGAAAGGCCATCATTTATACAAAAATACTAAATAAACATCTGTGAAAACAACATTTTTTATTACTTGCCTTAATTATACCTTTTCTTGGTAAATTTGCATATTTTATCTCCCTCCTCCTCATTATGGAAAAACCGTGCTTCCATTTTGATGTGGTTTAAAAAAAAACATAAAACACACAAAGAAAGAATGGGTGGAAGGAGAGGAGAGGGCTGCGCTCTCTGCCTTATATCGAGTATTTTCCAGTTGATTTTGTTAAAGGTTTCTCAGCAGCGTAGCTAAATAAGCAGCAGCATGCTAATGAATGAAGAACGAGAGTGATAATTTACCAGACAAAGGAAAGAGGACTGTGAGAGATAAGAGCCACAGGGAAGGGAGGAGGAAGGGGAGAGTTGGTGGCAAGTCACCACTGAAAATATTTATAAAATGTTTATTAAACAGTTATTTAACACCTGCCACCAGCCTACGTGCCTCATGATTTATTATTTTTTCCAAGCTTATGGTCATAATACCTAAAGTAAATATTCCCTTTGTAACAAATATGGTAATTTCACGCACTGCACACAGTCAGCCATGTGTTTCATGCTTTTCCATGACAGAAACGAGGGAGACGGTACTTAACTCAGAGGACACTAAAATGACATTATACTAAAAAGGTGCATACTGTCCTTTTTTTTTTTAAAGGATGATGTGATGGAGGCAGTAAACAGTCTGTGTGCAGGCTGTGGGCTCTGAGATTATTTCTTTGTCACTAGCAGAGCCACCAGTGTTGCTAAGCACTGCTGTGGAGAAAATCCTCCAAGAGAGGACTGATTGGATTTTTGTTCCAGGGAGCCTTTTGTGTTAGCAGCATAGGGACAAGATAATAGAGGTTGATGCCACTCAGTCTCCATGTTATAGATGGTGGATTGAGTTTTTGGCCTCTGTGTGTGTGTTTGTGCACATTCGTGTAAACGTGGGATGTCTGTCTTAACGACTACGGTATCGATATTTGCAATCTTTTGCATCATCTTTGCTCTGTAGGCTCTGGAAAGCCAATTATCACAACATCTTGGCACTTTTCTAACAACACTTTTTTTCCCCTAAGTGTAAAACTTTACCGTTAAGCTGATAATAACATGCTACCACTAGATTAAACCAGTGAAGTGTTGCAAATAGAACATTTTCCAGCACATTTGATACATCTGTTTCCAGAAAATGGTGTTTTCCTAATTTGTGTCATATCTCCAGCATCTGGACCCAGTGGAGGTGTATGTGTGGTTTAGAGAATATATGAATAAGAAAATGTATGGTATAAATCATTCATTTATTTAGGAGCAATTATTTTAAAGATTTAGAGATGTTTCTGTGACAGTGAAAAGGTGAGATGTTAACCTGTGTTTCTTGACCCTAAGAAGCTGGCAGATCTAGACTGCGTTCTAGAATTGCGCTGCTCAAGGTGGCTGCATGTTGGAGTAACTGTTACATTCATTCTGGGATATTGCTTTTGAAAACTTTATTTCCTCGGTTTATGGATGTAAATGGCTTTTTCGGATGATTGTTTCCTCTGGTATCGGATGCTGTGCAGCTGGAAGGATTTTTACTGAAACCTTTTGATTTTTGGAGCTTTGTTATGAAGCGTAACCATGACAACAAGGTAGTTTTTACAACCGGGAGCAGCTGATTAACATCTCAAAGCTCAAATATTAAATCAAATACAGCCCCAAATCCCAAATGAGTTGTAAAGGAGGTGCCGTGGATGCATCTCCGTCTACCTGGCAAAGGTGCTTGAGTGACTGATGCTGGGATCCTTGGAGCTGGCAGGAAACGTGGCTCATGACAGCAAGAAGACCCTTCACCTGCAGCTGGCTGTCTGCAATGATGAGGAGCTCAACAAGCCGCTGAGAGGAGTGGCCATCGCTCAGGGAGTTCTGTCCAACATTCAGGCAGTCCTGCTGCCCAGGAGGCCCGCTGGGTCCAGGTGGACGGATCAGCATCTGCAGCCGGTTTCTTCAGATCTGTTGCAGGATAGACTTCTGCAGATCCTTCCTGCCCACAGCCATCAGCATCTATAACAGCTCTTAATGAAACCAGAATGATGAGCTACAACAACATTTAATTTCCCTTTGGGATTAATAAAGTATTTTGAATTGAATAGACCCACCCAGTTACATCATACTTTTTTCTTTTTTTTTCTTTTTTTAACAAGAACCAAAATGTGTTCACTGTTGTCAGAATAGTTGATATTCTTTATTGACTAACAAAAAAATAAAACTTTTCATCCATACATCCTTTATCTTTTACCCACTTCTTTCATTTTTGGGTCACGGGGGTCGCCGGTGTCCAGCAATCACTGTGCGAGGGGCAGGGGACACCATGGACAGGTCGCAAGTCCATCACAGGGACACATAGAGACAAACGAGACAAACAACCATTCACTCTCTCACTCACACCTAGGGACTATTTAGAGTTACCAATCAGTCTAACATGCATGTTTTTGGTCTGTGGGAGGAAACTGGAGTACTCGGAGAAAGCCCATGCATTCATGGAGAGAACATGCAAACTCCACCCAGAAAGGTCCCCGGACCGGGATTTGAACCGGAGACCTGCTCGTTGAGAGGCAGCAGCTCTACCAGTTGTGCCACCGTGCTGCCCACTAAAACTTTTCATTAAAATATAAAACATGTTGGGTGTGGCTATTCTAACTCTACAACCTTTGCACTAGAAATAGTTTGATTTTGAACTTAAGCCATTTTATTCCATTTAGTTTCACATAAAACTAATATTTTCTCAGCATGCATGCAGTCATGGATGATTGCACACAAATAATGTATTTTATCAGGGTTACATTTTTTTTTTTTATGAATAGCTAATTTAAATAAATTTGAATAATGTGCAGCGTTCACATTTTCTTGTGAAGAATAAACGTAAGTTAAGATGAAAGGGAAACACTCCCAGGCATAAATTTTATTGCTCTTCATAGACTGTATTTTTTAATCAAAATTTGCAAAAGCATAACAAGAAAAATTATTGGCATATAAATAAACTTGTGAGACAACTGCTGGCTGTTGATGCGCTTTTCTTCGACACAGCAGCTGCACCAACACTTTGTGATAGGCTCTGAATCAATTTTAACCTCCTAAGTGTAGAGAAAGCTGCAGCAGTGATTCTGTGGAGGGATTTGGGATGGGAGACCTTGTCTGTCCTTGACGCCAGTTTGTGTGCCTGCCTGCATGGTGGTCAAATAAAGGTTGATAGTTGTCAAATCATTTTGCCCCTCAACATGCCCCTGCCCCTCATCGTCTGATCCCCACCCTGTCCAATCCATACACCGGTCTCCTGTCCCCTGAGTGAGGAGCTAGCTGCTGGTTGGCCCTGGCTTTATGTGCTATTATCTGTCAGACGCTGTGCACCTGTGAGCATGGCCACTGCTCCAAACGACGAGCGTTTGTGGTTGCTGGTCCAATCCTTGTGGCTCCCTGCTGTCAGCGACATAAGCAGAGAGAGGGGCTCTGGCTGCCTCCGTCTCTGTTTGACAGCCACCCTGGAGGAAAGAATAAGAGAAACACAGGAGGGGAAAAGGAGTGGAAATATACCATTAAGATGAGCTGTATCCCCATACACCAAAGCCTGCCCACCAGCCATGTGCTGCAGCTCACCTGGCTGCCAGATAAGTGGAGATTAGAGGAAAAGAGATGATGGAAAGGGTGTTAGAAGTTTTTTTTTTTTTAAAGATTCTCTGAACCTAGAGACAGTCTTGGATTTCTTGTGTCAAATGTGACATTTGATGCAGACGCAAAATGGGCACACAGACGATAAGTCCACCCTGCTATTACACAGACACACTTAACACATTTCTGCATTGTACAACAATACTTTTTTTTTTTGCTCTTTTGTTCCCTGTAGTATTATGTTTTTGATTGTATAAATAACAAGTTGGTGAGTTTTCTATCTAGTTAGCAAAGAATAACAGTCTGGTGTCACTGGTGAGATCAATACAGGTCTACAGCAGGAGGTAAAGCAGCTCTAATGAACATAATTGACTGGTGCTGAAATATGATCAGTATTTCTCTGGTGGTCATTATGTTCCTTATGAGGAAGATCAATGTCTCTGGGGTGAATCACTGAATGTGCACAGCAGGGTGGCAGGGCCAGCACTGAAATCCTTCTAAATTCATAATGAAGGATTTTTTTTTTTCACTGTAAGATCTGCCACTGTGTGTGTGTTTGTGCTTCATGCATTTGCCTTTTCTTTCTCTGGCTCCCTTTCAGTCGGAGGTCTGTTCTCCGGCCCTGCAGCATTAGTAACTGATGTGCTTATATGAGGCAGTGTTGTTCATTTCATGGCCTATCACTTTTTAAATTGGTGAATGCCTTCTTCATGGTTGATTAGGAATTCTTGAAGAGCTAATTAGGAGGCATAATAAGCAAAAGTCTAGCGAGATGTCTCCAACCAAAATAGAAAAACAGACAGTAAACAGTTGTGATTGATTGGAATAGTGTGCGGACCATAACAGGCATTCATGCTTCTCAGAGTTCATCATCAAACAGCCATGTCTTCACAATGCTATGTGTTACTCTGAACTTGTAGCATCAATTCAGAAAGTTTCCAATATGATCCTCTGTCTTGGCTGTCAAGTGATGGGCTGGGCTTGTTTGTGCGCTGCTGCACAGGCTGCCTGACTGTCATGCCAACAGTCATCACACACACACCTGTACCAGCATCTGTTTATTCTACGCACTGGCACAGGTGTTGTCTTTGTCACTGGCTGTGCGCACAACGTATTCTTCATGTGCACTTTCAAGCACTGTAGACAAATTTGAGCTAAATACCAGCTCTTTACTCACCTATCTTTATTTGTTTCAAACTGTACACACACGTTCACTGTTTAGAGGCATACAGAGATCGTTAACTTCAACTGTGCATCCATCCGTCATTTGTCTTTGTGAACTCTTTATGATTCCAGTCGCAAAGCTGCAATGATGACGTGTGTCTAATTTCATCATCAGTATCATTACGGCTATTATCCCGTGTCTCCCTTTAATGCAGGCTAATGGATGACCAATAAAGATAGATGAGCCTGGCAGTGTGGAGCTAATAGACAGGACATGATGTCTGGCTTCTGTCCTGATTCAAACCTACAGCTGATCAGCATCTTCACACAGATAAACAGATAAAATTTGATCTATAGTTATTCCTCATTATTTAAGAAATAACTATTATCAACTAATTGACGCCAATTGTTTAGGAGAAAAAGAAAAAAATAAGCATTTAGCTTGCCTAATTATTAGTAAATGAGCAACCTGGATTTATTCAATAAATAGCAGCTGTGAATTTATTTTTCATGAGGTAGAAAAATAAACACAACAAGGGGCACACAGCATCTAGTTTATTTCACATATTAGTGTTTTGGCCATCAAAAGTTATTTCATGTTTATGAAGTCCCCTCTGTAATTAAATGATTAAAGTACTAATTGTTTAGGTGTGTGTGTGTGGGGGGGGGGGGGCACATAAACATAAGAATATTGACTGATGCGTTGGTATTTATGATTAGCGCTGTTTCATCACAGCAAGGTTTAAATACCAGCTGTGCAGATCTTTCTGCAGTTTTTTCCCCCAGATTCGTTGGTGTTTTCCAAAGTCCAGAGGTTTTTAGCTGATTTATTTTAAATGACCTATAATAGTAGTGCGTGTGTTCACGATGTATTTGTTTTGTGCCTCAAACCCCAAACTGACAAACTGCTGCTGTAAGTCCAGCATAAATCTGGGTTTGTTGGAGATTAGAAGTAGACCACTTGATTGGATAATTGTGAGGATCTTTTTTCAAATAATCAGCAACTGTCACACCTGGGCATACAAAGCTGAATAAAAAGCACCCATGGGCAGCACAGTGTTGTTACATGTAACACCACACCTTTTAATCAATGCACTTGCTGCAACATGCTGGTCTCAGCAGAGGAGCTTTGTCCCTCATTTCAACACCAGTACTGTAGACTAAAAAATAAAAGGTTAGCTAAAATACTAAGGTAACTCAAAAGAAATATCTTGAGTGTGTGGAAAAATAGTTAAACCTTGTTGTTGTTGTTTTTTTTAAGAAAGCTTAAATCTTTAATCCATTAAGTAGGAATTTTTAGTTTTCGCAAAAAAAAAAAAAAGAATAACGTTACGCTAGGAACTAGGCATTTGCTGACATTGACATTGCATTTGAGCCTTCGATTAAAAAAAAAAGAGCCAAGTAAGAATGTGTGCTGATCTGCATTAAGCCTCAGCGCTAAATCAAAGGCTATTATTTTTCAAATAAATTTAATCTGTGAGCTTCATAAATCACTCTTGGCTGCTCTAATTTCTAAAATATTGACCTGAAAAAAACTGAAAAAATCATATCTATCAGTTTAATGTTCAGGGTACAAAGACACTAGAACAGAACTGAGTCATTTGAAGGTCTCACAGAGGATTTGTCCCAGCAGATTTGGTGCTGTGTGAATGATTTAGACAATTCACTCGAAACAGGAACTAGAAAAAGGACAGCTCGTATTTGCTCTTTACAATTGTTAATTGACAATAAACAATTGTGGTTGTTGACCAAGAGTTAAAAAGTTGTAATATTTGTTGAAAAATTAAATTAATTCAAATTCTAACTTCTGCTAAAATTCTGTATGTGCCCACAAGCGTACAAATTGCTGTTATCATTCAGTCTTACAGTTCATTTAAAATGTCACACATTTTTTTGTGCCAAGCATGTTGATGTCACAGTTAGTGCATGCAACCTCTGTGACCTATTTGAACTGCAGAAGAGAAACCTTAACATATAAAAATCCCTATATTACCAAGTTGACAAAATATACCTTTTTAGTTTATTTGCTCAAACAACTTGTCAGTAATAAAAAATTTATATATATATATATATATATATATATATATATATATATATTCAACCTTTATTTATACAGGTTAGTCTCATTACCATACCATACCATTTTATTTATAGAGCACTTAAAACAGCTACAAGGCTAACCAAAGTGCTGTACAGACAGAAAAACAGGTAACACACAAAGCAATATACAAAATGAGGTAAATCAGAATATAGACATAAAAATTATACAGATAATAAATATGACGACTAACCTGTGTGAAGCAAACCGGTTCAAAACACAGATCATCTGGTGTTGAAAGCTACTGAATAGTAGTGGGTTTTTAAACGAGACTTGAAAACCGAGAGGGAGGGGGCCTGTCTGACAAGCAGCGGTAACTCATTCTAAAGTCTTGGTCCTGCTACAGAGAAGGTCCTGTCACCTCTGCGCTTAAGACGAGTTCCTGGAACTGTGAGGAGCAACTGGTCCGCTGGCCTCAGGGAACGTGGTAGGACATACGGCTGTAGCAGATCAGAGAGATGGGGGCGGGGGACGAAACTGTTCAGGGATTTGTAGACATACAGGAGTATTTTGAACTGGATTCGAAGGTGAACCGGTAGCCAGTGCAGTGAGGCCAAAACTGGAGTAATGTGCTCTCTTTTTCCTGTACTGGTTAAAAATCAGGCTGCTGCATTCTGGACAAGTTGTAGTCGTACAATGGAGGTCTGACTGATACCAAACATGAGTGAATTGCAGTAATCAAGCCTAGATGTAATGAATGCGTATATTACTGTCTCCAGGTTATTTGTGGACAATATGGGCTTCAGTTTAGACAGCCGCCTCAGTTGGAAGAAACATGATTTAACAATCATGATTACATGATTGTTAAGTTTCAGGGATGGGTCCATGATGGTGTAGAGGCAGGGCAGCCGGCCTGGGACCCAAAAGTCCCAGGTTTGATCCCCAGTCACTGCACATCACGTGGTGTCTTTGGGCAGCACACCTCATCCCCAAAATGCCTCCCGGGCGCTTTCAATAGCTGCCCACTGCACCACCTGGTGGTGGATGGGTTAAATGCAGAGACTAATTTCGCCATTGTATGGAAACATACAGTGCTGACATTGTGATGACATTATTATTATTATTATCACACCCAGATTAGTGACTCTTTGTTTTTCTGACAGGGTTAGAGCAGAAAGGTCGATGCAGTGGTTTGTGATCGTGTCATTGGGAGGGAACAACATGACTTCAGACTTCTTTTCATTGAAACTTAAGAAGTTTAAAGCCATTCAGTCCCTGGTGTCAGCCAGGCAGTTGAGCAGAGGTTGAATAGAGCATGTGCCATTGTGTCTTAGGGGGAAGTAAAATTGACAGTCATCGGCGTAGAAGTGAAAGGGTATGTTGTGTTTCCGGAAAATAGCACTAAGTGGCAGCAGGTATAAAGAATATAGGAGGGGACCCAGGATGGACCCCTGCGGAACACCCCATTTAAGCTCTGCCACTGCAGAACTAAAATCCTTGATGGAGACACAAAAGGATCTGTCAGTGAGGTAGGATCTGAACCAATTGAGGGCTGACCCTGTGATGCCCACCCACTGCTCCAACCTAGCAATGAAGATCTCATGGTCGATGATGTCAAAAGCGCCTGTGAGGTCCAATAGGAGAAGCAGCACAGAATCACCGGTATCTGTGGATAAGAAAATGTCTTTAAAAACCTTCAATAGGGCAATTTCAGTGCTATGGAGAGGTTTAAAGCCAGATTGGAATAGCTCTAAGATGGCGTGATCCTCCAGGAAGCACTTCAACTGGGACTCAACTATTTTCTCCAGTAGTTTAGAAACAAATGGGAGTCTGGCCGGAAGTTGGATACGACTGAGGGGTCAAGGTTTGGTTTTTTTCAGGAGAGGCTGGACAGCAGCATGTTTAAAGGTTTTTGGCACCACACCAGTGGATAAACTGCTATTTACAATAGCAACAAAGGACGGACCTAGAGTAGGAAAAACCTCCTTTAGTAGTCGTGGGGGGACCACATCAAAGGGGGAACCAGAAGGTTTCAAGCTGCGCATGACCTGCTCTAGAGAAGATAGAGTGATGGGTTCAAATTCATTGAGCATTGAGGGGGAGTGGTGGCGCAGAGGTTAAAGGTTGGCCTGTGATCGGAAGGTCGCCGGTTCAAGCCCCGGTACCGACAACCATCTGCCCCTCCGGATGTCCTAGATAGCAGCTCTCTGCTCCACACAGAGGGCTGTCGTAGCTCGGTGGTCTGTGGTTGCGTCAGGAAGGGCATCCGGCGTAAAAATAACTGCCAAGTCTTCGTGTGACTTAGTTCACTATGGCGACCTCTAACTGTTTTTAGTTTAGTTTTTTATGTGCCGCACGTTTCTTTCACTTTTGCAGCTTAATAATAATAACTAATAGTTTTGGTTTTCCTGAGACTTGTTTGCAATATGATAAATGGTAGGAGCATAATATACGCTTCCGATGTTTTGTTGGTCTTTTTTTTTGGTAAATAATAAATTAAGTTTTTTTGCAGTTTTATTTATTTATTTATTTATTTATTTTTGCATCTTGAGATCCTATGACGTCATCAACTACTCAACTTTTAATATTTTAATGTCGACTTTAAAAATTATGTAGTCGTTCAACCAACCCCTAGATGGCAGTGAGGTTTTTGACTCCAATGTTCAATGATGTGTGAGACAATGCCTGAGGAATGGAGAAGTGTGCTGGTGCCCATTTTTTTAAGAACAAGGGTGATGCACAGAGTTGTTGCAACTACAGGGAATTAAGTTGATGAGTCACACAATGAAGATCTGGGAGAGAGTTGTGGAAGCAAGACTTAGACGAGAGGTGACAATTTGTGAGCAGCGGTATGGTTTCATGCCGAGAAAGATTACCACAGATGCCATCTTTGCTTTGAGGATGCTGATGGAGAAGTACAGAGAGGGTCAGAAAGAACTCCATTGTGTCTTTGTGGATTTAGAAAAAGCATAAAACAGAGTGCCGAGGGAGGAGGTGTGGTATTGCATAAGAAACCTGGAGTTGCAGAGAAGTATGTTAGACTGGTACAGGACATGTATGAGGACAGCAGGACGGTGGTGAGATGTGCTGTAGGAGTGACAGATAGCTTCAAGGTGGAGGTGGGAGTGCATCAAGGATCGGCTCTGAGCCCCTTCTTGTTTGCTCTGGTGATGGACCGACTAACAGATGAGGTCAGGCAGGAATCCCCGTGGACTGTGATGTTTGCAAATGACATTGTGATCTGTGGTAAGAACAGGGAACAGGTGGAAGAGAACTTGGAGAGGTGAATACTTGAAAGAAGAGGAATGAAAGTCAGTCGTAGTAAGACAGAGTACATGTGTGTGAATGAGAAGGAGGCTGATGGCACAGTGAAGCTACAAGGAGCAGAGGTCACAAAAGTGTAGGACTTCAAGACCTTGAGGTCTACTGTCCAGGAAAATGGGGAGTGTGGTAAAGAGTTGAAAAAGAGAGTCCAGGCAGGATTAGGGCTGGGTACCTTTCTAAAAAAATCGGTATATGTACCGGTACCGGTACCGGTGTCGGTACCTTCACTTCGGTTTCGGTTCCTGGACGGTAATTTTTTCGGTACCAATTTTGTAATTACTATTAATTCTAACAAGAATAAAATTACGTTACACATTACAGTACAAATTGTGAGTTTTATTTTTTAACTTTGGTATTTTTCCATTCCAAGCAGTTTTCTTACATAAAAACAAACTAATAATTTCCAGGTCAAAAGACCAGTTACAAACCAGTGACATGTCAGTGTCTAATGTTCACTGCTACACACTGAGGACCTTTTCACTGAACAGTTTTTCTTCAGAAAAATCAACATGTCTGCTTTCTTTGGACACAAACAAGCCCACTCCTGGCTGATGGTGGCTCCAGCAGTAGAAAATGTTCACTCTGAGGCTGTAGATGATGCTTGTTACACACACAGATACCTGGTTGTCAGTTTGATAGCACTGACATATTGTCCCTCACATTCCACCAGCAGGTCACTGGATTCACTGAGGTAGGGATGATGCAGACATCTGCACCTCTGTGTCTCTGCCTGAATCTTCTCTGTGGTTCTCTGGGGTTTAGGACTCTGATCATCTCCCTAATTGACATGAGAACAAAACATCAACAATAACATGGTTGTGTTCTTATTGATCAAAAAACTTTATCTAGGCTGAGAGATAAAAGCTTAACTGGTCAACAAAATCCTTTACAGTTTAATTTACCTCCAACATGCAGCTCCACTGTAGAAAAAGCAGCAAATTTTTAACATCAGTCAAAAGTCTGACTGTCTTGTGGCCTCCACCTCGCTTTTCTGTCTGTCCTCACATCAGGGTCAGAACCTCCTGTGAGGAGAACATTAACATAAACAGTGAACATTAGTGAACTGTTTAAGCAGCTGACTGGATGGATGAGCAGTTTTACAAGCTAAGATTTATGTTACTGTCAATTTTTAGTTAGCTTCTGAGTTTAGCTAGCTACGTAGATAAAATAAATTTACACAATAATATATTAAAGTTAGCGTTACATGGATCATAATTTATTTCACCGCAATGTCTAAGCTGCAGTTACGCTAACAAACGTAAACTCACCAGCTGAAGCACACAGAAAAGTCCTCGGAGTTCTTTTATGAAGAGTCCATTCGTGGAGATAATGAATCAGGACGTTCAGGTTCTACTCACAGGCTGACTTTAATGCTGAGAGGAGGAGGGGGAGGCTAATGAACTCTTCTCTCCTCGCAGAAAAACACGGAGCAACTTTCTGCAGCGCATGTTGTCGCTGCACACGTGAACCTGTCTGTGGGCGTCACCAGCACCATAGACATAATTATACATAGATTAGGTACGGCAGCTCTATACAGCTCTGGGTGTAATTTGGGTGTAGTCTGTTTGTTATATGTCTGGTGTTTTGCCTGCCTGCGTGCTGAAACCACGTGACACGTTACAGCCAATACCGAAACTTGACACCAAAAGAAGAGTGATGTTTCAATACATACACCGACCGGTGCAGTTCGGTCGGTGCCATAAAAACCTCGGTTCGGTACTCAGCCCTAGGCAGGATGGAGTGGATGGAGAAAAGTTCAGAAGTGATTTGCGACAAAATAGTAGCAGCAAAGGTCATAGGAAAAAGACCAGATTTTACTTTTTTGTTTTTTTCTACCTGGATTATTGAGCATGCATCAGGGTGTTGTAGGAAAAGTTTACAAGACAGTGGTGAGACCAGCCATGTTGTGTGGTCTGGAGACAGTGGAACTGACAAAAAGACAGGAGAAAGAACTGGAAGTGGCAGAAACGAAGATGTTGACGTTCTCTTTAGGAATGACAAGGATGAATAAGATTAGGAATGAGATCATCAGAGGTACAGCACAGGTTGAACAACTGAGAGATAAAGTTAGAGAGGCCAGACTGAGATGGCTTAGACATGTCCAGAGGAGGGACAGTAGGTATATATTGGTAGAAGGAAAAACGAGAAATGCAGCTATCAGGAAAAAGACACAGAGGAGATATATGGATGCCGTTAGAGAGGACAAGGTAGTTGGAGTGAGGACAGAAAATGCAAAGGACAGAAGTAAATGGAGGAAGATGAATCGCTGTGGAGACCCCTGAAGAGGGAAAAACTGAAAGAAGAAGAATATTCAGAGTAAAAAAAAAGTCAATGCCTAGTGTTGCTGTTTTTAGATGCATGTTTTCTCAAAAATTCTCAAGTTAAAATAAAAGTGCTATCACAAACTTTATTCAGCATTAGATACAGAACCCAACAGAACCAATATCTTTCCCTCCAAGATTGGTAAATACTCATCCAGTTTCCAAAACACAGCTGGAAAGCAATCCAACTTTGGCTGCCAGTTTGTTTCTTTAGATTGACAACAGAGTGTTGGTATACCGAAATGTTTATATGTACCAAAAATAAATAAATAAAATTATCAGGATTTTCCACAAAGGCTTAAATAATTACTATAATTGAGAAAGTCAGCACCATTTTTTCCTTTATTTATTTTTAAATGCATTTGCATTCTCTTACTTCCTCACAATTATTTTTATTTATATTTACAGTTTTAATAGGAAAGAGATGAGTTCTTGTTATATCACTTTCTCTAGCATAATTTCATAAAGTTTTAATAAAGAAAGAAATTTTAAAATAGATTTTGTTGATATAGTAATAAACTGCTTTGTGTGTCCCTTTTCTTTTCATCCCCTACAGAGAAAACTTCATCTTTGGTGATTTCTGATGAGTTGTGTTTAATAAGAAAGGTGTTTAAATTGTAAATGAGTTATATAAAGTTTTGGAGTGACATGCAATGCTTTTAGATGTGTTTTGTTATTATTGTTGTTTGAAACAATGACCAATTTAGAGACAGAGCTCTCTTGAAACTTTGTTCAGTAGCCTTATGCAGCTGACAACCTCAGCACTGAGGACAGAAACGCCAGAACAGAGGCTTAGGTTAACAGTAATGCTCTGTTCAACTTGTTCAGAAGCTACTCAAACCTACTGTGTGTGTCCTGATATAATTTGTGTGGGGGCAGTATAGATTTAACTTTTGCTTAGAATAAATATCATTATATATATTTAAAAAAATAACTAATAATTTAAGTTTAATGAGTGGCATAACATTCTGAAAGTTATTGTCATTGCCTCTGTTTAACCTGTTTGTGTACACCCAACAAACTCTGGGATCAGTCACGCAGCACAGTGAACAAACATCATGAGGAAGTTGGCATTTGAAACAGGAATAATCATAACTTACCAAATGCCTGAAACCAAGAAACAAAATATCAAAGAAGGAAAAAGGGGCTCTATGCAGTTCTGCATCACTTACTTTTCAATTACAGCAGCCGAAGCAGAACGAAATTGTTAGTGTCATTTATCGACTGTGGTGCCCTCTATTAGAGTAACAACTGAGAGAAATCCATCCTGTTGTATAAACCACCTGGCTGTCTTACAATAACAAAGAGTTCATTTCTGTCAGCTGTCCTTAAGTCTTTTGCGTGTGATACAAGAAACAGATGAGATGTATACGCCAGGAAACACATGAAAGCACACAAGGACCAATCACATCTAACCGGGCAGGTAATCATCCTGATGGTGGTTCCCTGCAACGGTTCTGTTGGAACACAAAGTTAAAGGTAGTGTGTGTGTTCAAAGTGATAAAGGTGGCTTTTGAGCCTCAAATGCCACCCCTAAACATTTTTGCTTTGAGGCAGAATATGAAGCTTTTTTTTTTTTTTGTTGTTCTTTTTTTAAAATCACCTTTTTTTTTTTTTTTTTCCTGAAACACTTAAAAATGTTTTAGAACATTAATTTTAAGCATACGTATTTTGAGACTGAGGTAAATGTCATGTCTACTACTTCGGCCTTGATGATTTACACTGGTGATGTGGACCAGACAGGAGTAGTCGAGCGCAGACATCATAATCACCACCCCCCCATGAGTATATATTTTTAATACTTTGTGAGGAAAAACTGTCAACCATATCCAAAGTACAGGACCAAAGACAAGTAAATAATGTATGCTTTTGTTCGATTCTTTGAAGACGATATTTGCTACGCGTTACCTGTTTCTAGTGTCGAAGATTTCAGACCTCTGCACAGAACAGATTTTAATCATCAGAAGGTGTATCTGGTTCACAGAACTGAGGAGAATGGCTGCACAGGCCAGCCGTGCCAAGCACAGATTCTTGCCCTTGCAGGTAAGTGATCTTCCTGACACCAGTTTTGTATTTTGTTATTCTCATTTTCTCTGTCCGAACAGCAACGCTACCTTGCTCTTTGCTCCGAAAGCTGTCACAGCAAGGTTTTGCTTTTTCTCTTTTTCTTTTTTTTGCTCCGAACTGTCAGGACGTGATCAGCTGGCGTCTGACACTGAGAGCAACAACTACGTCCGCTGTAGCTAGCCTAATATGCTAAGTTTAACATACTGCCATACGTCGTCGGTGCTTATTTGTACACCGTATCTTGTTCTCTAAGTTACCTGTCCTGCCTCTGTAGAGCAGTCGGTGGTTTCTTGTAACGCGTGCGAGTCGCATTATTTGTTTACATTGTGAAGCTAACGCTGCTAGCCTGCTGTATCCGTTTTGCATTAGCATGTTAGCTCCTCCGCCGTAATAAAATGCGTGCCGACTCAGAACTATCATTGCATTATTAACACATCTGACAGCTCGTATTTAATTTGACGCCATGTTACAGGTTTGTAAATGTTAAAACGCTGCATTGACAGCTTTGTTTTGTGTGCAGTTAGCTTGTTTAGTAGCTTCTCTGTAGCTTTGTGCTTCAGAGTTTGCGATGCTGCGGTTATTTCCGTGTGTTACGTCCATGCAGACAGCACACTACATGATCGTGTCCTGGCTATTTAAATTTATATTTATTTCCTTAGCAGCTTCTGCACACATTTATTACACTAAACCCCTCCTCATGTTTTATTTTCATAGCTGCATCATTAACCCTTAAACCGAGCAGTCAGGTGTAATGTAAGAATCTAACCTGCAGCTTCAGTGACAGCTTCTCTACTTTTTAAAGATGTATAATCTCTCTTTTTCAGGATTTAAATGAGTATTTTCTTATTCGTTCCACAGATACAATAGAAGAATTTGAAGACAGTATATCACAAAAGAAGATGAAAATCCCCAAGATGTCCATCAAGAATTCAGGAAACTCAATTGAGAACAATTTTGGTGAGGAGCGAATGCCTCTCAGACATAAAAAGGTAGGCTGGCTTTCAAGAAAACTGGTTGTTCTGCCCTACAACAAATTACATAGCAGCTTGTAATAATTTAGAAACACCTGTACTTATACCAGAAGATACCTTCCATTATTAAGTGACACCATCACATAAAAATATGATATTGTGCAGCTATCATGCATCTCATTTATATTAACAACACAATTGAAATAAAGATTCAACACATTTTTAAAAAGGAAAAATGTCCAGGTCACAGCAATTTATTTGTGTTACACTGATTGATTACTTTTTTCTTACTAATTTAAAAGTTGCAAGTATATGAAATATTCATGTGATTGTTACTTTTGGGGTGTTTGTATAAACTATAAAGCAGTTTGTGTGTGTGTGTGTGTGTGTGTGTGTGTGTGTGTGTGTGTGTGTGTGTGTGTGTGTGTGTGTGTGTGTATATATATATATATATATATATATATATATATATATATATACTACATTGCCAAAAGTATTCGCTCACCTGCCTTGACTCACATAGGAGCTTAAGTGACATCCCATTCCTAATCCATAGGGTTCAATATGACGTTGGTCCACCCTTTGCAGCTAGAACAACTTCAACTCTTCACATGAAGTTTGGAGGTCTGTAGTGATCGACTCTGCAGAAAGTTGGCGACCTCTTCGCACTATGCACTTCAGCATCCACTGACCCCACTTCGTCAGTTTACGTGGCCTACCACTTCGTGCCTGAGTTGCTGTCATTCCCAAACACTTCCCATTTTCTTATAATACAGCTGACAGTTGACTGTGGAATATTTAGGAGCGAGGAAATTTCTCGACTGGATTTGTTGCATAGGTGGCATCCTATCACAGTTCCACACTGGAAATCACTGAGCTCCTGAGAGCGACCCATTCTTTCACAAATGTTTTCTAAAAACAGTCTGCATGCCGAGGTGCTTCATTTTATACACCTGTGGCCATGGAAGTTATTGAATTTGGATGGGTGATACTTTTGGCAGTGTAGTGTGTATACACACACACACACACACACATACATACATACATCCATACATACAGTGAGGAAAATAAGTATTTGAACACCCTGCAACTTTGCAAGTTCTCCCACTTAAAAATCATGGACGAGTCTGAAATTTTCATCTTGGGTGCATGTCCACTGTGAGAGACATAATCTAAAAAACAAAAATCTGGAAATCACAATGTATGATTTTTTTTTAAATAATTTATATGTGTGTTACTGCTGCAAACAAGTATTTGAACACCTGTGAAAATCAATGTTAATATTTGGTACAGTAGCCTTTGTTTGCTATTACAGAGGTCAAACGTTTCCTGTAGTTTTTCCACCAGGTCTGCACACACTGCAGAGATTTTGGCCCATTCCTCCACACAGATCTTCTCTAGATCAGCCAGGTTTCTGGGCTGTCACTGAGAAACACGGAGTTTGAGCTCCATCCAATGATTTTCTATAGGGTTTAGGTCTGGAGACTGGCTAGGCCACTCCAGAACCTTGATATGCTTCTTACGGAGCCACTCCTTGGTTCTCCTGGCTGTGTGCTTCGGGTCATTGTCATGTTGGAAGACCCAGCCACGACCCATCTTCAATGCTGTAACTGAGGGAAGGAGGTTGTTCCCCAAAATCTCGCAAATCATGGCCCCGGTCATCCTTTTCTTAATACAGTGCAGTCGTCCTGTCCCATGTGCAGAAAAACACCCCCAAAGCATGATGCTTCCACCCCCATGCTTCACAGTAGGGATGGTGTTTTTGGGATGGTACTCATCATTCTTCGTCCTTCAAACACAGCTAGTGGAATTAAGCCCAAAAAGTTCTATTTTGGTCTCATCTGACCACATAACTTTCTCCCATGACTCCTCTGGATCATCCAAATGGTCATGGGCAAACTTAAGACGGGCCTGGACGTGTGCTGATTTAAGCAGGGGAACCTTCCGTGCCATGCGTGATTTTAAACTATGACGTCTTAGTTTATTACCCACAGTAACCTTGGAAACAGTGGTGCCAGCTCTCTTCAGGTCACTGACCAGCTACTCCCGTGTAGTTCTGGGCTGATTCCTCATCTTTCTTAGAATCATTGATACGCCACGAGGTGAGATCTTTTATGGAGCCCCAGTCTGAGGGAGATTGACAGTCATATTTAGCTTCTTCCATTTTCTAATAATTGCTCCAACAGTTGATCTTTTGTCACCAAGCTGCTTGGCAATTGCCCCGTAGCCCTTTCCAGCCTTGTGGAGGTCTACAATTTTGTCTCTGGTGTCTTTGGACTGCCCTTTGGTCTTAGCCATGTTAGTAGTTGGAGTCTTACTGATTGTGTGGGGTGGACAGGTGTCTTTATGCAGCTAACGACCTCAAACAGGTGCTTCTAATTTAGAATAATAAGTGGAGTGGAGGTGGACATTATAGAGGAGGACTAACAGGTCTTTGAGGGCCAGAGATGTTGCTGATTGGCAGGTGTTCAAATACTTATTTGCAGCAGTAACACACAAATAAATTATTAAACAAATCATACATTGTGATTTCCAGATTTTTTTTTTTTTAGATTATGTCTCTCACAGTGGACTTGCACCTAAGATGAAAATTTCAGACACCTCCATGATTTCTAAGTGGGAAAGCTTGCAAAGTCGCAGTGTGTTCAAATACTTAATTTCCTCTCTGTACACACACACACACATACATATCTATATATCTATATATCT
>NC_056500.1:22119188-22141130 GCF_014905685.2 Nematolebias whitei
TGTGTGTGTGTGTGTGTGTGTGTGTGTGTGTGTGTGTGTGCGTAGTAAAAAAAAATTATATAAAATAATATTTCGTGATTCAACAACACAGTTGTATAAACTTGGCTGACACCCAAAATCCCCTACTCTATTTTTACCATATGCTGGATTAACACAAATTCAGCACTCTGGACAGCTGCCCTTTCACTGGCAAATCCGCTGAGCGGCTCATCAATGAACTCAGTGACTCCTCTATGTTTTTACTGTGATCTTCACAGTCAAAACAAACTGATTGCAGTCCGTATGTAATGTAACTTTTAGACTGATGTACGCTTCTTTCATTAAAGTTGAGAATGTTGATTAGAATCACATTAGTTGTACTATTTTGAGCAGGAGCGCTTGTAGAATTTTTTTAAAAGGGTCAAAGCCCTAAATTTCCATCTGCAAAGTGCTATATTTGAGACAGCTGTGGCTAAGTGGTTAGAGCAGTTGTCCTTCAATGGGACAGTTAAGGGTTCAACTCCACCAGCACATGTTGAGGTGTCCCTGAGCAAGACTCCGATGTGTATCCTATCCTGTATGAATGTGCTCTAAAAGCACTGATTAGTCTCTATAAAATGATTTGTTAGATTATCTTTGTAGAGATGTTGTAGAGTGCTGTATGAATGTGTGTGCAGGTAAATGAGGGCACAGATTGTGTTGTAACGTGCTTTGATGGTCTTGATTAGATAGAAAGGTACTATATAAGTACAGTCTATTTAAAATGCAGGATTTTAGGAGCGTAGACAATTTTTATCAAATATTTTCTAATTTTATCATATTGTCTGTATTTCAGAGTCATAGTGTCAATCAAATTAAAGCCAATCTGCAAGCCACTTCTCTTCTAGAACTAGTCCATTTTCCTACATTGTGTTTTGTATAAGAAATGTTATATATAAAAGCATGACTTGATTGTAAATGTAACATTGTACAAAAACTGGCCTATCACAGATAAAAAGGGTAGTATGTTTTATATCAATTATAGAAATACACACTTTGAGATTATTACTGTCAAGATATTATGCAATTGTCCCATTCTTCCCAAAAATGACTTTCCTTTTCTTTAGGCTCTGTCTCACGACCATGGACGCCCCCTCTCCAACTCCTCAAAGAGCCTTGCAGCAGTAGTGGCTCGTCTGGAGAGAAATGCAGCTAACTCTTGTATGGAGGGCGAAGAGGACTTGGATGAGGACCGGTTGGCTGAGGAGGGAGAGGATGCAGATGATGAAGATGAAGATATGGAAGCAGTGCATCGGCGATGTCATCATCAGCAGCAACAGCAACATTTGGAAATGGACACAAATTGTGTGCCGGAGGTAGCCACTGCTGTCGTTCCAAGAGTTTTGTATGAGGAGCTGGTTCACAGCTACAGGCAGCAGGAGGAGGAGATGAGGAGACTGCAGCAGGAGCTGGAGAGAACACGCAAACAGCTGGTGCAGCAGGCAAAGAAGCTGAAAGAATATGGCAGTTTGCTGACAGAAGTCAAAGAACTGCGGGACTTCAACAGGAGGCTGCAAGACGTACTTCTCATTAGACTGGGCAGCGGTAAGGGACCAGAAACATGCACACACAAAAAAACAATATATATTTTTAAACCTTTAATATTAACTTAAAAAATGTTACAGAAAATGTTCATTTACATCAAATATTGATAGATCAATGATGAATTTGCAGTTCTATTTGCACTACGAAAAATCCTATGGATTGGCCACTTCAATATGTCTTGTGTACAGTGCCTTGCGAAAGTATTCGGCCCCCTTGAACTTTTCAACCTTTTGCCACATTTCAGGCTTCAAACATAAAGATATAAAGTTTTAATTTTTTGTGAAAAATCAACAACGAGTGGATCATGAAGTGGAATGAAATTTATTGGATGTGTCCAACTTTTTTAACAAATGAAAAACTGAAAAGTGGGGCGTGCAATTCTATTCGGCCCCTTTTCTTTCAGTGCAGCAAACTCACTCCAGAAGTTCAGTGAGGATCTATG
Source organism: Nematolebias whitei (assembly GCF_014905685.2). Classification (NCBI taxonomy): domain Eukaryota; kingdom Metazoa; phylum Chordata; class Actinopteri; order Cyprinodontiformes; family Rivulidae; genus Nematolebias; species Nematolebias whitei. The sequence continues at coordinate 22,121,194 of NC_056500.1, forward strand.
AATGATCCAATGTTGTCCCAAATGACTGATGATGATAAATAGAATCCACCTGTGTGTAATCAAGTCTCCGTATAAATGCACCTGCTCTGTGATAGTCTCAGGGTTCTGTTCAAAGCGCAGAGAGCATCATGAAGACCAAGGAACACACCAGGCAGGTTCGAGATACTGTTGTGAAGTTTAAAGCTGGATTTGGATACAAAAAGATTTCCCAAGCTTTAAACATCCCAAGGAGCACTGTGCAAGCAATCATATTGAAATGGAAGGAGTATCAGACCACTGCAAATCTACCAAGACCCGGCCGTCCCTCTAAACTTTCATCTCGAACAAGAAGAAGACTGATCAGAGATGCAGCCAAGAGGCCTATGATCACTCTGGATGAACTGCAGAGATCTACAGCTGAGGTGGGAGAGTCTGTGCATAGGACAACAATCAGTTGTACACTGCACAAATCTGGCCTTTATGGAAGAGTGGCAAGAAGAAAGCCATTTCTCAAAGATATCCATAAAAAGTGTCGTTTAAAGTTTGTCACAAGCACCTGGGAGACACACCAAACATGTGGAAGAAGGTGCTCTGGTCACATGAAACCAAAATCAAACTGTTTGGCCACAATGCAAAACGATATGTTTGGCGTAAAAGCAACACAGCTCATCACCCTGAACACAGCATCCCCACTGTCAAACATGGTGGTGGCAGCATCATGGTTTGGGCCTGCTTTTCGTCACAGGGAAGATGGTCAGAATTGATGGGAAGATGGATGGCGCCAAATACAGGACCATTCTGGAAGAAAACCTGTTTGAGTCTGCAAGAGACATGAGACTGGGACAGAGATTTATCTTCCAACAAGACAATGATCCAAAACATAAAGCCAAATCTACAATGGAATGGTTCACAGATAAACATATCCAGGTGTTGGAATGGCCAAGTCAAAGTCCAGACCTGAATCCAATCGAGAATCTGTGGAAAGAGCTGAAGACGGCTGTTCACAAACGCTCTCCATCCAACCTCACTGAGCTCGAGCTGTTTTGCAAAGAAGAATGGGCAAGAATTTCAGTCGCTCTACGTGTAAAACTGATAGAGACAAACCCCAAGAGACTTGCAGCTGCAACTGCAGCAAAAGGCGGAGCTACAAAGTATTAACACAAGGGGGCCGAATAATATTGCACGCCCCACTTTTCAGTTTTTTATTTGTTAAAAAAGTTTGACACATCCAATAAATTTCATTCCACTTCACGATTGTGTCCCACTTGTTGTTGATTCTTCACAAAAAAATAAAAATTTTATATCTTTATGTTTGAAGCCTGAAATGTGGCAAAAGGTTGAAAAGTTCAAGGGGGCCGAATACGTTCGCAAGGCGCTGTATGTTTAGTACAAAGAAAATTGGGTAAAAGGAGAAAATGTGCTTGTTATTTAGGTAAGAAATAAAAAATAGGAAGAAAATCTCATTTTTGTCTACACGTACATTTTGATTTTAATATTTAAAAAAGAGTGAATGTTGAATTTCCAAGCATTATTTCTCCTCAGACCAGTTCGTATTCTCTAGCAGTTCTACTTTTTAATGCAAACAGCCAGTCTGATAAAGGCATGTATGCTGCACATACTGTCTGTTCAAACACAAACTTTGCTCTGCCAGGACAGAGTCACAGAAGTCTGTGAGTAATCACCATAAACTTGGGGAGCTGGTAAGGTTTTGCCACAGGCACCCATGTGAACTCTTATTGACACAGTGTAAACTGGCCATTATAAAGTAACTCATTAGCAGTCGAAGTTGTACTTTCAAAAACTTACATTTCAAAGAAAAGTAACTGGAATGTCTTTTCTTTTTTGTTTCAGACGTATACCTATACAAAATAACTCACTATTTCCTACCCCCAGATACCCCCACACACTCCTTTCATTCTTGCAAATGTGACATACACTTGAAAAACACCAAATGTTTGGTTTTACCAGTAGATATAAATTTTCTGTAATTGTCAAAAAACAAATTGGAAATAAAATTTCCAATGGTACATTTTTAAAATCATTGAAACCAAGTGAATAACTCCCTCAAATGTTTCCCTTTAACTTAATAGAAATGGAATGGTAAATGGATTGTACTTGTATATCACCTTTCTATCTAATCAAGATACTCAAAGCTCTTTACAACACAATCAGTGCCCTCATTTACCTCCACACACCCATTCATACTGCACTCTACATCTCTACAACAGCTAATCTAACAAATCATTGTAAAGAGAGCAATAAGTGCTTTAGATCAGACAAACACCAGAGGCAACAAGGAGTTCAGTCTTGCCCACTAACACTTCAACATGTGGCTGTTGGTGGAATCTAACCCCCAACTCTCCCATTGGAGGACAACTGCCTTAACCACTCAGCCACAGCTGTCCCAAATATAGCATTTTGCAGATGGCACACTGATATATTGTTTAATCTTTTTTATTGCATTTTATTTTAATTTGATAGTTTGAGACGTTTGTCACTGCCAATATGCTAAATGTGTTGTTTTTAAAGTTTTATTAGTGTTTCGTAAAATGATCTTAGTGAGACATTTCTAAATCCAACCAACAATTTAAAAATATATTTCGAATTCAAAAGTACAATAGAGTTGTTTTACTCATGAACTAAAGTAAGTTATTTTTAAAGTTCCATCCAACAAACATTTAGTGAGCGCTACAATGATGGTTCTTTAGCAACCTAACATCTAAATGAGGCTTTGGAGAAACTAATGATGTTTCATTGCTGTATATGCAACATCTACCATTTTGAAAAGTTGAATATACAGTATTATGTTCTATACACATTGGCCCAGTCATATTTTTACCCGATTGATCCATTTAAATATGATATAAATACAGTAACTGATATAAATACACAGGTTGTGTCATGTTATGTGCTTTTACAAAGTTAAGCGTTGTCAGATGCTAATGTGAAGATCAGGCATCCTGTTGATCAAAACCAGCAACATCTACCTGCTGGCTTGACCGTGTAATGGACAAACTAAATATTAGAACACCCTGGGAATCCTGGGAGTTTGGCAGGAAATGTGTTGAGCAACATTAAAACTGATCAGCTGCATTGGAGCTTAGCATGGCCAGCTAGCAAGCCACCTTAGTTACTGGGCTAAAATAATCGGTCTCAGGCTAAGAGGAAGCCCAGGTGTAGCGCATGAAGTAAAAAATGTATGCAGTTTTATGGTTTGAGTAAAGGTTCTGAAATAAGATTTCTATTGATTTATATGTTGTTGAGTAACTGGGTATTTTAGTTTATAAAAACTGAGCATCAGTTATAACCAGCTCAGCTGATGTCAAAGGTCCACTTGTTGCTGAAACATACACTCGTTGGCCACTTTATTTGTACACCTTGCTTTTATTAGATTGAACCCCATCTTCAGAAGTGCCTTAATTCATTGTGGCATAGGTTCAACACAATGCTGGAAACTTTCCTCAGAGATTCTGGTACATATTAGCACAGTCTGCAGTTTTGTCTGCTACACATCCATGATGTTAGTCTCCTGTTCCACCACATCCTGTGCTTGTTTGGATTAAGATCTGAAAACTGGAAGCAGTTCGAGTCCAGTGAATCCAGACCCATCTGACTAGGCAGCATTTTTTTTTTCTTTCATTTATTGTCCAATTTTAATGAACCTGTGAGAAATTTACCCTCAGTTTCCTCCTCTTAACTGTCTGGAGTGACATGTAATCCATCTGCTTCATGTTGTGCGTTGAGCGACATCATTCTGCACACTTTAGTTGGAACAAATGATATAAGCTACTGTTGCCTTTCTGTCATATTGAACCATTCTCAGCTGGCCTCTAACATGAACCAGACTTTTTGGGCCACACAAATGCCACTCACTGGATACTTTCTCGTTTGCCTCTTTAAACCCTGAAGATGGTTGTGCATAAAAATCCAGCCTATCCAAGTCCCTTAAATCCCCTTTCTTCCTCATTCTGATGCTGAATTTGAACTTCAGCAACTACATGTCTAAATGCATTGAGATGCTGCCATGTGATTGGCTGTGTAGCTTTTGTGTTAACAAGCAATTGAACAAGTGTACCTAATAAAGTGATCAGTGAATGCTTATCTCATTGTTAAACGTTTTATTTTCTAGAGCCTATGCATGACAATGGCACTCAGACAATCAAGGCTGAAGTTGTTGAACCAATTGTTGAGACCCCAGAAACCTGCAGAGAAGAAGCCAACACAAGTTCAAGCTATTCACCCTCACCTAGAACAGTGTACACCTGCAACGACGGAAAGGTAAGACTAACTAGACTAAAAAGCAATTATTCACTCTTGCTGGCCTATATCACCTTATCAGCTGTTTTTAGTTTTCTCTTTGTGTCCTAGATGAACATGTTCTTTATTGAACTATTGTCATCTCGTGGGGTGTTACTTTGTTTTAGGGGTGCACCGTTTTATTGGCCCCGATTGCCTTAATTTTGGTGATCAGAGATCGGCCGATACTTACATGAGAAACCGATTTTACCAATTTTTTTAATAGTTTTAACAATTGTCTAAACTTAATTTATATTTCAGAGCACTACCTCATGGCCATTTAAAACAAGTTTGTATTGTTTCTAGGATATTGTTCGAGGGCATGTTTTTCAATAGAATAAGATTGGAAAATTGAAGGTGCATTGTGACCTTATAACACCTGACAGTGTCGCTTATAAAACAAAATCGGTGTCGGACAAAACTGGAATTGGCAGGTCAGACTTTTTTTAGAGATCAGTGATCAACCAGAAAACTGCAATCGGTGCACCCCTACTTTGTTTATTTAAAGATTTGTTGGTAGTGTGAAAGGTTCTGTTGGCAGTAACACAAGCCTTTAATTCCAGTTATGACTTTTGTTCAACATCTCTGTTTTTAATGTTTAACTGTACCTCTGTTTAAATGCTACCATAGAAAAGATCAGTAAGAGTAACCTTAATAACCTTACAACTATGTATTCCTGATAGTTTGTTTTTGACCGTATAACGTAGCGTGATTTTTGTAGGAAATGTTGCGTTCCCTGCTAACAACCATAACGACAGGAACATGCTGTCGTAGGTGATCAGTCCCTTCCTCTCTGCTTCTCTGTCCTACCAAGTAAACAAGGTTGAGAAGATTATTATTGTTTCTGCAAGCCCGGCCAGCGTCATCAGTGTTTATTAGCCTGTTAGGGTTCTTGACTTTCCTCAGTGCTGTAACTCAACCAGCGTCTTGTCTCTGATGACAGTGGGGGAATTGGTACTACAAGCTTTGGGGCCTGCAGCCACTTCAAGCGTGAAGAACACTTGCAAATTAGAACGCTCCTACATCAGGGAACCCATATTAATTATTTGCACGAGAGGAATTTAAAGTGACTGACAGGTTAGCCCTAGTGAGAGTGCAAAAGAGGGTTAGAAAAGGAGAATGGAAGATAAGAGAAGTAGATAAATGAGACCAAAGACTTGCATGGACGAAAACAGTCTCGTCTAACTTGAGGGCAGTAAAAAGCTTGTCTGCTGGCCTGCAGCCGAAAGCACATTAGTTGCACAGGGAAAAGCTTTTGGAAGCTAGCCTAAAGACTTTACAGTGATAAGAGAATAAGAGAAGGGAAAGAGTCACTTATGTCTCCTGATGCATTTGCTCATCTCAGACCAGGTCAATCTGCCTGACCTGTCAAACAGCTTTGTGTTTTGTTTATGCAGTGTGAACTGACATCTTTCAAAGTAGGGATGCACCAATCCACTTATTGGTTTTTTTTTTTTTTTTTTACTTCCGATCTGATCTCGATACCTTAATCTAAATATCGTCCGATACGATCCAGTTCCGATATCATCATCATCATTGATTTTATATGAGGCTGTAATAATCTCCTCAAGTACAATTTGTACAAATATATGCATGCATGTCCAAAAAGGCAACTTGAGGTACTTTTTATTAATGTTGAATAAGTTTTAAAGTTAGAATTAAATTCTGCTAACACAAAACATGTTTGTTTTTTTATTCCTAGTTTTAAAGTGGATATTAAAGTGATTAATTTAAGTGATTGTTTTAAAGTTATTTTATATTTTTTTTAAATAAGGGGCAGATATAAGAATTTTTTTCTTCTTTCTGCACTCTTTTCATTCAATATTTTCTTTTTGATGAATTTGTTTTGTTTATTTTGTTTCTTTTAAATGAATGAATGAATAAATAAAATAAAATGTTAAATGGCTTAAAACATCTGATAAGTTCATGACATAAACCAACAGACATGTTCCTGTTTTTAGTGTTTTACATCACTTTATAATGTAGCTGGTTTTGTTTCGTTTTATATATAATTTTCAAATCATGTTTTTTTATTATTATTTTTTTTTTTTATGATTGTCTACTGTTGTACTGACAAATATCTCCTGGAGGGTAAACTATATCTTGGCTGCAAGTATCAAGCTGAGAAATCCTTCGTTTTCTACAACTGATAGTGGTTAGTTATTAATTATGATGAAGTTTAGCAACTTCTCGGTAAACATTCAAGCTCCGGGGCTTCAGCGATGTCTTCTTCTTGTTTAATCCGAAGCATGCAGCCTGATTTCGTGAGCCATGCTCAGTCTGTCCCTCCTCAGAGACGGGCAGACTGGACGCAGCTGGTCGGGGTCGAGTCGCCTGTTTCGGATTGAGCAAAAGTAGCGCCACGCTGAAGCCACGGAGCTCGAATGTCCAACGTAAAACTAACTTTACAGCGGTTTAATGTGGTGTTGTGGCTCTGCAGACATTGCACGTTACTGTCTTGTTTTGTGGTGTTTCTAGTGTAAAATATTTCCACACAGAGGACATGTTTCAATGAAAAGTTTGTTAGCTGTTAGCCACAGTGCTGCTAACTCAGTCCTCACATTGTAGCTGGCTGCAAACTATGAACTGGATTTCCTGAATGTGAGGCGGGTCTTATTTCTCTGGGCTCATGAGACACACCGCCGTTCAGGAAATCCATTCCATAGTTTGAAGCCAAAATGCATCATGGATCGGAAATCTCTGCAGGTTGGATCGGAAAAATCTGATATGTAAATTATGCTGGTATCGGAGGCCGATACCGGATCGGTTAGCAGAAGAGGAACAACGTAGTTGTCAAAAGCCTAGAGGGCCCGCTTGCAGCTGCAAATGGTAATATTTACTTTTTGGTTCATGTCATTATGAATGAACATTTAATGCATCAGTCAAAAATGTGGTATCAACTTTATATAATCTTGAACTGTTTTGTTTATTGTGTTGAGGCCCTATGCCTAAAAAATTTAGGAGAAAATTTAAATCAGGCTGTAGATTTTTCTTTTACATTTTGAAGACATTTAGTTTTGAACATTGTTGGTGTTAAATTAAATCTTTATTTATTTTTCCTGATTTGATGTGTAAACTGTCAATGTGTTAATGTTCCAGTTTTGGCCATTTATGATATTTCTTCCTTTCTTTTTAACTAGTGATTGTATAAATATGTGCACAAAATGAAACGTGACCGGGTCATGTTTTCTTTGACAAACTCTGAGGTGACAACAATAAAGTCATGTTGTTGATTTTTAGATTTTCATCAGAATAATAAGTTGATAGTGTTTGAGCATGACAGTATCTGAGTTGAGACCAAAGTTTCGATATCATCTGAAACTCTGCTGTCTAAGATCCTTCAGGGCTGATAGCGCTGTGGGGGATTAGCTTTGCTCTAAGAGTTACAAATGGCTGTTGGGCCAACAAGAGAGCAGCACACTTATCATTAGCGCTTTACTGGACCATCTTGTTGAAAGCTGCAGTTAGGATTAGATGGTATCCATTTTTTGATACAGTTAAACCTTCTTCAAATTATATACTGGTACACTGTATTAAACTGTAAATATACTGTACAATGGAAATTATATTACATGTAACACAGTCGTATTACTGCATATAAATTTAGGGCTTTTAGGTCATCTAAAAGATTATAGAAAGTCTTGAGTCAGAGAGGTTTTATTGTCATTTCAAGCTACGTACAAGTACATATTGAAATGAAACTGCGTTCCTCCAGGATCACGGTGCAACACAGAACAAAATGCAAAAACAACACAACACAGTGCAGATACACAACAGAACAATAAATATAAACAGACCTATAATACATGCAAAAAGACATCTAACCTAATCTTAACATTTCAGTCTAAACAAGTAATAAGAGACTAGACTAGAGATACTTGTTGATTAGTACATGAGGTAGAAACATGTTCTGGTATGTGGTTAGCAGTGTAAAGTTTTTCCATTTTTATTGCAACAGTGATAAAACTTGAGCAGATTGCAAACACGTGCAAGTAAAATAAAAAAGTAACAAACAGTACAACACAGTACAACATGAACCTTAAGTTCTTAGTTTTGGGGTGCAACACAAAGTATTTCATTACTTTTGCGTCACAGAACAAAGTACTTTTAACATTAAACAAATAGAAGCTAAAGCAAAAGTAAAAAAGATTTCTGACCTTACACAATAAAGTTTTTTGCTTTTAAAAAAAAATATTCCTGCTGGCATAAAAATCTTGTGCGGTTTGATCAAGGGACACATTTGGCTTCCAAGTCCTTTCTCTGGTGCCAGTTAAAAATGTATTTGTTGCACACAGAGGGAGAGTGGACGTTATAGACTGCCACCAGAGGGATGAGTCTTCACCTTTCTAGATCACGTTTCCTTCAGCAGCTAGTCAGCTCTGCTTCTGCTTGTTCTTGCATCATGTGACATTTGGCATTCCCTGCATCAGAAAGAGATTGACTGATTGATTGACTAGGTAATAGATTAATGGATAGCTTGTACAGCTTTCTTTTCAGCCTATGCTTCAACGGCTGCAGTACAATCGTGAAATGCGATGGTGACAAATGTGTAATGACATTTTCTTGTTTTGAGTCATTTTAGTTATGTAAATTACAATAGTTTTGTCATTACTGCAACCATTTCTGAGCAGTTTTTGGGTGTTTAATTAAACTGAATGATGACACTGAAAGAAAGCCTTTTAGAAGTACTTTGTTGTTTTTAATTATCTGTTGTTTCTGTAGAACAGTAATGACAGGCACACATTTAAATTTTTTAATGACTGTGTTCATAACTTTTTTTGTTTTGTAGTAATATATGCATACCAACACTCCTACACATTTCTAAACAATCGTACTATTTGATCTGTTGAAGCCAGTTGCAGATATGCTGAGTTAGCCATTTTTTCATCATTACTCAACAGAAATTGGATTAATGATTACAGGAGGGACTAAATCAGTAACTAGGATGGTAATAGCAAGGCGTAGTTGACTCTGTGCTGGTGGCGACACAAAAACTAACCACTCTTGAGTAGTGCGTTTTACACTCCTTTCACATGTGTTGTGTCTGCAGGTACATCTTGGTGGTGGGATCTGGGTAGAAGAAGAGAAGTGGCACCAGCTGCAGAGGACCCAGGGAGACTCCAAGTTCACAAAGAACCTTGCTGTAATGATCTGGGGCACTGAAACTCTTAAAAATCGCAGTGTCACAGGAGTTGCAACAAAAAAGAAGAAAGATGCTCTGCCCAAACCACCACTGTCACCCAGCAAGCTGAAAATTGTCAGAGGTAAGATACACTTTATATACAATAGGTTTTAAAATCAAAAGGCAAATGCTATATTTTTTTTTTTTATCAGAAGAAATTTTGAAAGTTTAGTTAAATTTCAAATTGATTTTATTTATCACTTCCATTCATAAAATACACCCATAGCCATCAGAGAAAAGATGAGCTGTTTATAATCTGATGTAGACTGACTACCCCCACCCACTCCCTCCACAGAGTGTCTCTACGACAGAGTGTCTCAAGAGACCGCTGACAGCGCCGAGATTACACAGAGATTGTCCAAAGTGAACAAATACATTTGTGAAAAAATTATGGATATCAACAAGTCCATCAAGAACGAAGAGCGGCGGGAGTCCAAGCTTCTCATCAGACAGACGGTCAAGATGGAGAACTTCACTTACGATGGCATATAGTGATTAGCAGTCATGTCAGCGCCTTCTGCCCCACGTGGTCTGCAGGATTATGAGGGGACTTGGTATGGGTGGTGGAGAAACACCATCAGTGTTTCCGGAGTGGTCATAATTCATTCACTCATTCCATTGATTCTTCTGTGAAATGTTTAAGCAAGTAGGTCCCATGTAACCTCCCTAAAATGCAAGCACCGCATTTTTCAGTTATTTGATTTGGTGCCAGACAGCTTTACCCACCGGTTAGAAGTTAAACGCATTAAAGAGTTCGATTGGAGCAGGAGTTAGTGTTTTTTTTATGAGCTTTACCATGGTACAGAGATGTGGTTTATTAAGATGTGTTCACAAGTGTCAAAAGAGAAATTAGATGTTATTAATTTATCGTTCTGTGTCAGAACATCCTTTTGAGTCCTTGAACTTTTAAAAAGTAAGAGGTTATTTCAGTCGTTTTAAGTGTTCTGATGCTATGAAACATGATGATGATGGCTTATGTTGGTTCTTAGACGTGGGGACTATCTGGTAACCGTTGGGATTTTGAATGTTGGTACTTAATGTATAGAACGAGACGCCAGAGTCTCACTGCACAAGTCTTAATTAATAACAGCCATATGTCATTTTGCTCCAAGAGATTAATTTTTGAATGTGTGCCGTTCCTTAACGTATTTAACACATCTGTTCATAAAGGAGAGAGATTTATTGAAAGGTATGACTTCTGTTTTGAGGGAAGATTGCAATGCTTGTTTTATTTTTATCTTTTGGGTAATTGTATTTGTCATCGATGTATGAGCACAAGAAAGGTTTTAGTGAAATACTTGTGTTACTATTTAAATTGTCTGAGAAAACTTGACCATAGAGTTTTAGTGGTACAGGTATTTTGATACCTAGAAAGGCCTTAATCAGATTTGGCAATCACCAGGGATTGATACCCCCCCTGGGTTTTCTAGTAAGCTGTGATTGTAAAGGTATAGTAAGCTGACGTGATGATGCTTCACCTGCACTTTGTTTGTGAGAATGCGAGCGGTAGCCAGGTACTGTTTTATGTGTGGCTTGCACCATTAGGTTGAGATAAACTAGACTGGTGCCCAGGTTAAAATAGGGGTGCAGCTCTGCACACTCCAGGTCGACTTGTTGCAGAGACCGTGTCATGTGTGGGTAAAGCTGTCTGCCACGCTATATTTCTGTTGAGATTGTCTGGCCCTGCTGAACCCAATAATAACCCCAACATCTTTTAAGCTCACTGCTGGGAGAAAAGTAAGGTTGCTCCAGTGACATTTTCCTACAAGCCATGCCATCAGAACTTTTAAAAGGTTCTTTTTTTTTCCCCAGTATATTTTTTTTAAATATAGTTCTTTTTTTTTTGTTTTGTTCTATTGTTTTGATCTGAAATGGTTTGCGGGGCTATCTGCAGGCTGGAACTAAACGCTGCAGATTGAATTCTCAACTGTGACCTAGCTGTGGCTAACTGTGAATCTGCTGCAGAGCTGCCCATCAAGCCTTCTCCTCTTCACACTGTATTCCTGTGCATCTCGTCTTTTTCCTTTGCTTCCAGTCGTTTTGTTCGTCTTGGTTTTTGCTACATCAAAAGTTTATATCAGCCTTTTGTTAAGCTACTTGATGTTCTGGAGTAGTATACATTGTAAATGTTTTTACATATTTTTATTTTTTTCATTAAAAAAAATCCATAGTTATGCTACTGTTTAAGGTTCCTATCAAGTTTTTGTTTAGCTAAATGACATTGTAATTCTTGCCAGACTTATTTCCTTTTTCTGTTTAGTTCATTTGTTTTTTTGTTTTTTTTTTTATGTGTGTGAATTATTGGCTTTATGCCAGGTATTGTAAACAAATGTTGATTGGTGGAGTCCTCAACGCGAGAGAGAAGAAGCACCTCACTCTTAGCCAAAGTAACTTCAGTGGAACGAGAGAGGAAAGGATTTCCATAACAGGTTGTTTTTACAGAGCGTACACGTCACACTCGCAACAAGTGATACCTGATAAAACCTTACGTAGGATCTTTGTACTGAATGATTTGCCGTATCAAGGTGAAACTGTAATCATTGCCCAACAGAAATCAAGATGCAGTAATGATCAGCTCGAATCATTGAACGCACTTTAAAGTTCATTCTTTTTTTTTTTCTTTAAAGAAAATATATATGTGGTAATGGTGTATTTTTATGTTTTGAGAGACGACATCTTAAGTCGTTTTATTATAAAGCACCTTATTACATTTACTTTCAAGGCAGAATTGAATTGTTACATACAGTTTTTAATCATTCAAACATGCCCCCACATTTTATTATTCAATGGTAAATGGGAAAAAAAAATCTTTATAAACATAATTTTTGTTAAAACTTGAACAACTTTATCTTGACCTTATAAAAATAGCTTACTCTGTTGACTGACGAGCAACAAACAGTTCTTCAGTGCAAATCAGGACTAACCAGTTTGAAGAATTTACCTATGAAATGTACAAGCTGACTGGAAACTGTGCTTTAACTTAATACGTCTACATGCTGGCAATGTATAAATATGACCTACTATGAATTATGTATTATAAGCGAGTGGCAACTGTGAGAAGTAGGATGTGGACTGATGAATCAGCTGGCTTTGCACATAAATTGGTTCATGCCAAGGCAATGGAGCTTAGACTAATATAATAGTTATTGTTGGGGGTGTTTTCCCAGTATTTTTTATTTTTTTATTCCCCTGTACAAAGTGACATAAGGTTCATATGTACAAGGGTGTATTGAAAATACATGGGATTTAAAAGGAAAAGAAAAAAGCTTTCCGCTGAGAAAAGCAACCGTACTGAAATTCAGATTATGTACAATGTTGGCATTTCATTTCTTTTTTCTTTTTTTTTTTTATGCCAAAAGAGGGTGTGGTTATATCGATGCTTAAAGCATTTACGGAGCTATTACATAATCTAAAACTCGTTTTGAAAAGCTGATTTCCTGTGGCTCGATTCAGCCCGTTTCCTTATCTTAAACCATCTGCAGTGGATGAAAGCTGTAAAAAAGTACAGGATGGTTTTAACCCAGATTTGACTTGATGTGTGGCGCTGAAGCTGATCTACTTCAAATGTACGAAGTTACTAGCAGAGAAGACTTATTTGCAGCAATTTATTCATTCATAATACCCAACCTTTCATAACTTAACAAATTTGTTGGCTAATTTGGCATCATACCATCAGATATCAACAATTTGAAGTAGGAAACGCCAACTGGTCTGCTCTTTGATTCTCTCCATGTGCCACCTCTTGTTCTTTACAGTCCTAACTTTGACTAGGTTTATAAATGCACATGGATCAAGATCAAAACGAAATGTGCGATGGCTTGCTTTGCGAACAGCAGAGCTTCAAACGTAGAGGAGCTTTGTCTTACGTTTTGATGGGTCGCTTGGGCAGAAGCGTGATTGAGAAATTAACGTAGAGCGTCGCTCTGTGGAACGAGGCGGTTTCGTCTTGCAGTTTGCAGAGCTACATTGTAAACCAGACACATTACTGTTTGAGCCTCAGATACAATGTCAAACGTACTTCATAATGAAAAAATAAAAAAAAATTAGGCATATATTTTTATTAAAGGTATCAGTAACTTTGTATACAATCCACAAACTGATTCTACTTCATCTAACTTCACCGTCCTACCTCATTGTTACTCTGGTGTTTGTCAGTGACTGTAAACTATGTGTGTATATTAAAAAAAAATCTATAGGAAAAGTTATACCTGAATACTCTTAACATGTACAGCATATAAATCTTGTAAAACACCTCAATACATCTATATCATTCTTAGGAGAAATCAGTTTTATTACCTGCTTTAAAATGCTGCTGTGAAGGGGTTTCTGTGTGAGGGGTCGCCTCTGAAAATATATCTTTGCTCTTTGCTATGTTGTGCAGGTGATCGCTGGTCGTGTTCCGTCTCCGTATCGCATTTTGAGATTTTTACTGGTTGATGGTGCTACCAGCAAACAGTTTGAAAACTGATCTATCGGACCTCAAATGGTGCTGTTTTTCTATGTTTTTATCGTCATACAGCTGTGTTTTATTCAGGTGTGTCAACCGCCGCTATCCCCTCAGCTAATCAAATTAAAAGCCAAAATGTTTTGCAAGTCCGATAACGCTGCCGTGTGTATCAAATATATGCTATCCATCCAAATATTTATAGATAGTGATTATATCTCAAGCTTCATAAGTACCTCAGAAGATGATGATTTTAGGTGGATGCATCTGTTGTCCATCTGTTTCCATTGTTGTCTATTTTGAAAAATATGCATTTTTACCGGATAGATCGGGTTGCTTCATGTTTGGTATGTGGCTATGAATTCACAAATGATCATAAAATCGAAACGATACCACTGGTTTTCTTGTGCATGACACATCATCTTTTAGGAAATTAAGTTCACGCTGATGAGCGTGTTTCAGTAGCTGAGGCCCTTGACAAAACTCATTTCCTGTTGGGAGTCAAATTTCTTATTGTTTTGTTTTTAGATAAGGGAATAAAGTGGTAATCCAAATCTGTACTGGAAAACTGTACCCATGAGAAATGAGTGTGAGGGAAAAAAAAGTGTGAAGTATGAAATGTGTGAAAATATGGGGCTAACTCAGACTCTTTAAGGTACAGGTTGGGACAGCTGTGGTTTCTACTTGTTACCTGGGACATTTTGTTTGATATACAATATTTTCCAATATAATTTAAATTTTTCAATTTGCATCTCTGTCTTACGATTAGTGTAACTTCCAGTTCCATTTCTGTAAATTAACGTCTATATAAAAAGTGCATTACATGCTCTTTTACCCAGCTCTTTGACACTTGTACAATATTTTCTGCACCAAAGTGTTTCAGAGACATGGTTTATCTTTAGCTTTACATGCTTTGGTTTCCTAAATCCAACCATGTCATGCTAGCACCTCTCTACTGTGAGTTATGTGTTCAAAATCACATCGGCTTGTTTCATGGAAGCACTTAAGCCATTTTTCAGACTGTTGTATAAAACTTAGTTGTGAGAAATTGATCCAGAGAGTTTGTGTGTAGTTGAAATCCTATGCAGGTGTTGACTAACGTGTTACCACATCACTGTTGGGTAGAGGGACAAATACTGAGACGAAAAGCAGAAAGTAGACAAAAATGTCTGCACAGCCTTGAGACCGAGTCTAATGGAACTAGGCGATATGACAAATCCTCCAAGATACATTTTAAACTCTTAAGTTAAATTAAACTGAGCTTTATGGGGCTGCTTGGTATATAAACGCATCACAGTTACCATTAGGGAAAGACAGGGTTTTTACTTTCTGTTGTATTTCCTGATGGTATAATAATGTCAAAACAACTCGAGACATTTGCAGTAAACAACTCCTAACCCCGCTGTAACCTCCCAAGTGACACCCCTACATTTCCAGAAAACGTTCCAGGTGTACGAGATATCCAGTGTACATGTCTTTGCTAAACCAGCCACACCTCTGCTATGCGAACAAGTCTTTGACGCTTAGCATCCTGTTCTGTGTTTTCTCTTGCTGCATTCAGGAACACCTGTTTAATGTATAGGTAGACAAAAATAAATCAAGACTTTTATTCTATCAGCACAAACCTCTTGTCATTTTTGTGTCATTTTCTGATTAAAAAAAAATATATATTTAACTTGTTAAAACAGATTTTGGACAGAAGTTCCTACAGTCAAAGTAAACAATTTAGTTTTTCTTTTATCATTTTGTGAAGGAAAAAGTGTCTCATTAAACTGTTTGTAGTCATTGTGCATACATTTGTGGGCTTCAAAGATGAACACTTCTTTATCAACCCCTATTTTCTATTCCCCTTACAGAGTAGTCCCTCGTTTATCGCGGGGATCCGTACCCTGAAACCCCGCGATGATTGAAAAACCGCAAAGTAGGAATAGTAGTACAAGTAGTAAGTAGTAGTTACACACACACACACACACATATATATATATATATATATATATATAAACCATTGGGGCTTAAACAGACTACTCGAGTAATCAACACATCGATTCCTAGGACGCCTATCGAGTTTTAATTTCATGTCGAGTATTTGTGCTGTCGTCATTACGCCGCCGTTACGTCATTGCATCACGTATCACGTGATCCGAACCGGGCGCGGGTTACAACATGGATTTCTCCAAGCAGATGGATGGAGCAGAGCAGGTCCAGTTTTGACAAACAGGTAGAAATGCATCAATAGTCTGGAAATATTTCACTAAAGATGAATCTTCCAGTTCAACTACCGTAAGGAAACAGAAATTGAAACAACTTCCTGACTATTTGGAGCGTGTTGCGAACCGGTGTTACACCATATTTTGTGACCGTAGGGGGCGGTGTTGCATGCACTGTTGCAGGTCACAGAATATGGTGTAACACAGGATCCAATTGACCGAACCAGAACCATCTTCCTCTGACCAGAATAAGGGGAGGAAGCCAGAGCACCCTGAGTAAACCTGGAAGCTTTGAAAACGACATGTAAACAACTACAAAAGGACTTCATAATTCAACCAGGAGTTTTCTTACTGTAAGGAAACAATGCTGTGTACCACACCATCATACGACCTTGATGCCAAAGCCTCTGCTCACGTCAGACTCATGTTCAGGCTACTGGTTAATACACCCTATTATATTACGTTATTATTGTTGTTTAACGTATATCTTAGATCCTTGTATACTGTTTTTTTTTTTTTTGTTTGTTTTGTTTGTTTTTTTTACTTTATGTTGCAGTATTGCTGTTTTGGGGTGTAACTGGGACTTAAGTACACAATTTCATTCCACCTCATGTACCACGTGATGCGAATGACAATAAAGAACCGTGGACCTTATGCTGAACTAAATGACAAGTTTTGATTTTTAACTTATCAAACTAATAAAAACTAGGGTTCAAACTGGCGAAAAAAATAAAAAAGACTATTTTACAATCTAAAATGTGTTATTTTTATCCTGAAATATCTTTTAACTGAAGTCAGAAGATTTTATTTTCAAATTGGTGGCAGTATCTGCTGAAGAGATTCTGTAAAACTCTGACCCCTAGGCTAATGCAAAATTCCTCAGCCACAGTAAACTTTTAATTGAAATGCAGGAAATGAAATTAGAACTCTAGATTTTCATACAGAAGCAAAGATTACTTTTTATAATATGTCACCCAGGAGTCCTACTACCATTTAAGACAGATGGATGTCTGGACAGACAGAATCAGATGAGGTGTGGTGTTGTACCTTGTTGAGCAAAAGTTCCTTGACAACTCATTTTATAGCACATGAACTTTTTCAACATTTATTGTGTGTACGTTAATGAAACATTCACACTATTGTGATCTATTTTTCTTCTGTACGGTTTGTAGGCGCAAATCTCATGCCACAGTTTTCAAGCTATTTCAACAATTTATACTGTATATCAAAACACTCTTTCAAGACAACCCTACTATAACTTTTGGTTTTGGTGCAACTTTAGCTTTTTGAAATATTTAGCCTTTTCTGCCACTGTTTTTCCTCACAGAAAATGAATTGAGCTCATTTTATATCCTTCAGATCTTTAGATCTGTTTACAACCTTTTACTGCTTTCACGTTTTGTTCTGGTTCAGCTTCTTTTCAGCTTCCTTGTACACATTTAAATATTATTTCAGCTATTTTCAGCAGTTTTTTGCTTCTTTCAAGTTTGTTTTACTAACTACAACAATTGTATGCTTCTTCTAACTTCTTTCTGCTAATTTCAGCTTGTTATGCTCCTTTCAGCTTATTTCTGCAAGTTTCAGTTTTTTCTAATATTTTAGCTACTATATGTGGTAGCTGTTTTTATACAAACTTGAGCTTTTTCAGCTAATTCCACAGTTTATCTCATTTAAACTTTTTCAGCCCAATTCATCAATTCCTTGTATTTTCAGCCTCTTTCTGCTTTTTTAGCTACTTTTCAGCTTTTTTCAGATAATTTCCTTTTTTTTTTATATCATTTATGCTTCTTTCAGCCTAATTGGGCAAACGTGTTTTTGTTTTTTTTACCTTTTTCTGCTCATTTAAGCTTGTTCTACATTATTTTCAGCTACTTTTTAAAGCATTTTAGCTAAGTTCAGCTGTTTTCAGATAAATTCAAGTTTTTCATGGTCATTTCTGCTACTTTCTGCCTAATTAACTTTTGTCTTCTAATGTCAGCATGTTATGCTCCTTTCAGCTTGTTTCTGCTAGTTTCTGCTTTTTTGCTATTTCATCTATTATTTAGCTGTTTCATGCTGATTTCAGCTTTTTTTTTTTATCTAAATTCCTAATTTTGTGCTCAGTTCTGTTTATTCAAGCCTAATTCAACAAATATGTAGTTTTTTTTCTGCTAATTTAGACCTGTTCTTCCACTTCACAATGTTTTTAGTTAATTTCAGCTGTTTTTCAGCAAGTTCTTCAACAATAAGCATTCACACTGCTTTTTCTCTGAAAATGCTATTTCTCTAGTTTAAGTTGTACGTTTAGTGTAGTTGTGGCATTTTTACTTAATGTAGCCACAAACACCACACGTACTGTATTTGCGCATTCACCTTTCTTGCTGGCCTTCCTTCCTGTCACACATGATGCTAAAAACATGTCAGTGGTTTATCTAACCTATCACATATCAGAACCACACTACTATGTCCGTTTAGACATGACAGCCAGATAAGGGAGAAATGTGATGTTGACATATCAGATTGCTTGTGACCTGACTTATTTCCAGAGGCTGAAGCTTCATCATTGAACTCAAGGATTTCAATGGGTCTACATATGAAACTGACAAGGGAGTGGTCACTAAAATCCACTTCCTCATTCTTTCCTTAAAAAAAAAAAAAAGGTTATTTTCTCACTCCCTCATCCGCCAGCCCACTCCCTCGGCTCACACGTGGCTGCATTTCCATATATTATTGCTTCTGTAAGCAAGAGTGTCACGCGTTCAGGCTTTTCCACAGCCCAAGGAGACTTCTCAATGTCATTAGCGCTAAAGTCTGCCACATGTCGGTAATGTATTGCCACCTGCCTTTATTGACAGCACAGTGATTCAGTGGTGGCGATGATGGATTAGTGCCGGCTGGGTCGAGCTGAGCTGGGCAGGTCCAGACTGGGCTGAGCGGTGGAGCCTCTGCAGTATGGCAGTCTGTCGCATAAACACTATATGCACTGCAGTAGATAATGAGACACTTGTGTCGCACACAAGATTATGAATGTAAGCATTTATGGAACGGCTTGCAACACATCATTTTCTTTAGCATCCCATGGCATTTCAAGTTCCACCACATAAGTCCAGTGGTTATAATGGACACATTTTACAACTTTGGTTGGGTTTAAAAAAATAAAAAGTAGGCTATAACTGCTTTTGTTACCTGGTTAAAATAATTCAGTGGCGTCACTGCAATAATACTCTTAAGTAATATCAGGGTAACATGCTGTGGCATCTCCAGGATCACACGTTTGAACAATGTTTAGGTTAAAAATATGCAGTGTAACATTTTTTTAAATAAATATTTAACAGCACAGCCATTTAAACTGATTCAAACTTAATGACCAGGCAGACACCAACCAACGATTTGAGCTTAACCCTGTATTTCCACTCTGGTTTGCTAGTGTTCACTGCTAGGGTCTAGCTCCAGCCCTACATGAAAATAAATTACATTAGGCTTAATTTCTTATCGCTTACAGCAACATCTGACCACAACTGCTGCTTTTAATCTTCCAGCCTCAACAGGCAGAGGGAAAAAAATAACACCTCGGTCCTTGATAGAGCAAATGTTTACCTTGTCAGAGAATGAGCAATAAGTGAATGCAATACCTAAAAATAATATATGCTTAGCTGTGTTAACAAGACATAAAATAACATTCATACTATCGTTGGCCAGCTTGACCTTTTATGCGATTTTAAAATTTTTCATACTTTTCCATCTCTGTCTTGTGCATTATAATTTGAATCCCTATAAAAAGCAGCCCTTACACACACACACACACACACACACACACACACACACACACACACACACACACACACACACA
>NC_056500.1:22141140-22147967 GCF_014905685.2 Nematolebias whitei
ACACACACACACACACACACACACACACACACACACACACACACACAAAGCAAAGAAAACATCTTTATATAATGAGGTAGCAACAACGCTGTGCTTATATTCTCAGACAATATGTACTATTGAACTGCAAGTCTAGAGGACTTTCTCATTTCTCGTATTGTGGTTCTTCCTTTTGAGCAGCTTTTTTATTATCCTATCATTCACTTATAGAACATGCAAGATATGTGTAATTTATTTTTCTTTTTGTTACAGTTTGCTCTTTGCAATAATATGTATAGGAAACGGCATGAGTAAGCTTGAACAGAAGAATTTTGTTGTAGGTCTTTGCACACAGAGATAAGATGTCATCCTTTTTCAGTCCAGCTGCCTATTGTTATAATGTCACATAAAGAGAAAGTTTTCAGTGGCGCATGATCAGTATGTTACCTGCAGCAGATATCTGAAAATAATCTGTTTGGAAAATCAAGGAGAAACATAAGGAGTCGTCAAGCTAATAGCAAATCCTACTAGAACTTCTTGCAGAGTATTTTTATACATATAAAAAACTCAGCCATTAAATATTTCACAGTAGTTTTCTGAATCCATCCATCCATTATCTTTTACCCGCTTCTTCCATTTTGGGTCACGGGGGTCGCCGGTGCCCATGTCCAGCAATCACTGTGCGAGGAGCGGGGTACACCCTGGACAGGTCTCCAGTCCATCACAGGGACACTTAGAGACAAATGAGACAAACAACCATTCACTCTCTCACTCACACCTAGAGGCAATTTAGAGTTACCAATCAGTCTAACATGCATGTTTTTGGTCTGTGGGAGGAAACTGGAGTACCTGGAGACGACCCACGCATGCACGGAGAGAACATGCAAACTCCACCCAGAAAGGCCCCTGGACCAGGATTTGAACCAGGGTAACCTGCTCGCTGAGAGACAGCAGCTCCACCAGTTGCAGCATTTCTGTAAACTTTTACTTTTTTACACTGCATCACTTTTCCATCTGGCAGTTATTCACATAGACATCTTATTTACACTGATCATGTTTCAACACTCTTTAGCCCATGTGAAATAAAACATGTTCAACAAAGTCCGCATAACCTTTTGTCAAAGGTACCAAAGTCATTTCTCACAAAAATCCACAACCAGTGTTCTGCACAAATACATTCAGTTTAGCTAATTCTAAAGTGGTATTGGTATTTCAGTAAGCTTTAAAGTTTAAAGCTGTTTTAATGGAGGAACTTGATTTGATCAAAGTTTACTTTACTGACATCAAACTTGAACGGCTGAGATCAAGTGCCTTTTAGAAAGAGCTTTAGTTACTTTGTGCAAAAAAAGAGTTCGATAAAATTATTGCACAGCAGTTGCATTTTATTCTCTCAAACATTTTATCAGGTGATTGTTGTTTTTCTTTTGCCTGCGTCCTCCTGCATGGGATGCCACAGCAAACAAACTCAAAGGAAAGATTTGGCAGTTGTTTTACACCATTTTACGCCCATGTCCAGTGCCAAGAACATGGCACTAAGCAATAAGCTACTGCACCCCCAAGGTTTTATCAGATGGTATTATACCTAAATAAAATCAAACATTTATTTATATAAAGCATCAATGACAAAGTACTTTGAAAATGACCATCATTAAATGTATTGTCCACCAAAGAATTGAAATGAATCAAACTGATGTAAGCAAATAACAAGCATGGCAAAAATGAGATTGGGAATGTTGCGTAACATTCGTGCTGCTGTTGTTCAGCGTAATGTTTTTGTACTATTAGCGCTTAGCGTATTCTTAGTTTAGTGTTTTTCTTAGTTCATATCTTAGAGCTTATTACTGTTTTTCTTTACAATTTATACTTTTGTTGGATGTAACTGGGACCCTGTGTACACAATTCCGTTCCACCACATGTACCACATATGATGTGCATGACAAAGAAACCATGACCTTGTAATTGTTGTGAGAACAGGACCCCAGAGGGAACAGACTGAGAGAACAACAGAATCAAACTCAAATATAATTAAAGTGATTTACAGTAAAGGAATACATACATACATATATATATATATATTCTTTGTCAGCCTTAGGTCAAGGTTCAAGGTTCTTTGTTATTCGCATCACATGGTACATGAGGATGGAGCAAAATTGTGTACTCAAGGTCCCAGTTATACCGTTACGACCATTATAGATCATCAGGTAAGTGGCCCAGGAAGATCAGACTCAGGTCAACAAGTCTCTGAAAACAGGAGGAGAAGAAAAGGTAATTACTTTTAGCACCAAGTACACTAAAAGGCTGGAGGCACATGTACCGGTAGGAAGGATAATGCTCCAGCAGGAAATGGAGCTCATCTGAAGCCTTATATAGTCCTGGAGCCAATCAGGGGAACGACCTCTAGCTGTAGCTGCTAACCAGCGCCACTCAGGAACCTGGGGGAAAATACTGAAAACCCCACAGTAATGACACATTTAATATTTCAATCAACACGTTACATTGTCTAATAACACATACTGTAGCATCTTTTTAAATGATCTGTCTTGTAAAACTTTTTTTTCATTCAACCTTTATTTAGACAGGTAAATCCCATTGAGCCTCGAGGACTCATTTACAAGAGAGACCTGATTTCAACAAAGAAAGGTGACAACAATGGACAACAGTGACAATAGACAGTTATAAAAAGGCATACAGATTTATTTTTTTTACAATTAAGATGGCCAAAAAAGTAACAAAAACAGCTAGATTATAAGGCGGATGTAGAAAACTAAAAACAGGAACATGTCTGCATTAGTCCTTGCCAGGAGTCCAACAGTCCACATTATTACAGGTTACATTTGCATTCATTCATGATGAGATTGTCAATTTTGTTTGAAATGTTTAGATTGCAAACTATAATCATGCATATTTGAACAGAATTTTTGAAGTATTTGCGAGGAGAGAACGAAACATCGTCCACAGCAACATTCACTTAAACCACTGAAGCGTTTTGCATTTTGAGTTGTTTTAGATGGCTGAACCATGTCTCTACAGAAACTCACTTCAGATAATCTGAACTATCTCTTTAACTGTATGGTAAAATATGCAGCTAAGTCCTGACTATTGCTTCTACATTCCCCTTTGCTGCCAGGGATATTCTGAGGTTCTTATCATTTTAAGGTGCTTATTTTGCTGCTTGAACGATAACTGCAGTCCTCTCGTTGGTGAATGTAAAACTGTTCTTTCTAACGTTAAATACACACTTGACTCACTCACTCATGTACCCTGTGTACATATGTTTATGTATGCACACACACACACCTCTACTTAAACATAGAACATCCAAATGGCCTCTATTAATGCAGATGGCTCCCCCAATTAACAGGATTCAAAGTGATGATGAATTTTTCATTTTCCGAACATTCAAGCTAATTATGACCCAAATGAAGCAGGTTCCAGTGAATCACCATGGCAGGGACTGCCAATGGCAGCCAATGTCACTGTCACAGTGCCACTCCACAGCACCTTCCTAATCACTACAGCTGCTTAATATTCATCTCCCACTGCTCTCATGTCGCCTCTATCCTGCTTGACTCACCTCACCTTTCCTCATACCTCCCTGTTTCCTTTTCACCTCCGTCTTCTCACTCCAGTCGGTCTTGCAACTTTTCTTTCCCTCTTTTCCCACGTCCTCCTTGCACCGTTCCTCCACCTTCCCCTATCTCGTCTCCTCTCTCACTGTGGAGCTGTTGTTTAAAATGGAAATCAACTAATTGCACTAATAGCATTTTAATGATAATTTAATGTAGGAAATAAAGCTTGTTACAAGCTAAGCAATTCTGTTGGATTTCAAGGGCAATCAATCTGTGTCCGATACAATCTGCTCACCTCTTTGATGATGGGTGTGGGATGTCAACAGTGTGTTTTCACTCATGCACGCTAATGAGATTCCCGTCTTCATCTACAGATGCACGGAAATCACAACTCTGTAGAAGATTTTTGTCATTGTTTAATTTAATCCCCCACTGTTGAATACCGTCTCAGACATACATTTTTAAACCGACTAAAAATCAAGAAGCTTGAAGTGAACCGTTGCTCCATGTCTGTGTTTTCATACCAATCAATATGTAGCAACAATCTATCACATCAAATCAGAAGTGAAGTGAACCATATTGATTATCTTAGTAAAAGTGACTTTTCCCTCTCTGGAAAATGGCATTAATGTGGATGTTAGTTTTTAATTAACCTTACAAAATATTGTTGATTCCTTATCATATAATTTTAATCCAGAGGCAGAAATTAGGAACTACTACTGCATCTCTGTAAGCACATTATCAATAATCATGGGCCACAGATTGTATTCAGTGCAACTCTTTATTATGTCGTTATCCCGTTTATTCCTAAAGCCAGTTTTGAAACCAACTTCATGCTTAGTGGTTGTTCTTGCTGTTTTCTTATTTGTTGTAGCCTTAGCTTATCATAATCAATTATTGTCAAGAGATTAACACCTCAGTTGTTTCATGTCTGCTTTGCTTTGTGAGTCATTGTTCTCCCTTAAAAAGATTAAGATTTGCCTCATAATCAAAGATGAATGTGTCCCTTTGCTTCTGGACTCCTCTGCATATTTTTATCAACCAATCCCCCGCAGACTAAACTAATTAAAAATGATGTGGTGCTAAAGTTTGATAGGGAAACAAAAATAAATGGCCTTAAAAAATGAATTAATTTCTACTTTTGTGTTCTACCGATGGTCATTTAGCTAGCCTCTTTATATAAATGCTAATGTGATGCTAACTAGCTGAACATGATGAATCAGGCTAATCAGAAAAGGAGACTTCGGATGAAGTTGGAATCATTTTTAGGACCTGTGGGTTTGTTTGGGTGATTCCTCCTGTCATCAGAACAAATCAAGGTTTGGAGCTGATTGAGACCAAAAAAAATTACTCTTTATTATTTTAATCATTTTATTGTAATGAATTGCACTTTTAGCAAACCCAGGCTGCACAGTCACCTGCTGTCTGAGTTAGAATGTCCAAATCAAGATCTTGTCTCCATGGACAGACACAAACAGGCCTAATACCATTTGCTGATTTTAACATTACAAGAACGTTACTCCAACAAACTATAAGCTTTCTATAGAAAAACATATTTTACACAATCAGCAAAGTGATATTTGTTAGGAAAATATTGTTGATTAGTTACAATTAAAATAGTTTTGGGTTCTTAAACAGACACCATGATAGTTCGGCTTCATTCTGTTTGTATCACTTGAAGTTTTATGCTGTGATAACATGCACTATTTTTATTAGCAACCTCTAGATTACTGCAACAAGGTGTTTATGCATGTTTAGCATGTTTATCGCCTAAAATGAATTATTTGTATAAAACTTTTTACGGGTTGTTTTAATTGAAAGTCTTCATCAATTCAGGAGCTTAAAAATTAATTCTTTGTTTATAAATGTAACTAAATTCACAAGTTAATTTACAGTCAAACTTGACTATCTGCTTTAGCAAATGTTATAGTGCTGTAACATGTTGGTATTTTAATTTAAACCATTTTGAAACTTTAATTATTTTATTACTTGGACGGTTTAGATAAAATAAAACTGAAGGGTCTCAGAATGATCCTTACTGGCATGATTATTTTGTAATAAACAATGCAAACTATTTTAGGCATGAGGCTCATTTATGTTGTAGATGATCTGCCAGAGTTATAACAATTAATTTTATTCCGTTTTAAAGAACACAGAAGTTAATTTGCCTGATGTCAAATTCATTTCTTCTTGAAGAACATCATACATGCAAATGAAGGCTTTGAGCCAATCGGAGCTAAAATGTGTCATCACAGATGTGTTTCATCAGCCACTGAATATCCTCTGTACTGCCTGATATGTTCATGCTGGTTTTAAACATGTCAGTTTAGTGTGATAGAAAACAAGTACAGACCCTAAAGTCTACAGAACAGTACATGGGAACATCTGTGCTGTGCCTACTGAGATCTGTTGAGCTGAAAAATCACTAACTTCTGAGCTTTTAAGGAGTAATGGGGGTAGATTGGAGAGGCATTCAACTTGTTGTAACT
This sequence comes from Nematolebias whitei, assembly GCF_014905685.2. NCBI lineage: Eukaryota > Metazoa > Chordata > Actinopteri > Cyprinodontiformes > Rivulidae > Nematolebias > Nematolebias whitei. The sequence continues at coordinate 22,147,178 of NC_056500.1, forward strand.
GGTAATACACTGAGCAGCCAGCATCATTATGTGGCAGCTAAATGTAACAGATGTAATCTAGTTTAATGTTTTTTAAACTACTAGTCTATTAATGATTGGACTATTGGTATTAACTTTTTAATTGAAATTGATTTTTTTTTTCCAACAACTCACTTTGTTGCTATAGTTTTTTTTATTTTCTTCAAGTTAAACTTCTTTGTCTCCTTTTGAATCATTTAAATAATTGTTGAATAATGATTTATGACTATGCCAATCTTGTCCCTCCCACATTTTTTGCATCCCAGCACATGACACCACACTGCCCGCTTTTTCTGGCTTTGCTGGCCTATGCAAATTGTAATACTGGTCTAATTCAGCCCTAAATAATTGAACAAGAAAGTAATTCTCAAAAAGAGGAAGAGGTAATAATACAAGGTGTTTTTCATGGGGAATTATCGCTGAAATAATACACTTGTTTCTTAATGCTGACAGTAAAAACAGTAATGTAAAAGTAATGAATAAATTAATAAATAAGTCAGTAAATTTATGCTAACATCAGCAGACCACTGCCCTGGTTTCAGCCCTCACCACTGTTTGAGAGCCGGTGAGGCATCAGCAACCTAATTCATCCCAGTGGAGAATCGGAAGACCCCCCTGCTGTGAGTTGGAAGGCCCAGCAGGAAAGACACACAGGAGTCAGCAGAAAGACTACTCACCTTTCACAAATGCAGAAATTGGTAACCTGATAATCTTACCTGCTTTTGCTCTTAATGTTCTCTGCATTAATGGTTGGAATAGTATCACTTTTATT
>NC_056500.1:22148367-22173253 GCF_014905685.2 Nematolebias whitei
TATATATATATATATATATATGTGTGTGTGCGTGTGTTTTGTGGCTTAAAACTAAACTGTCACTTGTCTTTGATGCTCCTTGTCAACTTGGACCTGCCGCTGCCAACTGGTGCTTTGGTGTTAATGAGCGTCTTGTTTAGAGCTGTCAGATGACCTGGAGCGATGTAGACCAACACCAGTTTCATTTTCACAGCCACAGAGGTCACCACATAGATCTTGTATGTGTGAACAACTGTTAAGTTTTTGGGTGTTTATTTTATTTAAAGTAGTTTCTTATTCTTAAGTGCTTTTCAGTCAGTGTTTCAAGAAAATAAGAACATGTATAATGTTTTCATTTTTTGTTAATTGAGTAGATTTTAGGACAAATCTTTTTTCTTTTTTTTTTTTGCAGAAAGGACAGTCTCATTCTGTTGGCAATCTTTTTGCTTTCTTTCAATACCACACTGTACGTTATCTGTTTGGACGTGAGATGCATACCCTAACAGAAAACACTGTAGCAATAAATCCATCTCATCTCTTTGTTGAAGACCTGCAATTACCAAAACACTGTAGTACAATATTACATTACTGATAAAAGCTGTGGAAGTAAGCTTCATATGAGTTAGTCATAAAACTGGCTTAAAGTACCACAAATAAAAGCTTCTGATGTGCATGGGATAGGATTGTTTTGTGTCTTGTGTGTCATTCATATTGTACAAAGACCATGTTAAAACTGCTTCACAGCTGGGGAAGTGCCACTGGTTTATCTTTTCTGTAGCACAGATACATCTAAAATGGTTTGTTGCATTCTGCAAGCTCATCTGATATTTTGATTATTTTCAAACTAACTTAAAGCTGTGAAGCGTATTTCTAGGCTGATGATGGTTTTGGGAATATTTTGTAAAGCAGCTCTCTGTACATAAAATAAATTCTCATTTTATCAACACTTTCTGTTCAAGTTATTTTATTTTCTTTGGCTTCAGCCCACCCTGTTATTTTATTTATTATCCCCTGCTGCCAAAAGAAGTGGACACAGGTTTTTGCCTGTGTTTGTGTGTTCTTATGTCTGTCTGTTATCAAAATATCTCTCTAACCGTTGGATGGATTTTAATGAAACTTTCAGAAAGTAATCTTTGGATGTATTTCTACACATAATTAACTTTTGTAGCCAGTCCAATTCAAGATGGATAAAACACATTAGTTAACACGAAAATGGAGATCTATATATGCAATAAAAATGTAAAATTGTGTAAAAAAAAAAAAAGCCAACGTTAATTCACAATGAGTCATTTTTGTTGTATGACGGAGCTAACCTATTAAAAATACAATGTGTTGCACTGTTATGTTCATGCACGGGTCTAAAACAGCTTAAATGCAAAAGTTAATCCTTGGGTTTTTGCTTCTACTTTAGTTGGAACTAAAATACTGTATATAACATCCATTGGTACTAACAACAAAGTCCATGCTCAATAATCCAGGTAAACAATCCAAGATTTTTCAGTCAGGCCATCTGGACAGTTAATTTTTTTTGTGCTGAAACGTTTTGCCTTCGATCCAGAAGGCTTCATCAGTCAAGGAAACACAACAAAACTGATTCTTCCCCCAACAGCTTACTCCAAAGTGGAACAAACCAGTTTTGCTTTGTTGTTTTCAACCAGTTTGACACAACTGTCAACAAGGAAGAGGGCCGGCAATGGAGGAGGGGGCGTACCAAAAAGACCATCTTATCACAAGCAGAACTGGTTTGTTCCACTTTGGAGTAAGCTGTTGGAGGAAGAATCAGTTGTGTTGTGTGTTTCCTTGACTGATGAAGCCTTCCGGATCGAAGGCGAAACGTTTCAGCACAAAAAAAAATAAAATGTCCAGATGACCTGATTGAAAAATGTTGGATCCATTGGTACTGTTTTTTTTTTTTAACTTAGACATACTTAAGATGAAATCAAAGCCTTAAAGTGAATGGAGTTTGGGTACATTAACATGTATCACCATAATGTGGCATGTTTTTTGTGTGTAAGAGCAAAACAATATAGTTTATTCCATTGTGAATAATTATCTTCCCAGTTTCCACCCTAAGATTCTGTTTCCGTTCTGTGTGCCCAGCCAGTCTTCTCCCAACCGTTTGCACACTTACTGCTGGCCTCCCTTCATGTGTTGATGTTGAGACCGTAATCTAGCTCGCTGTGAGAAGACCAATTCAAAATGTGGGAAAACGCCTGTGTTGGAACCAAGCTGCGTGTGTGTGGTGGGGAGGTGTGTGTGCCCATTTAAGTAAAGAAGACTGAAGCTGACAGTTTGCCAGCAGCTTTGCACCTGCACACAGCTAGGTGTTGTTCACAGATGGGGGCAAAGGGAGGAAGGATACGGGGGAGACAAGCAGGGGAAAAAACAGAGGAAGGGATCCAACATGAGGTGTTGGGGATGAATTGAAAAGGACTACTAAAGAAAACACACAGGAAAGGAACTCTGAGAGGTGGTGTAGATGTGACATGTAATTCCTCTTTATGCATAAATGTCTGGGCTGTACGTGAGTGTTTGCATGCCACAAGTGTGGGGAAAACGTGCAGCTGTGTAGCAGGCGATGCAGGAAAACCAATTGGACTGATGAATTCTTTCATAAGTGACTGCCAACACCTGAGTGCAGCTGGAGACTCATTTGTCAGACTCACAGCAATTCTATTATAGCATGATGCTTCACTCTGTCTTTAGCACACAAACCACCAACTCTCTGCTTCTTCAGTGGAGGAACTGATGCTACTGTAGCCTGGTGCTTACTTCAGTTTGAGTTACACAGACTAAAACAGAGATCCGAGTGTCAAAATGTCTTCTGCCTTTGTATTCGTTTATTGTTGGCAAAGATTTGACTGTATATGTAAGATGCATTCAGACATTTATTGGATTTATTGGTATTTGTTCACTTTTTGGCAGCAGAGATGAGCTTCCTGCTGGAGCTGCTCCTGCTGTGGAGCAAAAATGGTAAATGGACTGTACTTATATAGCATCTTTCTATCTAATCAAGGTACTTGTAGCACTTTACAACACAATCTGTGCCCTCATTTACCTCCACACTCATTCATACAGTGCTCTACTACAGCTTACAAAGCTAATCGATCAAATCCTTCTAAAGATACTAATCAGTGTTTTTAGATTACATTCATACACCGATGGGACACATATAAGAGGAAATGAGGAGTTCAGTGTCTTGCCCAGGGCCACTTCTACATGTGACTGCTGGTGGACTCGAACCCCAACTCTCCCACTGGAGGATGACTGCTCTGAACACTCAGCCACAGCTGCCCCAAAACATCTGCATCTTTCTGGAGGATGCTCATTAGCATGCCAGGAGACTTTATGTCATCATGAGTGAAACACACTGCTGAGTAACCTTAATTATTAAAGTCCATTGCCATAATCATTTTAATACACATCCATTTTAATTGGAAATAATTTAATCAAGTTTTAACAAAAAGTTTGCGTGTAAGTTGCATCTTGGTGGTACATTTGCTTTATTAAAGGAACATTTTTGTCATCCTAAATCATGTGCAAGATTACTTAACAGGTCATCTGACTCAGTTCAGGTTCTATTAATGAAAAGAAGTGTTACAGAAACAGACAGATGGGTGGGGGTTTATTGAACCTGACATGTCCAGTTTGTGTGCCCTTAAATTGGGACTCTAACTATTTTTATACATTTCTTGAAGGCAGTCAGATTATAGTATAGTCCAGGGGTCTGCAACTTTATGATCAAAAGAGCCATTTCTGCCTCTTTTCACACTAAATAAAATGTCTACGGAGCCGCAAAACCTGCTAAAACTGTGATAATCAACTGGTGGTCCACTTCAAGCTTGTTGGAGGGGGCTTTTCCAGTCAGTAGGTGTGATATTATGAAACTAGACTATCAAATTAATATTAATATTTATTGATATTTTATATTTTAGGGTAAAATAAAAGACTGGATTTATGTAAAGAAGAAAAAAATATATTTTTTTACCAATTTTATAAAAATGCAAGCAGACTTATGTGACTTTCTTTTTAATTGTGGAAACAATTCATGAAGCATCTTATTATTAAGTAATAAAGCATAAAGTTAAACATTAGGCCAGTTTGTTGGATACGTAATGGAATTTTTAAATTAATATAAATACTCCCATTTACTTTTTTTATTTATTTTTATTTTTTTACTTTTATTGTTATCAAGTTGACTCACCATATTTTTTCTCAGCAACTTACCTTAAAGGTATTCCCCCCAAAAATTTGGTGGATTTGAGAAAAAGATCACACCGTAAGACTGGAAGTGAGCTAAAATTGGCTAACAAACTACTAGCATGATGTAGTCTAGTTTTACTCTTTGGGTTAGTACTATCATTCACATGTTGGCAAAAGAAATTACTGGAAAACTGTTAAAACTAACTGTTTCTTATTGGTACAACAACCAATAAACTTCAGTTTTATTAGTTTTGATCAAAACTTAGAGCCGCTGCAGAGGGACCAGCATGTGGCTCCAGAGCCGCAGGTTGCAGACCCCAGATATAGTCTCAGTCCATACATACATAGTTTCACATACACTTTTCATCACTCCAGCTCCAAGCTCAAGATCACAAATCAAGATCAACATTAAAACAAGGTCTTTGCTTATCCCGCCTATAACTTCTGATCCACCCAAGGTACTTTAATGAAACTTGATACACTTTATACTACCACTAGACAACATGTTATGTAATCTTTTCATCACCTGAGCAGGTCAAAGCCACAAATAAAGGTCAAAGGTTGTACAAGGTCTTTGCTTGTCCGGGTCATTGGTGTAGATTGTTGTATTGCTGTATACAAGTTGAAAGACTGGCTTATAATGTGCAGTGTCTGGTACTCTTGTCTTGTGTTGCCTCTCTTCATTAGACACAACAGCGGCAAGATGTCCAGAAAATTATAAACTTTTGTTTGTAATGTGTTAAAGTGATGATCATATTTTTTTAATAGAAACTATCAAAATAACAAATATAGTGCAACACTATTAGCTTTATAATAACAAATACAGTTCATCTTACGGAATTATATTAACATAATTAATATTTTACTTTCAGAGCCTTTGTGCAGTGCAAGAAAAGTTTTGTGTGCGTTGCTTGTGTCATTCTGTCTGATAGTTGAGTTGTGTCTCTACAGACTTGCCATAGACTGGCAGAGTGTTGATCTGGGTGTCAGAGGGTCTCCTTTCACTGCACTCCTCCTCCTCACCAGCTGACAGACAAGGTCAGGGACTCATTGTGTCTGTCTGCTGCCTCTCCTGACAGCTTTTCCTTTGAGAGACAAACCCTGCACAACCCTGTACTCCTTGACATGCACCGCCATCAATTAATATTGCATCATCATTTTCCACTCTGCTCCCTCAGGAGCTACTTTTCAGGGTCTGATTTGGCCACCTCAGTCTTTTGCTTCTTGACCTCACTCAGCCCCTTTAAATATTAGAAGAAAAAAAAAAACGAGATAACACAACATGCTGCACTAATTTGTTATGGTTCTGAGTCATATTGTTGTAGACATAAAATTATACAAAACTAAATTCTGACTTGTCTTTTTTTGTATTGGAACTCAGGATTGAAAGTAGAATATATATTTTTAATAAAGAAAAAAAAAAAAAAGCTGACGTGCAGCAAATTTACATAATCTCATGGATGACACTGAGGGAAACCGAATCATAATGCCATTCAAGATAATGCCCAGACAAAGAAGAACACAGAGACGCAGACTTATATAAGGATGTTAACAACACAATGACAAACACCTGGGGAAGAGACAATCAGAAATAGATGGGAGCGCAGGAGCTAAAACAGACCACAAGAGGCAGACACACTAGGGAACACAAATTCTCACAGTATCCCCCCAAGGACGTCCCTTGATGGCCCAAGACCATCACACACAACTCGGGCAGGAGAAGGAGGGAACCAAGAGGATGGAGGGCACATAAGAGAACATGAGGAAAAACAAAAACAAAATTTCAGATGGATGGCCAGGCGTCAGTCCATAATTGGCCAGAGAAGTCCACCTTGGGGCCCACAAAATCAGTGGGAAGAGGGTTATTGAGACCACCGGGACAATGACTTGGGCGAACGGCCAGGAGACCATCCTGCACAGGACAACAGTTCGGACGGGCGGTTGTGAGACCATCTAGAGTGAGGCTAGAGTTCTGGCGGGTACAGGAGACCGTCCATCACTGGGCAGGAGCTGTGTCCACCCAGACCCTCTCTGACTTGGGGCGAATGGAAGTAAAGAGACCACTAGAGATGCTGTGGTAGAAGACAAAGAGACCATTGGAGAGGCCACAACGGCAGGTGAAGATACCGGTGGAGAGGCCATTGATGCCAGCGAAGAGACTACTGGAAAGGCCGCGGCTGATGATTGAACCGAGAGAGCTGCAGGAGGGAAGAACCATTTTTGAAAGCCTTATGTGTGAAGCTGTGAGCTTTATGCCTGAGCTGTGTGTATGCAAAACTGTACAAAGACTTTGACCCAACAAAACCACAACTTTTTGTCCTTGCATTGTTTTTAATCACCAGCCACCTTGAAATGCAGGCAGTTGTGCACTTCCCTTCATCTGTGAGTGTGTTAATGTGTCTGTCTGTTAGAAAAATTTCCTATTAAGTCACTGGACACTCAAGTAATGTAATTAAAATGGTAGGTTTAAAGGTAACTGAAGCCACTGTTCCTGTCTGTCAGTGTCCCATCTCAAACCTACTCAAGCATTTCAACCTCAGGAATGACCAAAATCTATAAGACTTGTTGTCTCTATGGAGACAATAAAGGTTTGTTTCCAATACATTTGTGCTAAAACTGTAAAAAGGTTATACTCTGCATTAAATATAACAACACATCCATCTTGTCCTGGTAGATGAGGCCTAGCAAAGACCCATTACAGGAAGATTACTTTATGGATTTCTTCACCGTGTTACCACCTTCTATCATTCTAATTGTGTAGCTACTGTTACAGCCTTGTAGCTCCATTTTTCAAACTCCGAACTACTTGCAGTAAAAAACATAACACCTCCCTGTGACCTTAGCAGATGACTTATCATCCCACCTTGGGGACTGAGTAATGTGCTTGTGACTCTGAGAAAGCTCCAGTGCTGTCCATCTAAGTTGGGGCAGGGAACAGTTTGAGAAGTGAGGATGTATTTGTCTGAATTACGGCTTCTGGTTTGCCCATATGACTTGCCCTCTCATGCGAACACACATAAAGTTTGCTGACGCAGGCATGCATGCGTTTCAGCACTGGCTGATGGAGGCGCGTGGGGGCTATGTCACACCTTAGCTGCAAAAGCACTCACCTGGCCTCTCCTCAACACTGATTTAAGTTGACCCACATGTGTGAAACACACACACAGATTGTTCTCCGGATCACTTGTCTTTGTATATATTTTGTTCTTATTTGCACCACGAGTATGAAGGGTGTGAAGGGGAGGGAAAGAACAGAGGCAAGTCAGTTAGTATATGTATATACTTCTTATTTTTCTTCACACAGACAGAAAATCAAGAAAGATCAAGAAATAGTTTTCTGTTAGTTGCTGATTTTATTCACAAAGCTGACGTTTTCCACGGTCCGTGTGTGTGTGTGTGTGTAGCCGTTCCACATATCGCTAATCTCTCTAAAGTTGTGTTTGTTCTCCAGGTTTTCCCCCACTACAAACATTTCCCTGATCAAAGCTGCTGAAAAGGCTTTCCACTTCAAACAAGTATACGCACAAACAAGTACACACACTCAGATGCACATTTGTAAGGACACACACTAAAGCTTACACACACACATCTATCCATTCCAACGCAACTCTACATGTTGTCATGGAAACCATGTTAATCCTAAACCAACCATCACACAGTTGTTGCGTCAGGGAAGCCAATCAGGGATGGGAGGAGGGACACGCAAACAGAAGCGTTGAACTGAATTACTGTTTCAATCCTTGTTTGATTTCAAATGTAAAAGTTTGTTTTCATCACTCAAATCTTGTTTGTATTCCCATGATGTTTTCCTGGTTGTTGCATTTTGTTTCCAAAAGCTATCTTGCTTCATTTTCCATCTTTTGCAGCCATATTTATGTTTTTCCTCTTATGCAGTCAAAAGCTAGTTCCGAATTTTTCTTCAGCATTTTTGTTATTTAATTTTGAAACAAGTATTGATAATATCTTAGACATTTGATGTCAGTTTTATCAGAGGCCTGGTATTTAAGTCCCTTCAAATAAACTTACAGAGAGATCAGCGACATGGAAAACATAAACTATCAGTTTATCCTGAAAGTAGAATATTGTTTTCTTTATTTTACTTTGCAGAATATTAAACTTAGATAAATAGTTATAGATGATTAGAGTATAATAACAATGTAGTCAGGCTACAGTCTCTATCCATTTAATGAAACTGTCAACAAAGTAATGTCTACCATTTAGTCTGGTAACAAAAACCTAAATTTGGAGTTACACATGGAGCTCTAAATCAAGAAATTTTTGTTGATTTCAATTTTTGTTTTTGTTTTATATATGTTAATTTGCTTAACATTTCCGTAATAAAATCTCTATCATGGGGGTCACATTCAGCCTAGTTTTATCTCACATGGGTCGGACCAGTAAAATCAGAGGATAATAACCTATAAACAGTGACAGGTCAAAGTATTTCCTTTTCTTATATTGCACCAAAGTGCAAGTACGTTGTGAAAATTTTTATTTTTATTTTATTTTTTACAAATTATTATGAACATGTACATGCGTATTACAAATGATTGCAGTTGATTCACAAAGCACAAAACACTTAGGGACAGGAACGTGAAACCAAACAATATAATATTGAACTGGACGATTAGTGCCTGCCATTAAAATAAAATGTTTATACATAAAAATATACAAAATATATTGATAAAATTTGTGACAGTGCACAAGAAAAAACATTCCATTACACCAAACTCTTTTGTAATGAAGCTGCTGACTAACTTTGTATGGTACAATATTCTGTATTTTACATGTGATCACAGAAAATAATCATTTTCACAGAACTATATCCAGAGTGCAAAGGTTCACTGAAGCAGTATTTTACAGGTAATCTGCTAACTCTCTATTTGCTCCTGAAGCTTAGCATCCTTTACTCTAGCAGCCTTCTCAATTACTTTTTGAATACGAGGCTAATGGCTCAGAGGAGGAGGCTGGAGTTACTTCCCAGCATCAACACAAAGATGATCTGTGCGGCGAACATGTTGGTGAACGCAGACTGTTTAAACACTGATCACTGATGGAAATGTCTTACCAGCATCACAGACATGGAAAGAGTTATGAAGTCATAATGAGCAGCAGCTGTCAATCAATTTTGTAGAGTGAGATAAGATACATTTTCAAGAATATAATAAAGAATTACTTCACAATGCCAGTTGTTATGTCATTTTCTCCCTCCTTAAAGTCCAGCCAGTACAACTCCTCAAACATCTTCTGTTTCGCCTTTGCTACGCTCGCTCTTTGTCCTATGTTGCATCTCCTTATATTCATGTCTGCTCTCATCAGTTCCATTTCATCTTGGCTCACCTCTTCCTCTTTGGTATTTCTTGTTGTTGTTGTTGTTGTTGGCGAGTCGAGACAGTTCTTCTTAGCATTTCATTGCATTGTTGACCTTGTGTTGATTTGCATATGACAAATAAACCTAACCTGAACCTGAACCTCCTGGATAACTTCCTTCACGTCACTTTTCCATCACCAGGTTTACTTATCATTTTTTTCTCTGTCCAGTATACCCAATACCTTTCGACATGTCTCTCTAATTACTGTTGCTGTAGTAGCCCAGTCATCTGAAAGCTCTTTCTTACCACCCAGGGCCTTTTATAGCTCCTTTCTGAACTTCCCACAACATTTTTCTTTCTCCAACTTCCCCCATTTGATCTTCTTCTCTACATTTACTTTTTTCCTCTTCACCACAACAGTCATTCTACACAACCATCTGATGCTGTCTGACCATGCTCTCCCCTGCCACATCCTTGCAGTCTCCAATCTCCCTCAGGTTTCCTCTTCTACACAGAAAGTTGTCTACCTGGGAACTCCTGCCTCCACTCTTATAGGTCACCCCGTGTTCCTCTGGCTTTTGGAATAGGTGTTAATTAAAAACATTTCCATCCTCATGGTAAAATCCACCACCATTTGTCATTTCTGGTTTCTTTCCTTGACAGGAAATCTGTCCATCACTTCCTGATCTACTCGACTTCGTTCACCAGCATGTCTATTCACGTCTGCTCCGATCACCACTCTCTCCTCTCTAGGAATACTCTCTATGACTATGTCTGGGACCTTCCAAAATTTGTCTTTCTTCTCTCTCTCACATCCAACCAGTGAAACATAACCATTAACAACATTCAATATCAGACTTTCTATTTCTACTTTTAGACACAACACCCTGACACAATTCACCTCTATCTTGTTACTTCCACCCCTGTACTATTTTATTTTATATTCACACCAAGGTAAAACAGCTTAAAGCTTTCCCCAATAATACAAGCTTTGCTGCCCTTCCACATGGTCACTTGGATACATAAAACATCTACCTTCCTTCTCTGCATCATGTCAGCCAGCTCTCTACTATTGCCTGTCATTGTCCCTATGTTTAGAGTCACTACCTTCAGTTCTACACTCTTGACTTTCCTCTTCTCCCTCTGTCTCCTGACACGTTTCCCTCCTTGTGGTCTTCGACTAACAATAGTACAATTTCTGTTAGTTCCACTAATTGTGATACCTACTTACAAAAAAATAAATAAACTACTGACCAAACTGCTGCTTTGTGCCCTATTCTGTTTTTATGTTAAAACTTGGTTAAATGTTCACTTTAAAAGTGTAAATGTTGGCAAAAGTAGTCTTGTTGAAAATAGTACCGGTATATGAAAAAAGTATGTTTCATCTTTGAGTTTAAAAAAATTCATAATGTTTCTTCATCACTACTCAAAGAATAAGGCTAAAAACCTCTCTCCTTTGAACAATTGTTGTGCGTTTGTGTCACAGTCGTGCCTGCCTGATAGCCCTAATGTGAGAAAATGTTTTGTTGTTTCTGCAGATTTTGCTTCAGACGTCGTCTTGCATTAAATTCAACAGAAGAGATGAATTGCATTGCACATTAACCAGCTCAATTTATTTCTCAATTTACTGATAAAAGAAAAACATTCAAATTTTGAGGGTAGAAAATGGCTTTTAAAGCTGTCTGAGCTAAAAGACACCCACAAGAATTATAATTCCTGTGTATCATCAGAGAGACCAGTGAGCCTGAGTCACCATGCAAGTGTCAAAATGGCTAATCCTTAAAGACTATTTTAAAATGTTAGGGAAATAAAGCTTTTATGTACATCCAAAATTAGTTATTTTTATTTGCTTTAGAGTCTGTATTAAAAACAAATATAGAAATCCCTATTACCAAAACTGATATTCAGCTGCAGGCTTTGAAAGTAACTCAAATTGCTGAACAAACCCACAGCCAAGTTCAAAGTCTCTGTTTATGATTGTTGCACCAAGACTGACTGTCCTTTTGTACTGGAACTTCTTGTCCAGTGTCTAATTCTGACCCCCCCCCCCCCACACACACACACACACACACACACACACACACACACACAAAAAGAAAAAACTCTTTAGGAGTTTAAAATGGTATGATGGAGTATTAGGGCCACGCTAAGAAACAAAACTTACATTATGAATAAAAATAAAGTCATTGTATTACAAGAATAAAGTCGTACGACAATAAAGTTATAATATTACGAGAATAAAGTTGTACTATTACAAGAATAAAGTCAAAATAATACGAGAATAAAGTCGTAGTATTATGAGAATAAAGTAGAAACAATACAAGAATAGTCATAATATTATGAGAATAAACTTGTAATTTTGCCAGAATAAAGTTGTAATATTATCAGAATTCTGACACAAAAAATCAGTCTTACAACTGAGGTAAAATGATGATTGTTGACATCGGCAGGGGGTCCAACATACTGTGGCTTATGGATTCTTATGATAAACTGAAACTGTATGGCATTGTAATTAATGGATGCATTGACAGATTTAGTCGTGACATAATGTGGATGGAGGCATATTTCACAAACACTGACCCAAAAGTGATCGCAGACTACTTCATAAACACACTGACTCGCATTGGAGGCTGTCCACAGCAGGTGCAAGCCGACTCAGGCCGTATTACGAATTTATTCTCATATTATTATTATTTTATTCTCATATACTAAGACTTTATTCCCGTAATATTTCAACTTTATTCTCGTACGACTTTATTTTCGTAATATTTCGTCTTTATTCTCGCAGGACTTTATTCTCATAATATTACGACTTTATTCTCGTAATTTTATGACTTTTTTCACGTAATGTAATTTATTTTTCTTAGCGTAGCCCTAATACTCAGTCGTCAAATGGAGCTACAAAAACCTGAGATAGGTTCCATGTTTATAGCATTTATTTAAACATGTTTGAAATTTTAATTTATGTAAAGTGTTCATTTAGATTTAAATAATTACCTTAACTGTCTCAAATAGTTTTTTTTATTCCTCTTTACTTCCAGCATTCACTTAAACACGTATTGTTTTTTTGTTCTAGATTTGCATGGATCACTAACACATTGTACTTTTCTCTTCCACTGTTGTGGTACAACATAGCTCACTGAATCACCCTTCACAGTTTCTGCAACAGTTCTCTGGACAGCACACAGTTTGAGCCAGTTCAGCCTTCTGAATGTTGCACACTTCTTTTGTATGTGAGTGTAGTCCAGCCAACTAAGCAGAGCACAAAGTGTAGCTCTTAAAGTGTAACACACAATTGTCAAGTATAAAAGTGTCAGAAACTGCAGAGGCAAAATATTACTCTCGGAGTGAGCAAAGGCAACAACAATCTTGTGGTTTTTTTCTTTCGTTTTTCTTTGTACATCTATGTGCTACACATGTTGTGGGTACATAAATGTTTTTATACATTCAAATGGACCAACTTGCCATGTGTAGAAAAAAAAGCCCTAGTCCTTTAATGTTAATCTTTTTTCTTTCTTTTTTTTTCTTTTCTTTTTTTCTTTTACTTAGTTTAATGTGATGGCATGGTTAAACTTTTGTGTGCTGTCAGGTAGTAGTTACATTAGGTTACAAATCTTCAAATAGTATATGCAAATCTGCATAATGTACTCTTAGCTAATGGAAATTATTTACACAATTCTGCAAAATCTTCTCATTAAGAATTCTTTTTAGCTCCAAATGAAACCTGGTTTATGCATAAATACACAATTCCTGCACAACAATCAACAAAACTGTTTGTTTATGTATTACTGTATATTATTTTATATAATACAGTATATTATATTATATTATATTATAAATATTTTGTGTTCAAAAATAAACCAAAGCAACGAATCCTATATCAATGAATATATTCTTTTTTGGTATATTTGGTCAAAATCAGTACTGAAGCAAACAGCTGTTGCTGTCGTTGATACATTTTAAATTTACAATATTTCTGAATGTTTATGAAAAATTAACTTGCACTCCATAACAGTCCTTCCAGTGTTAATTAACTAATTATTTTACATCATGAATTGGCCCTTTGATCATGTTTAGCTTTGGGTGCTGTCTCTAACATAAGAAACAGCAGCTGAAAAACAGCTTGAAACATTAACGTCATAAACAACCATTTAAGAGAAGGGAGGAAATATTTAAAAATCCTGTGCATAAAGAACAAAGTTTTCCCTTAGAATAAGATTTAACCAGTTTTCACATTAAGGAGCTATGTCGTGTAAAAATGGAGGTAGAAACACGGCTGGCTCTTTAGCTAATGAGGAGTGCGTATTATCAGGTTGTCTTTGTTGCTTTAATGTTGTTTTGGCGTGTCCCAGTGGCCTGTTGATTTGAGCCGAGCACTAAGTGGCTGTTAATGGCACAAACATGGCTGTGTTTTTAAAATAGCAGACTACCCATTAGACTGGTATTAACAAGGTAATGGGCTGTTACTAAACTGCTGAACAACTTTGCTGCTGCTGTCCAGCTGAGCCGATGTCCGCCATGCACATGACTTCACACGCATGCACACATTCTATTTATTCACAGTAAATAAATGGGCAGTACGTAGTTTTGCACAAATTTATTGCTGTGATGTTATTCAATGGGAAGTCTTCTTGGTGACAGTGATTCTGAATTAGTGCTGCTGCAGAGATGTAAGAGCAAAACTAAAAGTTGAGACAAATGTAAAATCTAACACAAAGGAAAGGAGAAAAAACGATTCCAAGGTATAGCTGTGAGGTATGACGATAGTTATTAAAGCTGGGGTGCTCTATAGTTCATCTCAGCCCAGCTGCATTGTTGTGTCTCAGAAGTATGAAATTATTGATGGTAAGAAAATGACAGAGAAATAAAGAAATACACAGCACTTTTGTCTGAATGTGAGATGCTGAGTCTGCCTGCCAAATGAGTTTTAGTTACAGCTTCTGAAATTCAGACCTTTAAATGATATTCAGGACCAAACTGAGTTTTTCTAACACAGTGTTATTTTGTCTTCAGTTTGTGCACATGTAATTTTTATTTGTACATTGCATTTTCCAAATATGCAGTCACATACATGCTCACACACGTTCAAAAGTGCACTCTTGCAATGTGGTGCAGCGATGGGACAGAACAGTAGGGGGTATATCCCTGGGAAATCATTTCTCCCACTCCTTTCTTCTTAGTTGTAACTTGTCCTTTCAAGCAAGACGGCCCTTAAAGTTCAGTGGTGCATTCTTCAAAAAAGGCTATTACTGAGTGCCTCTGATTCTGTATCATGCTGAGCACAGAGCAGCCATCCCTCCTTTTTATGCGCCTCTCCTCCTGTCATCATTTTCTCAAGGCAAGACAGGAGAAGTCAGGGTTTAAGAAAGGCCTATGACCAGTGCCTTGAAACCCTAAACAATCCTCGCTTCAGTCTTTGTTCCAGATGTCCGTATCCTGTCGCCAAAAGAGCCTATTGCTTTAGATACTTGACAGAGCTCTGACTTTGTCTCTTTCTTCGTGGATCTCTGTCTCACAATCCATGCCCACTGCCTATCATACTCATTTTTAAATATTTGCAAGGCTTTTATAAAACTGTGATAGAAAGAGAAATAGACAACCTCTAACTTGTCTGAAGAAAATCGTGATACTGTTGCAGGAACTAAAGACAAAGAATAAAAGGGCCCTAGCAGCCTAGAACTGCTGTATAAAAATTACATTCATAAAGTCCAAAATCACCATAGGAGTTGTTTTCCTTAGTTTACCGCAGAATTGCTCATCCCTTTCACCTTTTTGAAGTAATCTCCTTCCTCGCGTTCTTTGCCGTCTGGGAATCCCTGTTCCTGCTCTGCTGGATCGAAGAAATGCTTGTAGAGACAAACCTGCTCACAGACTCTTTCCTCTAAGCTTTTCCATTTTGGAGATGAAGTATCCATACTGCAATGGTTGTGTCAATTTACCAGAAAGTGACACGGATGACCATAAATAAAGCTTTGCTGCGCTCTGTATTAAGAAACCTGTTGTGCTGCTCGTGGTGCTGAAGTAGCTCACAATTCTTTGTAATGCCTCTTTCTAATAGTCCTGATAGTATTATCCTGAACATAATACATCCTCTAAGCTGTACTAAATCATTAAATACTCTGTTGAGCTTTTTGGAAAGCCTTTAGTGTAGGTATAGTCTAATATCACCTTCATTACTATAGTTAGGTTTTAGGTGCAGAACAATATGAAGATCGTAAGAACACACTCCTACTAACCTTTGTTTAATGTACTTATACATCAATACTACATTCAAATAAATAGTTTAATGTCATTGGGTAGCACTTCTGCTAAAAATGGATACATAAAATATCAACATTAGTAGTAAAACATTTCAGATGCCATTTTTACAGCCTATGTTGTATATACAGTCCCTCGAGACTTTGCGGTTTGACTTTTGTGGACTCACTCTTTTCCAGGTTTTCAGCGTAAGATTGTGCACACTGTTTCTCGGTGGCCTGGCCACTCAGTGATTGCCGAGGGCCCCCCTTTTTTCTCTTTCTGAGGCTGACAGCCTCAGAAAGAGAAAGGATGGGGTCTGTCTTTCCCATCGCTGCTGTGGGAGCTTCTATGAAGTGGATACCAGAGTGATCAGCATGGATTGTTTATTTTAAACAATCAAGCACGACCCGAACCGAGCCTTAATCCGAAACGAGCTGACCCATCCCAAACCGAACTGGGACATTTCC
This sequence comes from Nematolebias whitei, assembly GCF_014905685.2. Classification (NCBI taxonomy): domain Eukaryota; kingdom Metazoa; phylum Chordata; class Actinopteri; order Cyprinodontiformes; family Rivulidae; genus Nematolebias; species Nematolebias whitei. Next base: position 22,164,569 of record NC_056500.1, read on the forward strand.
AGGTGCTCCCGATGGACAGTCCGCCCCCGGGCGCTGATTGGCTCAGTGACTGTGGCATTAATCTGTCTGCTCTCTTTTGATGTGTTCTTTTAGAACTTTTAGAGTTTAGAACATTGTTAAGAACATTGCAAAATTGTGGGAAGGGTTTATAAAGCCTTAATATATATAAATACTAAAATAAATATAACATCCCTACTTTGCAGATTTTCACCTATCGCGGGGGTGTCTGGAATGTAACCCCCGCAATAAGCTAGGGACTACTGTAACTGCAACAGCTGAACCTTGTGAGTGAAGTTTTACTTCTAGTTGTGTGTGTATGAAGGCAGTCATAGTTTATCTGTAAGTTCCCCCAAACAATACCACAGCTCACACTGATGGTTCTGGTCAATGATGACCACAGGCCCATATTTCACCACCACCTCCCATTAGCATAATTAAAAAGCCCTTCAGCTCAGGCCTGAATACTGATGGTGAGCTAACAACTTGTTTTTCCTCGTTCATGTCTTCCCGACGCTCGTCTCCTTTTGTCTGCATGTCTCACTCTGTCACTCCCGTCGTCTGACCTCCACCGTCATCATGACTGCCCTTGACGAGCAGAAATCTCTCCATTTCACAGGGACCAGCCATAAGGGGGCTTTATTGTGGCAAATTGATCTATAATCACACAGTGCTCAGAGCTTTTTTGTCCTGTCGCCTCTTCATCTCCACTTAAGAGGCCTGCTGTTGGCATATTTACATGCTGTCTTCTCAAGGGTTTCCTCTGCTGACACCCTTCTATAGTTTTTTCCCCTTTCTCTCTTCTTCATCTCTCTCTCGCTCTCTGTGCCCGTCACCTCTTTTATGACTCTGCCAACCAATTTTCTTTTCTCTCCTTCTCTTAGTTCCTCCCCTCTCTGTCTGGATGTGATGCCAATCGCATCGCTTTAACATGGTCATCGTAATCCCTTTCTTAGACACACTGTGACACTCACAGACCAAAGCATTTCTGCTTTTGACTGGGCTTTTCATCTTCACGCACAACCTAAGTGGCCACAAAAGTGGAGACAAACATGTAAACATGCTTCATATGTAGAGTTGACTTAACCCAACATATGCTGCATGTGCAAAAGTTTTGAATCAACCTTTCTTTATTGTTTCAAAGGTGACAAACCATTGTGTAATTTTGGCTTTATGAAGGTTTTGGAAGTAGGAAGACAAATTAAATAACATATAAAGTAACATTCACAAGTACTCAAAATCCCATCAATGACTTTTCCACTGTTTTCTGACTCAGAGCCATATCGGTTACATCAGTCAGTGACTCCTTCAATTCAATTAGTGTTTCAACTTTGCCACTGCAAAATAGTTGCTAATCCGCTCATCGGTACCAGACAATAAAGGATTTTCAGGGAAATACTCATGAAACCGCATTTTGTTCCAATGAGAGCAGCTCGGACAACGACCCGCATGTCATCTGATAGAGCATTACTCTCATCCTGAAAATCACTCCGTGAATAGAAATGCATCTCAGCTGTCGTTGTCCAGACAAGTGAGCCACTGCAACAGTTTTCCAATCCATCCAATCCATCCCTCGGTTTTGTCAGGGAGGTGTTGAGTAGCGATGCATTTTTACCCTGACAACCTGCTTTCAGTTCATCTGTCATCTGGAAATGTCAGCTAGTTAGACAAGAATGACAAGTCATTTTTCATCCAAATAATTCTGCGGTGAGCAAAGCAGCCAGGTGTTGTTTCCAAAAGAAAGGGCCTCACCTTCTCTGGAAAAAGTTTTGGCTTTTGCTGCAATAAGGTGTTTGTGATCATTCATTTTCACTGTGTAAAAACATAATATCAAATTGGGCGATTAGGTATTAGATGATTTCTGGTTATTGTTTTGATTGCCCACGATTTGTCAGAGTACATAGACCATAATATTTTATTAGAGTAAGACTGACAGAGCTAACACCACCACATGGTAAAGGTAAAATAAAGAAGCTAAAATTCAGGTAATACTACCTGATTACTGTCTTAGATTTTTTCACTTTTATAATGAAACATCTCAAGAATTTGTTACAACTGGGGTTGTTTTAATTAATATTACTTTGGGGAATTTTTTGTAGAGAAAAATGTCAAAGACATATTTTTATTGAATGCAAATTTAATTTTGGATTCTTGGAGTAGTAGCTTCATGTCCATGTCAACCAGCTGCATTGCGAGTCATCACCTTCATAGACCCGGCTTGTGCATTTACAAATCATTAAAAATGTATGTTTGTGTGCAATTTTTCATGCCTGTAATCCTCCACTCAACAGAGTTCTAAATATCAGGTTATAATTTACGTTAATGTAGTGCACTAAAATATGATTTAAACTGGGATCTAAAATTTTAAAGGAGCTCAGTAAAGTTTAGTGTCGCTGCTTTTTGCTTTTTCTTCCACTCCTCTCGGTGTTTTTATCATTTTGTATCAATAATCTTCTCTATCCCTATTCCTTCACCTGCTAGTTTATTTTTTTTGCCAGACGTATTAGTGTTTATAATTACCGTTCTTCAGAGAATGTACCATGACCTTATTTTATAACAATTATTAATACGTATGTAGTTTTCTCTTCATTGCAGCTCCTTTTTCCATCCTCCCTCTCAGCGTACTGAGGGGTTAGTTGTGTGAAGTCTGGCGTGTGTGATGACAGGAGATGCTTTATGAGTGTGTGAGGAGGCCTTGGGAGCACCCCTGCTTCCTTACAATACAATGAGCTGAATAAATCTAAAACATGTCTCACACACACACACACACACACACACATTTAAGTCCAGGACCTGGTCAATTCCTGGAGAAGAAACCAGAATCATAAAACACTTATCACTTTAGAGCCGCCCGCACTCCGGCACACAGACACACACACACACACACACATCCCTCTCTGGCTCCTTTTTCTTTATTCCTCCTCCCTCTGTCTGGGTGTCCTTGAGGTGGAGGAGGGGTGGCGGGGGTGTGAGGTGTCAGTGGGGGCAGTGAGGCGGTGTGTGTGCGAAGGTTTGATGCTTGTTGGGCCTCAGTCAGCTGGTCAGTACGCAGGGTTGCCTCACGTCCCCAAGGCTCTGTATAAATTCAACGTCAGTGACAATTTACAGCTTGGGCCCATCCTCCATGTGACGCGCTGAGCAGAGTGTGGAGCGCGTCTCGTTGCCGTTTCACCAAAGTGAGGCTAATTTATTACAGTGCAAAACCACAGAGCAAATATATAGGGAGGCCTTGGTTTGAGGCTTCTGGTGTCAATGTTTTTGTTGTATAGCAATGTGTAAGAATCAAAGCTGCTGTGTGCAGAAAAGCTATTTTAATTTTCATTTGCTTCTACTTAAAACTTGAGATGTTGTTCAGCATCCAGTATGGATGAATGTGCCGTTCATGCCAGAAAGTTTGGACATCAGCGATATTTTAAAAAAGCATCAAACTCACTCTCTCTGTGTCTGTCTAAACAAATCAGACTGGTTTTAAATAAGGGTAATTACATTTAAATAAATGCCCTGTCTTCAAAAAGTCTTGACAGTACTCCCTTTGTACTGTCTGAGGAGGACCGATAAAGAAGATCTCTGTTAATTACATCATGTCACAACTTATGAGACCGAACCCAAAGTTCCCCAGACTGCTGTCGAAGAAAGAGCTGACCAGCACAATCAGGCCTGACCTTCGCAGTCCATCTGATTTATGTTGTTTGTCTTCACAAGCATTTTTCTTCTTGCTGGTAATTTACATATTTATCAGACCTGATCTTAGTTTGACATCCTTTAATTTTTTTTTTCCTCTCGGCAAGCCACGAGAGAATGAGCAGCAATATGTCGCGTGGTGCAGTACCTGACTTTGGCAGGTGAGAAATGTGCTGAGGCAGCACTTTGATATGAAAGTGTGGGCATAAATTTAGCCTCTGCTGCTTTCACTCACTCATTGTCACCCACCACCCCTGTTTCCAGCACAACCCCCCCGTACTGTAGCGCATACCTCCAGTTTAATAACTTCATTTTTTCTCTCATTCCTCTTTTATTTCATTTCCGAGCCATGTTTCCAGCCGTTGACAGTGCACTGATAAAATGGTGGTAAAGACGGTAAAACTGAGAGGCAAGAGAAGGTACTACTCTCAGCACAGCAGGGCTGCAGTGATAGATTCAAGTCTCAAAACTGTTTGGATGCCTAATATATGTAAACTGTAGATGAAGTGTAACATATACACCAGAGGGAAATTACAGCAGCAGCATCACATAAATCACACCAAGGTAAATAATTTATCAGACGCATAATAGAAGCTGTAGGAAATATAAACACAATAAAAGAGACTAAATTTAAAAGTGTATAGTGTCCAAAACAAGAAATAAATAGACATAATGATGAATAATAATAAAAAATATATATAAATCATTTAGTTTAATCTACAAATAAAGAAATATTCAAATAGCTTATTTTGAGTGTATTTTTTTATAAATGATGCATTCTGTCCATAATTCTGAATTTAGTTTAGCTTGACAACATCACTTTTAAGAGGCATGAGCTTGTAAACAGCATGCATTTTATTAGGAGGGAGGTGGTGTGTGGGGGGGGGGGGGTGTCTGTCTCATGAAGTGAATTGTCGACACAATACATAAAAGAAGAGGCCAATAATTAAAGTTATTTTTAAAACCCGTGTTGTATTTATTTATTTATTTTTTTTGTTGGGAAGAACAAAAATAATGTCACGTTTAGTTATTTATCTAGTTACAGTATTAAACATAAATTTATGTATTCTTCTGTTATTTAAATCACTGATTAATCTGTAAAAAAATATACAGACAATACGTTTGTAAAAATAACAAGAAACATCTGTTTTTAGATTTAAAAACATGTTTTTTCCCCATTTTTATTATGAATTAAATATTGGGGGAAATGGTAAAGTCATAATCTTACTTTTAAAAAAAAATGTTTAAATTTTTTTGTAAAGCAGAAATTGTTGTTTTGACATTTATCTTAGGGCTCTTTGTGGTAGGCTTTTTTTTTATTGTGAAAGATTTACCTCTTCTTGTTTACTACAAATATTGAAAACTGTCAGGAGGGGGAAAAAGTGTTAAGAAGAACAGTTTAGTTTAATTCCTTATTTGGTTATTTTATTTAAACCCTTTTCTGGCTATATTTATTAATTTATTAATTAACTCGTTCATTCGTTCCTATGCTGGACATGGGCACCAGTATCCCTCCTCAACAAGGAAAAAAGAAATGGGAAAAGATAATGGATGGATTCATTCCTATCAGTTTCTGCAGGCATCCATCCACCTGCCTGCTGATCTTTACTGCCACCTTCAGGCCACAAGACATTGTTGTATCACTCTTGAGACGCAGCCATAACTTGACCCCATCCTTACATGTTAAATGCCACCGCTACCTGAGCTGCAATGGGATTTTCCTTTAAAACTAGTTGAGCTATAGCAGCTGCTTTCCACAGGTTTCCTGCAGAAGTTGGGTTGCCTATGGAAAAGTGGAACTTAATTTTGTGCTACAGTGCTTGGCTGCGCACAGCCAGAGATAGAGAGGAACGCAGAGATACAGGCGCGTAAACACAATAGCTACTTGGGGAGCATTTGTGAGAGCCCTGAGGAGACGTATTCACACAGACACTCAGAGAAGCACGCAGACACACAGAGCGATGTGGGATAAACAGTACATCCATTGTAAGCTGCGGAGTCTGCTGGAAGAGATTGTTTTGATGAAGCAGCAAGGGCACACTAACACTGGGACAAAATGTAGCACGGTGGTTGAATTCCCTGACAGTCAGAAGTCTGGCAGCTGCTTCTGCTTTGGAACACAACTTTTTGGAAAATGTTTGCATGTTGTCCCCCCCCCCCCCCCCCCCTCTCTGGTGAAGCTTCCACGATGTGTGTGGGTGTGTGTCATGGCTGTGTTCTTGTATCCCAAGCCTGTGTGGCCGCCTGGGGTTGAGGCCAAAGTAGAATGTCTAAGTGATGGAATTTCACAGCCACCGAGCGCCCAGCGGCCAGGCGAACCGCAAGCACTCACATTCACAAGAACCGGCCCGCTCCGCCCCTCAGAGACTCCTGAATGGCAAACCCATTTGTCTCAGTGAAGGGCCGAGGCAGGAAAAAACAAAAATAAAATCAAAGGCAGAGTACTTTAATGAAACAACGTTTTGGTTTATTTTGTTGCTTACGATTCCTAACTACTCAAAAAGGCACACGTGTACACACACATGCACACACGCACACACACACTGCTCTGAAGTTAAATTGGAATTAAGGAGAAGGAAAGGAGCATAACCTGTTGCTAATTAGCATTTTCTCTGCTCAGCAGAAGAGGGTGGAAGAATCAATAAGATATTAGGTTTGTGTATAGCAATGAGCCATACAATCACTTTCATCCATTAGCAACAAGAGATTAGAGGAGAAACACCGGCCAAGAAAACAGCAAAACTTTGACCTCTGTGGATTTAAACCAGTCTAAGAATGCAGAATAGATGTGGCTTGTTTTGGAACATGAACAGTGATCATCTTTAAAACAGGAACAAACACATCCAAGATTAGTGTAGCCTCTTTCATCTGCAAGTTTTTGCCACTTTTAATCAGTACTTCATGAACATATCACTCAGGAAACAATATGTGAGATGTGGGAGACACTTTAGACAGGTTGTCAGTCCAACACAGGGACACATGAGACAAACAAGACACACTATAATGTCCAGTTAACTTAGATGTTAAATGGACTACTTCTATAGCGCCTTTCCATCAAGATACTCAAAGTGCTTTACAGCACAATCTGTGCCCTCACTGTGTGAAATGTGGCCGGAAAAAAATCCTGAATGATCGTGATCGGCGATCATTTAAACGTTTGGTGAAATCAAATCGAAGAAAAACAACAGTAGCACTCAGGGCTATGTTTAATAGTGAAAGTAAGAACATTTCCACACGCACAATGTGAAGGGAACTCAAGGGATTGGGACTGAACAGCTGTGTAGCCTTAAGAAAACCACTAATCAGTGAGTCTAACTGGAAAAAAGACTTCAATTTGCTATAGAGCATAAAGATTGGACTGTGGAGCAATGGAAGAAGGTCATGTGGCCTGATGAGTCCAGATTTACCCTGTTCCAGAGAGAAGGGCGCATCAGGGTAAGAAGAGAGGCTGGTGAAGTGATGCACCCATCATGCCTAGTGTCTACTCATCAATGCAAGATCTTGGTGAAAAATTAATGCAACTCTATATGGAAATAGATCTTGTGACATTGCAGAAGCTTATCGAAACAATGCCACAGTGAATGCATGATGTAATCAAAGCTAAAGGTGGTCCAACAAAATATTAGTGTGTGACTGTTTTTTTTTGGTGGCAACTTTTTTTTTGGCCAGACAGTGTATTTCAATCAAAGTCCAGAGAAAAATCTTCAGACAGGGCAGAAGTCTTCAGTCAAAGAAGACCTCCTTCAGTTCAAACCTTCTCCAGCCTGATCCTGACCTCTGCACATGTATAATTCACCTTGACTGTTGAATATTCTTTGTTGAGTACTGGTTTGATGTTTGATTCATGTGTGTCTGTCTGACATTAGACGTCCAAGTCAAAATGTGTTCTCACCCAGACTCTCACATGAGACAAAAGGTGGATTTAACTTTAAGACCAAATTTAAAAAGTCATCGTTTAATCCGTGAAACTGCTAATTGTTCACTGCAATGTTAGTTTTTAATGTTAACAATATTAGCATTTGACTATTTTGCACCTTTTTCCCCAACACTCTTTATGCCATTTTATTTTATTTTTTATAGAACACGCAAATTCAGAAAGAGAGAAGAAACTGGTTTTTCTCACAGCTCGTGTTCACCCTGGAGAGTCTCCAGCCTCCTTCATCTGTCAGGGTAAAGTATGTTTTACTCACTTTGAGTTGTATCAAGCTCAAACTTATACTTATCGTATAAATTAAGTGCTGTTTCTGTAAATGCAATTATAAGAAAATCCCCATGCAGTTAAACTTGATGTGTATTAAAGTTACAGAAACACAAGTAACAACATGTATATTTACAGACGAATGTCTGAAAAGAAGATCTTGGAAAACATTTGGTGTCGGAGAGTTTTTGTTCCTGAGCTCCAGTGGCTCAAGTCTAATAAGGCAGCTTGAAAAACTGGAAACCTGTTGGGAAATTCTCTCCTTGTGCTGCCCAACAGCCCAAAAAACATCTGTCTTGCCTTTTCTTTCTTTAATCTGTGTGTGTGTTTGTGCTTCATCATGAATCAGATGATTTAGCTTTAAGCCCGCCGTGTGCTGTCTGTTTTTTCAGCATCGTCAGCTCCATTCCATTTGTATTGATTTAGGCTTGACGTCTCCTATTCCTCCCTTGATTCTGATAATATCCCCCACCCCCATCTCGCTGTCCTTCCTTCTCCTTTTGTTTCTCAAAACTCAATTAACTGCCAGCTCGCCTTTGGTTTTCTTTTCAACTCTATTTCCTTGTATGTGTGTGTGTGCGTGCGTGTGTGTGTGTGTGACAGGTGTCATTGACTTCCTAGTGAGCCAACATCCAGTTGCTCAAATCCTTCGTGATCATGTGATCTTCAAGATTGTCCCCATGCTGAATCCTGATGGAGTCTTCCTGGGCAACTACAGGTTCATATTTTCTTTATGTTATTTTTTTCTATTATTATTATTATTATTATTATTATTATTATTATTATTATTATTATTATTATTATTATTA
>NC_056500.1:22173263-22187160 GCF_014905685.2 Nematolebias whitei
TATTATTATTATTATTATTATTATTATTATTATTATTATTATTATTAATAATAATAATTATATTTTTTACATGTTAATACATTAAACAAAATTCATTTGATTTTTTTTAACATCTGAGTTTGGTTAACCCCCTTAGGAAGCTTAATAAATGTATATAAATAACAGTGTGATATTTGGCTTCAGGGCTGTTTCTCTCTGCCTCCTTCCTGTCCATCCTCTCCTTCTCTCTGTCTTTGACACTGTTGCTGCAGCTCTGTCCTACCTCTTCCTTCCTTCCTTCCTCATAAATGCCTTTTACTTAATGGGCTCAGCTCCCAGAATACTAATTCTGACTGAGATAAGCATCAGCATCTTCCATTGTGTTTGTGAACGCCATCTAGTGGTGATGCCCCTCTACTGCTTTAAAAAACCCTCTGCAGAGGTCCTCAGTTCCTTGCCTCCAGTGAGTGATCGCTGCGTAAAAATGATTTACATTAGTTTGCTTTTGCAGTTAGTGGTGATAAGCTTGATATTGACAGAGGGTAAATTGTGGCAGTCATCACCTCACCAGTCACACATTCCCATTTATGGACGTCGATGTGCTTTGTCACGTTCTGTCTCTCACACACACAGGGATGCAAACACAGCACAACCACCTCAGCAGGATACAGTGGACAGCAGACTGGAACATGCAGAGCAAATAATCAATGGCAGTTAACCTGGGATGAGTATCCTGTTCACGGCTGGCTGCTCTCTCAGTTGCCCTGTAGTATCTGTGGCACAGTAACACCTGCGTCATTTCCAGCAGCTTCAGGAAATGTCAAAGAGCCACACGACAACCAGCGGGGCAAATCAGGCTGCATCTCTACATGCAAACATCCCATTATAGTTGTTAGAGACCGATGGAGGTGGAGCACGTTTGGCTTTTCATCACCAACACATCCACCGTCTACTTCCAGGCCAGCCAGATGTTTGATTCAAGGCTTGTGCATCCTCACCCCACCCTTCTCCCCCATTATTTCCTTTACGTCTCTGTTAGCTTTTGCTAAACAGACTCAAGATGACGTATACAAATAAACACTTCAGGGCTTTTGGAGTGGCTAGTGCAAAGTTTTAGCTGAACTAAGTTGTTCTTCATAGTTTCTTTCTTTATAGAGTTTTTCTAAGACTTTATGTTTGTTAAAAGTGACATAAAATCTCCATGTTCTGAATGTTTATTTATTTATTTAGTTTGTTAGTTTTACTGTAAAGGTTTGTTTTAGTGACCAAGTGTTAGTGTTACCAAATTAAAAAATAAAAATAAAAAGCTTTCAAAACAAGTACCAGAGAAAATTTTGAAAAATAATAAAAGCAGACCAATTGTAAACAAATTATATTACGAGCACAACATACAATTAGCTTAGAAACTTTTTAAATTATTTTAAACAAGCTTTTGCTCTAAATATGATCCATAATGTCATTACAGGTCAGGTATAAATATAAATATATATTTTTAATGTTTCACTGCAGAAGATATTTTTCACCCCTAAATGTGTGTGTTTTTTTAATCTCTCTCTGTATATGTGTGCGTGTATGTGCGTGCGTGCGTGCGTGCGTGCGTGTGTGTGTGTGTGTGTGTGTGTGTGTGTGTGTGTACAGGTGTTCCTTGATGGGCTTCGACCTGAATCGTCACTGGCAGGATCCTTCTCTGATGGAGCAACCCACTTTGCACGCTGTTAAACAACTCATAGTTCAGATGAACCAAGACCCGGTGAGCATGTGCACATGCATGCATGCACGCACACACACACACACACACACACACACACACACACACACACACACACAAGTTCACGTCTTCTATTTTGTCCTCAACATTCCTTTACCACTGAGGTGTCTACTGGTCCCAAGAACATATTTTTCTCCCTGCTTGGTTCAGCATGTTTCTAAAATCTGTGTTTAGGGTCTGTGCACAGAGGAGCACAGGTATGCTCGTCAGCACCTCCAGAATGTCAGCCGTGCTCTCTTGGGCATTCAGAACATATAAGTGAAGCGAGGCTTTGAGCTTTGAGTCTTCAACTCTACTGTAACTTTCTCTCTCTGGTTTCAGTCTGTGAGCCACAGGAATGCTGCACAGGCAGAGCAGGGATTTTCCCTCTCTGTTCCTGATGTTAATTATAGGCAGAGCGTCAGGTTGGTGGGATTATTGAAGGTCAGTGTGTGTCCTGGGAATGCTCTGCCCTTTTGTACACTCCTCTAATCCTGATAAGAGAGGGAGCAGGCTGGGGCGGGACGCGGGGCTGGCCAGAGATGTGGTGAGGCGCAGAGCTGGCATCGGTCGGATTAACCTTTTCCCCAGACGCTGACACACTGATCGATAGACTTTGTCATGGCAGGGTGATCCACTCATGCCTGTCATTCACACACACACGCTTACACACAGTTGCACACATGCTCAGTATAGACAAAGAGCCACACACACACACAAATAAACACAGCTGCAGAGGTGTATACCAAAATGAGTAGTCTAAAGAGGCTGAATCCATATTGTCACCTTTCTAAATTGGTATTTTTCTGATCAAATTATACAAATATCTTATAATTGGCCCCTTTTCAGCAGAGGCTTATAAGTGATAAACATGAAGAATGAAAAACCTACATCGTATAACTTTGTATAATTCACTGATTTTTAATCACCATTCACTGCCATGAGTTGGATTTTTTGCCGAGTAAATTTAGCTCCCATTCAACTCTAAATGAAATCGTATGTTTCTGAGGTCTCTCGGGCTGGTCACAAGCTCTTTATTCCACCTCATAACAAGCAGCCAATCAACATTTGTTCTGTTCCTCTTTTCCTTGATAATTGCCTTCAGTTTTGCAGTTAAATTGTAAGGCTGGGTACCCTCTCTTCCTCTGTTTCTCTCCTGCCACAGCCATTTATTCCCATCAGACAAACCACTTGTGTCTTGTGCTCTCAGATGCCAGTTTCAATGCCAACTTGTTCTGCTGCCCCCTCCCATCAGTGGTCATCCCACACAGTGGGTATCAGGTCTAATGAGGGGATTAAGGTTGAAGGGCTTTGACTGAGAACTTTATTAACAGGAAATCAGCCACAGCCAGAGCAAAACATTTGAGCTAAGATACAATGGTTCATACTACTTCCCAACACTGGTTAATTATAATATTTGCTTTAATGAGGTAAAATGTTCATGCTATTTTTCCATTATATCACTGAAACTGTAATTAAAACTGTCTAAGTAATGATTAGGTAACTTGGATTGGTGAAAGAAGGACATCAAACTTAAGTAGTTTTAGAAATAAGGTCATGTTTCTCAACCTGTGGTCCCTGGTCTCTTAAGGGGAATGCTACAGATCCCATGGGGTAGGAAAAGTTTTTATTGCACATATGTTGTCTAAATTATACCACATTTATAATATCAACAATCTTTCTGAGAATAAAACACATTGGATGCATTTGTACTGTTTGATTTCCCAGAGTGTGATTAACTTAAACCCAGGAAGACTCAACAGACTGAAGTAAAAAAATATATAATATTTACAGGGGCTGACATGGGGGGGGATTGGTAAGCGTCTGTGGAAGCAGAATGAAGATGGTAGGGTCTTCTGGAAGGTTTGTATATTATGGTAATTAGAGGAGTCTTACTCTGGTTGTATGAGCCTGGTTGCTCAGGTTTGGAGAGGACGTTGAGATTTTAGGTTACAGGAAGATGAGTATGGTAGGTGTTTCACAGGTTGGTTTATGAAAGTGTCAGGTCAGACCAGGATTTAGAGGTAAGTGAGAGGTCCAACAAAGTTCAGTCAGGTCATCTGGACGGTTTCTTTTTTTGTTGTTGAGACATTTCATCTTTCATCCAAAGGACTTCATCAGAGAGAGAGAGGGATCTTTCCATTTGTATGTCTTTATGAAGAGGATTGGTTTTAGGGTGAAGGTCCAAGGCAAACAGGCTGGAGGATGAAGTTAAGTCTCAAACTTAAAGAAAACTAGAAACGTATTCTCATCTGCGAGGAGCACAAGGAAAACAAGATTATTTCACAATATCTTAAGTTGCAATAGGGACTCTCGCCACTCACTGAATACCATAAGTATACAACGTGTCGGCGGCGTCCTCTGGCAGCCTTGGTCCTTAAATTCAATAAGTTATCTTTAGAGGAATGAGCCACAGCTTAGGAGAAGACACTTCCTCCCTGCCACACAAGAGCTGCAAAAAGGTGATGTGAACACAAAGAATACTGTAATCTCTGCAACATCAATCCCTGTTGTTTTACATCAAGACATTTTGGTGTTGTAGGGATTATGGCAGGGTACACCCTGGACAGGTCACAAGTCCATCACAGTGGTTGGTTGGTTGGATGGTTGGATGGTTGGTTGGTTGGTTGGTTGGTATTCATTCATTTATTTATTGAACAGCAAGTTTTTAATGACGGCATTAAAGCATTAGAAATTGTTTGTTGTAATCCAGTGTTAATCAGTAATCTGTAATCCTGGGCGGGTTTAAATCTGAGAAGACACGGTGGCAGAAAAAAAAATCTAACTTTTTTCAGAAAACATAAAATAACATCTAGGTTTGAGTTTTTGGCATAAAAAACTAAAATCTTATATCTGATATGTCTCGTGGTCAGTGTAGGACTGAGACCCAGGATGCAGGCAGACACGAGGAGCTTGAATAAACTAAAAGTTATTTATTAAATAATCAAAGAAAAAGGCTGACGAGGCAGCAACAAACACAAAAACTTCTGGAGGGTAGACGCAAGGAGGCACGAGGGAACACAGGCAGGACCGAGACATCTGACGACAGCACAGAACAATGAGCCGACATGGAATGGTGATCAGGAGTGGTTTAAGCAGAACTGAGGGAGAGTGGGAAATGAAAGCACCTGGGATGATTTCTAACTGCAAATGGGTGTGAGGGATAAACGGCTGCAGAGTGACGAGTGGCACGGAAACACAGGGATACAGAGTCAAAACACAAGGAACAGAAAACAAATCACAAGGACCAAGACAAAAGAAAACTCAAGGAAATTAACAGAAAATGTACAGATATGACAATATGTTTCCCTAAACTGACCATATTTACAGTAAACTATATTTTCTGATTTTTTATTTTATTTTATTTTATTTTTTTTGTGGTAATATTCATTCAACCTTTATTTAGACAGGTAATTCCCATTGAGCCTCGAGGACTCATTTACAAGAGAGACCTGATTTCAACAAAGAATGATGACAACAATGGACAACAGCGACAACAATAAACAGTTATAGAATATAAAAGTTCTGTTAAAAAAAAACTTACCACCTTTGTGTTTATTTATTTTTTACTTCCCAGAAACCAATCCTTTAAGTGATGCGAAAAAATAGTTCTTTAGGTTTGCTAAAAGTCTTGTTTTTTCTTTTAAGTTGGCTGCTTTTGATTCAGTTTCAGTCCAGTCATACTTCAATTCAATTTTCAATTCAGTTTATTTATATAGCACCAAATCACAACAGAAGTTGTCACAGGGCACTGAATAGAAACATTCATACCTTGAAAACCGAGAGGGAGGGGGCCAGTCTGACAAGCAGAGGTAACTTGTTCCAAAGTCTTGGTCCTGCTACAGAGAAGGCCCTGTCCCCTCTGCGCTTAAGACAAGATCCTGGAACTGTGCGGAGCAATTGGTCCGTTGACCTCAGGGAACGTGGTGGGACATACGGTTGTAGCAGATCAGAGATGGGGGTGGGGGTGGGGGGGTGGGGGTGGGGGGGAAACTGTTCAGCGATTTGTAGACATACAGGAGTATTTTGAACTGGATTCGAAAGTGAACCGGTAGCCAGTGCAGTGAGGCCAAAACTGGTGTAATGTGCTCTCTTTTGCCTGTACTGGTTAAAAATGGGGCTGCTGCATTCTGGACCAGTTGTAGTTGTGCAATGGAGGTCTGACTGATACCAAACATGAGTGAATTGCAGTAATCAAGCCTAGATGTAATGAATGCATGTATTACTGTCTCCAGGTTATTTTGGGACAATATGGGCTTCAGTTTAGACAGCCGCCTCATGTTTACGTGATTGTTAAGTTTCAGGGAAGGGTCCATTATCACGCCCAGATTAGTGACTCTTTGTTTTTCTGACAGGGTTAGAGCAGAAAGGTCGATGCAGTGGTTTGTGATTGTGTCATTGGGAGGGAACAACATGACTTCAAACTTCTTTTAATTGAAACTTAAGAAGTTTAAAGCCATCCATGTCCCTGATGTCAGCCAGGCAGTCGAGCAGAGGTTGCAGACGTATACATATAATGTTATTCATCTAAGGATCCAAAGAACTGCTTTGAGTTTTCACTTCATCGCAGTCTCCCATCCTAAGCGAGCACAGAGGCAACAGTGGAAAGGAAAAACTCCTGCATGAGGAAGAAACATCAAGCAGATCAAGCGGCCATCTGCTTCGACTGGCTGGGTTTGAGAGGACAGGAAGGAGAAACGAACACCCAATGACAGGTCCAGGATGGAGGCCATCAGGTTTTCTCTAGGAGGAAAGACAAAAAGACAGAAATCACATGTTAAGAAAGAATAATTACAAATACAAACTATTCATATGTATGCAATTGTAACTGTTCATTTGATGAAATTAGGTCAATTTGTCCTCTAGTAGTCTAAGGTTATAGCAGCAAAGGATAAGGAATAGGTCAGGAAACCAAGCTGACTAACTATAGGATTTATCAAAAAGGAAAGTCTTAAACCCAGTCTTAAAACTGGACAATGTGTCAGCTTTATGGACAGAATGTGGAAGCTGGTTCCACAAGAGAGGAGGAGCTGATAACTGAAAGAGCTTCCTCCCATTCTGCTTTTGGAAACTCTAGGAACCGCAAGTAAACTTGCAGTCTGAGAGCAAAGTGTTCTGTTAGGAAAATATGGAACAATAAGATCTGTAATATAATATGGACATAGGTTGTTGAGAGCTTTGTAGGTTAGAAGTAAGATTTTGAATTATATTCTGAATTTGACAGGGAGCCAATGGAGAGAAGCTACTTGTAAATTTAAAACAGGCACAATTTATCACTGTCTCCCAAAAGTTGTGAAACTGTGACACATTAGACACTTTTTTTTTAACCTAAGGTATAATGGTTCCCTTATTGTATTTCTAAAATTTAACAGCTTTTTATTAATTTGTGGATAACAGCCTATCAAGTTTAACTTGTATTGGATCAGCATCTGTCAGGTAAGATGGAAAAAAAAAAACTCTATAGCAAGAACTTTTGTTTTTTACATGTAATGTAGACAAAACTTTTAAATGTTTTAAAAAGTGTTCATTACCCCATTTGTGCTACGTCACTTTCTAGCTCTACATATTTTTGAGTAATCACCTGACAAAAAAAAAAAATAGTTATTGAGTTTTGTCCGCTGTGCTATTAAAGTTTTTTTTAATATTTGTCTAACTTTTGTTTGTTTGATGTGGACTGTTAATCAGATAAAATATACATCATAAAGTTGCTGTGAGTCATGAACATACATCAAGCTCCAACACTTTCACAATCACTGTGACTTTACTTCTTCGAAGTCCTGCAGGTCTATGCATAGGCATCATAAATCAGAGTCACGATGCCATCTGTTCCACAAAGGAGCCTTTTTAGTTTGAAACCTCATCACCCATTTGTGTGACAGGCACTTTAGTCACTCCGAATGATTCCCCCGTCAACATGAATTCAGCAGCTCTCTTCTGTTTCCTTGTTCTGTTCAGGCAATAACTTCCAATTACTGACTGTGACTTTTTTTGACAATTTCAATCCATGCTCGTTGCAGAAGCAATCTACGCTGCAATGTATTAATGTCTAAAAATCTTCATTTGACTCAAGTTTCTATAGATATTCAACACTGCTTAAAGTATTTCTGCTCACCGGTGTTAATGCAAGCTCTGAGTGAAATAAGAATTTATGTCAAAAATCTTTATCCAGCTAACCAGGTTCATTTTATGTTTCATTAGTGTGTTAATACAGAGAGGTTTTGTTAGAGTTTAGAAGAGAGAGTTACAAATATTAGAGGAAATTAGATCCAAATCTGCTACTTGGAGGAGCACGCAACAGAAGGTTATTACTTTGGTGATGAAAATAGTTAACAACATGTGGACTATTTATAAGTAAAACTTTAATAGTTTAGCAAATGTACAATTTGCTCTTGTGACAGTTGCATTTTCTGTTGCTTATTAAACTATATATGTGTCTAATTTTATATACTGTCAATAGATTTCAAAATAATTGTTGACAGTTAAAAAATTAGTTACAAAAATCACCTGATCATGTGAAAACCCTTTCAGCTCATTAAGGTTTTAAGCCACTAATTCTATTAAGGTTAACATTTCTAAGCCAGCAACAATCAAAGGGAAATAAACTCCAATTTGGTTATAAGTACACATAAATATAAACACAACACTATTGTTTTTGCTTCCATTTTTCATGAGCTGAGCTCAAAGATCTAAAACTTTTTGTATGTACACAATAGGCATTTTCTCTCAAATATTGTTCACAAATGTGTGTAATCTGTGTTAGTGAGCACTTCTCCTTTGCCGAGATAATCCATCCACCTCTCAGGTGTGGCATATCAAGATGCTGATTAAACAGCATAATTGTTGCACAGGTGTGCCTTAGGCTGACCACAATAAAAGGCCACTCTAAAATATACAGTTTTATCACGCAACACAATGCCACTGATGTTGCAAGTTTTGAGGGAGTGTGCAATTGGCATGGTGACTGCAGGAATGTCCACCAAGGCTGTTGCTTGTGAACTGACTGTTCATTTCTCTACCATAACACACACACAGACACACAGACTGGCAGTAAATGAGGTAGAACTGGATCTGGAGGAATACGCATCTGCTGTCCTCTGATACATCAGCAAGTGTGCTGATGATGTCACCACCACCAGTACTGTGAAGTGCTACTCGAACCAGAAACCCTGGCTGAACACAGAGGTCTGTATCCTGCTGAAAGGCCAGGATACTGCCTTGAGGTCTGGCGACTCACGGGAACTGGGAAGGGCAAGGAAAGAGCTGACTGCTGAGGGCCAAAGCAACAAACATGCAAGATCCAGGAATATCTCCTCTCACATGACCCATGGAGCATGTGGAAGAGCATTAAGTGCATCACAGACTATAAAATCAGGGGTACACAATGACCTAGGGACCCATCACTGTCTGATGCTCTTAACAGGTTCTATGCCCACTTTGAAAACCCAAATAGACCACCCAGCACCAGACTCACCTCACCATCAGAAGGAGTTCTTCAACATGACCTCAGCAGAAGTAAAGAGGACCTTCAGGAGGATTAATCATCACACAGCCATTGGCCCAGACAACATCCTGGGGAGGGTGCTGAGAGACAGTGCCGATCAGCTCTGCAAGGTGCTAGCCAATATCTTTAACTTCTCCCTTGTCCTAGCAACTGTTCCCACCTGCCTGAAGACTGCCACCATCATCTCAGTTCCTAAGAGCTCTGCAATGACTGGTCTGAATGACTAACAGCCAGTAGCCCTCACCCCGATAGTCAGTAAATGCTTTGAAAGACTGGTCATGGCGCACATCAAAGCTACCATTGACATGAGTGAGGACCCACACCAGTATGCAAACCGCAAGAATCGCTCAACAGAGGATGCCATCTCCTCTGTGGTCCACGTGGCTCTTGCACCTGGAGCAAAAGGACTCCTACAGTCGTATGTTCTTTGTGGATTTCACATCTGCCTTCAACGCCATGATTCCCCAGACCCTAATGGACAAACTACTCACACAAGGACTAAGCACCTCCCTATGCAACTGGATCCTGGATTTCTTAATCAACAGACCACAGTCTGTGAGGATCCACAACTTCTCCTCCTCCACCATAACCCTCAGCACTGGCTCCCCTCAGGGCTGTGTGTTGAGCCCCTCTTGTTCACTCTGCTCACATATGAATGCACACCTACCCATCCAGTCTGTCATATTGTAAAGTTTGCAGATGATACAGCAGTGTTTGGATGTATTACAAAGAACGATGAGTCCAGGTACAGGCAGGAGGTGGAACACCTGGAGAGCTGGCACAGAAAGAACAACCTTCACATCAATGTGAAGAAGACGAAGGAGATGATCTAGGATTTTAGAAAGAGCAACCCCTCCCACCCCCCACCTCTCACATCCCCAAAACAGGGAGGATCTGCCAAGGAAGCGATCTCCAGTTACACGTACTAGGGTGTGCACCTGAATGACATCAGCTGGGGCAACAACACTACCGGTCTGATCAAGAATGCTCATCAGCAACTCTACTTCCTCAGGCAGCTGAGGTGAGCTGGACTAAGAAGCTCAGTCATCACCTCCTTCTACAGGTGTGTAGTGGAGAGCATCATGTGCTCCAGCATCAACATATGGCATGGGGCCTGCACAGCTACAGACAAGAAAGCTCTGCAAAGTGTGGTGAAGGCTGCACAGAAGACTTTTGGAGTCAGCCTCCCCACCATCACAGACATCTACACCTCTAGATGCAGGAAGAGGGTCACCTGCATCATGAAGGACCCCACTCACCCAGAACACACACTTTTTTCCCTGCTCCCCTCAGGCAGAAGTTTGCGGAGCATTAAGTGCAGAACCACTAGACTGAGCAACAGCTTCTACTCTGAAGCTGTTAGACTTGCAAATCCCTAAGCAAGATAACCACTGTAAGAAAAAAAATCACTCTAATGCCACTTTAATTGGTGATATGTGACTTAGCTGTACTGCTGATTATCCATGCTGCTGATCTCTTGCCTTTACACTGCTGTATTCATACCCATCTGCTCACTATAGACTCATGTTAGGACTTCTGTTTAATATACCATATTATTTTACATTATTAGTGTTTAGCGTATATCTTTGATCTTTTAGCGTATCATTTAGCGTTTGTTTTAGCATATATCTAAATCCTTATCTTAGATCCTTATATAATGTTTCTTTCTATACTTTATATTTTTGCTATTTTTTGGTGTAACTGGGACCTTGAGTACACAATTTTGTTCCACCTCATGTACCACATGTGATGCAAATGACAATAAAGAACACTGAACTTGAACATAAGCTGTCTCCAAAGGCATTTCAGAGAATTTGGCAGTTCATCCAACTGGCCTCACATCTGTAGTGCACTTGTAACTACACCAGCCCTGGACCTCCCTATCCAGCATCCTCACCTCCAAGATTGTCTGAGACCAGCCACCTGGACAACTGCTGTAACAATCGAGTTGCATAACCAAATAATTTCTGCACAGTGTGTCAGACACCACCTCAGGGAAGCTAATTTGCATGCTGGTCATCCTAATTTGGGTCTCTACCTGACTGCAGTTTGTCAATGTAACCAACATGAGTGGGCAAAAGCTCACATTCAATGACATATGTCTCAATGGAGAAGTATTCTATTCAGAATCAGAATCAGAATAAGCTTTATTATCATTGCACCGAGATACAACAAGAACATTCATGGATGGATCCCAGTTTTCACTGTACAGGACAGATGACAGACTGTGTGTTTGATATCATGTGGGTGAGCAATTTGCTGATGTCAATGTTGTGAATCAAGTGGCCCATGGTGGCGGTGAGGTTTTGGTAAGGGCAGGCGTATGTTGTGGACAACGAACAAAGGTGCATTTTATTGCTGGTATTTTGAATGTACAGAGATACCATGATGAGATCCTTAAGCCCATTGTTTGGTCATTCATACACAACCAGCGCCTCATGTTGCATCAAGATAATACATGGCCCCATGTTGCAAAGATCTGTACACAATTTCTGGAAACTGGAAACATCCCAGTTCATGGCTAGCATACTCAATGGATATGCCACCCATTGAGCATGTTTGGGATGCTCTGGATCGGTACATTTGGTAGTGTGTTCCAGTTTCAGACAATATCCAACAACTTTGCACAGCCAGTTAGGAGGAGTGAACCAACATTCTACAGACTATAATCAACAACTTGATCAACTCTAAGAGTTGCACTGTGTGAGGCAAATTAAGGTCACACCAGGTACTAGCTAGTTTTCTGACACCCCACCCCTTCCGGATCCCAATAAAGTAAAACTACACGTTTTAGAGTGGTCTTTTATTGTGGTCAGCCTACGGCACACCAGTGCAATAATAATTCTGTCTAATCTGCATCTTGAGACACCACACCTGTGAGGTGGATGGATTATCTCAGCAAAGAAGTACTCACTAACACAGATTTACACAAATTTGTGAACAATATTTGAGAGAAAATGCCTTTTATGTACATAGCAAAAGTCTTAGATGTTTGAGATCAGCTCATGAAAAATGGGTGCATAAACAAAAGTGTTGGATTCATATTTTTTTCAGTTTATATGTGAAAAACAACAAGTGAGCAGTTTATCCAGACTCATTGTCACACTTAAAATTTGACTGTCGGTGGCTCTTAAAGACGTAATTGTTTGGGGATTTATCCTATGCATTATGTTTGCAAATATAAGATACTATAAAAATTAAAAGGTCTTTTTTCATAATAGCAAGAATTATTGAAACATTCAGACAGAAAACTGGAACTCTGAGAACTGGGTGTCATTTCACACAAAGAGCCACCACGTTCTGTTTGTTTACATTATTTTTAGTTTGATTTTTGCTTTGTTTTGTACAGTTTTTCTTGTTTAGTTAGGTTTAAGCGGTAGAAACAGAAACTTCTTGGTGAAGTAGTGCTACAGATCCTGACTTCTTCGAGTTAAACCCTTTATGTTTGCTCAGTTTTGTTTGAATCATACTAAGAGATGTCTGACAGATGAACTCAGTAACATGACAACTGGCTGCAGTAGAAAATAAAAAGTTATAGGGTTTTAGTGCCTAATCTGAAATTGTAAAACCAGATATTTTGTCAAATTAGTTTCAAGATCTATAATATTTAGCTTTTTCTTCTGTATGTTACTCAGAATTATTTTTATTCATTCATCCATCATCTTTACCCGCTTCTTCCTTTTCAGGTCACTGGGATCACATGGTGCCCATGTCCAGCAGACACTGTGCGATAGGCAGGGGACACCCTGGACAGGTCTCCAGTCCATCACAGGGACACATAGAGACAAAAGCAACAAACAGCTTTTCACTCTCTCACTCACACCTAGGGACAATTTAGTTACCAGTCAGCCTAACATGCATGTTTTTGATCTGTGGGATGAAATTTGAGTGCCAGGAGAAAACCCACACATGTACGGATAGAACATGCAGACTCCACCCAGAAAGATCCCCCAGCTGGGTTTTGTTCCAGTGACCTTCTCGCTGAGAGGCGGCAGCTCTACCAGCTGCGCCACCGTGCCGCCCCAAAATGATTTTTTTAATAAAACATCATATTCATCAAACCTAAATCAGATTATTTTACTGCATAAACCAACCGTTTTATTGCCTATTTAAAATCCTCTCATGTCTCAATTAATCAAACAGCAAATCAAAAGTAAAACTTACACATGAAATCAAAACAGCTCTCAAGAAGAAAAGAAAATTCCTCTGCCACCTTTTGTGGGCTTTGCTGCCCTTAAGGCGCCATTTACTCAAAAAATTATTCATCATTGATGCCAAATGATACCTTGTTTGTATCCTAAAGTCATAGCTAATAAAATGAAATAATTGTGTCTGAGAATGTACACAGATTACCAAAGCAAGGATTAAAGTTTGAAGAGAAAATGTGAAATACTTGTGTGGCCAAGGTCATTATGGAAAGGACAACTCAGAATTGGCTCTGAAGCAGGCTGTAAACTTTCTCTCCATCCATCTAAGGGTAAACTTGCTTAAACTGTGTTATAAAATTCCATCATTTTACCATCTGTAGCTGAGCATTGGTCAGCAGGGAAAATGGCTGAAAGAGTCAACGATGCAAGGAGCTATAATCTGTTCCCAAGCCACCCTGTTGTTTGTTTTGAAAAGAGAGAAATGGACTGGGAGGAAGGATGGGGGAGGGGGGGGGGGGGGCG
>NC_056500.1:22187260-22212535 GCF_014905685.2 Nematolebias whitei
GGGGGCGATGGTAGAGAGAAGGAGACCGAAAAAAACAAATGGACCCATCTCCTTCCTAAAGCGCTGCTTTTCCAGCTCATTTATCAAAAGCAGAAGAAGAATTCTTTTTGATAGGCTGATTACCAGAAGCATTCATCACTGGCAAATGTATCCACACCAGTCTGACACTGCCATTTTGGATAATTTGTTAAGGATGACAAAGAGGTCATTGTTTCCCTGGCTTATTTTTGACCTTTTTAATATTAGAAAATTAAATTTCTATCTGAAACAAATGTATTAGGTTCTGTCACAGCACCTAGATGGATTCTGTTCCCTGAAATATTTTCTAATGTCCTTCCTATGTGACTTCTGGTGTTGCTCTGCAGTCTCTTTACTTCTGTCTTCGTCTTTCTTCCTCATCAGTTTGATTCACAGCCCGTGTGTGTGCATTTTTTCTATAAGGATTTTTATCTTTCATTCTGCCTCTCTGTCTTCTATATTCTCTATGTGTGCTAAAGTGTCCTCCGGTGTCATTCCACCATTTCTGACCCATTTCTAAAATTTACAGCCAATATTTTTCCATCACCCCTGCCTTGTTTCAATCCCTCCATCATCTCTTGCTTTACTCTCTCTCTCTCTCTCTCTGTTGGAAGCTGAATTGGCTACTTTTCTCAGGAAGATCCAAATAAAACTGTTCTACTTTTCCAGTTTTTATGCCATTTTTCTCACCTTGGTTCAAAGGCTTTGAACTCATCTCAAGCTTTTAACATATCAAATGATTTGTCTCTTGCCATCTTTTCTTATAACATCTTGTTTTTTGGTTTCTCTTTTCATTCTGCTCCTCGTTTTCTCCCTGGTAAGCTCTGCCAACAGATGTGACAACTTGCGTGTCACTAACACGCCTGGAGTGGAGGGCCGCCTGCGCCCGTTCAGCCTGATTACAAGTCACCTCTGTGTTCATAAACAGACAAATGCCATCATCAAATTTGGGAGCACTGCACAAAACGAGGGATAGAGAGAGAGAGAGAAGGGAACTAAATCTGATAGATGGAGAGAGAAGGAGGCAGAATTCTTGTCATTTAGTTTTATCCATGAAGCAGGTCATGCCATCTGCCATGTTCTGTCACTGCTGCATCATTTGAGGGTCACTAACCAGGTGACTCTGTGACCAGAATCGACTTCTCTGACTAATGCACATTTACTTAGAGTTTAACTTTGATTAAGCGTTGATAACACTTTTTCCATGTCTTTTTCTGTGGAAACTGATGCTCTCTTAGTTCTTCTTAGAATATTTAGTTGTACAAATCACATGGAAGTAAAGAAAACAGGACTTACAAACCAAAGAGTGACCTGTAATACCAGTCATGGACAGCTTTTAATGGTTTCATCAGAAACAAGTAGCTTTTTAGGAGGTTAGCTGTATCATGTATAGCATTAGTATTCAATAAAGAAAAGCTAAAGAAACAAACTGAAACAGTTTTCAATAAAAAAAAAAAAAAGGTTTTGTCTTGCTTGATTTTATAGGGTTTAGGTTACACACTGGCACCAGTGGCAATTGGCAGTCACTGATCCAACTAAAATAATCTGTAATTGTTACAAACTTCCTTTTTTTTTTAAAGATGACCAGTGTAGCCGCTCTAACTACAGAGAAAATCATTGCAAACTATGTTTATCTGCTTCAGAGCCCACTTGGATTGTGTGCATTGGAAAACTGAATAGCCTTTTTTCTATTTGCATATAAAGTGATCTGACAGGAAAAAAAGAAAGCGTGGCATAAATTTTAGACCTCATTTTTGACCCAAACTCAGTGGAAAATACCACAAAGCTTTAAACCCCACACAGACATCACATATACTGCTATATGTAACTTCACCACCAGCAGTTTCTCAGCGTTGGTGTTGAAATTGCTTTATACATACCGGTAGGTAAAATAGTTCAAACTCAGATAGCGATCCAAACAGTGATAAAAGACACGATCATCACAATCATCAGGTTTTATACTAAACCAACTTTTTTTTTTTTTTTTGCATGTTGAAGCAGCAGACTTCTTCCTGCCATCATTACAATACATTTTCAAACAGCCAAACTTCTGTTTCTCTATTCTTCAATATATTAAAACAGATTTTGCTATGAAATTAGCCAAATCTTGACTAAAAAAAGATAGTAATAATATTACAATTGCTATTTAAAATGCTGGTATCAATTTTCTGTCCATTCCTTGTTATTTTAATATTGTATATTTTTGCATGGGTAGCACAAGCAACTTTTTCTCCTGCACAAGCAGCAGTCCCTCCTCTGCCTCAAAAAGTATGCTGCTGATGCAAAGCGCTTTATTCAAGAGCTTGTAATCCTGCTTCAATCAGCTACTTTTTCTTTCCATGTAAAGATAAGCTTACCATTTATGGCCCCTGCTGCTCTCCCGCTCCCGACTCTAATTAATATGCAGCAGATAAGTACTTGTCTGACAAAATTCATTCGTTTGACCTTCTAGGTTTTACACTAAACTGTTTGCCGTCGTTGCAAGTTCACCGCAAGTTGAGAGTTCGCCGAAGTTTCGGCAGCAAGACAGGGCTTTCATTTTTCTCTGAGGTTTAATTTGAACACTCTTTCTCTTCCTCTCTACTTCTGTCTCTCCTTCTCTCGTAAATTGTCTTCTGACTTTCATTCAGTAGCCTCTGTTTCTTAATTGTCCCTAATTGCTTAATTACAATTTTAAATGAACAATTCTGGAGGTCAGAGCTGGTTGTTAATTGAAGCATCAATCACAGTGGTGGGGCCTTCAGAATCATCTTTGTTTGATTGACAGGGCATTAACTAAGCCATGTAGTAAGCCTAGACATGACATTGTTGAGGCTTCATGGCTGTTATTACCAATCCTCTAATGTCCTTGAAGGAGACTTTCACAGCATCATGTGAAAGATGTCTGAATTAGGATCAATTTGACTTGTGCCATGCAATGAGAGTTGAGGTGTTTAATTTTCAAATTGTGCTTCTTTCATATGTTTGTTTTTGTGAGTTTCTACATGAAGATCATATAAATAAAACTATCAGGTGCTCTACTGATGCTAAGTATGTTTCAGGGCGTTTTGTTTCTGATGTAGTTACCAGTTGTCCGTTCGATACGTTGGTCAAAACCATACAAAACTTTGGTCAGTATATTCTGTATTTCAGGATTTCAGGCAGACATTCTGGTTTTGTCATCTTTTAAATAAAATCCAGAAATTAGAGGTAGTCCACCTTTGTTTCAGCATTACATTACCTCATAGGACAGACGTCCATAAAAACATTTGTGTCTGGTCTTGCAGCTAACATCCATCCATCCAGCCATTATCTTTACCCGCTTATTCCATTTTGGGTCACGGGGGTCGCTGGTGCCCATGTCCAGCAATCACTGTGTGAGGGGTGGGGTACACCCTGGACGGGTCGCAAGTCCATCACAGGGCTACATAGAGACAAACAAGACAAACAACCATTCACTCTCTCACTCACACCTAGGGACAATTTAGAGTTACCAATCAGCCTAACATGCATGTTTTTGGTCTGTGGGAGGAAACCGGAGCACCCGGAGAAAACCCACACATGCACGGAGAGAACATGCAAACTCCACCCAGAAAGGCCCCTGAACCGGGGTTTGAACCAAGGACCTGCTCGCTGAGAGGCAGCAGCTCTACCAGTTGCGCCACCATGCTGCCTGCAGCTAACATATGTTCTATTATTATCATTATTAATTTTATTAATGTTTACCTCACACTTTCTCTTGAATAACGAGGTCTTCAGACATCTTTTTAAAATGATGTTATTTCAAAACAAGAGCAAGCACATTCAAATATTCATATGGTTGAGAGTGAGTTGGTCACAGTTTTCTGTTATTTGCTAAATTAGTTTTAAAATGTTGTCTTCTGACCTTCTTTCTAAATCTTAGTTCCCTTTATATCAACTTTTCATGACCACTTGGACTTCACAGATTCCATCACCACCACTGAGTGGAAACAGGTCAAGGTCAAGATGTCTTTATTGTCATTCACATCAGTACATGAGGTGGAACGAAATGATGTACACAGGGTCCCAGTTACATCCAACAAAAATACAAATTGTAAAGAAAAACAGTAATAAGATCTAAGACATGAACTAAGAAATACACTAAATTAAGAATATACTAAGCGCTAACGGTACAAAACAATATGCCAAACAACAGCAGCACGAACATGAGTTTGTGTGAGCAGTAAAGCTGATTTGTAAATCAGCAGCACAAGATCAGCAGCATGTATAGTCAGCAGCACATATCAACAATCAAGTGGCATTACAATGATTTTTTTTTTCAATGGTAATCCTGACTAGAGATTCATGAGTCTAGCAGCCTCAGGGTAGAAGCTGTTCCTCAGTCTAGTGGTTTTGCACATAATGCTCCTCAACCTCCTTCCTGAGGGGAGCGAGGCAAAAAGTGTGTGTGCTGGGTGAGTGTGGTCCTTCATGATGCAGGTGGCCCTCTTCCTGCATCTGGAGGTGGAGATGTCTGTGATGGTGGGGAGGATGACTCCAACTCCAACAGCTGCCCAGATGTAGAACATGTGTACATTACAAATGTTCGGCACTGAAGTTTATTCAACCTTGTGTGTGTTTGTTTAGCATCTGAATACAACAGAGTTATTTTTTTATTATTTATTTTTTTATATTCATGGAAGCAATACCAAGTTAACGTTTGCTTTTCTCAGTCGGACACTTTTGTTCTCCTCCTTCTCCAACTTTTTCCAATCCAGCCTCTTTTATCCATTCCTACTTTAACATTTTCGTCTCCCATCTTTCCCCCTCTACCAGAGGGGGATTCCTTAGTGATTATTAGTCTGCTTTTCCTAGTCAAGACCCTAGCAGGCACTCTTCACCTTCCCTTTTTTTTCTCTAATAGACCTAGATTTCACTACTTGCTCTTCTATGCCTCCCTCATCTCCTCTCCCTCCTCCTTTTTCCCCGCTTCTCTTTTGTTTTCATCTTTTATTTAACTCTTGCTTTTTTCCTCGCTGTGTGTTTTTTTTTTCTTTTTGTTTAACTCACTTGACCAACACTGTTCACTTAAGCTTCCTTCCACCTCCAAACTCCACCTTCTCCTGCTGCTGTTCCTCTCCTCTGGGGCTCCATCCATCAGGTTGTCGGGGGCTGCTAGCGGCCGACTCCCAGCCACCATATTTCACCGCCAGCCAGCCAAGCAGCTGACAGCACAGCCACGGCCAGGAAATTGCTTTGGCTGTGAGCAGAATTTCAAACGCAGCCACACTGCGTCGCCTGGGCCGCCCAAGCATCCCTTCCCTCTCTCTGTCTCTTCCCTGCCAGTCTCTCTTCACACATCTCTGTTTTTCTCCGTCTTTCTCTTATTTCTCTCTCTCTTTGTTTGCCTTTATGTACTCATTCCCTCCTTTTTCTCTCTTTTTGTTATGCCTCAGTTTTTTTTTTTTTGGGGGGGGGGGGGGGGTTCTTTTTTTTTTTTCTCTTCCTTTTTTTTCCCCCCTTTTTTTTTTTTTTTTTTTTTTTTCTTTTTTTTTTTTTTTTGGGGGGGGGGGGGGGTTGCTCTTCTTTTCCTCCTCTCCCTTTTCATACACACTGTTTGCATCGTCCTCTTTGGTTCGTCTTTCTTCTTCCCTCTCCTTTACTACCTCCTTCTGTCTCTCTACCATCCTCTCATTCATCCCTTCCTTCTTCTCCTCCTCTTTATGACCCCTAGGGAACAAGGTGTGGTGCTGAATCTTTAATGAGCAGAGAGGGAAGGAGATAAAGAGCAAGAAGAGCAGAGGGATAAAACCAGGAGAGGGTTAGAAGATAGAGGAATGCTGGTGATTGTTAGTCCATAGGTAAATGTCAACAATTGGGAGGGGCTGCTATGCCAGCCCTGGCAGGTATAGTTTTAAGATTGCTGAAGTGAAGGTCATGTTTTCACACCTTTGCTTCCTTTTGTGTTTTTGTTTGTGACTGGGTTGTAAAAATTTGAACCAAGTTAAAATGAACTTAATTTATTTGAATCCTGTGCTCCATTTACCTTAAGTTTTGAGTATTGGACTGAAGTTTATTGCTGTTCATTGCTGCTGCACTATGTGGCTGTATCAAGTATGATACAGTATCTATACATCTACCTCACCATCATATTTCAATTTCAATATCACTACCTGTGCAAGAACCTGTCACACATCCTGTGTAGCATATGTTAGTTATGTGCTATATATATGTATATATATATATATATATCATGTGCATTTTAGCTTATATTACTGCCCTGAAATACTTGTTCATACAAATTCATTTTACTTGCACTGTTAAAATTCTACTATGTTGTTGTTGTTTACTAATTTATCTTTAGGACCTTGTAAATATTATAATTACTTTTTCACTTTTGTACTTTATTTTTGTACCCTTATTGCATGCTTTAGTATGTCTTATTTGTTTGTTTTTAGTGAGTCAAATTGGGTCTTCTCATCCTGAGTATTTAATTTTACTCTTACCCTTGTGTTAACCTTGCATATGTTAAATTAAACACAACTTGAACTTGAACTTGAAGTCACACCCAGTTTAACTGTGTCCCAATTGTAAATTGCAAAACCAGTGTGAAGCACATGAAATGTGGATTTTAGGGCTGGTGAAAAAATTTTTGGGGGGCTATGTAATTAGTTTTACCTACTTTCTAACTTTGAAGTCAGAAAATATGAGTTTGGACTTCAATTGAAGTGTATGAAATACTAAATGGGGACCAGTACAGTTTTAGCAACGGATCAAACCAGATGTCTAAGTCTCTATAACGCTGTTTTAAAGTTGTTATTTTAGTGACACAAATGCAACAATGTAGCAGTAAATAATAACAAGAATAATATCTGTCTAATGTGGCAAAATGAAAGCTGCTGGGGTAAAAACAAACACACTTTTATTGGGAAAAAGGTAAACTGGATAAACCCAAATGATACTTTCATTTTGTTTTTTGTATTTACAAATCTCAGGAAATGAAACATCCGCGCCTCCAAAGTATGAAGGTGAGAAGGCCTCTAGACAGAAAGAGCAAGTAATATTCTTATACTAAAGCTGTTGTGATATTTAGAATCACAGCTGTGATAACACAGAGATGAGCTACAGTCACAGGGCACATTTTAGTCAGAAAATGTGCATATAGTCATATCAGTAAAGGGGAAAATGCTTCTGAATGTGATGACAACACATCATTATGTTAAGAAAAACATTTTAAAACTAGTTTATCTGTCTGCTTAAATAACATGTTTTATACTTCAATTTGTTTTGAAGTTATTAATATTATTAAATATCCTTCCATGCACACATACATCCATACCTGCTTCATCCTTTTTTTGGGTCACGGGGGTCACTGGTGCCCATATCCAGCAGTCACTGTGGGAGAGGCGGGGTACACACTGGACAGGTCACAAGTCCATCACAGGGACACATAGAGACAAACAACCATTCATTCTCACTCACACCTAGGGACAATTTAGAGTTACCAATCAGTCTAACATACATGTTTTTAGTCTGCACAAGGAAACCAGAGTACCTGGAGAAAACCCACGCATGAACGGAGAGAACATGTAAACTCCACCCAGAATGGCCCCTGCAGCTGGGATTCAGTCTGTCGGCCTTCTTGCTGAGAGTTGGCACCGTGCCACACTATTATTAAATATATTAACACCGCACAAAGTTATCATAGATCTTTTTTTTCCCTTAAATGTTTTGTCTTATTTATTTGTTTCAACCATCATTTTTGGTTTGGACTTAGAATTGTTTGTTGTTCGTTTTTTTTCACTGGAACATTTGACCTTGATTGACTGACACTTGACTCTTTGTTACCAAGTGACAGTCTTTGGTAATATCGCCTTCCTCACGCATGTTTTCAGTATCAACATTGGTTCAGTACTGGACCTTATGGGCATTAAATGTCCAAAATTGTTCTTTCAACTGAATAGCCGTGTGTGTGTGTCTGTGTGTGTGTTTGTGCGTGTGCGCTTACAAAGTCAAGCAGGAGGAATAAATCTCATCAGATCCATTTTACACAGAGTACTTGAGAGAAAAGACATTACACACTCAACATGAAGTCAATATTAACCTGATAAATAAGTTTGGGGTGTGTGGTGAATCTGGGACTTCCACAGGAGAGTGTTGGTGTATGTCTACACATTTCTGTCAGCTCACCCTGTCGTTGAATGTACTCACGGTGCGCCCTTCAGAAGGACAGTGTGATTGAAGTCATGTGTGGGTCATTGGCTCTTTTCAGGTATGACTCAGTTCACAGTGTCTGGAGCGTTTGTGTTGTCCAGTGGGTCAAAACCTTTACATGGCAGAGTCTCACCAGAGCCAAAACAGGTCTGTCCTTTCTTCCAGAGACTACCTGTTGCAAACCGTCCCAACTAACCTGTTGTTCTTTATTTTTTGTCCCTCTTGTTTTGTTGTCTCTTCATTAGAGGGTTAGTCTGGAGTTCTACATTGATGTTCATGCACACTCCACCATGCAGAACGGCTTCATGTATGGAAATGTGTTTGAAGACAAGGAGCGCGTCCAGAGACAGGCAGTCTTTCCCAGACTGCTGTGCCAAAATGCGCCAGACTTTTCCTTTGTAAGTCAAAGTTACACATGCATGCACTCACAGACAGAGAACGAGAAATATTTGTATCTCAGCAAATATTGGTGACACGTTGTTCAATGAAGCATGGAATTACCAACTGCTGCACTCTTTAAAACAGACACTGGAGAACATAGGTTGGACCGGGTAACTGTGAAGTGTAGCTGCATGCTTTGACTTTAGGTCTTACTTTAAAAAACAAATGCTTCACTGGGTTTAGATGAGTAGAAAACACACACAGACTGCATGCATGAGTTAATTAGCAATATGTTGTGCATCCAGCAAGTGCAGATGTACACATGTGTATGTGCGCTCATACTTACACACAGCACACAATGTTCGGGTACTTAAGGGGACAAACATGTGCAGAAGAAAGGAAGTTACTAATGCAAAGATGTTCACTTTGACCACAGGACAGAAGAGTGGGGTAATGAAAAGAGGGGTGTTAAAAGATCACATCAGTTAATTAAAATGTAAAATTATGCATTCATTTGTTTAACTCCGATCAAAAAATGTTTACACGGTGTTAATTTTGAGAAGCAAAAGTTTTCTGCATGTTTTCAATACATGTTAAAAAAGATTTAGGTCATTAGTTTTTAATAGTCTACAAAATCCTCCTCAAAAGCAGCATAAAGGCTCTATTTGGGGTGCTTTGTAATTTATTTTTTATACAATATGGAGTTATCTTATTTGCAGTGACTTTTAGGAGCCTTAGTTTTACGTCTCAATCTGCTTTCTATTTTCTTGGCAAGAAAAGGGGAAAACTGAATTTATTCCAGTCACTCTTTTGTTTTAGTATACTTGTTAGGTAGCTGAAATGATGTATGGTGAAACAGTTCCCAGTCTGGGATCCTCTGAGCCCTCAAAAACAGTTTTAACTCTGAATTTCCTTGTTTTCTCAGCCTTTTTCTGTCCTCATCCCACAAAATCTTCACTACAAAATAATAGAGGCTACTTTTGTTTGTCCATCAAAGTTCAGTCAGGTCATCTGGAGGGCGGGCCCCAGAAACCATCGTATCACCATCAAACTGGTTGGTCCACTATGGGAGTGTGCTGCTTGTGGGACTGAGTCCGTTTGTGGCTCCTCGGATTGATGATGTCCTTTGGATGAAGGACGAAACGTCTCAAGAAGGAAAACAAAAGAAACCATCCAGATGACCTGACCGAACTTTGTTGGATATTTTACCTGGATTATTGAGCATGAACTTTGGTACTTTTTATTTGATTATAGGGCTGATATATTAGGGTGATGCTCAGTTCTTGTTGTTTTCTAGACACTTTAGTTTTGTAGTTTGATTGAACAACTGATTACTGCTTAGATAGTTGTTGTTCATTGATCTCAACTAAATCTTCTTCTTTCAGCTTTTCCATCTTAGGGGTCACCACAACGAGTCATCCTCCTCTGTCTCACTCTGTCCTCTGCATCCTCTGTCCTCACTCCAACTACCTCCTCTAACTGCATCCATATATCTCCTTTTTGTTTTTTTCCTGGCAGCTGCATTTCTAACATCCTTCTACCAATATACCCACTGTCCCTCCTCTGGACATGTCCAAACCATCTCAGTCTGGCCTCTCTAACTTTATCTCCCAGTTGTTCAACCTGTGCTGTACCTCTGATGATCTCATTCCTAATCTTATCCATCCTTGTGTAGTGAGATAGGTCGGTTAGCTTCGTTAGCTTCGGAGCTCCACTACATGTTATAATATCTGGACTAGTTCAAGTACCTGATATTATACTTAATTTAAACGGGTTCTCTCTTTTTCGAGCTACTTGACAGATATGTGACAGAGATCAGTGACGTGAGACGTTAATTTTCTTTGACCCATCAAAATGAATGCGGTCATTTATTAACAGAATCAAAGTTTAACATCAAACATTGTACACGTGATTATTCTGATTGAAGCAATAACACAGCTTAATTACAACAGACAATTATGAAAATATCTGGATGATTTACTGGCAAGATAGAAGAGTTTTAAAGATGGGAAATGAAGGAGTTTAAATGGAGAGGGAAAGATGGATGAGGGAATATGTGTCGACGACGAACGGCACTCTCCATCCGAACCCAGCTTCACCTCGGTACACTTAGGTAGTGGAAATCGACTCTTTACCTGTAGAAGATGTCTCCACTGGTACGGAGTTCCATTTAACGCCACCTTTCCAGCTTCTCCGTAGGAACAGCTGTGAATCGTCCGAAGTAGTGACGGTACTTCGTTCAACACACGCTCACCTCCCGGGTGGGCTCACATGAGTTGTGAGTCCGTCAGAGGTTCCACTCAGATGTGGAAGATTCCATAATTCCCACGAGACTCGGAAGAACTTCGGATCATGTCAGGAACTTCCTGTTCTCTCCAGCAACTTTTCTGTTCGGTTCTGCCCTCCGAACTGAACTGCTCTCCCACCGCACTGCTTGGAACTAGGAAATGTCGACATTTAAAGAGTTCTGTTTCCGGTTCATTTGGGAAGTCCTGATTGGCTGAAAGAGCTAATCAGGGGTGTGTTTTTAGTGACGTAAGAGGTCACTAGAAGTCAGAAAAACAGAAAAATGTTTTGGAACAGACAGAAAAATGTTTTTGAAACAGACAAGAGAAATGTTTAGGCGAGATGGGAGGAAACAGGTGCCAGCTTCTCTATTTACATCTGAGAGGATTTAAAAAGATGACAGTTCGTTCCAACAAACTTGTTGGCGTTTGTCTCCGACTTTTGACCGACTTACAACCTGCTCATTTCAGACAGAAGATCAAGAAAATGAATAATTACTCTGTAACAGACATTAACTAGATTTCTACTTTGAATGAGGATTAAAAATCATTAATACTGTTTCACAGTTGATTTAAAATAAGTAGTTCACTTCAACATTTAAAAATGGTTTGAACTAAACACACTTTTGATTATCAAGACATTTGTAAAATAGTAATGATAATAAAAAAGAGAGTGTTCTTTCAATTGATCAGTGCAGGACACTTAGAAAGTCTCTGGATGAACTTAATTTTGTGTTTCTGGACTCAAATCAATGAAATAACAGTTCTTGTCCCAGGAAGGCCCTCAGGGCCAGATTTGACCTGAGGCTTAGTTCACTACACTTGTCACTCCTAAGGAGAACCTCAACATCTTCATTTCTGCCACTTCCAGTTCTTTCTCCTGTCTTTTTGTCAATGCCACTGTCTCCAGACCCTACAACATAGCTGATCTCTTCTAAATAAATGTTTGATTATAATATATCATTCAGTGTCTGTAGTTCGGTTCATCTGCGAAACGTTCCCAATCTCCAAGTTTGGTTGCAACATTGCCAGAGAAATGTCTCCTGGATATCACAGTTTCTTCTTCAGCCAATAATGTCTTCAACATTAAGAAGATTTTAGTGTTGCAGTTCAAAATACAAACTCTTCTGAGTCAGAATGTTTGTCTTATTGAAAAACCACAGAACTCAAAAAATACTTAAATAATGGAAATTAGTTCAACAGCTGAACTCCACAACAATCAGTCGCTTTGTTTTAGCCAAACTTCCAGTGCTTAAAAAACTTCAATTTATTTCTCCAGATTTGTGCATTAATGCAGTTTTGTTTTACACATGGAAGTGTGTTTCCCTTGACTTCATCACTGGGTTGTTGCCAAAAAAAAAGAAATTAATAATAATAATCCCATGTGAGATATTCTGTGGACAAAGATGCATCTCCTGATTACAATTAATTCCATTAGGCACAGGTGGACTCTAATCATGTGGAAGTGTCTCAAGGATCACTTAGAGTGGTGGGATGCTCCACAACCTAATTGCGGATGTCATACAAAGACGTTGAATGCGCATTTGAATGAAAGGATTCACTTTTTCGTTACTAATTAATTAACGAAACACTCCAGCACCTTTGTCACTTTGTCTTTGTAGTGTTTACGCTGATGAGGAAAAGATAAATGAATGTCAAGAACTTGAAATGATTTTTAAAGTCCCTTAATGTCAAGTTTGAGCAGAAAAGAAGGTCAAGGCATGGTTCTGGACTGTAACACATGCCAGGATGACTTGAACAGTGCAGGCGTTCTGCTGTAAAACCCTTAAAATTGAATGAAGCAGTTATTTATGCAAGATTTTTTTTTTTTACGTTGATGCATTCTACTTCTGTTGATCTTTGTTCACTCTTTGACACTGACATTTGAAAACAGCCACTTATTCACATAACAGAGCACAACCTTTTTAACCCATTGACACTCACAGCCAGCCTACTAGATGTTAGACATAAATATATTCACTCACACAAATGAAAACGTCACCTGCTGGCAGTGTCTGTTTGGTAGGGTGTGTGACGAAGGTCAAGTACTCCCGTTCAGGAGAAAGTATCTCTTTCGGACACTGTATGACTCGTGTGACAGCTGGCCCGGGAGTCATCTCCCTTCCTGCGTTTTTGCCCCTCTGCCCATTCAGCACTACCCAAAACCCTGAGCACCAGCAGCACAGCACAATCACGGCGAACTCCCACCAGTGGACACAGAGTCTGCATTTCAGCAAGTCAACTCTCGCTGCTGCCGAGTGAATTTACAGCAAAACGGGAAGGTTTTCCACACTCTTCCCAAGACACCATCAAATTGTGTGATATAGCTGACACGCTCAAAGCTAAAATAGATTTTTTTCTTCCCACTTTACCAATTTACAGGCAGACTGGGTAATGATATTTTATAAATCTGCTGAAATGAAGTCCCTTCTGTAAGGCCGTAAAAAATCCAGAACACAAATGCATTTTGACTAATGAGACATGTCAATCAGTTCTGACCACAACAGTTAGGTTTATTTTGCTTCACATCACGGCTATATATGCTCACCCATAAATTCATTCATGTATGTTGGTCACATCATCTTATCTTAACTATCTCTGTATAAAATCAATGATGCAATAGAAAAAAAAACCAGCTTTTTAATTAACCTTTATTTAACCAGACAAATCCCATTGCGATCACAGATCTCTTTTGCAAGGGAGGCCTGGAACTGAAGGCAGCCTAACATGCATGTTTTTGGTCTGTGGGAGGAAACTGGAGTACCTGGAGAAAACCCACGCAAGCATGAGAAGACCATGCAGACTCCACACAGAAAGATCCCAGGTCCAGCCGGGGATTGAACCCAGGACCTTCTTGCTGTGAGGCAACACCACAAACCACTGAGTCGTCGTGCTGCCAAAACATTTTCAGAAGGAATGTTCCTTTTCACCTTTCAAGATGATTACATTCTTAAAGTTTCATTAAAATATGTGCAATAGTTTGCAAGATATTTTACTAACAAACAGAGTTGTCCACAACAGTTAATGCTGAAGATTTAGGCAACAATCTTGTACAATGAGTTGCACTTGGTGTAAGCAACTCTCAAACAGAATCATACCAAGTTTTAACATGGTAACTCAGACCATGTGCTGGGGATCAGCCTCAGCTACAAATACTCCAATTTGTAATTCACTTTGTAAAAAATGGCTGAGTTGTAACCATTTCTTTGTACTTTTTAACATCAGCTGGCTATGGCAACTAACTTGAATGAGTCTGACTCTAAAAGTTCATTAGTTGTGAATGTACAGTACATCCACTTATTCCATCCTGCAAGTTTCAATACAGCGTATCCAGTGGTTTATTAATATCTTTGCTAACAGACAGACACACAAACACACACACAGATACAAGAAATATTAGGATTTGTTCATTTGCCACAACAGCTTAACTAGTTGAGTTTCACCTTTTTGTGTTTGTGTGTCCTCATTTTAGATTAGAAACAATCTCCTTTACTGACGGGCAAACTACGGATCCAATTTTCAGAACCGTACTTGCCGCCGTACACGTTGCATCGCCGTATAAGTTGCATCAGTCCAAATCTGTCTGATAAAGTGGAAAAAACAACAATATGTAGCTTCGCCATATAAGTTGCATCTATTATGCGTCACCACTGACCATCTGGAAATGTGAAATGTGTTGTGCCAAAAATCAATTGGCTGCCAAATGGCGGCTGCAGGACTGTGCACAGGAGGACTTTAACAAGAATTTAACAATATTAACGCTTAAAAACAATTATTTGTTTGCTCGAAATTATAACAAAGGTGTGTCTCAGTCTAACTTTTCCTTAATAAATGCACTTGAACGGTAAAATCAGCTGCATTTCAAAAGCCGATTTGTGGCTGCGGAGCTCACAGAGGGAAGGATTCGCCGTGCATTTCTTCGAAAGTTAACAAGATTACCACCTAAAAACAATTATTTGTTTGCTCGACATTATAGTAAAGGTGTGTCTCAGTTGAACTTTTACTTAATAAATGCACTTTAATGGTCAAATCAGCTGCATTTCACCTGGGCGGCGTGACGAAATGCAGCTGATTTGATGTTTGCTCCAGGAGTTCTGGAGAGAGACGAAGGTGGCTATCTATGGCAAGCCAAGTGTCTCATTAATAGCCACTTTTACCTATTAATGAGACACTTGGCTTTGCTTGCCATATTGCTTAAGGGCCGTCTAGCGGCTGAAAATGGTAGTGTTCAATATTTTCCATGTCAGAATGAATGAAATTTTCAGATCTTAGCCAAAAATTGGGTTATAAATATGGGAAAAAACGTAAATTAGTCGCTTCGGTGTACAAGTTGCTGGACTTGCAAATTTATGCAAAAAGGTGCGACTTATATGGTGAAAAATATGGTACTTGTGAATAAATTTGTCATCATGAACAGCCTTCACTGATGATGTCAATAAATTTTACTGTTGTGTGTTGTTCGTCAAATTAAAGGCTAATTTTTGGTGTTATCCAAAATCTCTTGTATTTTGTTGTAGTAGTACAGTGGAGTGACGACCACCTTGAGTAGTACATGGTTTACACTGAGTCCAAACTCTCTAATATACTGCCATTATTTAGAGTACATGCTAATTAAATGAAATGTGTGATAGCAGAAGACCAACATCCCTCACCTCTTTAAAGATAACCATTTAATCAACTTAGTTTATTTTATGTCATTTTTATTTAGTTTTTATTTATTTATGTTTAATTAGATTTATGTAAATTTAAAAAACTAGAGTTGAAAACTAACATTTGGAATTTGATTGGACAGAAACTTCTCTCTTTTTAAAATCTAAAATCCACTCATGAAAAACATTGTCATATTAACATAATGATTACAAGAAATTAATTATTGACACAAGAATGACATTTTGGAGGAAATATATTATTTACATGGTAACTTATGAGAGAAGTAAGATGAACCTGTACACATTTGGTCTTTACCAATCTAACAGAGTACACTAGCTAATTTGTTTTGGATTTTTAAAATTAATATTATTTCATGGTTTCTATTTTTTGTAGACCAATTAGGAAAACCCACAAAATCACATATCTATCTATCTCTACTTTATTTTGATGTTGCACACATGCTGACTTGAAGCCACATTGTTGGTCTTCCTTGAGTCCCTTGATACGCACGTACGGCTCATTACCTGCTAAATGTTCCTGTATGTTTGTGAACTAGCCACTAAATTTGTGTTTGATGATTGACAGGTGGCATTAAATGGGGTTTTAGAGTTTTTATTTTAACAATTCTGATGAAAGCAGCAAAAGTGAACCAAAGCATTACACTGTTTCACAAATGTGTTTTTGAGACGCGCGTAATGTTACATGGAGGTAAACCAAACATTACACTTGAGAGTCCTGGGGGGGGTGAAATCTGTTATTTACCCATCCATTTCCATACATTATCTTCCACTTATTTCAAAGTCGGGTTGCGGGGGCAGCAGC
Source organism: Nematolebias whitei (assembly GCF_014905685.2). NCBI lineage: Eukaryota > Metazoa > Chordata > Actinopteri > Cyprinodontiformes > Rivulidae > Nematolebias > Nematolebias whitei. Next base: position 22,203,571 of record NC_056500.1, read on the forward strand.
TTGAGCAGGGAGGCCCCAAGGCGTTTCCAGGTCAACTGAGAGACGCAATCTCTCTAGTGTGTCCTGGGTCTTCCCTGGGGTCTCCTCCCAGTCAGACATGCCTGAAGCACCTCCCTAAGGAGACACCCAGGAAACATCCATACCAGATTCCCGAGCCCCCTCAACTGGCTCCTCTTGATGTGGAGGAGCAGCGGTTCTAGTCCGAGTCTCTGCTAGATAACTGAACTTCTCATCCCATCTCTAAGGGAGAGTCCAGCTACCCTGTGGTGAAAACTCATTTCAACCGCCTGTATCTGTGATCTCGTTCCCAGAGTTTGTGGCCAAAGATGAGTGTAGGAACGAAGACTGACCGGTAAACAGAGAGCTTTGCCTTACAGCTCAGCTCCCTCTTCATCACAATGGACCGGCACAGAGTCTGCAGTACTGCAGACGCTGCACCAATCCATCTGTCAACCTCACGCTCCATTCTTCCCTCGCTCATGAACAAAACGTCGAGATACTTGAACTCCTCCACTTGAGGCAGAACCTCACTCTTGACCATGGTTTCAGATTTGGAGGTGCTGATTCTCATCCCAGCCACTTCACACTCAGCTGCGAACTGCTCCATTGCTCATTTATTGAGTTACATTTAATGTAATGCATATATATGTTTATATATGTATATGTATATATATATATAAACATATTGCGTATTTGTTCTAGTTTTGTTTCTTTTTTCCCATTGATCCTTTCTTTATACAGGTAGTCTCAGTACAGGTAGTCTCATTGAGTCACGAGAACTCATTTTCAAGAACGACCTGTTTTAGGGAGCAGATGGTGGAGGTTAGGGGCCTTGCTCGGGGGCCCAGAGTGGGGCAAATGAGGGTGGAGGCAGGTGTGGGTGATTCACCTTTACCACCCAAATTTTTTTATGTTGACGGTACCGGGAATTGAACCTGTGACTTTATGATCACAGGCCTATCTTCTCTATCCTCTGCTCCTCCACTCCTCCACTCTTGTTTTGTTTCATAGCACTGGCTTTCACAGATTAATTGGAAGAGATAGAGTTAATTACTACATAAGAACTCATATAGGTAGATAATTGACCAAAAACACATAACCTTTATGTTTTGGTCTAATTTGTGATCAGTTGCATTACTTTTGTCTGAGAAAATCTGTTGGTTCTCAGCCTGACTTGTGTTTTGTTCTTACAGGTGCATTAAATCTATAAAGTATCTAAAACATCTTTAACAGATTGGATGTTTGCTAACACAAGTACTTGATGCAAAATCTTCCAATGTCTCTGTTCACAAACTACTTTAATGTGTCTGTTTTTTTCTGTTTTTCACTAGTCCAACACGTCTTTTAACCGTGACGTGGTGAAAGCTGGGACTGGTAGGCGCTTCCTAGGTGGTCTCCTTGACGACACTTCCTACTGCTACACCCTCGAGGTGTCCTTCTACAGCTACATGACAGCTGGCAGCACCGCCTCCGTGCCGTACTCTGAGAAGTCTTGTATCCTTCGTCATGTGTGATCTGTGAGTGTGTGATTAGTGGGGGTAAAAAACCAGGTAAAACTGTGGAGTGCAGCATTAATAGTCTCCTTTTATTTCTGCTCTTCCTCATCTTACTGAAACACAAATGCACCAACACGCTCTTCCTTCACCAACAACCTTCCACTGAAATTGCTGGAGTGATTGTTTTAATGTTTAGGTAATTGCGAGACTTTATGCATGCTTGACCACGTTTGTCAGGTCACCTGTACTCGCTGGAAAAACAAGCTGTTCTTTTGTTGCTTCTTGTTGCGACAGATGTGGAAGACAGAACAAGCAGGGAAATCTGCATCCACTGATTTCATTGACAAAAGAAAAGAAAAACAAGAGCTGGATTTTGTGCATGTAGTTGTGCGTGTGTGAGCAGTTGATGCTGTCGTTGCATTCAACAATAAAACAAGATTTCTGTTCAGGGAAGACATGCACATACAGAGCTGAGGTCGAAGGTCACAGGTGCCTCAATGAAAGCAGAAAAGGGGCAAGTTTTTCTTCAGCTGACCTTCTCACTGCTGAGGACCTCCTGAGAGCCTGCTGATGGCGGTCCGATCTGACAAGTGGAGTAACAGAGAAGAAGAGGAAGATTTAGAAAGAGACAAGAACGATACATACTGAAAGTATGTGCTCTCTTGCACATGCAGCGCAGGTGACTGTTGTTTTATAATAATGTAGTCTTAGTGCCCTCTAGTGCTAATTGCTGGTAGTCTTTTTGACTGTAAACAACTACAAATAAAAACAAAATTAGGGTTAGGGTAAGGCAGGATCAATAAATAGTTCACATGTGGATCGTTGGAAGTCCTTATAGTGATGTTTTTTGTTTGTTTGTGATATGCACTAGAGGAGAGAAACAAGCTAAACTGTCCAACTAATTTCCGTGCTTTGGGATGCAAACATGTTTTCTACACACTGTTATCTCTTTAAAAACATATAAAAAAGTGGTGTTCAAGTGAATGCCAACAGCATAAATCAATTCTACACCTGGTTTTCATTTTACATCATGAAAACATGGAGTAGAACAGACGCATTACAGTAGATGCATGATAACCGTACTTGGAACAGCCAAACACCTACTTTTTGATGTAGTTTCATATGTTTCTCTTGTCACCACTGGGATGACTTGTGCTTATATATCCAAATCAAATGAAATAAAAAAGCTAGAATGTAACATTGACAAGGCCATTACAAACACACAGCTGCTGCTGCAGGAGACTAGAAGCTCTAAAGGCAATTTTTTTTTTTCAACTTTCCAGAGGTGTGTGTAGGATGTTGAGCTTCCAAGAGGGAGGGTTCAGACGAGGAGGAGGAGCTCTCCTGGGTGGTCAGGCAGCACAGAGACCTTGCACAGAACGGCGATTGGGGTCAGGCAGGTTGAAGGAACAGACTATGTCAATTTTTACGCACCAGCAGTCTGCTTGATGGAGCGCGTAAATCATCAACAGAGACCTTTAGCATCACCCTCCGCCCTCCACTTTCCTCATTTCTCATCAGATACATGCATGTGTTCGCCCTATTCCAACTAATACATGACAAATAAATAAAAAGCCTTGGCCCACCTTTCAGTCCACCTTCTAAATGTGCCGCTCCACCTTTTTCATCTTCCCTGTTGCACCGTTTTAACTGTCGTGACTTTCATCCACCAATAATGAGATCCTAACCTTTCCTGCTGCCAAAACCTTTGTCACAGTTTGAAGGTGCTACGAAAACATCTTATACATCTTATACATCATGCATGTGTGTGAGTGTGTGTTGGATTTTTTTTATATCCGCTCTGCGCCTTATCTCGTCTTCTCTGTATTTTCTTCTCATCCCATCAGCTACAATATAACAGCTCATTATATCATCTAATCATGCTGAGAATCCTTTTTCTCCCAAACAGCAGGGACGGTTTCTCTTCTCTCCTCCAATCATTTACTAACTGCATGTATGTTTTCCAGTGTTCATGCTTCTGCTTCAACATGTATGATAATATACGTATGTTTAGGTACTGTAACTGTCCCAGTAGCCTCAACTAAAGACTCAGTTGATATCCAGTGCACCGTCCAGTGCTGGATTTGTATATTTTATGTTGTTCTTTGTTTGTTGCTGTTTTTTAAAAAGCACATCAGTATTTTCTGATGGGCTCTCCTGTCCAGACTTTGAACTTCAAGCTTAAAAGTGGAAGGGATCAAGGTTAAGAGACTCTGGGATCTTGTTCAAAACGCAGCTTGATGTTCTCTGTGTGTGTAGAGTATGTGCATTTTTCACTCTCAGAGCCTACTTGTGTTTGTTCTTGTGTTGTGTTCTCAGTCGCTTTGAAGGATCTTTGAAACATTCTGAAAGTGATGCAGGACTGAATGTGTCCCTGAAAGATTAGGCTCTTAGTTTTTCCAAATTTGTTGAACGTTTTTTTTCCCCCATGTTTGGATTTTTCGAGTTGAAGGACGGTTCACTTTTCTGTCGTGTTATTCCAGTAAATTTGTTGATTTTTCCATCAAAGTTAGTCACTCGATTGAAGAGCTGATAGTCCACCAGGGGTTGAGTGACGTCACAAATTGATAATTCTTTGCAGGCGTGTGATGTCTGTCGGCCAACGCAGCAACACTTGACGTGCACATCACCATAACAGTGGGACTCCAAGAATACCAGAGCTGCCTGTGGAAAACAGTACGCATCATTAAACCTGACACCGCAACACACAGGCTGTGACAGGTATGCAAATGATATACCTGGGAGGCAAAATGCTTCACTACCACACATCGTACACATCACATCACACAGATATGCACAAATGGATAGGTGCTCGCATAAAAGCATGCACGGAGACGCTCGCATTTATGCACACAGTTGATTGCGCAAATATTGTTACCATGCTCAGATGAACGAGTGTCTTTATGAGTGCTCTCAAAAATGTACAAGCAGACATGGACAACTTCAGTCGTTTCCTTGTACTTTTCGTATCTGATAAGTGTTATGGGAAAATTTTAAGAAATTTGAACAAACATTTGAACTGTTTTGAAGGGCTGCATTTTCTAAGATTATTTAAGTGGTGCTTGCTGCTGAAAATGATTTTATGCTGAAAAAAGATGAAGTTACTGTCAAAATACAGCTAGGGAACAAAGGAACAAAGCTGACATAGCCGTACAGGGTGAAGGTAAAGTATTCGGTTTAAGTTCAAGTATTGAAAAGAACTGAAACAATTAAAGCATGGCTGAGAGGAAAGAGTATTAGAAAGACTAATGGAGGCTGAAAAACTTTGTTGGACTGTTGGTTGCAAAGACAAATTATTGAAATCAGCTGCAGTATTTTGATGGTATATTAAAATGGTGCCGTATGGTACATTCAAGTATTGCGCCGCTCGGGGTGGCTGCATGTTGGAGTAGCTGTAACATTTGTTCTGAGTTAATGCTTTTGAAAACTTTAATTTCTCTTTTTTTCTGGATGTAAATCGCTTTTTTTCGAATGCTTATTTACTCTGGTATCAGATGCTGTGCAGCTGGAAGGATTTTTACCGAAACCTTTTTACTTTGGGGCATTTGTTATGATGCATAACCATGGCAACAAGGTGTTTTTTTAACAACCAGGAGCAGCTGAATAACATCTCAAAAGCTCAAATACCTCAACTACAGCCCCAAATCCCAAATGAGTCGAAAAGGAGGTGCCATGGACGAATTCCCGTCAACCTGGTGGCTGTACTCAAGTACCTGACCGCCGAGATCCTGGAGCTGGTGGGAAACTCAGCTCGTGACAACGGGAGGACCGGAATCATCCCCCAGCATCTTCATCTGTCTGTCCGTGGCGACGAGAAGCTCAGCAGACTGCTGGGAGGAGTGACCATCACACAGGGAGGAATTCTGCCTGGCATTCGGGCAGTCCTGCTGCCTAGGAGGACCCAGAGGTCCGCCGGATCAGGGTGGAGAGATCGGTATCGGTGGCCAGATTCTTCAGATTCGCTGCAGGAGCTCCTTCCTGCCCACAGCTATCAGCATCTATAACAACTCTGAAACCAGGATGATGAGCTACTACAGCACTTAATTTCCCTTTGGGATTAATAAAGTATTTTTTAATTGAATTTAATGAATGTAAAAAAAAAAACATTCACTTGCATCAGCTAAACATAAACTGTCAGGATAAGAACCGTAGGGAACAGACCACTGTTTTCAATCATTCTTTTTATGTTTTTCTTTTTTATTTGTTGGAAAAACTATAACTATTAAATCAATAAGAAAGGATATAAAGAAGTTAAACTTCTACACTATCTTATGTGAGGAATGTCTGTATGGTTTAAGTTACATTTCCTTTTTGAACTGTTGGAAACAAAACATTTTTTTAACCAACAGGGTCAAGAAAAGAAAAGTTGGTCAAAATGCATAAACGATACAATATACAATATTAACACGATATAATGCGATATAACGCAATATAACAATACAATTTAAATTTAGTTAAAAACTAAATCCAAGTAAATACACTTTTGGAAACAGAAATCAAATTGCATCGCTGAATACACAACATTTACAACAACAATTTTGTGTTAACTTTTTTCATGAGTAAACAAATGTCTAAAGTCAACTTGCTTCAAGGAGACAGAAGCCTTTCCCATACCTATTTGATTTTATTATTCACGTTTAAGAGGTTGTCTCCTTGGCAGGGAAGGCATATTGTGTTTAAATCAGCTTGTTTTTGTCCCTTTGGACTACTAAGACGTGAGGACTTTCAGTAGATTCACTACTGGGGACAAAAAATGTCCTTTTCTGTATTGCGCTTGTTGACTATCCCATTAATTAGCATTGATAATTAGTTCTCTACGTGTCAGTGCACTGACAAGACCTGTCAGTGGCCCATATTGATGACTTGAACGTCCCCTTGCTTGTCTCCTTGTTAACTCCTGTCCAATCGCAGCCATCTTACACGTGACTTGATCATTTTACCACGAGGGGCCTTGTTTGTTTGTCATCTTGTCTCACTGTCTGGCAGGACAAGGCACGGGAAATGTGTCAGTTAAATCCTCTAAATGTGGTGCTGACAGCAAACAGCTGCAGTAAACAAGTCGTGTCCCAACACCCATCTCTTTTGTCTCACATGCCCCATAATCCCATCAGCCTAGCATACCCCTGAGCCATGACAATGACCTGCTATTGATTAGACAAGACCATTATAAATACAAAGAATGCACTTGAGTGAAAGCCAGGCAAGATGCTGACACACTGCATTCACACCTCTGTGACCTTTCCAATAATGGAGAATGATAATACAGTGATAATGATGGCACTCTGGGATCCGTTGAAGTTTATTACAAACATAAACAATATTATCAGTGTTAGTAATTGTGTATATTCAACAGAGATTGCTGAGATAAGGACTAAAGCAGCTGAAAAAGGCTTTTGTGAATATTTCAAAGCCACCCAATATTCTAATCCATGCTACAGCTTGCCGACTGTTTCTTGGCTCGCACGCCACAACTTCTTGCTGCAGCCACCACCTGATTCCCAGAACCTGCGGTTTCCCTCGGCAACGAGCCAGGTTGCATTCAGGGCATTCTCCGTATCTCTGACCATATACTCAGTGAAAGAGATTCTCCTTCAGAAGCTGACCGTCCATCACAAAACCTCCTGTAATGAACAGTGAGTCGTGACAAGCCAAGCTGAGAGGCCATCTGCGCACGGTGGGGTCCAGGAGATATTTTTGTCGCTGAGTACGCCTGGCCAAAGAACCCAGAACTGGCACCAAGCTCTGCTGACGAAAGAAAACTGAGGAAAACACCAAAAAACTTTCCAGAGGTCATAGAGAAGACATCAAAGACGTTAGGAAGCTAAAAATGTTGTGAAGACTTTTATCATCATGAGTAAACTGTATGTGTATGAGTATATGAGTATATTATTGCAAATGAGATGGGTACTCCAATAAATTTCTGGCGCAACTAATTTCTTATCCTAAAATTCAGTTTCTGGATGCAATTGTTCTAAATATTTATATAAATCATTGTAAATACTATATAATATATAAAATTAGATGTATGAATAATGTCAGTTCAGCGCTAGACAAGCCTTTAGGTGGCTCTGTATTGAAAACAACAGAGTTCTTTAGTGTAAAATTATGTGAAAACACAACTCTAGAAAATAGAAAACTAATTAACTTATTCAATCAGAGCAGATTCTTTGGACTAATTAAATCAAATCTGACTTTTTTTTTTTAAACATCAACACTACATCTTTTAAGTTAAAGAGAAACAGTGTTATCAAGCTTTCAATCAGCAAAATATCCCAAAGGCAGCATCTGTGTTGGTATAGGTTTGAATTAGTGCACATGAATAATTTGTGAGGGCGCCAACATTGTCTTTTTCAAACTAGGCCCTGCTGTTTTAATCAAAGAAAGTCAAACCACTGTCTGTCAACACAAAGCTGCATTTCTCATTTTAAACATTTGGGCCAGTTTGAACGGAATGGACCGCGTTAGAATAGAAAATGTGAAGTTGTGGTAAACATGCCTCTGCTCTATTTATCATCAGATATGTTGACCTTCCTTTTATAATATGCTGTAATTTAGAAGCATTTTATAAACCTAACTTCACAACACTGCGTTTGATGGAAAGGTTGTAAACAGTAATAACTCATAAACGTGTTCTCGTTCTGTCAAGATTTAAACAAATGTAAAAAATAACTTAAACTGAATTGCAAAACAAAAAAAAAACAAAAGCAATAAATTACATCCCATTAATCATAAAACAGAAATAGTGAAATTAATACTTAGAATGCACAAAGCAGTAGTAGTAAAATCTCAAAACTCAATGAAACATTAATAAAGTCAAGTCAACTTCTATTTATGTCCAGTACCAATTCAAGGCAGGTCCTTGAAAGTCTCTAAACTTCCAGCATGGTGAACGCTAACTGAATTATTATTTTATTGAACTGTAAGATCATATAACAGGTCTGACATTAAATGTTAACTCAAATTAAAGATGCTGCCTGGCTGCAGGGCTGAAACATTATCAGATTCAAATATTTGTGATTATGTTTTTTTTTCCTCAACCTAAGTGTCAAGAGACAGAAGTTTGAAGACAGAAGAACAGTAATAGTCTCCAACACCCAGACACACACATCTTCCCCACAGGTGTGGCCTGATGCAGGGCTCGCAGACAGCCAGATGGAGTATAAAGTAAGCCTGGAGTCATGTGGAGAGGGTTGCCATCATCCCGCCGTGTAAGAAATGATGTCTGGTGCTGAACATACAGACATGACCTACATCAAAGGCTAAAAGTTGACTGACTCACATTGGTGGTGCTTCCTTTCTCCTTAACGTGTGGACATATAATGTTAGCTTTGTGTGTTGTTTACTTGATGTACGACAAAATATAAAGCAAGAAGCTCCCTGTTTAAAGAATGAACAGGTGGTTTACTAGTTGACTCTACCAAATAGAGTTTGTGTCATTGGTTCTTTTTGTTTCTAGGAAAAATAATTAT
>NC_056500.1:22212935-22262190 GCF_014905685.2 Nematolebias whitei
GTGCTCTTCCTATCTTCTAGGAAAAATAATTATAATAAAAAAATTATATATATATATATATATATATATATATATATTCTGTATTTGGTTGTTTCAGTCAGTCACCTGTGACAGATGAATAGCTCATCAGATGACAGCACGTGTCTGAGTATCAACGAGGTAATGATTGGAGAAAAGACAGATTATGGAGCTGCATGGTCTCGTCAAGCTTCAGACTGATGAAGAATGGAGGCAGAGCAACATCACTGGCACCAGATCAGAAGAAACCTTCATGAATCTATTCGTGTTTGGGTCTATCTGAATTTCAAATATGAAAGTCTTGTATTGGTGGACGATGATAGATAGGGGCTGCAGAGAAGTCTCAAGAACGATTGCCAGCAGATATTGATGCGTTCTTCTAATTATCTCACTATTGTGACTCGGTGAAATTTACTTTGACGTTTTATCTGTAATTGTTGTTTTTCACTCTTGCTTATTGGAAACTGTTGGCTTTTTTAACACAATGTGTTCAATATCTTAAACCAACTGACAAACAGGTCTCTCTTGTAAATGAGTCCCGAGGGCTCATGGGACTAACCTGTATAAATAAAGGTTGAATGAATGAATGAATCCTTATTTGCTTTGTTATCTTGATGATAACAGGTTTGGCAGAAGCACCAGACAGTTGGATGTTTTATAAAAGCACCCAAGGTACTGATGGGGTCCTTAATGTAGTAAAGGACAGCTGAGCAGGGAGACGGTGTGTGCACATACCTCTGAATCTAAATTAGGCCTCAGAATAGAAGCAATTGCTTTGATTCATTTTAGCATCATATATTTGGCTGACGTGAGTAAAATGCAGTTGATTTAGCCGGTAACTTAATTCAGCAGTGTGTTGACACCAGAACATTTACAATACTCATTTCTCACGGTTATTGTTCTGTTATTTATCCTCACCAGATTTCTTACTATAATCTTACAATAATACATTTTATTTTTTAATTTTCCAAATAATCACTCACTCGATTCTTACATAAAATATGTTGATTGTTTTTTCAGTAAAACACATTAAAGTCCAGATTTATGTCTCAATTTAAATCCATTTTCTTCTTAGGAGGAAGGAAGTTTTATGCTTCGTGATGTTTGTCAGTGAATGTTTGATGCTTGACAGGTTTTGTAAATGCCCAAATGTGTCTAAGTTAACCATCTTTCATTTTAACCAGGAAAGAAAAATATGCATAACATTAAAACAAACAGTTATGCTGAAAGGTCTCAGAAAGATCAAAACTTCTCTTGGTTAATACAAATAAGTCGTTCCATGGTACATGCGATCACATGCCCCATTGATTTTCTTAAATACTGATTTATTGATATTTTCATGTTTCACTCCACATTTTACTTCTGGTCAAGTGTGCAACTCTTTATCGACAGCTTTCTAAATAAAAATAACCTTAACTCGATGTCTTCAGACATGAATCTGGGCAGGAATGTGGCTCGAACCTTCATGGATTATTATAAACTCAACGACGTCATCAAGGACAACATACCACAGCAGCTTCAAAGGTAAAACTGTGTGGTACCTGGAAAAAAAAAAAGTATAAATACAGTAAAATGTATTACCAGTACTTCTTTATTGTTTGTTTTGAAAGTTACGTAATATATTTTGTGCTGCTTTTTTATTTCTATGCCATCATCAGTGTAGTTTATGTTGGTATTTTTCTCCAGCACTGATGTGATGTTCCAGATGTGCAAAATCAACACTGGGAAGGGTGCTGACATTGGAAGAAACACAGCGGACAGGGAAAAGGAGACGATCCAGGATGTCAGGCACTAGACAGTCAGACACATATTGAGCATGAATGAAACCCACAGCATCCTTCACAGCTCATTGTATTTATAAGCTCCACATCAGTCCGATCAACAAATTATTTTCACAGATTTGTAACAGTGGGATGATTGGTATTGAAGGACTTAAACCAGAGCATGATTCATCCTGGTTTGGGCTGATGTTTAAACCCATAAACAATGCTGAGGGGGATGAACTGGGTTTAAATTTTTTTATGTATTTGGCAGCTGTTTGTTGTAGATATAAATGTGTAATGTGAGGGTTCGTTGGTTAGATCCCTCCACATATAAAGATGAGCAGGGTGCAAACAGATAACTTTATTAACAGCAACTCCAACGATCTTCACTCGTCAACCACAGACATTCAACAACTCTACAGCTCAACCTGTGAAATGTAATTGTTACTTTGTATTAGCATTATTTGCCTTAGTTTGTTTGTGAATTGTTGTTCTTAATTAAAAAAAACAAAAACAATAAACAACACTTTCTGGTCTTGACCTCACGTGCTCTAATCCATTAAATCAAAAGATATAAGGTAAACACAGTGTGAAGGACAAAGGAAGATTCATTTGATTATTAACACTTACCTATGTTGTTAAACATCTTTTAAACATGTAAATATGTAAATAATAATTCTGCTCATGAATGTAAATATTAACCACTGTGGATTTATTTATATTAACCCAAAATATATGAATTACCCTCCTTTGTAAACCTTACAAATGCATGGACTGTGGTGTATTTTATGACATCAAGAAGTGTTATCTTTGTGTGATTAAAGATTTAAACACTTAAGTCGGATCCACTTAAATTTGTTGTAAACCTATATGTTTTATAGGTAGGTGAAGAATAACGTCATTTTTCTTTGTGGTGCTTAGCAAACATTTTAATATGTTTATATAGCAATTGCATTTCCTGAAAAAATGCAGTTGAAGAACTTGCTGAGAAACAGCTGAAATTAGCTAAAAACATGCTGAAATATAGCTGAAATGGAAGAACAAGCCTAAGTTAGCAGAAGAAAACAAAACAAAACAAAAAAAAAAAAAACACATTTGCTGAATTGGGTTTAAATAGGGAAAAAATGCACAAAAATGAGGAAATTAGCTAAAAAAGCTGAAATTAGAAGAAAAAAAGGTGACAAAGCAGAAAGAAGCTTATTACCAAGTGACATGTAAGGAACTGAAATGAGCTATAAAAAAATTGGAATTAACCTTAAAAGCTGAATTTAGCACCACACCTAAGTAGCAGCTGAAATAGCAGAAAAGGCTGAAACTAGCAAAAGTAAGCTGAATGGAGCAGAACAAGCTGATTATAAAGAATCAGCTAATTAATTAGCAAGTTAATTAGACTGAAGCAGAAATTACCACGAAATACTTGAATTTACCTGGTAGCTGAAATTAGCTAAAAATGCTAAAAGTAGCTGAAAAGGTAGAACAAGCTTAAATTAGCAGAAGAAGGCAGAACCCATATTTGCCCAATTAGGCTGAAAGAAGCAGAAATGAGCAGAAAAAGTGGAAATTATCTGAAAATAACTGAAATTAGGAAGAAGGAAAAAACAGCTGAAAAGCAGCGAAAGCAAAAAAAAAAAAAAATTAATTACCAGAAGAATGTGGAGAGAGCACATTTTGCTGAATCAGGCTGAAAAGTTTAAATGAGTGCAAAAAATGTGGAATTAGCAGAAAAAAAACTAAATTAGCATAAAACAGCTAAATAATAGCTGAAATAGCAGAAAAAGCTGAAACTTGCAGAAAGAAGCTGAAAGAAGCATAACAAGGTGAAATTAGCAGAAAAAAAGGTAGAAGAAGCACAAAAATGTTGTAGTTAACAGAAAAAAATGAAAGGAGCACAAAACAGCTGAAAGTAGCTGATTTAAATATATATATTTATTTATTTATTATTTTGCGTAAGGAAGCTGAAAGAAGACTGGGATAAAATGTGACAAGAATAATAAAAAGTTGTAAAGAGGTGAAGGATGAAAATTCAGCTCAATTTATTTCCTATGATAAATAAATGGCAGAAAAGTCAAACTAAAGTTGCACCAATACCAAAAGTCATAGCAGGATTGTCCTGACAGAGCTGAACGTTTTGATAAATGATTTGTCACAAAAAATGTGGAACGAGAAAGATGCCAAAGGTAACTAGAAGAATTACGAAGAATAATAACTATAAACAAGATGTAATTTACTTTCTCCTGGAACGATGTAAACGATCACAGGATGAATCACTAAGGCGGAAGCTGGATTTTGGTCACGTGACCCTACATCCGCTTGTTGCTGTTCGGCAGCCATGACAACGAAGTTTGAAAAGTTGGATGGATGGCATCAATGAAGAAAAAGATTTCCTCCTCTGAAAAGCGCCAGAAGTCTCTGAAATGCACCGTGTACTTGGACATTTTGAAAGTAAGTGTGTTTTCATTTCTCCGCTTTAGAAGAAAACAGAAACAGCTGTTGCTGCTCGCGCTTTGTTCACGTTAGCTAGCTAACAAGTTGATTCCCTCTGCTAACAGTCCTGGTCTGTGGGCGACAGATCACAGACAACATACAACACCAAGGGCGATCTTTATCGAACAAAATATCATGTTAAGGATATTAATATATATCCATTATTTGAGTCTCGTTAAAATAAACTAAGAAAGCGCTGCTATGCTAATTAAACTGATCATCTGCTGGTGTGAGCGCTTGTGTAAAAGCAGACGAAATGTTCATTTATGTTACAACATCATGCTAAGGAAGGCAGAAACACACTAGTCAAAAGATTTTACCTAAAATAAATATATAAAAAAACATATGTATCGAAACCCCACCAGTAAAGAAAAAGAAAAGAAGAAAGAAAAATACAACAAAAGTCAACAAGTCAATTCAATTCAAAATACTTTATTAATCCCAGAGGGAAATTATTTGTTGTTGTAACTCATTGTCCTCATTTCATTAAGAGATGTTATAGACACTGATGGCTGTAGACAGGAAGGATCTCTTGTAAAGGTCCATCTCACAGTGGATCCTAAGAAACTGGCTGCAGATGCCGTCTGATCTGTCCACCCAGACTTGGCTGGCCTCTTGGTTCCCCCTGTCTGTAGGATCACCCGAATGCCGGGCAGAACTCCTCCCAGAGTGATGGTCACTCACCCAGCAGTCTGCCGAGCTCCTCGTCACTGCGGACAGCCAACAGTAGGTGCAGAGGGACGATCCTGTCCCTCCGCTGTCACGAGCCGTGTTTCCTGCTAGTTTCAGGATCTCAGTGATCAGGCACTCGAGCACAGCTGGCAGGTAGATGAGAATGCGTCCACAGAACATCCTTTTCAACTCACTTGAGATTTGGGGCTGTAGTTGAGATAATATTTGAGCTTTTGAGATGTTAATCAGCTGCTCCTGGTTGTAGAAAACAGCATTGTTGCCATGGTTACGCATCATAACAAATGTCCAAAACTAAAAAAAGTTTCAGTAAAAGTCCTTCCAGCTGCACAGCATTTGATACCAGAGGAAACAATCATCCAAAAAATGTGATTTACATCCAGAAAAAGAGGAATTAGTTTCCAAAAGCAAAATCTCAGAATGAATGTAACAGAGCTGCTCCAACATGCAGCCACCTTGAGCGGCGCAGTTCTAGAAGGTTTGGATCTGAATTTTATTAATTATTATTGTTGCTAAAAGTGGTTCTGGAAACCATTCGTACATTTTCTTGTTCTATTTTTGTTTTTCTGTAACATGATGATAATTTGTTTGTCAGCTAAGATTTTTTTTTACCTCAATTTATGATTTATATGTATTTTTTTGTTTTTGTTTGTTGTTGTTTTTTTTAAATAGCAATGATGAACTTTTCATGCGATAACATTTAATATAAACAGAAGTTTGTCAGATTACTGGTGGGCATCACAACATTACACTGGAGTTTGTTTGAAAGCTGTTTATTTGTACAGTTAAAATACTTGGGCTGATGGGTTGCATATTTCCTCTGCAGTAATTTCTTCACTGGTCAGCAAAGTGATAATTTGTGCATGTCAGACCATCACAGCTGTCTTTGCACCTAGATGTTCCTCTTTAAAGGCTATAGACTCAAATTTTGATAAGTGAGTTAAACTCTCCTATCGAGGCGTGTTGCACAGTGTGTTTGTCTTGTCCTAAAGCTGCATTTGTTGGGCATGAATAAATTATAAACTGTAATCCCATTAAAAAAAATCTCCATCACAGGCTGTACTATTATTTTAAACCCACAATGAATGAGATTCTTTAAACTGTGCGTATGTGAGGTTTTTACCAAAAATAATAAAGAACCTAATCTGCATTTTACCAGACGTGTTGGACTTATTGTGTGCAGGTTACATGTCCAGGGGTGCTTCTGCATGAGAAGAATGACATCTACCTGCGTGTGCGCATCATGGGCCAATACAGGAAGACACTGTGCTTACCTCTTGTCTTCCCGTTACGGTTTCACCACAAAATGTTTTTTGTCAAGGTCAGATCAGTAAAGCAGATTGCACAAAAATAAATAGCCTTGTCTAGGATGCACAATGGGTGGGTGTCTGGGATTTTATAGACGTGGGTTTAAAGCGAGTAGAACGTGTAGTGATTTATTTGTCTATTTTAATGATGTTCCTTTTTTACCACCCTAACATTTGTTTTACATTTTATACTTGGTGTTCAATGTAAAAACTCTCTTTCCTTTTATTTTTGACAACAACAACCAAAAAATCCCAATTGTTTTCAGTCGCATGCATAGATTTGTAGCATTATTTGTTTGTCACAAGTTATTAGTATTAATACATTAATAAGATTATAAAGCTTCTGGGAAAATGTTTAAATTGTCGCCTCCAGTCAAAAGTTTATTCTCTTAGTTCTGATAAAAAGTTTCCTGTTTTTATTAAAGAAAACTCCAGCTTTAGATACTGGCCTGTCAGCCGGATCTTGTCACGAGTATTGATCCTTCTGTCGGCGCTCTTGTTTGTTTTACCAGACTTTCTCGGGTGTTGTTGACCCTGCTGTTGTCGCTGACCTCCTTGAAGGTAAACGGCCATCTGGGATTTACTTCTTCATCTCGTAGTCCTAAACTGTATTCTGCACAATCTTATAGGCTATTAGCGGAGATAGCAATCATTAGCTCACAGTCTGTTTATGCCTTTCTTCCTGTTAGCTGACACAACAGTTTTTGAGCTGATTCAGTTGGTCCCTCCAGGTACGCTTTCTGAAGATGGCCATAATAAATCCCACTCTATCTACTAATTACAATGCAAACTCAAAATATTTTACGTGGATTTTTTTTACAACTGGGCGTGTTCTTTTTGTAATATTATGGCTTTCAGAGGGGGAGCTGTTGGCCACGATGGAGAAAAACAGCAGAGATTTCCTGTACCCAGATCTCACCGTGTTTGACAGAGAAGGAAAAGCAGAGCAAGAGGCCTTCATGAACAGATCGTCCACCTTTCCTGTGAGCTGTTTATCATTTGTGTCCAACTGTTTTCCTTCCAACACTGCCCGTTATGGAAGAGACTTCCTGCGCCTCGGTATAGTGATTTGAGGTTTTTGTTGATTGTATGACACGTTTAAATAATTTTATTGTTTACTATTATTATTATTATTATCATCGAAGAGGTGTTATGTTAACTCCTTTTGTTCACTTTTAAATTTTAATCTACTCTTATTTCTCAGTACCTGATAGTTTCAGCTTGTTCCAAGTTTTCTTAAATGTTTGTATTTTTAAGAAAGGATTTTGTTGAAGGGAGAAATGTGCGTTGTCATTCCACGTCTCGATTCTTTTATTTATTTCTCTTTCTTCCTCCTTTTATCCCTTTATCTTTCATTTTAATTCCTTCAGCTGTTGTCTGTCTTCCCTCCTTTCACCTGTAGCACCAACAGACATAAATGTCTTTAAACACCATTCCCCTCCCTGTTGCTCTTATGTTTATGTTTGAGCGCTACGTAGCAATTTAGATGTCTCGCTTCGAATGCCATATTATTTAAACATCACTGGAGCTTTTCTGTTTTCTGCTGTTTGTTTTTCTCAGCTCAGACGTAGAAGATGTGCGGTTGTAAATTAGTGTTTCATGCAGCGCTTTTATACGTCCTTGTATCTTTGTGTCCCTGTTAAATACTTTTTGTTTGCTCTGTTGTTGCTCTCCTGCAGGGAATCTCCCCTAAAGTGAAGTTCACCACAACATCAGTCATAGAGGAGAGTGATGGGAGCGACAGTTGGGCTGCTTCACCTGTAAGTGTGTTTTTAATACATTTTTAAATCAGTTTTCTCCTGCCATAAATAAATGGGAGGTTTATGCTGAGTACATTAGTATGTATGTGTTGACTACAGCCACAGCGCTGAAGATTGATCTCTGGAGGACTCTAATGAGTGGTATCACTTACCATCACATTTGTCTGTTTCCACTATACATACCCATCTTCCATTGTTGCCATGGCTACTGCATCCATCTATCTATACCAGCAGTGATTCAAGGGTATTTGTTGTCTCTTTGTGAATGTAATTATGGGGAGGCAGATCAGTGTTGCTGATACTGAGGCACACGTCCTGGAGTTTTCACACAACAACCAGTCAGATGCATGTTTTTATACACCGTTTATGCAGGCAGTGGGTTATTTGTGTTTTCACCATTCTGCTTATGAATTTTAAAATGTCAGTATAGTAAGTATTTACTTGTGTATCTTTGTTTCTATTCTGATTTTGGTGTTTTTATGTTTTCTGTCATAACATGATCATATCCTTTGTTGCAAACTTTTGTTTTGATTTAAATCCGTGAGACTAAATAAGTTAATGAAATCAAATGTTTAACAATTCGTAATCTTCCATGCAGTGGTTGGCAAGTTGTGCCAAATACAGACTACCGTATATTTCCAAGGTGAAGTAATCTAAGCTAAGCTATTGGTTTGAATGGGATGTCACTGACAGCAAAGCAGATTGTCAGATTGTTCTGCAGTGGCCCCTCAGGGGGATGTCTGGATCAGAGCACCGCTGTGGCTGTCAGACTGCAGGATTTCTCCATTTTCTCTCTCCTAATGGCTTCTCAGCATAGGCATTTTCCTGACGACTTGTCTATCCCGCTGACAAACTATGTAGTAAACTAACAGAGCTTCAGGAGGAGGGAGACTTCTACAAAACATCCTGAGCAGTACTAATCAATGGAAGCTCACTCAGTACCAAAGGCTTAACTTTGTTCTGGCATTTTGCTTCCACTGTCGTCTAATGTTGTCACAATTCCTTTGTTAAATTCTGTTTTATTTATATATTGTGCATTAATTACACCAATAGTGAGCAGTCTGCTAGTCCACTTTGACTAAAATACCTCAGCAACTCTGAAATGAATTCCTAAAAAATATTTTTGACAATTTCTCTAAATATTAGATTTTATTTGAATTTGAGTTTAAAAAAAAAAAAAAACTGTCTATTTTGGCTCAGATTTTTAAAAATTTTCTGTGAGGTCAAGTACCGGTAATCCAACAGACATCCAGGAGTTAACTAAAGCTAATCAGGTAAACTAAAGATGAAGCCATTTTCCATTTATCGTGAGGACCAACAAGCTCAGGCATCTTAAAAACCACCAAAAAGTTCACAATCCCAATTTGAATTAAAATTCATTTCAGTTTATTTATATAGTGCCAAGTCACAACAGAAGTAATTTCAGAGCACTGAACATAAACATTCATATATAAAAATAATAATTTTAACATTATTTATCTGAGGAGCAGACTGCTTTGAGTTTAACTCCATGCAGAACTCTCATCTTGAGCAAGCATGAGGGCGACAGTGGAAAGGAAAAACTCCCTCACGAGGAAGAAACCTTTAGCAGAACCAGGCTCAGGACAAGCGTCCATCTGCTTCGACCGGCTGGATTTGAGAGAAACATGTAACATCTACTCATCCATCCAGCCATTTTCTGTTTGTCTGCTTTTTCTGTTCAGAGTTGAGGAGCTGCAGCAGTCACTGTGAAAGAGGGGGCAC
The DNA here is from genome assembly GCF_014905685.2 of Nematolebias whitei. Classification (NCBI taxonomy): domain Eukaryota; kingdom Metazoa; phylum Chordata; class Actinopteri; order Cyprinodontiformes; family Rivulidae; genus Nematolebias; species Nematolebias whitei. The sequence goes on from NC_056500.1 coordinate 22,222,701, forward strand.
ACTATGGACAGGTGTCCATCACAGGACCCAATATCTTATTAAATTTGTTATATGCATGTCCTTTTCAGGTCTTTGTTCATTAAACACAATAATTTATGACATGAATCACATTTTGGTGCTTGTTCACAAACCAACATGTTAAAATCATTACTATAAAGACTATGAGGGTCATTCAGGTCAGCGCTGCGATTGTGAACACATCAGTACAAAAAGGTCAAAGCAGCGTCACACAGGAACAAGATCATGTTATTTATGTTCAAATGTGCCTTTATTCCCAAAAGCTAAGTGATTAAGGAAAAGGCTAATCAGGGTCAAAGCGTCTGACCAGGTGATAGAAAATGTAACTGTCCATTTAGCAAAGAAAAAAACCCCAGAGATGTGGGTCGATTTAAGTCCGAGGTGTTGTATATCAGATTATTGTTGAATGGCAGTGTTGATGATCATTTTATTAATTATTTAGTTTCTCTTAAACATAGGTTTAACATGCTGTCATTTTTCTAATTAGAATTTTAGATTATATTTGTTTTACGGGCAGCCAAGGCCTCTTGATCATATTAGACTAGAGATGGCCATCAAATGCAATTAACATTTTATCTTAACTTATTTATCCCTGGTTGGCATTACCTGCAGGAAGTGAGATATTGCATTAGAGAATGATGTTCGTGGCTGTTAGAGTTATTGAAGTAATTCTGCAGAGCTTGTCTCCATGGCAGTGCTCGCTGCCAGAGCTGTTGTTGTTATAACACTTAAGTGGAATCGTTTAGCTAATGGTTTAATGGTTTTTGTCCAGTGAGAGCAAGTCTTTTGAGAGTGAGAGCCTCTGTCTTAATGGCTAAACTGGGTGGTTCTTTCCAAAAAGCAACAAATTATGGTCTCCACACAAATTTGAACTACTTGAATGCTGTGTGTTACGTTAACATTCTGACTGGAGAGTAAGCTTGTTAATACATTATTCTCTTCTGTTCCTGTAAAATAGACTGGTTGTCTTTCCCCGCTGAGGCCTTCTTTAACCTCATCTCGCCAATGTTCAGCAAAAGAGTCCTCAAACAGTGGATGGTTTTCCAAAGCTGATCACAAGAACTGTGCCAAATGGAAGGAGGGAAAGGAAAAACTTCACCTTGAGACCAAAGTCACAAAGAGACACAATGTGACTAGAGTTAACGCTGGGTACCAACAGCCTACGGTTTCCTCCAGGACACGATCCCTGTCCCCTTACACTCACCGCAAGATGTGTGAACTCTCTGAGGACACCAGGCAGAGACTCAGCCACCTCCAGTTGGGGCCTCACCACTTCAGGAAGGAAACCGAGAGCCAGCCACCTTTCCTGGTCAGTCACATCACATCAGTTCGTTCCAACTACAGCCAACAACATCATCATAATGGACTGCTTAATGCCGTCTGGACACACTCAGTACACGAGGTTTATAAGATTAATGAGATTTTGAGTTGCTGTAGTTCAGACCTCAGTGGAAGCCTCCAAAACTTTAACTTAATCTTGCGGGCAGATTAAATGGAGGGCGTAGTGAGAGAGCAGCGTTAATCTTTTTACCTAAGATATTAATGGATTTTGACGTCATAAATGTGCTTCAGCTATATGTAGATGAAATATGGTCAATTATCCTCACTAAGAGACTTGAGCCGGCTTTAGGAACACGCTCTGTATTTAAACTGGAACACAGATATTTAACAGCTTAATTATGATTGTATCACTGGTTTCTGAGATTTACATATAAAAATGAGTCGTTTTCTTATTATGCAGCTTCAGGGATGAGTATACTGTTGATAGACAAGAACAACATAGCCTCTAGTCTTTCACCCCCCCCCCCCCTCTGCTCTCCACTGTGTTTCTGCTTGTGTGTTGACATCAAATCTAATCCTGAATTATGACCATCAGAGTCCATTTGGACACCATTAACGGAAGAACTGATTAGGCACACTTTATATAGACTTTATTTCAATACAATACTTGTCTTATTTAAAACAAAAGCTTTCTTTTCTGCTTCTGTATTTCCTGTGGGGTGATCTCCCTTCTGTAATTAACCCCCATTAATTGAGAGTCAAGCTGCAATTAACAAATAGACACTTAATGAAGTGGTTCAGCTCGGTGGTAAATGTATTATCAGTGTGGATTTCAGCCCTGCTGTCTGTGAAGAAAAAGGTTTTTATGCAGGTTGGTGTGGGGAAAAAATGTAAGACCTTTTGTGATTTTCTTAATAAAATACTCGGGCCCAAAATGACACAGCAAACTCAATTGTTCGCTTTTATGTTGCTCAAACTGAATTGTACAGCTGTGATTAATGCAGTGTTTATTACTGCACAGGGCAGCAGCAGGAATTATAGTTTTAAACTGGTCTAATCTGGGTCTAAACTATAGTTTACTGTTGCAACTTAGCATGCTGTGCATGTGTGTTACAATGAAAACTAGAGGAATTTGATATCCTGTGAAAATGCAGTGTATGAAAATTCAGCTTATTACTAAAGAACTTGCTGAAAAACAGATGAAATTATCTAAAAAAAAAAAAAAACGTGCTGAAATGTAGCTGAAATGGAAGAACAAGCCTAAGTTAGCAGAAGAAAGCAGAAAGAACACACATTTGCTGAATTTGATTTAAATAAGCAGAAATTAGCACAAAAATTAGTAAATTACCAGTAGCTAAAAAAAGAGCTGAAATTAGCAAGAAATAGCTGAAAAGTAACTGAAACTTCAGAAAAAAAAGTTTAAATTACCAGAAAGAAGTAGAGAGAGCACAATTCAGCCCAATTAGGCTGAAAGAAGCAGAAATTAGCACAAAAAAGTGGAAAATATCTGAAAAAAAAGCTGAAATTTGCAAAAGTCAACTGAATGGTAGTTACAAATTTAGAAAGAAGCTTAAATTACCAGAAGGAAGCTGAGAGAGCACATTTTGCTGAAGTAGGCTGAAAAAGGTTGAAACAAGTGCAAAAAATGTGGAATTAGCTTAAAAAAGCTAATAATATATTAGCATACAAACAGCTAAATAGTTGCTGAAATATCAGAAAAAGCTTAAACTTGCAAAAATAAGCTGAAAGGATCATAACAAGCTGAAATTAGCAAAAAGAAGTTAGAAGAAGCACAAAAAATGTTGTAGTTAGCAGAAATAATCTGACAGAGCACAAAACAGTTGGTGAAAAACAGCTAAAATTAGCTACATGTAGCTGATAAAAGTTTAAGTTTACACAAGCAAGCTGAAAGAAGCTGTACATGAACAAAATGTGCAAGGAGCAGTAAAAGGTTGTAAACAGATGTAAAGATCTGAAGGATGTCAAATGAGCTCAGTTCATTTTCTATGAGAAAAAAAAATGGCAGAAAAGGCTAAATATGTCAAAAAGCTAAAGTTGCACCAATATCAAAAGTCACAACACCCTTCTCCTGAAGGAGCTGAATGTTTGGATATATGGTTGAAATGGCTTGAAAACTGCAGGACGAGATGGAGGCCAAAAACTTTACACACTAGGGATTTTAACTACAAGAAATATAAACAGGATCACAATAGTGTGAATGCTTCATAAGCATTCACAGTATAAACTAATGTAGCCACAACTCATTGTATGCTGTGTGTTGTGACAGGTGTCTGGTTGCAGTAATACGTCTGTAATGGGAACACCTTCGTCCGAGCTAAGCAGCAGTGTGTGTAGGCGCTCTGTCACGTTTGCAGATGGTCACACAGGTAGGCCTCAACTCCACACAAAAACTAATACATGTTCTGTTAAACTGCATCGTGACTTATTGTGAAGCAAAAATAACTCATTTTTTTATATTTTCCAAAAAAACAAAATGAAACTATTTCAGTTTTTGGCACAAACTAGAGGCATTTGGTGTCAATGTGTAAAATCTATTTACTGGTCTTCAGCAGCATCACTGTTCACCTCCGCATGGCATTTGTGTGCTTAATTATATGGTTTCAAAAGGTTTCCTTACATCTGTGTCAAACAATATAGTTTTTAAAGCTGCTAATGCAAGCTGTCTAGTTTCACAAAAGTCTGTCAACACTTGTTTCTGTGCAGATTCTTCTCTCCTCGGGAGTTATCGACCAAGAACAGTTAAAGTAAGTCAGATTTTTTCAGACTCGTATTAACAGTGAGCACAAAGAGAAGTGTTGTGATGTTAAGATTTTGTTTTTTACACAGTCTCTAAAAGCACGTGGACTTCTCCATCCTATTATCAGGACAAACAGACAAACACTCCAGCTTTGCTTATCACGTTCATCATCAATAATTTCCCGCCTGTAAATATAAATAATGGTCAACTTTAGAAGAAAATGTTGTAACAAACATGATCACATGTAAAATACTTAGTAAAAAGGCCAAATATATAAGTAGAACCAGTTTACAATAATAACACAACAGTGTCATTTGTGTTTCTGCTTTGTGTCAAACTAAACTCTTGGACTGAAAATAGAGCAGCGTGTTTTACAAGTGGCCTAAACAGATGTGACCTTACCAGGTGGAGTCGGCTGCAGTGAAGGTCCAGCCGCCTCCTGGGACCTCGTCTAGACACGAACCATGGATCAGAAGCCCTGCGAGAGGTTCCACCTCCGTTCAGTCCAGCTTGGCTGTGTCAGACTCCAGCAGCCGCTCCCTCAGAGACAGGTACATCTTTTTCTGGACTTCAAATCTAAACGAATTAGTCTTTTTTTTTTTTTTTTTTTATCTCAGTGACAATCTAAAGAAATAGATTTTAAAAAGTCAGCCCTGAGAACGATGACTGTGGAACGGTCCGACTCTGTCACTCCAAAGCAGCAGGAGCGACCATAATCCTTTTTTTTTTTTTTTTTCATTTTTTGTGGTATTTACTCTGATTTTGTTGAGATCCATCTGTGTACATCATTTGTGTTTGCTCAAAAGATCTTGAAAGCAAAACTGGCACCTGTATGAGTTCCCAATTACAGAGTTCAGTAAATAGAAGGCGATCCCACGAGGCGCTGGCATACACTGCTGCCGCTGTGCAAGTCTGTGTGCACACACACATCTAATCTTTAATTTTGATCACACTCGACGGGCGGGATGAATTCCCCTCCACCTTTTAAATTACAGAAGCTGATGTCTTGTCATGTTCGTTCATTACTGACAGAGAAGGGAAAACAAAGAGGAAATGGTATTGATTTGTGTTTCAGCTCGAGACTGATGCATTTGACCTGATGTACACTTTAATACGTTCAGAGAGACCTTGTCATCAATCACAGCAGATGTTCCGTTTTGTTTGTTTGTTCCCCACCCCCCTCCCTCCGTCCTCTCTGCTGAGTTCCTAAGTAAACATTAAAATCAATAGACAATCCTAAACTGAAAAGCAAATTGCAGGAAATGAATGATACTTTTCTCTCAATTGGAAACGCGACAGGATTTGTTGGGTGTGAGATTAGAGTTGGTCTTTGTAGATGCTCTCTGACAGGGAAAGGGACACGTCTTTCCACGAACCTCTGATCTATAAAGAAAATGACAGATGCCACCGGCAGCTTTTGCTCTCCCCCCTAAGCCTCGGAGTCTCAGTCTATTCATGTTTCTGGATGATTTGTCCTTGATGACTTTTTGAAACAGGTAGTGAGTTTATCTGATTACGGATCAAAAGCGTCTGTCCCAACATGGCCAGCAAGGCGGTCTGTCACTCATCTCCCCTCCCTCCTCAACAAATAGACGTGGACGACAAGTTGTAGAGTGGGATTTATTTGTCAATTTAATCTGTTTTAGCCTGACACACTGCACAGATCCAACGAAACACAAACCGCCCTCCACGTTCTGCCTGTTCTTGGTCGTTACTTTGTTTTAGAACAGATTAAAAAATAAAATAAGAAGCTAAAATCAGAATGATCGTTGCAATCAAAGAGATGCCTCTCTAATTGTCGTTAACTGGGTGACGCACCATCCTCTCATCTCTAATCTGTGCTTATAGCGCAGACTAGTGGGCAAAAGGAAGGTCTGCCATCAACATTGTTAAGAAATAAGATTTTAAATGCACTAATGAAACCTCCTCACCATCCTCGTGTACAAAGGCAGCATTAATATGAGTTTAATAATTTTTTAAAAAGCTGTGATGCTAAAAGAGTTCAACATTTATGGACAGCAGGTATTTTATTAATAACTTGATGAAGGTGGGAGTGGTAGAAAAACAAAACAAAATGGTGATTAATATTAAAAAGTGATTCTTTAATTATATAAATACATAAGAGAAAAACTGTATAATAAATATATATTGTATATATAATTATAATTATTGTTTTGGAATGTAAATTTCACTTGTTTAGAACATCTGTCCCAAAGTGAAACCACTAACAGTCGGGAAAATAATTTGTCTCAAGACTTTCTCAGAATAATTATCATACCAGAGCAGTTTTATGAATAAAACTAAAATAAGTCTGTTTTATAAAACAGCATCAGTGTTCAAAGGGTTCAGGTGTTTCCACTTTAAATTCAATTGAACTGGTTCATATTTGAGGTCTGATAGACAATAATTCATGTGCTGAAGCAGGAAAATGTTTTTAAAAAAAGGCAGATTTGGGATTGGATTTCGTTAAAACAATTTTAGTAATCAAATTATATTTAGAACAAGAGAAATGCAACGTTTTCTTGTGATTTGTTGTATTAGCGCATGTCTTTATACTTTTAGTTCCTCAGAAGTAAACTTTACCTTGACGCTGACAAAACGCAAGAAGTATTTAAAGTTCAAGAATGAAAAAAACAATTTGTTTGAGGGCAAAAAAAAAAAAAAAAAAAAGCATGACACAGCAGAAATACACTTTTATCTCAACTATCTAAATTGTCTCCAATGTTTAACAAAGTTCAGTCAAGTCATCTGGACGGTTTCTTTTTCTGCTGAGAAGTTTCGTCCTTCATCCAAAGGACTTCATCAATCCGAGGAGTTACAAACAGCACCACCTACACAGTGGACCAACCAGTAGTCGTCGATGGGAGAGAGGGCGGGCCATCACCAGCAAACTGGTTGGTCCACTGTGTGGGGGGTGCCATTTGTTTGTGGCACCTCAGATTGATCAAGTCCTTTGGATGGATGAAACATCTCAGAAAAATAAACCGTCCAGATGACCTGACTGAACTTTGTTGGATTTTCTATCTGGATTATCGAGCATGAACTCTGATCTCTGTTTAACGTGTGATACTGAAAATTGAGTTAAACTTCTCATCTGTCTCAGATTTCAGACGGGTCCATCCTACTGGGAGCAGATCCACAGCAGAGTTCAGAGCATTCTGCGCACACACAAAACCACTTTGACCCACAGAGTGAGCGAAGACCTTCAACTCGACAGGACTAAAAACAGAATGCGAATTACTGAGTTTCTGCCATGAAGTCATTTTAATATTGCAGTTTTCTGTCAAAATAATTATTGCTGGTTAGACTAAAACACATCTTACATGTAGAAATAAAACCACATCAGCTGTGTATTTAAAAATCTTTATTCATAATTTCAAACCTTCCCAGCACACGCTGGCTTCTTGTTCCTTTTGAAAACGGCAGGATATTTGCTCTGGTTCTGTTCAAAACTGTACCAACACTGCTTTCCTCCCACCTATCAGCTGGGCCGCAATAAAAAAAAAAACTAAATTTCTCTAAAGCCGTCTGAAATTGGCTCGGGTATATAGAAGCAGTATTTCATGCGTGTGGGAAGGAGACGAGGCGGATGTAAGCTGCAGCTGTTAATGGGCTCGTCTCTTGAAACGCCAGAGACACAAGAAGGTAGTCGAGCCACCAGACTGAAGGGATCTGAGAGAAGAGGAACTAAAGGAATCCTGAATGAAAGAGCAGGAAACAAAAAGATTTCACCAGAAAAATGCAAACATTTACACACAAACTGCCATTAAAAAGCAGAATTGTTTGAAGTTTGCCATTTTTATCAAAGTGGAAGTGTGTATTTCTGCCAGATTATTTCAACAGTGAGTTCATTCCAGATGTTCTGAGACCGAACTCTGTCTGAACGACACTAAACACTGTTGTAAACGACCACTTTTCAACTGGATCAAGGACCATAATGTGAAAATCAAATATTCCTAATGCATTTCCCCAAACAGATAAAAATGTTTCGTATTGTACGATTTTGTTGCACAACAGGTTTCAGGTGGACATAGAAACAATACTTCAAAGAGCAGTTAAATCTGAATATTCAGGCCTGTGATTTGAATTAAAAATGATGCAGTCTGATCACTGCTAGTCTGTTTTAGCGCCTTCAGATAAGAGTATTTATGAAAAGCCTCCAAGTCGGTGTTCATTATATCTTCAACTTCTTCTGGAATTTCTTCTTGTTCCTCCTGCCAGCTCCTTGTGCTGCTTTCTCTGCCATTACCATCTGGTACCTCTTTTTGTTTTTCCTGAAAAAGAAGAAATGCATATTTATTTATTTTTTTATGTGATTAGTAAGAACACCAACACTTGATGTCCACTGAATGCATCTTGCTCTACTTTTGCAATAAATCAATGTTCACCAGAAGCAGCACTAGACTAGAAGAAAATAGAAGTTTTATGTTCTGCAGTAAATAATACCATCTACTACTACTACTACTACATCTATGGCTCAGGAAGATAGACTCAAACAGCCAATTAGCTAATATCTTAGTGCAGTTATTATTGACTTTAATTTTTTACAGTTCTTTAAAATTTCCTACAACCTAAATGTATACTTTTTTGTCTTTATTAAATATTGAATATATTCTCTGCACTCAGCAGGTTGATCGGAGTCATTTCTAGTTTTAAATGTCAAGCCCACAATAAAATAATAAAAACATCCAGTGAAGATTAAAGCTGCCGATGAACGATGAGGCCAAACGTTGCAGTTTGTAACTTGCCGTCTGAACTCGGCGTCAGCCAGCAGCTCCTCCACCATGGTTCTCTTCCTCTCCTTCTTGGGAACGTGGGAATGGTAGAAGTCGGCTGGGTTGTCCACCACTGTGCCGATCTACACCGCACACAAACACAAACATTTACAGAATGTGGTATCTGACAACCTCACAATAATACAAAGTGAAATGTTGCATTGTAAAACATTTGAATATAACATTTTGAGGATCTGCCTTTTTTATTATTTGAAGACTACGAGTGTTCATACTGACCTGGAAATATTTGGGAAACCCATCTCTGTCGTTCTTTTTGTAGAACCTCTTCGGATCCAGGGAGCCTCTCATCTTCAGGATTTTGAGGTCTCCTTTCAGCTCCTGAGTGAGCTCTGGGGCCTTCATATCAAACCAACCACTTCCTGTTGATTTCTCCCGCTCGGCCTGGGGAAACAAACAAAACAATGACGTCTGTGATTTCTTTAAGGTGTAGAACGAACTGCAACCTTCTTGGATGTGAGGGCTCCACATCCCGGACGATTGGATTCAGTAAATTATTTCACTGCACAGATGCTTACAAACTTTGACAGCAGTAAATCTATACACCAAAGGACTCCTCTGAAACTCACTCTGCGTTTGAGCTTCAAGGCTTGTTTGGATTCACTGCAATGAGGCACTGCGTCCTTCTTCTCAAAGTCTGGTCCAATCACACTCTTCTTCATCACCTGTGCAGGAGAGAAAACTGCTCAAAACTCTACAAACGTTCAATAACTCGGAAAATAAAGGTCAACGTCAAACAAGCTACAAAAACTGAACATCTAAAAGTTTATAATTCATTCGTTGCCTCGGATCACCTTCAGAAGAGAAAAAAAAATCAATCCTTAATTTACCTCATCTAGGTTCTTCTTCTCCTTTAGCTTTTGCGATGAACTGGAGACGGGTTTTGATTTGCTGCCATCAAAACTGATGTACAACCCCCCGAGCTCCTTCACTCTGATGCCGGGGTCAATACGGCTGGACAACTCTTTCCTGAAATTAATAGGCACGGAGAAAAATCCTTAGGTGCAGCAGCCACGTCTCATTTCTCACCTCTGTTCGTTTGAAATATACATTTATCAAAGTGTTTGATGAGTGAGCCGTCCTGTCTGCAGAAACATCTGCAGCAACAGCTTTAGAAAACAGACAGCATCTCGTGGACCAGTTATAAAACGTTACATTACTGTGTGAGTGTTCCTGAAGTGTTCACACTGTTGTGATCCATTTTTCTTCTGTACGTTTTGGGCATCTTTCTCGTTAACAACACCATCCATCCATCCATTTTCTTTACCCGTTTATTCCATTTTGGGTCACGGGGGTCGCTGGTGCCCATGTCCAGCAATCACTGTGCGAGGGGCGGGGTACACCCTGGACGGGTCGCAAGTCCATCACAGCGCCACATAGAGACAAACGAGACAAACAACCATTCACTCTCTCACTCACACCTAGGGACAATTTAGAGTTACCAATCAGTCTAACATGCATGTTTTTTGGACTGTGGGAGGAAACCGGAGTACCCGGAGAAAACCCACGCATGCACGGAGAGAACATGCAAACTCCACCCAGAAAGGCCCCTGGACCGGGGTTTGAACCAAGGACCTGCTCGCTGAGAGGCAGCAGCTCTACCAGTTGCGCCACCGTGCTGCTCGTTAACAACACAAAAGGTTAAATCATTTCATCTGGACCAGTTTCTTTGAAGGAGACACGTTTTGTCTTCCATCTGGAAGAACGTTTCTCCCTCACAGAAACTGGTCCAGATGAAATGATTTAACATTTTTTATTGTTATCTACCTGGATGACTGAGCTTACACCTTTTTTTTTCACATTTCTTGTTCCACAATTTTTGTGTTATTCAACAACTCTTATCAAAACATTCAGCTCTTTCAGGACAATCCTGCTATAACTTTTGGTATTGGTGCAACTTTAGCTTTTTTAAATATTTAGCCTTTTCTGCCATTTTATTCTCTCATAGAAAATGAATTGAGCTCATTTTACATCCTTCAGATCTTTAGATCCGTTTATAACCTTTAACTGCTCCTTTCACATTTTGTTCTGGTTCAGCTTCTTTCAGCTTCCTTGTGCAAATTTGAACTTTTTTTCAGCTACTTTCAGCTAATTCCCGCTGTTTGTTTCAGCTGCTGTGCTCCTTTCACTTTCTTTCGGCTAACTACAACATTTTTGTGCTTCTTTTAACTTTTTTCTGCCAATTTCAGCTTGTTATGCTCCTTTCAGCTTATTTCTGCAAGTGTCAGCTTTTTTACTATTTCAACTACTATTTAGCCGTTTTCATGCTGATTAGCTTTTTCAGCTAATTCCACATTTTTTGCCCTCATTTCAACTTTTTCTGCCTAATTCAGCAAAACTGTGCTCTCTCCACATCCATCTTGTAATTTCAACTTATTTCTGCCTTTTTAATTTTTTTTTTTTTAGATAATTTCAGCTTGTTCAGCGTGTTCAACTGTCCCCCTCTTACTATGCTGTGATTGCTAGTATCACTCAGCCCTCTGTGAATAGTAAACAGCCATCAGTGTGCCAATGATCCATTGTTAGGCTGATGGTTCTTCTTGAGCATGTGATCAGCTGGTTTTGGTTGTCAGCAGCAAACTGGTTGATCCACTCTGAGAAGGTGCTATTTAAGAGACTGAGCTGAATACAGCACCTCAGACTGAGGAAGTCTCTCGGATGAGAGACGAAACGTTTCTACATTTTTTTTGTTGTTGTTTTGCTTTGTTTTGTTTTTTGAATGTCCAGAGGACCAGATTTAATTTTTTTTCCTACCTGGATTATTGAACATGCATCAGGATAATTTCAGCTTGTTTCAATTATTTTCCAATTTTTATGCTAATTTTTGCTTCTTTCAGTCTAACTGGGCAAACATGTTTTTTCTGCTTTCTTATGCTAATTTACTTGTTCTACCTTTTCAGCTATTTTTTTTTTTTAGCATTTTGTAGCTAATTTCAGCTGTTTTCAAATAAATTCACGTGTTTCTTGGTAATTTCTGCTACTTTCAGCCCAATTAACTTATTTCTACTAATTTCAACTTGTTACGCTCCTTTCAACTTTTTTCTGCTGGTTTCAGCTTTTTCTGCTCTTTCACCTACTTTTTAGCTGTTTTGTGCTTAATTTACCTTTTTCAGCTAATTCCACATTTTTTAGCTCATTTCAGCTTTTTTTTTTTGCTTCATTCTAGTAATTTAAGCTTCTGTTCAACTATTTTTTTGTTGCTCATTTCAGCTTTTTTAACTAAATTCCTAATTTTTGTGCTCATTTCTGCATATTTAAACTTTATTCAGCAAATATGTGTTCTTTCTGCTTTCATATGCTAACTTGGGCTTTTTCTCCCATTTCAGCTACATTTCAGAATGATTTTTTTTTTTTTTTTTAGATAATTTCAGCTGTTTCAGCAAGTTCTTCAGCAATAAGCATTCACACTGCATTCTTGCCAGAAATGCAATATCTCCAGTTTAATTACAATTATTTGAACTAATCTTGTTTAATGGTTAATGTAGTTACTACAAAAAAAAAAAAAAACAGCAAGGAGAAACAAATATTTTTCATCTTGCAGTTTTGACAAACTGTGAGGAAAACTTTCGTTAACATTTCAGAATTCATGTTCAAATTATGTATTCAGTAAAAACTGGGCGAATTATCTAATTATCAGCCTCATAGTAGAATAATGGCATCACAAGGAACAGGTAAACTCATTTAAGTTATTTATATGACAAATATCCACTAAAATGTTGCAATTATGATCTTAAAACACCTAACATTAAAAAATTTCCATCTAAAAACTAAAATATGTTTGTTGTATGTTTAAGCCATGATATAATGAAGCTTTGTTTGAAGCAGTGGCACAAACAGCTAAAAGGAAAAGTTTAAACGGACCATGACGTGTTGCTGCGTTTAGATTTAACACCAATGTTAAGAATCAATCCTGCAGGAGATTTCGTCACTGCAGTATTAAACCCACAAGGGACTGATTGTGTTGTAATAAACCTCATGTCATATTTCCAGTTCCATACATTCACATTCTGCATACAAATCATTATTTGGTCAATCTTTTGGACTCTTGTTGGCCTTGATGGTTTAGATGATGGTGATGACAGAAGAGAAAATGAGGAGTGAGGGAAATCTGGGTTTATCACAATTAGTACTGTCATTGTAATATTAAACAATAGTAATGCATAACCCAAAGTTTTCTAATATTGTGCAGCCACACTGCTTTATCACACTGACCAGATCATTTGTAAATACATTTGTCAGAAACCAACACACATTTTTCTGTCAAGCCCAAACTAAAGATGAAAAGATTCTCGTTCCAAAGTATTAAATCAAACATAAAAAGGTTATCTTGAGCTAAATCAGAAGGTCCAGTTTGACTGACGTTAATTCCAGTAGTTTTCCAGACTATTTAATTCTGAAATGTGGGTCCACACTCAATGTAAACAAAGCACTTGGCAGAATCAGCAGAAAGCCTACGGTGAACATGGCTGACCCACAGACCAGCTGTGGTCTGCAGGTAAACACATGTATGTAGTTAGCATCTGGGTCACAGATTATGTTGCTAATTTGTAAGAGGTTTGATTTTGTTTATTTGTGGGGAGGGAGTGGGTTTTATTACTTTGTAATGAGTACCTTTAACATTCTGACACTGATCCGACTCTGGTTTAGTTTCTCACTGACGCACTTGGACAAAAAGAAAAACTTGTAATATTCATGTTTCTTTCCATAAATGGACAAAAACCATTGTTTGATGTACTTACACTTGGAAACTTCTGCATGATGAAAGGATTTTTGAGCTCTCGTCATCATCGTCATCCTCCTCTTCATCAACAAACTCCTCATCTTCCTCCTCCTGATGAAGTGTTTTGTTCGTGGCCTCCTCTTCCTCTCTGTAGTACTGTTCATCAGCGTCCTGTCCAGGCCGCTTGTCAATCATAAACAGGCCTTCAACTGATGCAGCAGACATGTTGGAAGGTCCTCCTTGTCTCTCTTCTTCTTTCTCCTCGTTAAACAGCTCCTCATCATCATCGTCGTCATCATCACTGCTGTCCAGCAGGCTGATATATTTTGCACTCTGGACAGCAGCATCTTCAGCCGCCGGCTGAGTGTCTGTTCTCAACGTGCTAACAGTTTCCTGCATCGTTACGTCTGAGACGTCCTCGTCTTTAACTTCAGCAGACAGCGCCTCCTCCTGGTCTTCGCTGGTCATTGCACATTCTCCATCTGCTTCTTCAGCACAAACTGCAGAGAGCGCCACGTGAGGATCAGCTTCAGAGATGTTCGTTGCGTCCTTGTTTTCTGGTTTTGTATCTGCTTCACTGGAACCCACAGCAGTTTGCTTCACACCTTCAGGTGTCTGCATGTGGTCCTCCAGCAGGGTGCAGTCTGCATCATCTGCGGTCATGGTGCTTTCTAACCTGGAGTCGTTCAGCAAACTGACCTCAGCTGATTCTACAGCATTTTCTGCGTTGCCACCACGTTTCCTGGCTGAGCGCCTGGGGGCCGGATCCACTCGGTTGCTGGTCCCTGAGTTTGCACGGCTGCTGCTGGGGGTTCCTCTGCTCTGTGGGCTGCCCACTGAGGAACTGTCTCCCATCACCTCAGATTCTGAATCCTCAGTTTTTGGACCCTCTGACTGTGTTTTGGCTTTTCCACGAGTGCTTAAACTGTAAGTGGGTCCAGACTCAAAGCCGTCAGAATCACAAACCGGGGGCTCGGAGACATCTACGGTGGCTGCTGCTTTCCTTCGTGTGGACCTGGTCTGCTGACCTGTCTGAGAGCTTTCTGACAGCTCGTCTAAGAGAATGGGAATTGGACACGGTTTTCTTCTGGACACTCGTCTTATGATGCTGGAGGCGCAGCTGTCAGAGTCTGAGACCTCAGATTCTACAAGCTGCCGTTTGGCAGACGATCTGGCACCAGGAGGTTTTCTCTTACCTGTTGCAACTCTCTGGGATTCAGACATCGCAGAGCTGCAGGACTCTGCTTCGGGCACGAGGTCGGGTTTGACGTCTCCCGCCGCAGCCTGAGCTGAATCAGAACTTTTAGGGGCAGTTTTTCTTCTCAAGCTGCTTCTGAGGCCAGATTTGGATGTAGATACAAGAAAGGAGCACGACTCCACCTCAGACGTCTCTTCATTTTCCTGATTTCCAGCTTGTCTGCTTCTCCTCATGGAGCGTGTGACTGGGGGTGCGGTTGTAGAGACTGCCGAGCAAACCGACCCCCCGTCTGATGTGTCTGCTTCATGGACAGAGCCCACAGGTGTGGAGGGAAGCTCTGGACTGTGGACCCTCAAAGCTCTGGTGCATCTTTTGTTAGTGGAGGTGGCAGGAGTTACCGAGAGATGCCCACGGGTCTCTTCCAGGGTCGTCTGGACTTGACCTACTTGTTTAGCTGCGCTCCGAGTTTTTCGGCCAGTGGAAGGAGTGGCCTGTGAAGAAAATACACGTTAAAACTAAAGTTGGTTCTTCACACTCTTTTAAAGCATATCGAAAACTGACAGTTGTCAAGATGCAAATCTAAAAATAAAAATCATTTAAAAAAAACGGTAAAAACTTTGCCGAGTTAAACGCAGTTCACAAAAACTGTTCCCATCCCCTCAAATACACAACTCACGTTTGTCCTCAGAACAAAACCACCTTCATCTATCTATTCACTAATCAAAACTTTTTATTTGTAGTACTTTCATTCATCTTTTTTTATTTGCATATTCTAAAACAGAAATAAATAAAAAAACAACAGAAGTTTGACACTTTCTTTCTGACAGACTCTAATCCTACACTGTGTTGTGTTTAACCAAGTCCATTCATATACACATGCATACATTTTATTCTAAGAGAAAATTATTAAAATATATTTGACTTGATTTGTAAGCATATTTAAGAGTCAGTGTGACACACTGACATCAACATATTTAGGAATAAAAAGACAGAGTATGGATTGATTAAAGTTGACTAATTTAGAACCATGTACAACAATAATACACTCCAACAGATGTTTTCTGTCAGATTTATCTATCTGAAGTCTATAGGCTGAACATTCACTGCAGTGGACACATCTGTACAGGTCTGGTGAACACATGAATATGAAACTATCGTCTTTAGATAATACTTGTTGTACTAGTCAGTCTGTTTCTTTCTCAAAGTCGGACAGCAGGGCTCTGTGAACATGCTGCACAAGGAGGCTGACATATTGATTTTAGGGAAAGTTGAGAAAAAACACATCCAAACAGAAAGTACTTCATTTTTCCATCTGTAAGACCGAGAAGAGAAAAATGGCAAGAAATGCTGCATGTTTGTGAAAACACCCCACTGCTTTGATTTGTTTAGGTCTGTTAGTTGGTTTGTGAACTTATTGATACTATTGACAAGAATAATTTGAAAAACACACAGATTTAATTGAAAACATAATAATTTTAAATGGTGACTGTACTGTACTTATATAGCACCTTTCTTTCTATCTACCCCTCCACAAACATTCAGAGCACTCATCTCTACTAATCTAATCTGTAGAGACTGATCTCCACCACCAGAGGACTGCAGGACATGTGGATCCTGAACATGTAAACTACAGTAGATGTTGTATAAATAAGCAGTCGTGTATGAGGAGTCAGTGGAAGGCTCCCCCAGTTAAAATCCATCACTGGTCATTAACTTCTTATAGATGTTGCTGAATCATTTATTTATTTGTGCTAAGTAGTTTAAAATATTACCTAAAGTTGAGCACACTGGACGTCTCAAAAGTTTTAGACTCGATTTAATTTTAAACTTGATTTTAAACTTTCCACTGGTTCAGCTCTGCTGTGACCAGCTGTTTTTATTCATGGAAACATGTTTTGCTGCAGTGTGCGTGACAAAACTAGGAAATTTACAAACACAAAACGCTTACTCGTTTCTGTCCACGTGAGGTTTTCGGCAGATCCACGCACCCGCAGACTGACACGCGACAGCTTTAATTTGCCGCCGCTTTGACACCTCTGTTAAACCTCGGATTATCTAAGGCTCTTAACGCGTCTCTACGCCAGACGTACCTGAACCGAAGATTGCATCTTCTGGTTTATTTCACTGGAAGAGTCCGAACAGACTCCGCTCCTGGTGGCCACCATCTTGGATGTTATATTCTTCTTCTTGTCACTTCCGGTTTGGAGTTCAGACCTGAGTAATCGATAGTGAGAAGCCGAACAACCCAAACACGAATCCGATACCTAGACTCAAGTTTTTATTTTTCTAATTTCAAGTTCAATGCTTGGGATTCTCGTACTTAAGTTTTAACATATGAATTTATTTTGGTTCACTGCGAGACAGAGTCAAACAAACATAAATTTTATTAAAGCCAAATCATCATATACATACATGGCATTTTAAATAGTACAACAGAGGCTTGGACCCTGTCTAACACTTGCATTTAAAAAATATCTTTTTCCATCAAACATATTAGATCTACATCTTTCTGAGGAGTTTCCAGTGCTGTTTTTACAACATATAAATTACAATAACTTGTTAAAATAGCTCTCTCTCTTCTTTCAGACTAATCTTGTGGGCATCAGGATGTAAACATGATGCACCTTCAAACAGTACAGTCAAAATTATGAATTTAAATTAGATATCCAGTCTGCAACAGAAAAAAAAAAAAAATACTGGGCTTCAGATGGTGCATTACTTTAAAAAGTACAGGAATGTTATAAAGCAAATTCAACATGCATGTATAAAAGACAACTGTATTCCCTATTTAATGTCTTAAAATTATATTTTAAAAATTTTGACTAACTTTGGTTCTTTCAAAAACAGATTTACCACCAGAATCTGTTTTGATTTGGACCAGTACAGTGAAAACATGAGCAACAGAGGCACATTGTCAAAACACAGTTAAATCACTTTCAACTAACCAAAGCTAAGCAGACAATTTTTTTATTAGCTTCTGCTGTGCTTTAACATGGCCGCTAGTGTACTGCTCACACAGTGCTAGTCACCTAAGTGATTTTATGAATCTCATGACACTGACACAGAAGTTGATCTATTTCTGATCTCACTGAGATGATAACTACCTGACCTGTTGCACATTAAATCACAGATGTGGAAGATGTGAAAATATCAGAAGATAAAACGATACAAGATTTCAAAACTAGCAGCTTCCATTACGCAGAGCTGTATCATTGAGTGCTGTGTGAGAATGAAAATATAAAAATGGCTTCATCCACGCGTCTTTGAGTGCTAAGGGCTCGCCCTGCTCGCGCTGACGAGGTAGCCCTTAGCCTTGATGATGCCCCTGCTCTTGACGATGACTGAGTAACGGAGGACCCACTCCAGCCTCCAGTCAGCGACCTTCAGGTCATGCACGGCCTCCTGCACTGCCTCCTGGAATGTGGCTACTGACATCAACTCTGAGTGGGACAAAAAATAAATAAATACCTACAGTAAGAAAAGACAATCCACAATACGTAATATGATTTTACTCTGAAACAAATCACAGAAGAGCAATTGAACTATTAATGAACATTTCCTCACCAAGTTACTTTCATTATCTCAATAAGAACAGAGTAAACATGAAACATCGGTCTTGACTAAAGAAGTTTATGAGAATCTATCGAGTATTGTTGTGATTTAATGCACTTGTTTGTGGGTGGTTCATGATTTGAGTTGTGTTTAGGACCGATGTGTAGTCCAGAAGGCATATTGTTGTTGGACAGTACGCATGTGCTCAATAATGTTAGAAATAAATATGATAATTGGAGATAAATAAAACTCATAGATAATAAAGAAAGCGAGTCAGGGACTCTGCCTACAGCAAGTCAAAATCCTTTAATGGCTGCATCAGTGATTCACAGTGAAAACTGCCCAGGAAAGTAATAAGACAATTCCCTTTCATTGGAATTAAAAGAACTTGTGCGTGCTGTAACGCATCGCCTGTCCCTGAGTGCTGAGGAGACACCTGCGTCCACCGGAGGTGCTGCAGAGGACGGACGGTGGAACCAGCAGGTTGATAAATTAAGGACAACAGAATGTGGAAAGGACACCAGGCTGCAACTTCAGTGTTAGTGGGACTGATTAGGATACTGATCATTACTAATTCTGTGAATCGAGGCATGAATGGTCAATGGCCATGGCTTAATTATGTGTGCACATGGGTTTGGGGTGTAAATCCACACTTGGTAACCAAAAAGAAAGACTTTTCTGTCCATTACAACCGAGAATACGGATAGTGGGAGAGACAACTAGTGGAGCTGCTCATGACTTACAGACATTGAAACTGCTGATGGTTCAAATGTGAGCACTGGGCGTGCCAGACAAAGCGCACTGTTAAGTTAACTAGTGAAAAAAATTGAAATGTTGCAAAATGCTAAAAAGGCTACAATTAACAAAGCTAATAATTTCAGAAAAGGTGTGGAAGAGGTAATATCTAAAAGTGGTCATAAAAATGATATAAAATGCCTTTTAATCATTTTATTGTTTTATGGGATGAAGTAAAAGGTATTACATGATAAAATGCAAAATAACATTTATTCAGCCCACATTTCCAGGTTGTCAGCGTTGACACATAAACGCGACGCGTTAGCGGTGACATATTAGATGCGACGTATACGGCAAAACAACGTATTTATGATTTTTCCACTTTGTTAGCTAAATTTGGACCGATGTGAATTATGGGGCGGTGCAACGTGTACGGCGGAATTACGGTATGCATGTGCGCAATTATTTTAAATATGATAATTGGAGATGAATAAAACTTCCCAATAATGAAGAGAGTGAGTCTGGGACTCTGTTAATGGCAAGTCCAAAATAACGGCTGCATCAGTGATTCACAGGGAATCACACTAATTTCTTGTCTTTTCTCAGTTTGTTTTAATGTCAGCTTCAAAGTTGTTTCTAAATTAGTGTGGACTGCAGTAAGATAAAACGAGTGTTCACCTTTAGGGTCGTTGTGCGTGAGCAGCTGGATGTCAAACTCTTTTGCAAAAGCTGTCAGGTCAGGAGGCATCACACAGCAGGAGGCCAGGTTGACCTGATTACTGCTGGGCTTCACCTGGTTAAAATACAGGAAAGGTGATGGATCCCCACTCTTTAGACCTTTCACTGCTCTGATTATGAGTTTCCACTACAGATAATGGATCACAGCCCAAATGCACAAGAATCTCACCAACCTGAGCCCAGTTGTAGAGCTGCTCCAGCAGATCTTTGTCCAGATCAGACGTACCGATGGCCACAATCTTCTGGCTCCTGACCAGAGCCTCCAGCTTCTCCCATGCTGGCTGCAGATGAGTCAGAGTCTGGCCGTCACCCTCCAGAGGCCAAGGTGGCGCTATGATAACAGAGTCGAGCTGGGAAACAGCCAGCATCTGGCAAGCTGCAGGTGAGAAGCAAACATGGCTGTTTCACTCTGAGATTTGATGATTTTTGTTGTGATGTTTAGAAAGTGCATTTTTATGATAAGCTCACCCATCTCCACTGCATCTTTGATGGCAGACTGAGCCGGCTCACACAGAAAGAGCTTAACTGCAAAAAACACAGGACCTATCAGAATGTCATCCTCCACATACCCCGGTTAGATTAGAGCGCTGGATTCGGGAACGGTTTTTACACAACGTTCAGTTGGATGTCTGGCAAATAAATCGATAGATGAAGCTTTTGTCCTTGGTTACCCATAACCCAGGAGAAATTTGATAGCCGGCCCATTCCGAGGCCATCGGGAGTCAGATTCAGATAAGATTGATTGTTATTTTTCTTCAGGCAGACAGATTTTTTTTCTTGAGCCTTGAGTCCATCTGGACGTTCTGGTTCCAAAATAGCCTAATTGTGGGATTCCATTCCATTGAGCCATGCTACGAGTCTCCCTCAAGGTTGAACCCACCATGCTGACGAGTCCCAGAAGCCGCAGGTGGCCTGCGATTCTCATAAATTGCCTCCACCTTATGGTTTAGCTCGTAAACCAGTTGATTTAGAGTTCTTACAGCACGGACCAAACCTTCACATTGACTCAGAAGCTTTTCCATGGCCAAAACTGCTGCCGAAGTCTTCTTTAATAGACGATAAAACAGAGCCCCACCAATGCCAAAAAGCAGAGTCCCTGCTATCATAAATCCAAATATGTAAACGTCTTCAACATCCTCCTGAGACAGAACTGAGAGGCACATCAGCTGCCACACTCCCCACAGATCCATGACATACCCCACAGCGTGCGTCTCAGCTGGACACGCCGGTTCTCCAGGATCTTGTCACTTTGATGAAAAAATCTTATCAATAGAGTTGAACGTCCAAGATACCAGATCCATAATCTTCTTAATTTACGTTCAGGAGATGTGAACCAGGCACTTCAGACACACAGAGAGCAGAGCAGGAGGAAGGAAACACGGGGAAAGACAGAAGCAGCCACCTCGATGAGAGCCAGGGAGGAAAAAAAAAGTTCTTGAGTTCTTGGCCATGTGCCTTTTATTAGAGTGGCTTTCATCTGGACACTCTACCATACAAGCCTGATTGATGGATTACTGCAGAGATGGTTGTCCTTCTGGAAGGTTCTCCTCTCTCCGACAGAGTGACCATCAGGTTCTTGGTCACCTCCCTGACTAAGGTCCTTCTCTCCCGATCACTCAGTTTAGGCAGAAGGCCAGCTCTAGGAAGAGTCCTGGTGATTCCAAACTTCTTCCACTTGTCCTCAGTGGAACCTTCAAAGCAGCAGAACATTTTCTGTATCCTTCTCCAGATTTGTGCCTCAACACAGTGACTTTGACTTCATGCTTGGTGTTTGTGCTCTGACGTGCACCGTCAGCTGTGGGACCTTATGTAGACAGGTGAGCCTTTCCAAATCAAGTCCAATCAACTGATTTTACCACAGGTGGACTCGTAGAAACATCTCAAGAATAATCAGTGGTAACAGAACACATCTGAGCTCAACTTTGAGCTTCATGACAAAGGCTGTGAATACATACGTAAATGTGATTTTTTTTTTGTTTTCCATTTTTGATAAATTTGCAAAAATCTCCAAATATATTTTTTCACATCATCATAATGGTGTATTGTGTAGACTTTTGAGGAAAGAGATTAATTTAATACAATTTGGAATAAGGCTGTAACATAAAAAGTGGAGAACGTGCAGCGCTGTGAATACTTTCTGGATGTGCTGGAAACTGCTTTGGGATGGGCTAAGTTTGACAGAAAGAGTCGAGACATAACTTACTGACCCAATAAGAACATTACATTTTCAGTTACCCACATCTTAAAAAAATACACAAAGCAGGACTGACCTGAAACCTTCACTTCCTCTCGTTCTTCAGGTGTGATGGCATCTGTGACCTCAGGGATGGAGCAGTCCAAAGTATCTGGAAAGTCCTGCAGGATAAACATTCTCCAGTCAGAGATGTGATGATAAAATTACTAACCCATCTAAAATTATTTATGTAATCATCCATCCATCCATTCTCTTCTGCTTATCCGGGATTGGGTCGCGGGGGTAGCAGCCTAAGTAGGGAGGGTCAGACTTCCCTCTCCTCAGCCACTTGGTCCAGCTCCTCCAGGGGAATCCCAAGACGTTCCCAGGCCAGCCGAGAAACATAGTCCCTCCAGCGTGTCCTGGGTCTTCCTCTGGGTCTCCTCCCAGTGGGACGTGCCTGGAACACCTCACCAGGGAGGCGTCCAGGAGGCATCCTAACCAGATGCCCGAGCCACCTCAACTGGCTCCTCTCGACGTGGAGAAGCAGCGGCTCTACTCTGAGTCCCTCTCGGATGATCGAGCTTCTCACCCTATCTCTAAGGGAGAGCCCAGACACCCTGCGGAGAAAACTCATTTTGGTCGCTTGTATCTGAGATCTCATTCTTTCGGTCACGACCCAAAGCTCATGACCATAGGTTATTGGCCAAATAAGTTATAACATATCGGCCAAAAATCAAATACTGTGCATCACTAACACATTTAATTTACTATTACCATATTACTACAGAATGGTTGCTTTGTCAAAATAAAGCAATGCCAAATGGTAATTATGAGTGATTTCAACATCACATTGACTTACATTATACTCAGTTAACAGGTTTCACTCTTTCCTAATTTTGAAGAGTATAAATAAAAAGATCTCCAATAGTAAGTACTGTACACAAGAACCCCAGCTTGTTCTTGGCGTCACTACAGTCCCTTGTCCTTATTTCCTGAATTTGTTTTTATTTCCTCACATATTTTGCTTGGCGTGCAATTTTACCATTTCTTTTTGTGAGATGTTCAATAAAAAACACCAGTGCCCTGTATTTTTTTATTTTTTTTATTTTAGTTTTGCGAGCCTTTAAAAAAATTATCTTCAAACACTGAACAGCGTCTGGCCTCTTGTTTTATTTTTGGGGATGGGTTCTTGCTCTCTACAGGAACATTTAGAACAGTGAATAGAACAGCCAGTTCATTCACTGGATTTACAAACGTATTCACTGGAACACGGAGTCCAACAATAAAAAAAGCATTAAAATGTTAATTCCCCACAATTGGTGCAACTCTGCCATCTGCTGACAGAGTTGATAAATCCAGTTCACTTCATGGATTCAGGTTAATCTGAATCACTCACTTGGTTGAC
This sequence comes from Nematolebias whitei, assembly GCF_014905685.2. Classification (NCBI taxonomy): domain Eukaryota; kingdom Metazoa; phylum Chordata; class Actinopteri; order Cyprinodontiformes; family Rivulidae; genus Nematolebias; species Nematolebias whitei. Next base: position 22,246,075 of record NC_056500.1, read on the forward strand.
TTGAGTCATATTAACCCACATGGACCGACTTGTCTGGGTCAGCAGCATTTTCTGTGATTTGGCTGCTTTTTTTCCGGTGAGTTTGCCAACTCGTGGAACTGGCAGTCTGCCAGAGGACATGCAGGATCCAGGTTAATTTAGACCTCAGACCCGTGAGTCCTGATTCAGTGTGAGGATCTGGATCTTTAACCTGGGTGAGTCAGTAAAGGACCAGCTCTACAGGAGTCCTTAAATAAACTGGGGTTATTTCAGACTTTTCAAACAGACTCTTACAGCGACTTTTTATAAGATAGGAAACTGTGGTGAAGTCAACACAGATCGTGATGTTCATGTGCACCCTGCAGCGTGACCCTGTGTGTGTGTTGTGGTGCCACTTAATGTGCATCATGACAACAGAATTCTCATTGTAAAAATTTTTTTAGTGAGTGAAATTTCTGTAAAATGTGACTGACATTTTCTACTGAAACCAGTGAAACTAACGCCCCCACACTGCTTGTCCTGTTTAATAAAAATGGCAGAAAATCAAAATCCACACCAAGAAAGAGGTAAGAATACCACCAAACTGAAATACACCCCAAATTAAAGGGGCATTTCACTGCTCAGTTAGTTTCAGTAATGACAGTTTCCCTTTGTACAACTTTAGACAGCAAATAAAATATCAAATAATGATTACCATATTTTCCACCGTAAACGTCGCTCCGCCCTATAAGTCGCATCAGTCCAAATATGTCTAATAAAGTGGAAAAAATCCATAAATATGTCGCTTTTCCATATACGTTGCATCTATTATGCGTCACCGCTGACAACCCGGAAATGTGGGCCGGTGTTGTGCCAAAAATCGAGCATGCACAGGAGGACTTTAACAAGAATTTAACAAGATTAACACTTAAAAACAATTATTAGTTTGTTCAATTTTAAAGTAAAGGTGTGTCTCAGTCCAACATTTGCTTAATAAAAGGACTTTAACAGTCAAATCAGCTGTATTTCAAAAGCATTTTTTTGTCTCAGTACTCCTTCGCAGACAGGGAGTGAAAATGGAAGGAGGAACGCTGCAAATTTCTTAAAATTTTAACAAGACAAGCACCAAAACAATTATTTGTTTGCTCGACATTATAGCAAATGTGTGTCTCAGTTGAAGTTTTACTTAATAAATGCACTTTAATGGTCAAATCAGCTGCATTTCGCCAGGGCGGTGCAGCTGGTTTGACGGCTGCTCCAAGCAGCGAGCAGAACGAAGGTGGGAGGCTATGGCAAGCCAATTGTGTCATTAATAACTGGTGAAGATTCTCAGTCATCCAGGACATGGTGAATTTAAAAAAGTTCAAGACAAAAACAATAAAGTATAATTATTTATTATACTTTATACTTTATTGTTTTTGTCTTGAACTTTTTTGAATTTGTCAATAATAGCCACTTTTACCTATTACATGATACAACGGCATGCCACTCTACTCGAGTGCCATCTAGCGGCTGAAAATGGTAGTGTTCATTTTTTTTCTAGTCAGAATGAATGAAAACGGTCATATCTCAGCCAAAAATTGTTTTATAAATATGGGAAAAAAAATCATAAATACGTCACTTCGGCCTATAAGTCGCAGGGCATGCAAATAATGCAAAAAAACTGCAACTTATAGGGCAAAAAATACAGTATGTATTTTTCATTTAAACAACAACTCATTCAGTCGTTTCTTAGAAAACAGTGCATGTCTAAAAGGGGGCTTCAAATTTAAACCCATTAAAGAGGTTTAAGGGGTTCAATGGAGTTAGGCTCTAAGCTCTGCTTAACGAAATGTTACACACATTGCTTCACTACACACCTGCAAACAAAGATGACAAATTGAACAAAAAAACGCCTGATCTAAGTCTAAGACCCCTCGCATCAACCATGCAATCTTCCTTTCTCTCTGGTTACTGCTGGTGGGCGATGAAGGAGATTAGCCGAGTCAAGCAAACAGCCAGGGCAGGAACAAGCTCATGACTCGACGTTCAGCTCTGTGGATCCTGCAGCTCATCTAATTTTGAATTCAGCTTTTACAGAATAGTTTATTTAACACAACGGTAGTTGAACTTTTGACAAGAATCTCAAAACAAAAAGCTACTGGTAACCTCACGCACATTTGGAATGGCGCCTCTGGCAGGCAGCGCAGCATGAACATTCACTATGACAGCTTCTTTTCATAAAGACTACAAGCTTCCTTTGATGTCCATCAATGAAGTTGTTTGACTTTAACAAACACAGGAATCCAACGGGCCGAGAGCATAGTAGCCCGTTACAGAACAACTTGTTCATGTGCTGCTGGCCTGATCATTTAACATTTCTCAGGGTCATGAGACACTTACTTTTGCCCTGATGGAGGCTCACCTAAAACACTGTCTTTTATTGTGAAAAACCATTCAGTCAAAACATTAAATGCAATTATTAAAATAAAAGCCTTCTACTCACCGTAGCTGGCAGTTTTGGTGAGGACAACCAGTCACTCAGTGTGGCTTGAATGCAGTCTCGAAGCTGTAAAACAATTTTGTAAAAATGTAAACAAACTCCTTCACTTCTTCTTTCGGCTTTTCCCTCTTCAGGGGTCGCCACAGCGAGTCATCCTCTCCATCTCACCCTAACGATCTCCTCTTTGGCCTTCATCTGTCTTATAAAAATTTAAACAAATAAAATATTAAAATGAACATGCCATGACCTTATGAAGGACCACAGCTGAAAATAAACAGAAGTACTGTATGATAGCATCAGTCACCCTGGGAGCTAACAGATGAGCCATACTATTAAAAATAACATAAACAGGTTTTACTCATAGAACAAGAAAACCGGCCGCCTTGAAGTAACAAGGAATGCTACAAGTTTCAAAATGTAACGATGTAACGATCACAAACCTCAGCTCTAACGTAATACTCGTGTCAAATCAGACAGAATGAACAGTCAAAGAATTAAAACTGTGGTGTGTGCAGTGCAAATGCATGCTTCTGTAAATTAATTTGTGTTGCAAATATGTTCAACGTTTGATTTATTACTGATCAAAAGCCGTGTCACTGTTTGAACACAGACAAACCTTTGCTCTTGATAGCTGCTGCTGGTATAATTTACAAGACCAACTTTGGACAAAGGTTAGGTCAGCCTAAAAACACAATCATGCTTAGTATTAAAAAAAAAAAAAAAAGCTATACGTCATTTTTAACCAAACCCTATATGTAAACAGACATATAAAGAACTACAATAAGCTTGTCAGAGCCAGAAGAACTGGTCTTCAGATTTAATAAATGAGCTAAAAGACAACTTTGACAACTTCTTTGTTAATGGGTCAACTACAGAAGTTATTCATTAAACATCAACTAGTTGCTGCTTCTCACACCTGATGATTAAGGCTTTCATGCAAATTAAAGCAATCTGAGGATGTGACAATTATTTTATGTCTCTTATCCAATGAAATATTAGATAATAAATCAGTTGATAGTAAACCTGACTGATATGTGGAATTTTTATGATATTTTGAGCTCTTGCCTGCGTTAGTGAGCACAGTGAATCATTTACCAGTAGATGACAAACTACACCTTGATGTTTACAGTCCACATGAACCCTCATATCAAAACAACAACAACAATAATCCATCACGTGCTGACTGCAGCCTGAAGTCTTTCACATAAAGTGAAGCTGTTGAGCTGCGTGACATCTGTCAACAACAGTTTGAGACGTTTTTCTGTCAGTATTGTCTCGTTACACAGCACTTAATAATTAATATCAGAGAAGCACAGTTAAATGTTCAGCAGGGCAGCCTGACTTGTTGTTGTATGCTAAGCTAACAGGCTACACACGATGACACAATGTGGCTAACTCCAATATTTTATTTGCCTAATTATTTATTACCTCCTCGCTGGGCGAACTCGGACACTTCTTCATCCGACTTCGGTTGACTAAATTTCCGGTGTGGAACCGGAGGGTCTTGGCTTGGCTCAGCAGCAGCCTCGCCTCGGCGTTGTTTGTGTTGGTATCCATGTGGTTTTCGGCTGCTAACGCTAACAAGATGCTAAATGAGTTTGCTTCGGCTAAACACAGCTGCTGCTGTGGTTGTAGCTGCTGGATTTAAAGACTGAAGGTCCTGCTGTAGATAAAGTGCTGTAGTCAGGATGACTTGCATTCACATTCACTCACTTGTGTGTGTTTGTGTGTGTGTGCGTGCGTGCGTGTATATGTGTGTGTGCGTAATCCGTGTAGCTGAAGCAGAAGCGAAACTGTAAACCGGTGTTGGTCACGCCCACTTGGAGGTGTGGTTAGATCATGTGCACCGCTCGCGTTCGGCCACCAGAGGGCGATGACGGCTTTGTTATTATTTTGTAAAGCTGAACCAGAAAAGTCATGGAGTTGCTTCGACGAAGTACGTACTACGATACACGTCAATGGTGTGTTTGTTAGCCAAATATCTCACGAACTACTGGACGAATTTTATTGAAATTCTAAGAAATTAATCACGTAATGTACCTCTAAATCTGATTACCTTTTTACGGTGGCCGACAGGTGTAAACGAGCTGCAAACAGCTAAATGCACAGCAAATGGCAAAACGCGCTGCAAAAACACGCGAAAGATGCAAACTCAAGGAATAAATAAATAAAATAAAATGCAACAGAAAAACGATGCAAAAGAAAATATCTGCAATCACAGAAAGAAAGAAGAAGCACAACAATAAACGATGCAAATAAGTTCTGCAATTACCAAACACACACACAAACACTAAAACAACTGCAAGTAAAAAACGCTGCAAACTAACTAAAAAAAAAAAAAAGCAAGTGCACTCAGGGGGCTCGACCACCAAGTCAGACAGGACAGATTTGTTGTGGTTGTAGTTGAGTTATTCACATGAAACACAAAACATGCAAAGTGCAATTCTTGCACAAGATCTTTGCTTAAAATGTATTTATTTGAGTGAATCACTGTCTGTTAACAAAATATCTCATTAACCACTGAACAAGTTTAAATGAAATCTTCAGAAAGCAATACTTTTATATACATCTAGAGCTGATTACCTTTTGAAGTCAGTGCAGTTGAAGATGACCACCACAGCTAATTATTATCCAAAACAAAAACTATTTAACTCAGTCAGTCTTACAACTACTGAGCTCAAATTTGATGTGAGTCATTCACAACATGAGTGGCATCTGTCAACAGCGCATGAGATGGTGCATACTGTTTGTTCAAGGGCACAAATCTGTCATTTCTCAGCATAAGATTATTTTATCTTAAAACTATGGCATGAAAGGTGGTTAATTCAAGGAATACAATGCTTTTAATTTACAGGTAGAATTTGAAAGCTTCACAACAACAGACGTCATTTATACATTCAATTTGTCAAATTTGAATTATATTTGGATAAACACAAACTCCTTTGTAAAAATGTTTCAAAACTTTATTACAGATCACAATAAGAACATCTATTGCATATAAATAAAATGTGTTTCAAATGACTTTTTTGTTTGGTAAGTCACGCCAAACGAGAGGAAGTTTCAGTACAATTTGTCTAGTTTTTATTTTTTTTTATATTTGTAAGAGCATAAAATAACCATGAGTGCATCTTGTCAACTTCAAGGCAAACTTAACGCATCACAAGAACATTGAGCGCTGCCATCAGCTGATGTCATCCTACCTGCAGGCTGGTGGTGACCAGCAAGCTGAACATCTGCAAAGACAGATGTTAGACTGATTTATAGTGATTACATTCTGAAAAAAAAAAAATCTATAAACTGCAAGTACTTTTCTCTTCTTGTAAATCTTATCTAGTTGGAATGTAAACTTTAAAAAAAAAAAGACCATTTTTATAACTTTAATGTAATTAAACAGTTTAAGTTACCAAACTTTACGACAAGAGCATGTCATGTGGGGAGTGGTGGAGCAGAGATTAGAGAAGGTGATCGGAAGCTCGACGGTTCAACTCCCCGGACCGACAACATCAAAATGTAGGTATAGATTAAGCACCTGCCTCATTTGCCTCACTCTGGGCCCTTGAGCAAGGCCCTTAACCCCCACCATCTGCTCCCCTGGATGCCCTAGATGTCAGCTCTCTGCTCCACACAGAGGGCTGTGGTAGCTCGGTGGTTTGTGGTTGCATCAGGAAGGACATCCGGTGTAAAAACAATCGCCAAGTCTTTGTGCGACTTAGTTCACTGTGTCGACCCCTGAAGACCGGAGCAGCCGACACAAGACAAATAAAACAAGAACATTTCTTTACCAGCTCAGTGCGTTGTCACCAAAGGCACAGTACGTGACTCTGGTGCAGACACACTGAGCATTTTTACCACCAGCACCCCAAATGTGAAGCAGCTGGAATAAAGCCACATCTGTAAATCACTGCTGCGCTTTCCCTCCGTCTGACGTGGTGTCGTTCAAGAACAAAGCCTGTTGCAACACCCCCGAATCACAGCAAACACCAAGGTATTGGGTAAGACTCAATACTTTCACTCTGTTCTGCCTTTTAATTGATTGCAAAGTTGGCAAAGAATTCCGGGTGAAGAGATCACATAGAACATCCTTTGTCAGAGTTGTGTAATCATGTGTTCTGATTTTATCAGTGTTTTTATTGTTACTAAACTATAAAAAAAACAACGTACTTGCACTTCAGACCTGCCACAGACTGAAAACATCTGCTGCATTATGAAACTTTAACATGAGCCATGAGAGGCCCAAGCTGCTGAGTCGTGGAATTAGCATATTATGGGAAAATAATTTATTATAAAAAGTTGGTTTTTTTTTTTCCAGTGGTTTGTTGTATTTTGGACTATCATGTTGCTAAAAGGACTTTCAAATGAATTTTATGGTTACATTTTCAGCTTTTAAACACTTTCCAAAAACTGAAAATCAAGGATTTAATGCACATAGTTCAGTTATACGGTTTAGTTTTTTGTTTAATATAGCACGCTTGCGTAAAAAAAGGTGTACAGGTTCGAAGTAATCTGGTTATATTGGTTCTGAATGTAGGTCAGGATGTCAACGGTTCTGGCAAGCATGTTAATGGAACAAAGAAGAAAGTGTTTGGGCTTTTCAATCAAGCTTATCCTGTTTTTAAATCACAGCAACTCTAAGTTAGTAAAAAAAATAAAATAAAAAACGGGGTTAAAGTATCTTTCTGATTTTTAAGTTTATGTGTAAAAACAAGCTGCTTTGCTCAGAGCTTTGACCTTTCTCACTTTGACTGAGCAGTGAAACGTTTCGAGCCGACAATGGCACCGGACTTTCTGCTCAACAACAGGAAATCTCTGGAGTCAAGATTACAAATCCAGCAGAAAGGAAACGCTGTTATATATGTGAACATATTTGTAATTTATTACACGTGGAGCCATAAACATCGACATGTTTCTGTATTCCATGCTTTCACGTGCAAAGCCCCGTTCTTACGTGCATAAAAACTGAGCAGGGCTGATTTACCGTCTGTTTCAGACTGTCTCAGTTCAAGTGAACAATGGTGACCAGGAGAATAAAACGGGAACTGAACTATGAACCTCTGGCTCATGATTTAAAACATATTCAAATACATAAATTACTGGAAGCAGATGAGCAGAAGCAAAGTCTCTGAGGTCAATTTCTTTGTGTTTTTACTGGATCTAGAGGGGTTTGCAACTTTTGGGGGTGATTTAAATTCAACCTTGTGCAAAAAAAAAAACACATATAAGTCTTTATGTGTTTGAAAGGAGATTTTAAAACAATATTTAGTGCTCATGTAAAAAATAAAATGGTAAAATTATTGATTAAACTGTCCATAAATAACTAAAAATATTTTAGATAAAAAAGTTGAAAATATCTGCTTCATTGGGAGCTCGCTTTCATTCAAACACGTAATACAGAAAAACTGTGGAAAGTTCAATATGTGAATATGTTAAAAGCATAAAAAAATTATAAATATTTTAGAAGTAGGGTCAGGAGATTTTCTTTACAAGAATACTTTCTTTTGTTGTTTAAAATTTTCTCAAGTTTCTTAATTGTTGATTTTTTCCCCCCCAAGAAATTCTCACAGTGTTTGTTCAATGGGCCCAACTGAAAATACTCAGGTAACGCAAGGTTTCATTTTAACTTTGAATGTTGGAAAGAAAGCCTAAAACTGTTGCGCATCTTCTTCTTAAAAAGGACGAGTTTTAAGAAGATTTAGACACTAAAGGCTGTGTGCTAAAAGTTAATCCAGAATCATCAAAGTTCATGCTCAATAATCCAGGTAAAAAATCCAGCAAAGTTCAGTCAGGTCATCTGGACGGTTTATTTTTTGGTTGAGACGTTTCGTCTTTCATCCAAAGGACTTCATCAGTCCAAGAAGCCACAACAAACTCAGTCCCATAAGTAGCACGCTCATAGTGGGCCAACCAGTTTGCCTTGATAAGATGGTTCCTGGAGTCCACCCTCTCCCCCGTCAACTCCTCTGAGGCAGCCATGGCTTAAGTGGTTCAGAACATCAACACTCATGCTCAATAATCCAGGTAAAAAAAAAATCCAAGCAAGTTTATTCTGATGAAGTTCTTTGGATGAAGAATGAAACGGCTCGAAAAAAAATTGTCCAGATGACCTGAATTTACTTTGTTGAATCCAGAATCCTATTTTTCAACATAAAACTGCAAAATAACAGGGTTGTATTATTAATCCTTTAAGACACTGTTTATCTGACACACAAGGGCCCAAAATGAAAGTTGTGTTTCTCCACACCTGCACCTGATTTGGAGGACTGCTCTGCTGAGCTTATAAGCTCTGCCAGATGTTCTTCCGATGCTGGGACATTATGATACCTAAATAAATAACGGTCGGCCGGTAAACATGTCCCTAAACAGTTGTACTAATCTTTGTTATCTTCTCCAGCGACTTCCAAATCCGGTTCCTCCAAGACCTCCATGTTTCTTGTGACTTCGCCCTGACATCGTCTTGTCCCTTCAATCATCCAAACCTGGATCAGCAGCCACCAAACAACCTGCTGCTCTCTCCAACGAATACTCACCACCTCTGGATCTTCTCCGCTCCTGTGGAAACCCAAGACCTCTTCTCTCCCTCCTCTCCAGCTCCATCTACAAGCAAACACCAGTAAGAGACGACTATCTTCATAACAAGATACAACTTTCATCTAAACCTGAAGAATGAAAAGAATACTCACCTTGTCCTTTTTTCCTTCCAGCCCTGAGCATCACCAGCATTGTAAATAAAAACTTTTGTATGCCTGACTCTCTTCCTCAGTTTGCTAACTAGGGGTCGGCCTTAACTAAAAGTCATGTGAGTTTTTAAGCTCAGTTGTAGCCCTGCATTGAAAATAAAATAATTTGAAAAATCACTGCACATGTTCAAGAACATTTCTGGAAAAACACTGAAAACAAACAGTTCACTAAATCCAGAAGAGCAAAGAAATGTGACGGCACCGTTAATTCTGAATGACAGGAACGCGCTGCCATCCAAACGTCTTCTTCTGGATTTTCTCTGAAGCACAACAACATGGATAACCTCAGCTGACCTGCTTCCCATTCAAATCTGTCATCCAACGTGAAAAAAAAAAAAAAAAGCGTACATGTTCAAGGCCGTTAGATGTTGACCAGCTGAGATCACATCAGCGTCACAATTACTGAAACGTCTTCAGATACTGGTCATAACAGCAGGCATGGGACTGGTCAAATCAACTGGAAATAAGTTTTTTGCTAAAACCTGGAGAGCTCGGCCTGTAAGGCTTACATGAGTCGAGAAACACACTAAGCTGCTGAAAGAAATTCATGTGAGTCCTGTCGAACCACGAGTTCAGAAACAAACAGCCACAGAGTAACTAAAACATGAATTAATGGCATCCTTTTAGAAGATCCAGCTGTTCCAGCTGTGTCCGCTCCTGCAGTCAAACAGAGGAAGAGGAATTTCTCCTAACAATTTCACTTTCTAAACCAAAACAACTCACATCACTCATTTCTGTCCAAGAAAATTTCAAAACCTGAACAAAAACAGAAAATATACACCTCCTTTTGTTAACAACAGTTTACTTTAAGGTTTTACTAGTAATAAAGTTAAAATTCAAGTAAACACAATTTGTTTCTTTTTTTTTTTTAATTGTTATTATTTTATTCTTCGAAGGATCAGTTCAGCTTTTTTGAAAGGGGCTCTGTGGAAATGGTATTAAAAACAATATCTTACCTGTTGAAGATGTCTGAAAGAATTTAGTTTTGAGAAATTGAGGTTTGTTCTGACCAGATTTAAAAAATAAATAAATCTCAAACTCATGAGATCTGAACTATCACTTTAATTCTTTAATGTTTACCCATACATTACCATTTTAAATAATTGCTTTCGTTTCTATTCTATGTCATTATTTCTTATAAAAAGAGGCAGATCCTAACAGGTACCATCCCATCCCAATACCATCCCAGCAGGCTTGATTTATACAGAAACATGAGCAGCCGACGCCACGGGCCGGCCAAAGTTAGAAAATCAGAATGATTTATTGTTTGCAGTTGTTAAAAAAACAAAAAGTGTATGCCAATATCCCCTTTCGCTGATAGTGAATGTTTGTAGTTTTTGATATGAGTGTTTTTCTTGACTAGGATTGAACAAGAAATGCAAGTAAACCTCAGTGTTTTGGTGTGAGACATTCAAGCGGGTAGGAGTTGCACTATATGTACCAACAGAGGTAATTTATTTAGGAAACTGAAAGTTAAACTGGGTTTCTTTTTCATAAATAGATCCTGTCTAACCCTGAATGCTTGGAAACACCTTGAAACTGTGACTTTCTTTCCCTCAATTGATTACGGTGATATTATTTACATGAACTCTCCTGTAAACACCCTGCAGATGTTGGATGCTGCCTATCATGGTGCACTAAGATTCATAACTGGCTGTAACTACCGTACCCATCACTGCACCCTAACTGGACATAATTAACTTCACGCAGACGCTCTCACTGGTACATTTTCATCTTTAAATCACTTCTTGGTCTGCTGCCTTCATACGTCTCCTCCTACATGTCTCTGAGTGAGTGCAGCTACAGCGTGCGCTCTCAGGACATTATTACCTGCAGTGTTCCCTCAGTGTGAACTGAACTTGACAAAAGGGTCTTCTACTCCGCTCCTGTTTCCTGGAACATCTTGCAAAAAGACCTGAAGCTCTTGACCTTGACCTCTCTAAGTGGCTTCAAACGTCTGTTAAGTTCATGGCATAAAACAGACACGTTCCTGCTTTTAGTTTTCTACATCGCCTTACAACCTAGCTGTTTTTTGTTGCATTTTTTTTAATACCATTTTATTTTCACTTGTTATTCTCAATTTATAAGCTTTCTTTTATGATTGTCCACTGTTGTCATCACTCTTTGTTAAACTCAGGTCTCTCTTGTAAATGAGTCCCTGAGGCTCAGTGGGATTAACCTGTTTAAATAAAGGTTGAATTAATTAATTAATTAATTTATTTATTTATTTAATGCTAGTCTGAGGCAGCGCAGAGTGATGGATCCTGGCGAGTGGAGGGAATTCCTCTCTTTGCAACGTGGAACAAAAAAACACCTGATCTGAATTATTAATGCGGTCTAAGACAAGACAGACATCTTAATGTGATCAGTACTTCAACCTTGAATTTATCTTCTAAACATTGCATTCAAGCTTTGTTGCAGCAGCAGCACATTTCCTGTTTTTAACACACTTTAAGCCTCTTATACGACCACACTTTAAGAGATTAAAGCAACTAAATCTTTGTTTGATTCAACCAAAGAGGAAATGTGGTCATTTTAATGCACATTTAGTGATTGATTAATTCATAAGCACCTTAATTAAAAAAAGAAGATGTTATCTTTAAAGCACCACCGTGCATGGCTTCATAACACCAGCGTTGTGGTAAATGAATTGAATTTCTCCAGTAAATGGATGAGTGTTAGCAGACAAGCGATTAGTGGCGTAAGATGTGGGTGGTATTCATGTGTGAGAAAAGGGGGCAATCATTCCTTCTTACATTGTCTGAAAAAAAGAAACATCAAGTGATCAAGTTGCACTTCTTCTGAGCAAATAAAACAGCGTGCTCAGAGGAGGTGTGGTAAAGAGTTTGGACCAGACTATAAGAACACAGAACCAGTGCAGACTGGGCTGGACTAAAAGAGTTTTCCTCCCAAGGCATCTTGTGGAGTCCTGAATGAGAGCAGGTGGGACTTTCTGCACACTTCTGACTCTTTGTGTGCTTTTGCTTTAACTTGCAGTCATTTTGTTGAAACAGTCTTAAAAGTAAGTGTCGAAATTTCCACGAGTTTGCTTGATTTATGTAAAACATCCATCAGAGGGCAGGAAGGAACATCTGGACACAGCTGGAGCTCAGACAGATTGACTCATTTTTAATCCGAGGTCAAAACCTTTTTTTAATGCTCAGGCGGACATATGGAGGAGTGTGTGGTGAAATATGTATTCTGTGTTCAGCATGATCAAAAAGGAGGCGTGTGTGTGTGTGTTGGTGTGTGTGTTGGTGTGTGAAACTCTTTATCCATGTTTGTGTTTATGATTCACTCTGTTTGTCCAGAGACTGACAAGCAACAAGAACGTCAGCAGACATGAAGCTTCACGCCCTCGTCCTCCTTCTGATCTTCACCTGCATGTACCTGAGTCTGGCACAGGGTACGTAGTAAAGATTTCATTAGATTCACAGCAGAAAGTAATTTAAAAAGTTAAAATTTCATCACACAACTTTTAAACGTTGCAGGGGTGTTTTTGCATCTGCTCAGTGTCGTGCAGGCTGAGCTTGTGGAACTGAGATATTTCTCAAACCATATTTCTTTATTAATGGAAGCTGTGGTTTTAAAAAAAAATCCTCTTCAAACAGAGGGAGAATTGTCCTCCAAGTTTTTTCTGCAGCACTTCATACCAGTTGAATTTGTCAGGACTTGCTGCTAGAAGATCATTTGGATTTGATGACGTCAAAAACAAAAAAAAGAAAGGAATCACTCTTTGCTCTAATTAACTGGAGTGACTGCTTTTCCTAAATATTTTCTCATTGCAAAATGCAGCACAATGCTGGGACCTTTTTTAAATGCTGATAAATGTATGTGAGCTATTCAAGATAAACAACTAGAACAGCACAATAACAGCTCAAAGCTCAGCAGATTTGATTGGGGATTATTGTTGCAGCTCAGTCTGAGCTTCGACTCGCCCCAAATGTTAGAATGATTTTTGTCCTAATGAAACATCAGAGACATTAGTCACAGTTGGACAAGTCAGTGTTAGAAAACACAAAGAGGAAGGAAGGAAGGAGAATAATAAAATGATGAAGAAGTAAAAGTTATTATTCCAAAATTTAAATAAAAACTGGTAAATGTGCACATCTGTTTTTGTATTATTTGTAATAGTTGTTAATAACACAATGTAACTGAGTAAAAACTGTTGATAGAAACATTCATCCATTATCCATCCATCCATCCATCCATTATCCATCCATCAACCCATCCTCCATCAATCCATCTTCCATCAATCCATCCATCATTCATCCATCCATCCATCAACCCATCCATCCATCCATCCATCCATTATCCATCCATCCATCCATCAACCCATCCTCCATCAATCCATCCATCCATCCATCCATCCATTATCCATCCATCCATCCATCAACCCATCCTCCATCAATCCATCCATCCATCCATCCATCCATCCATCCATCCATTTTCTTTACCCGCTTGTTCCATTTTGGGTCATGGGGGTCACCGGTGCCCATGTCCAGCAATCACTGTGCGAGGGGCGGGGTACACCCTGGACGGGTCGCAAGTCCATCACAGGGACACGTAGAGACAAACGAGACCAACAACCATTCACTCTCTCACTCACACCTAGGGACAATTTAGAGTTACCAATCAGCCTAACATGCATGTTTTTGGTCTGTGGGAGGAAACCGGAGTACCCGGAGAAAACCCACACATGCACGGAGAGAACATGAAAACTCCACCCAGAAAGGCCCCCGGACCGGGGTTTGAACCAGGGACCTTCTCGCTGAGAGGCAGCAGCTCTACCAGTTGTGCCACCGTGCTGCTTCCATCAATCCATCCATCCATCCATTCATCATCCATCCATCCACCATCCAGCTATCCATCCTCCATCCATCATCTACATCCATCCATCCAGCCAGCCATCATCCATACATCCTCCATCCACCAATCCATCTTCCATCCATCCATTCATCATCCATCCATCCATCCATCCATCCATCCATCCATCCACCCACCCTCCATCCATCCATCATTCATCCATCCATTCATCATCCATCCATCCATCCATCCATCCATCCTCCATCCATCTATCATCTATCCATCTATCCATCCACATCCACATCCATCCAGCCATCATCCATCCATCCTCCATCCATCCATCCATCCATCCATCCGTCCGTCCATCTATCCACCATCCATCCATCCATCCATCCATCCATCATCCATCCATCATTTTTACCTGTTATTGCAGTTTTGTGGGGAAGCTGTTTATCTAAAGCAGTCGTTAGAAAAGAGGCAGGGAGCACCCTGGGCAGGTCTAGATATAAACAGAAATACAAAATGTTCAGCAAAATTATGCACTCAGTACTAAATATAGATGTTTACATAAATCTATCATTTGCAGACAACACAAACAGCAACAGGTGCAGTCACTAATGGTAAAGCTCAAGAGGAAAACCTGCAGGGTGAGGTCAGAGTGTAAATTTACACATTTTAAAAAAGGCAGTCTTTTAATTTAGGGGGGGGGGGGGTTGTTTGTTTTAGTCTGACACTTATTGCAGATTCATGATGGGAATTTGCACACGAGGAGTAGTTTTCCCAGATATTGTTGGCTTCACTCCAACTAATTTATTTTCCAGATCTTTGACAGTGCCAACAGTCTTTGTGAGCGGTTGGAAGACACTGGTTTTATGTTAAAGTTAATTACCCAAAAGGAGAGTTTTTGATAAATCTATTAGACAACAAGATGCTTGATCCCATTCCCTGTCAGTGTCAATAAATTAAAGTTGAACTTTGTTCAACTGCTGAAGATCTGAAAAGATTAAAACAAAGTTTCATTTCACCACAAGAAAGACATTTTTCAGCACGGTAGTTAACGTGTCTTCAACTTTCTGAATTTTTCTTTTGTCTCGCCAGGCTCATATGACAACTGCTGCCTTGGCTACGTTAAAGGGATTGGCAAATTTCCAAAGAAAAACATTGTGAGTTACAGGATGCAGGAAACAGATGGTGATTGCAACATCAGAGCTGTTGTGTGAGTACCAAACGTGATATCCTTCTCTTCACTGCCTCAAAAGTTTATTTGTATTCTTGCATTGTTATAACTGGCAGCTGCTGATGGAAAAAGCAATACCCCATGATCAAGAAAACTGGTCCAGATTTGAACAGTTAAATTAAAAAAAATGAAAAAAGGTAACCCTTGTTTTACATTGTTTCTGCTTTGTGTAGGTTCTCACTGAAGAAGAGACGTTTGCAGAAGAAGCAACTCACTATCTGTGCCAATCCAGCTGACAGTTGGGTGCATGTGATTATTGAAAAGATCGATTCAATAATGAGGCCCTAGGTGAAAAGTTGTCCAACATTCCCTCACATTAATGATCTTTAATGCCTTACAGACGTTCTCACTCATTTGTCTTCATAAAATCTGTCTTTGCAGACCTCTAAGGGGAGAAACCAGAGAGGAGGCGAGAGAAGAGGTTGCATTGTAATTCATCTTCTGTCAGATGGATTGTATTTCACTTGATTTGATCTTTCCTGTTTCCGACAGAGAATTCATATATGCAGTTCTTTATAGCACAAGCATTGTTAAACTATTAGCCAGTGTATTAAAAAAAACCCTCTTTATATCAGCCATTATGATGCAACTCACTTCTGTGATGTACAGAGCCTGCTAAGAATGAGCCGCTTTTTGGCAGCTTTAAAATGTGAGTAAATATGACTTTAATGTAAAAAACACCTTAGTAATAAGCTATTTTTTTATATATATATATACATATAAACCCCATCAAACTTCAATATTTTTGTATTAGCGCTTTGACTGTATTTATCTGTTTTTCCTACATCAAATAAAAAATAAATGCAAATAAAAACGCAATGTTCGTGACAGCATGATGACAACTGTTATACATTAATGCAGTCCTGATCTAATGAGGTCATTGTTGAAAAAAGTGAGAA
>NC_056500.1:22262290-22266176 GCF_014905685.2 Nematolebias whitei
ATATATATATATATATACACCTATATCTATATGTTTTTACTAACACAAAAATAGTGTTTAAATGTAACTCCCCTCAGTTCTGACTTGTGCATCTGTTTTTGAAGCACGGTTATACGTCTTCCTAAAATAATGCGATTTGAAAATAAATGATTTCCAACATAAACAAAGCATTTACAACTTTATTAATTTGTTGAAGTGACACATTTCCGCTGATTCAACTGAATCCTGTCATTTTCTTCCATCACCGTCACCTTGCGGCTTCATAGTAAACCTAACAAAAAACTAGATTAGGAAAGTACTGTAAATCCAGTGAAATGTCATGTGAAAATTGTAGATTTTTCTTATCACAAAAGCTCAAAACTGTCACAAAATATATACCCACACAAAAATATTTGTTTGTTAATTTAACAATTTACGTTAGTTTTGCTAGCACACAGCATTATGCTAGCTATATTTCCCTGGCCTCCATACATTAACCTTCTCTTCACACACCTGTATTAGTTTGTTAATTAGCACAACGTCGCTGCATTTAGCCTTCAGCTCATCAGTACACAGCCAAGATTCTTTTATTTTTATAGTTCTGTTGATTTCAATTTGTTGTGTGTTAATCTAATCAGAGTCTATGCTTTGCTTTCCCCCCGTATAACTTTTTATCTACCACTGCAACAGCCACTGGTTTTTTGTTGTTGCTGTTATTTGTGTTTCCCTGCCAGCCTTTCATCCTTCCTGCTCTGCATTTGGATACTTCTTTTTCTACCATGGATAGTGGAAACATTTACAGAAAAAATATGATTCATTACAACATAATATAATGATAGTACCATTATGTACCCTTTTTCTTCAGTGCTGCGTGTGGGGGTAAACTCACTAGCAATAGCCTTAAAGGGCGAATCCTATACGAAATAGAACAAAGCACAACTAGCTTTAAGCATAAACCTTTAATTTACCCATTAAGCATACAATGTAATTATGTAATAATGTAAGGGTACATAAATTGTACGGTCATGGTAAAAATAAAAAATGCATCAAACATATTGACCAGTTTTTTTCTTTGTGCCAGACTCAGGCAATGCAGAAAGAAAAACTTCTCCTGGTGAAGATGAAGAAAATTCAGTATCTAAGTGTTTTGGCTAACTTACAATTATGGACAGTTTACAAAACCAAGCTTGCTACTAAAGGTATGTGTTTCATAAGTACAAAGATAAATAATACACGTTTCTGCTCAAATAGCTAATATTAGCATCAAAGCATACAACGTTGGCTTCTCCAATTGCCTTTGTTATTTATATGATCAACTTTAAAGTCTGGCAGTAGGAATAAATCAGTTTGCCTTCTTTACACTAAATCTAGCTAATGTTCCTTTTTATTTTCTTCTTCAAACAGCTCAAACAACTGCTCCAAGATCATCAAGTGAATGTAACATATTTTAGCAATAAAATTATACAGATGTTCTTGTTGTTTTTCTCAGTATGTCCCTCCCATCACTCCATAGCCTTTCCTGTCTGTGAATAAATCACAATAAAACTTTACTTAGAGAATTAAACACAAGAATGAGCTGGAGACACAGTGTGTAAGAGTAAAGCATTGGTTACCCAGAGGTTCAAACAGAACAACATGAGAACCTGATTATATGACATAAATCAGGACAGTGGATACGGTCCTGCATCTGTTTCATGAACTGTGATCCAACACTGGGGTAGAAAAAAGATAGATACAGATGGCAAAAACAGGTTGTGAAGTGTCAAAACTAATCAGCCCCAAGCCTGATAGATACAAAAATGTTGCCACATCAAACTGCTGATATTTACATTAATAAGGATATGACTTTGTTGCAAATTACTCATGCATGTTTGATACTATATAACACTCAACACCAGAGACTTAAATATTCCTGTCACTCTTAAAAGAGGTTCAAGGTTCTTTATGTCATTTGCGTCACATGTGGTACATGAGGTAAGTAAGTAAGTGCTATATGTTGTCATCATTGTATGTTCTTCTAATACAATGATAAAATTGGTTCTCTGCATTTCACCCATCACACATGGGATGCACCCAGGTGGAGCAGTGGGCAGGTATTGAGCACCCATTGGGGATTAGCAGGGCTTAATTTGTAAATCAATCAATGCCGGAACGCAAATAGTGGGCGGGTCGAGTGGTGGGGTTTGGGGGTCCTCCCCTGGAAAATCTTGAATGTAGATGCCATTTTCTGCATTTTGTTGTATTTTAACGTGCATCTACATTTGTAAACACTCACAAACCCCCCTCTCCCTTACTTGATGGTTCTGAGCCGACTCTTCTCTGCTGAATTCACTGTCTGACTCCACATGTGAAACCTCCAGGTCATCTGTCTGTCGTCTGTTGTGTTTAAAATGAGTGTTTGTGTATTTATTTTCAGTTTACATATCAAATTTAAGTTATATTTGTTCAAGGCAGTCATATTTGTTCATAACTTCATTATTAATTCTGAGAGCTGATGGATCCAAGCAAACAGTTACCGGAACACACCCTATCAAAATAAAATAGTTCCCGGATTCTGTTCCAGCAGGATCCAGCTCAAATTAAGCTAAGGGGATTAGGTGTCTTGCTCAGAGACACCACGACATGTGGGAATGGCTGGGAGTCGAACCACGAGTCGGCCCCCGAGATAGAACAAAATTGTGTACTCAAGGTCCCAGTTACACCCAAAAAAAGCAAAAATATAAAGTACTTTGTATGAAAAATGCAACAGTATACAAGGATCTAAGATATATACTAAACAATAATATTGTAAAATGGTGTATTAAACAGCAGCCTGAACATGAGTCTGTTGTGAGCAGATAGGTATGAAAACAGCACCTTAAAGGCAAGAAAACAGCAGCATGGATAATCAGCAGCATGAATAATCAGCAGCACAGATAAAGTGACAAATCTCCAATTAAACTGACAATACAGTGATTTGTCTGGTTAGGGATTAATGAGTCTAACAGTTTCAGGGTAGAAGCTGTTCCTCAGTCTAGTGGTTCTACACTTAATGCTCCTTAACCTCCTTCCTGAGGGGAGCAGGGCAAAAAGTGTGTGTGCTGGGTGAGTGGGATCCTTCATGATGCAGGTGGCCCTCTTCCTGCATCTGGAGGTGTAGATGTCTGATGATGGAGAGACTGACTCCAACAGACTTCTGTGCAGCCTTCACCACTCTCTGCAAAGCTGTTCTTTCTGCAGCTGTGCAGCCTCCATGCCACATGTTGATGCTGGAGCACAGGATGCTCTCCACTGCACACCTGTAGAAGGAGGTGAGGACTGAGCTTCCCAGACCAGCTCACCTCAGCTGCCTGAGGAAGTAGAGTCTCTGATGAGCTTTCTTGATCAGGCTGTGAGGGGCCACTGAAAATCCTGGGGTGGCACACCAAAACCAAGAGAAGCAATTCAGGATATTTGTTATGTTGTTCTTATATAAATAGGTTGTTGGACAAATACAGCAAAACCAGTTAGATAATCACCTCTAATACAATGACAACCAAGTTTTTAAAGATGGTCATTGACCCCTCTATCTTCTTTTATAAATTATGCCTAATCATATTTATTTTTTCTTTTTAACCCCAGGAGCATGTTACCAACATGTGACAAGTTTAAGTTTTCAGAGAATGAAAATGTCAAAAACCAAACAACAAAAAAAGATCTTGTCCACAACTTTTGACTGCAATTGATTCTAATTTAATGCTGCTGATGGACAAAGGCAAGATTTTTATTCTCCTTTGGATTTTTCATGTTGGACTGACACAAGAAATTTACATTTTAAGTTAGTTTAGATTAATAAAAAATACTGTTGTGTTTGCTAATTCATCAGCTAAACAATATACATTAGACAATCTTGACACAGGTATGTAACATAAACTTCAAATTATATATA
>NC_056500.1:22266276-22267606 GCF_014905685.2 Nematolebias whitei
TATATATTCTTCTTTCAGCTGCTCTCTTCTTCAGGGAACTAGCGAACTAAGTCGCACGAAGACTTGGCAATTATTTTTATACTGTGTGGAGCAGAGAGCTGCCATCCAGAGTGCCCAGGGGAGCAGATGGTGGGTGGTTAAGGGCCTTGCTCAAGGGCCCAGAGTTGGGCAAATGAGGGTGGAGGCAGGTGTGGGTGATTCACCTATCCTACCCTCATTTTGATGTTGTCATTACCAGGAGTTGAATCAGCTTGCGATCTTCCAATAACAGGCCCACCTTCTCTAACCTCTGCGCCACCACTCACCGTTGATGGAAAAAAAAACTTATTCTTAAATTCCTAAACTGATCATTGGATTTTATGTGGATGCCTTCAGGTTGGAATTTCCCCTTTTCACCGTTTGGCTCTCTGTCCTGAGAGGAGAAAATGCACTGGAGGAGGAAAGAGGAATTTAAAGCCTGCAACAAAACAAATGGAGCTTGGCATCCTTAGCGAGAAAACAAGCAGGGAGAAACTAGGGAGAGGTGGGATGAATGTGCAAGAAGAACGAGGAAGAAGAAGAAGAGAGTTGAGCGTGAGAATGACTGAGGATGGATAAACAGAGGGTGGGAGGGGAGGACGGTAGGACAGAAAACGAGAGGTGGTGGAAGTGAGTGAGAGATTGGCAGGGAGGTATAAAGAGGAGGGGAGTAATCTACGAGAGGCAGCCATAGAGAGGGAGAGGTGACAGAGTAGATCATCTTCTCTTCCCTGCCAGTGCCATCATGTTCATCCTGCAGATGTTGACTGTTCTCTGTCTCACTGCTGTCTTCCTGGCATCTGTGGAAGGTAGGGCACAGCTGTTGTTGTTATCGAATATCTTTGTGTGTTGAATGGATTGCATGCACCCTGCAGCTGGATGGTGTAGCAAAAGGAGCCGTGGCGAAGGCGAAAAAGAAAAGAAGAGGGAAAGAGGACTAGCAGCAGCAGGGATGGAGGCATGGATGTAAACAGTGGGGAAAGAGGGAGGAAAAGCTTTTGAAATCACACCACACTCATGCAGAGAGACAGGACCTGTGTCAGTCTGTGCAACGCTTTCTGTTTATAGTGACAGCATGGGTGATTCTGCATCATCCATGGCACAACCAAACAGCTCCGCTTGAGTTGTTTTAGAGCTCTCATTTCTTATACACTGAGATTTGTTCATACGTTGGCTTTGAATGAGGCAACATCATGGCAAAGCGTCCACACAAACACACACTCCTCCTTTCCTCATCTCTTCCTCTCGTTTCACAGGCATGCTAGTTGTGGAAAATAAATAATTGTTCTAAACTTTAAAAAACAACTCTTAA
>NC_056500.1:22267706-22273072 GCF_014905685.2 Nematolebias whitei
TTGTGGAAAATAAATAATTGTTCTAAACTTTAAAAAACAACTCTTAAAAGAAAACCAGAGACATTTCTCTTTTAGCTCAAAACGGAGCGCGAGGTTTATTCTTTCTGCAGAAAGGAGTTGCTGTCTGCGTGAAGTCAGAACACAACACAGCGCACTGGATTCTTAAAGAGACAGTACATATTATTTATACATGTTTCGTGCGTCACAATAAAATTCTATCATAATGGGGAGGATAAGTTCCTCAGGTTGACACTATACACAAGTTCTTGTTATCAGTACGAGATGATGTTATTCTTCTTGTTGAAGCCGTGTTCTGTAACAAGTCTTCTATCCATGTGACTAGAACATTCTGAAAAACATTGTGGATCTGGTATTTTTTAATTAGATTTGTAACAGTCTTTTTTTCATGAGCTAGAACATTCTGAAAAAGAAAAACATTTTGATACGAAAAGCGTAAAGTTCTGTATCTTTGCCTCTTCTGCGGGTGGTGGAATACAAGGACGTTTGCAGGAGCAGGACAAAAGTTCACATTTACAAGAGTTTACCAGAGTTCACATACACACACCAACTTTGAAAGTCTGCAGAATGAGCATGGATTAAATAATATTTAAACAATACATGTTAGTTTATAAATTTTTTCACATAGTATGTTTCTTAACACTGTAACTGATCTATTCTCGTATTTATATAACCATGTGTACCATGCACACACACAAAAAATATGTGGAGAATGTGCAGGACAGAAAACGTTTCCTGCTTTCAAACACCTACAGAATTAATTGTTGGGTAATTTAATTATCCTATCATCAACTCCTTAAATAAATAAGCCACACAGGAAAGGAGATCTTTATCACCCAGGTTTAATCTTGCAAGAGCAGCGATGAAAAAACAAGCATCAAGCTCTTACATGACACTTCGTCTAACAAGATCTGCTCATAGAGAAAGCGTTAACCAAAGCTTAAATACTCATTATCAGACAGAGGCGAGGTCAAGACAACTCTGCTTCACAGCTTAGGGCCTTGAGTTCATCAGGTGACTGGCTTCATGTTTCTGCAGGCTCCACTTTGCAAAGACAAAACATCTCTTAACGCGCACACGGTTTATATAACATTTGACATTAGTAAGTGAAAAACATCCATGACCTTTACATACCCATCATTAATGGTGAATATGAAAATACAATATTTGTACAGCTCATGTCAAGGTTCTTTCTGGTGATGCACAATACTGTTAAAAACTTTAGTGGCTTTTTTTTTATTTGACACGTGCTTTTAAACTTGAGCTAAACCCATTCATTTTAGAAATAAGGAGTAATGGCCCAGCATAGTTAAAAAATTAGAATGCCTTCTGACACTTTTTGTTTTGGTTTACTTTGCAGCTAAAGGCGTGCAGATGCAGAGGGATGTCCAGTGCTGCATGTTGTACTCCCAGGGCAAGGTGCGTACCAAGGATGTGCTGCGGTTTGAGGTGCAGACCGAGGGGCCTGACTGCAGTATACAAGCCATCATGCAAGTATTTCAACCATCCACTCCCAGAGCTTAAGGGCAATTTGCAGGAATGTAAAATATGTCTCTTGTTATTGGAGGGCAGAGCAGGGCTCGGAGGCATTGTCATCTGTCCAGGTTAAGTTGTTAATGCAGAGCTTGGTGCTGTGAGTGCCAGGAAAATAAGAAAGGAAATATGTGGGAACATCACGCCAACTGAAGATACCTTGCAAGCAGCATCAGCAGTCAGTCAGAACAGCGAGGTTTGGTTAAATAAACTGCATTGTGGTATCGATTGTTTCCAGCAGCTCTGAGAAACTGATGTAGCAAGACATTTTTCACACGATCCAATTCACACAAACACTGAATTTTTCTTTGCTACATTTAAAATTTGTTTGAGCTTCTTCTGCTTTATTCAGTTTTGATTGCCGTTCATATTAATATTACCAGTATATTCTTGCATTGAACAACACCTGAGAGACATGTTTGTGATGCAACACCATTAAACATTCTCATTTTCCTCCAATGGGCCCTTAAATCCTCATTCTGTGCTGAGTAAAATAAATGCAAACTGTTTATCTTCTATTTATAGTCTTTACACAAAGAAGGCAGTGAAGTGCGCAGACCCCAGAGATCGGAAGGTGAAGAGGTTGGTGAGGAAGCTCCAGCAGAGACAAATCAAGGCGATGATGTGGCTCTTTCCTCGTGATAACCTGCCCGTCATGTCAGAGGTCAGCATGGAGCCACCGAACGGCTGCTTTACTGTAAACTGGATCTAATTAAGCACCAGATTCATCGTTCTTGCCTGTGTCGATGGCCTGCAGGTTATAGAGACGTGAAAATGTTTTTATTATATCACCTTAATGTCTGCTTAATTGGATGGTTCAGGTCTTTGAGGTGGGGCTCTATGGAAAACCTATGAACAATGAATATCTTACCTGTTGTAGATAGATTTTAGAACAACTTAATTTCAAACAAACAAAGTTTGATTTCAACTAGTTTGACAAGCTAATGGCTATTCTAATCTGAGCCAAGACCAAAGTGGATTGATGCTTTTACAAAGACTTTAATCTCAGAAATGTTAAAGTGGTTTATGCAAACACTATTTTATAATGCTTTAAATCAGTTTTGCATTACATGGTCATTTGCATACCATTCCAGGATTAATTGCAAGCTACTTGTTAGCACTTTCAGTGCAGACTACGACGCATCCTAACCATGCAATATAACAATAAATGGAAAATAAAGGTTGATAAAACTGTGCTTGAATGAACTGCTATGAATTTATTCATGTTCTTTTTAGCTTGGAGTCGTTTTATGATAACATCATTCTGCTAGTCAACTCAGACTAGCCATTATCTTGATCTGGTCAGTTAATAAGTGTATTACGAAGAGAGCAATTTTAATTGTTGTTTGATTAATTAAGAATGTTTTAAATTCTGCAAGAAATCCTCACTGATTTTAACTTTATGTCAAACATGATTACATGAAGCGTGCTTTAACAATATCGAAACGCAGCAGACGTAGGGGAAGCAGAGGTTTAATTAAGTAGGACTTGACACATTTTTACTTTTGTATTTTCCATCCATTAGGACAAAAAAGACAACTGGGCGGTTCTCAATGTGCAGTGATGAACTCCATCGAAAACTCATAGTCAAACGTAAGTTCCAGCTACTTTTTTAAAGGTAACTTCTGTGAATTGAATGCTCTAGCAGTGAGTCCAAGTATTTATCAAATTGTCTGATCCTATGTTTTTGTGCTTCTCCCACTTTTCTACAGGCCAAGTGAACTTCCAGCAGCTCGTTGTCTTTTCCTCTGCGACGCTTGCTGACAATCCAGTCATCTCGTGTCTCTTTATTTGTCTCCTTGGGACCATATGGGCAGCAATACATATTCAAACGGCTTTAGATATTTAAAAAAAACATGAGCTGTGCAACATGTGGCTGGAACTCTCCCTCCAAGGAGGAATGTTATTTGTAAGATAAGCTGAAGTGATTTTTTTTTTAATGGCTTGTACTGTTATTCGGCAGAGTCTGCCTGAAAGTATCACCTTCTAATCTAAAGTATTGTTAATACTCGTGGCTGATGTGAGATCAGTGAAACAGTTGTACTAAAATCAGCATTGATATTCATATAATATATATCAACAAGATATTCTGTGCATATTTGTGACATGTAAACCTTACAAATGTAATGATGCGTCCAAGTATAGCTGTGTGGTTTAGTCACATTCAGCTGAATGGGCAAAAGATTAGGAAACACGTTTTTAATAATAACTTGCACTTTGTTGTTTTCCTTTCTAGTTATTTATATTGAGGTTGAAAACTTATTTCAGGCTTTATTTTATATTTTTAAATTAACGTGACTTAAGATTTCAATTCAACCTTTTGTTCATCCTGTTTCATCCACTTGCCGTTCTGACCGTTTATAAACGAGTAAAATGAGGATCTTGGGCATCAGCGACAAACTTAAACGTCATTTTCTGGTCCACATTTGTCTTTTTCACTAAGTCAAACTCAACTATGCCAAAGTTTTCATGAGTCATTTAATGGGGCCTATTTGTGTGTGAACTGCACAAGCATTGTGTTGTAGAGGAATGAACTGTGTCTCCAGTGAAATATTTTATAAATTAATCTGAAATGACAACTGCAACAGTTTCAGTCTGTTTTTTCCTGTCTCATATTCGTATGTTGCGTGAATTATTTATTTTTTCTTATTGAGCTGTAACGCTGATGATGTGACTCAGAATATGGGCAACATTAAGTACATTTGGACCAGACTGAGCAGTTCTTAATATATTTACGGTACAGGATTTTCCTCTTGTATTTGTTTTGCACTCAGGATTACTTGGACAGCAGAACAGCAAAGAAACTAATAATGCACAAGTAAAAAATCTTGGTAGAGTCGTGTCAGATTTATCCTCAAGATTGCTCCTCATGTCAGCTGCTTAAAGATTATATTTTAAATCTAATTTAAAAATTGCTATTAGACAATTTTGATGTTGAGCTAATGTGGAGCTAAAGTCAACTAATCACCCGACACCTGCTTTGTCTGGACCAAACCCTACAAGTTCTTGTCTTGTCTGGAAAAACTTTGACTCTGCAGAAGCTAAAACAAACAAAATGGTTGTTGTGGTGAGGACTTACACCAAAATGATATAAATACTTGTGTAAAGGTTCTAAACGATTAAATATTTAGATCTCTGCCACAAAGACCAAGGCTGACATCTCCCGTTAGATTTTTCAAAACTTTTCTTGCAGTTTAATTTTCCCCAGAGGTTAAACCCTGACCCTGAGTCTGATGATTCTTGTGAAACATCCTCACTGAAGAGATCAGAACTTAAGAACAACCTTAAGTTCGACCTCACACAATAACCTGGTGGTTATATTTTCAGTGTTTATGGTAATGACCTGCAATTTAATTTTACCTTTAATTTGTTTAAAGTTGTTCAAATAATGTCAGCACGGTGGCGCAGTTGGTAGAGCTGCTGCCTCTCAGCAAGCAGGTTACACTGGTTCAAACCCTGGTTCGGGGGCCTTTCTCGTGGAGTTTGCATATTTTCTCTGTGCATGCGTGGGTTTTCTCCGGTTTCCTCCCACAGACCAAAAACACGCACATTAGGCTGATTGGTGACTCAAAATTGTCCCTAGGTGTGAGAGAGAGAGTGAATGGTTGTTTGTCTCATTTGTCTCTACGTGTCCTGTGATGGACTGGAGACGTGTCCCCCGCCTCTCGCACAGTGATGGCTGGATATGAGTACCAACGACCCCCGTGACTCAAAATGGAAGAAGCGGGTAAAAGATAATGAATGGATGGATGGATTTTGGTGCAAATAAATTTAGAAACCTCAGAAACAAATATTAGTGTGTGTGTGGGGGGGGG
>NC_056500.1:22273172-22276780 GCF_014905685.2 Nematolebias whitei
AGTGACTGTCTGTCCTGTTATGAAAGGCTCTTCAGACAGAAACAAATCCAGTTTCACTGCTGTGGTCTCTGGTTTTTAGTTTTAAGTGGGTGGAAGACAAAACAGCTTCTAAACTTTTCACATCGATCTTAAAACAACTATCAAATACCTGCTGGCAATAAAGAGTATTATTTTAAATGTGTTTTTAATGATAATAAGAACACTCTTCACAACTTTGACTTTACAGCAGTCTGCATATAATAAAACTTTGGATTAATTTATTCAGACTGCACAAGAGTCAGTAAAATATTCCTTAAACAAATTAATCTCACTTGTTTCGTCACTCAAAGGCAAACTTATTTAAGCTTCAAATAATTTTGAGCTTCATCTACAGTAGAGTTTAGTGGATGAACATCAAAGGAGGAATATGATTATGTACAGTAAAACTTTTCACTTATTTTTGACGTTTATGTATTTTGCCTCCAAAGCTTTTGCTTGAATTTTTATTCATTTTCTATCTACCCGACCATTTATATCTGTCTTTTAAGACACTTAACATCTGAATTAAAACAATTTTTTTAATTCAGATGTTAAGTATATATATATATATATATATATATATATATATATATATAAACTCAAGGGATGAACTATTGTTGTGTTGACAATTAACAAACAACGTAGCCAAAACTATTTTGTATTAGATCTTTATCAATAAACTGGTTAAAACTGATACCAGCTAGGTAGTTAGTAACTTCCAAAAGTAGCTTTTCTGTTCTGGGTGGTGGAGAACTGGTGTTTTTCTCCAGCAGTTACTGTGCCAGAGGTTTAGGGTTAAAGGTGTACCCTGCAGGATACAAGTTCATCACAGGGCCAGAGACAACCAGCCATTCACGCTCACACACCAAGGGACATATGAGAGTTATCAAGAACTTAAAATGCAGGTCATTGGTATAACAAGAGTACCTGGAGAAAATCCATGTGTGCATGTGGAAAACATGCAAACTTCAGACAGAAAGGCTGGGAGACAAACCTGTGTCTTTCTTGCAGCGAGGCAGCAATCCTTACTACTTCATCACCAACTCAATAACTGTAAATTTTACCAGTAACTTGTCTCAAAGGCACAAGTTGTTTCATTTTCTTTCGTTGAATCCAGTGGTGATTTTTGCCTCTTTTGGGGGGGTGCTCAATCACCCTTAAATTTTATCTCAGCACCCCTGAAAAATCATTAGGATTTTGTAAGGAAACTCAGTTCTCAAACCTTAGATTCACCAAAATATTGAATAAATTTGGAATAAATATGGAATAAATGATGACACTCAAACTGGCCAGTAAAATCTTTTGGTATTTTGCAAGGGTCAGATCCACGTCATCTGTCAATCAATCCAGAATAGATTTATCAGCAACTGACCAATCAGCGATTTCAATTTGTCCTGAAGTGAAACACCTCTTACCTGCAGAGCTGCACCCCCTTTTTCTCTGACAACATTTTCCGGGTTTTGCAATTCGAACGTTTTGTGGTCAGAGGGATTTCGTGACAAACCATCAGAAAAATGGTTAAACATTGTCAGTGGAGAACATTGAATTCAGACAGTGTTACCTCAAGTGTTAAGAGGGTGGAATACAGTTTACTGCATTTCCAAAACATTAACTGAGTTTGGAAAAATGTAAAATATGGATAAAGCCCTGTGGCCGACCTCATGAGCAGCTGAATACAACAGTGATGAACAGGAAGTACCACATGTTCATCTGTACGAAGGTAACTGCAGGTAAATCCTCCATTTTCTGTCATTGTATGCTTAATGGTTAAATTAAAGGTTAATGTTTAAAGCTAGTTGTGCTTTGTTTTGTGTGTTTTGTATGTATACACACACACACACACACACACACACATATATATGTTTATATGTTGTAACTTCTGGTTGCATGAGTTTAGTCTTTGTTTGTTATAATCAGTTAACACCAAACTGATTTCGTACAAAGGGTTTATTAGGTTGTGTAATGTAAAGCAGAGCGCTACGTCAGTAGCATCTTAGCTATTGTGTCTGTATTGCGCGCCGCTAGCTTAGTGCTACTTCTTGTTTTGTCATGTTCTTTAAAATAGTTACTGAATCAATTGTTTACTTTTGTAGACGTAGATGTTAAAAAAACCTGAAAAATACACCAGGATGCTGGAAATGGCATCTACTTTATTCAAAAATTCCTGGGGGAGGACCCCCAGACCCCCCACCAATGTGTCTCCTACCCCAATTGTTAATGGCCACTGCGTTGTTCAAGCCAAGAGCCATTATCAGCACTGGGGCTAAGTGGCCCTAAAGGTCAGATTCTACAATTGCCCCTGCTTGAATCAATGAAAAATGTCAAATATAGCACAGTTGGATATAGAAATTTGTATTTTAGTACCAGCAGAGTTATTTCAATCAACCTTTATTTATACAGGTAAATCCCATTGAGCCTCGAGGACTCATTTACAAGAAAGACCTGATTTCAACAAAGAAAGATGACAACAATGGACAAAAAATTTGTATTATAACATGTATTTGTAAAGAGTGATGAGCTGAAAATGTTACATACTGCACTACAGATGAACAACTGAAGGGGGATGCATCACCAGTCTTTGCTGGATTTTTGTTCTGTTTCTTAAGGACTTTCAGATACTGTTTGCTAGTTCATTTATGACACTTATCTTGTCCTCTATATGTCAACTTTCCTCATTTTTAAACCAACATTGGAAAATATGCTGTGATGTTCCTGTAGTAGACTTCCCACCCAAAAACCTTCAAACCTTCAGAAAGCCTGAGGAAGAACGACTTTAAGATTATTAAGAAGTCTGGCTCCTTGGAAGCAACAGTTAAAGATCCTAAAGGTGGTTATTAATATGCACTAAAACAAATAAGTGCCACACAACAATACCTTTACAATTTACAGTATATGCTTTTATGTCTGTCACAAATTGCTAACATCTTTCTTATTTTGTGAAATGTCAATGTTTTTACAAGTTGGTTCATGTATTTATTTATTTATTAATTGAGTGTTTCCTTCTGGGTTGAGAAAACCTCCTGGCCTTTTGAACTAAATGAATCATGTAAAGTCTTTCTGTCATGGATGAAAAATCCACTGTAACAAAGAAAAAAGAAAAAAAAAATCTCAGAATTAGTTTCGAAGCTTTGTTTCTTTTACAGGACAATTGATTTTTAAATTATAAAGTAAATTGTAAATGGACCTAGTATAGCACCTTCGAGATACTTAAAGTACTTTACACTACAATCTGTGCCCTCATTTACCCATTCATACAGCTCTCTATTATGTCTCCACAAAGACTAATCAGTGCTTTAAATCACATTCAGACACTGCTGGGACACACACTGGAGGCAATGAGGGGTTCAGTGTCTTGCCCAGGGACACTTCAGCATGTGACTGCTGGTGGAATCAAACCCCCAACTCTCCCATTGGAGAATGACTGCTCTAACCACTCAGCCACAGCTGTTCCAAAGTAAAGTAGCATTTATATTCATGAAGGACTAACAAAGAACATATCACAGGACACTGAATATTTACAATGCTTTGGGTACATTTAGCTGATATCATTGCTTACTAAAGATTTTAGCTGATATTATCATTGCTTACTA
>NC_056500.1:22276790-22298534 GCF_014905685.2 Nematolebias whitei
ATTTTAGCTGATATTATCATTGCTTACTAAAGATTTTAGCTGATATTGTCATTGCTTACTAAAGATTTTAGCTGATGTTATCATTGCTTACTAAAGACTTTAGCTGATATTATCATTGCTTACTAAAGATTTTAGCTGATATTATAATTGCTTACTAAAGATTTTAGCTGATATTATCATTGCTTACTAAAGATTTTAGCTGATATTATCATTGCTTACTAAAGATTTTAGCTGTGGGTCTTTTAAAAATGAACATTTTCACATGGTGGTATTTGGGCTTTTGAATTATCCAAATAGTTCTTCCACATTTAGTAATCAAAAACTAAACCAAACTAAAAAAAAAAAATATCAAAAACAGATCAGTAAAAAAAGTGCTTTAAGTGCGCCTTAAGAGATTTGCCCCTGTAAGGTTTAACATTTTTCTCCATTATTTTTCATCTTGCAGCTTCTCGGAAATCTGGATGCTGCTAACATTTTCTGCATCCAACAGATTTATTGGAACATGATGGATGTGTTGTGAAATGTCCTCAGACATCATCAACAGCGAAGTCTAAAGTTTAAGATGTGCATTGTGTAAGCATCATTACTGTCGCAGTTAGAAGCAGTTTTGTCCTCTAAATTCTCCTTTGTGTTAAGAAAATAGAAAAACTGATCAAACTGAAAACTGCAGCTGCTTTTGAGGCAGAACTTAACCAACAGCCACCACAACTTAATCTTCATGTTTTGTTTCAAATGTATGCAACACTTGTGCTGAAACATCTAACAAATATCGACTTTAGATGCTGCTACTTATTAAACTTAAAAAAAAAAAAAAAACAGGAATTAAGAAAGTAATATTTTTTCCAGAAATTACCCCATTTTTTTTCTGTGGCTGATTTATCATCAGTTCTGTTTATTTTCATCTGGACAGAGTTTGAGAAACACTTCCCTGCTGTTGTTTTGTCCTTCGTGTTGGAACAAAACACAAAGGACAAAAATGCCAAATGTTAAAAGTCAAGCATTTGTTCTTGGACATTTTTACTAGAGTATGTATCATTTAAAATAAATTGTCTAAAATTAGAGGGTAATGTCGAGTAAAGACAAATACAATTTGCCTTACATCTTAAAACCTTGGGTAGTAATGTTTGGCATATTGATAAATGTGTTCATAACACAAAAAATGACAAATGAATACTTTAAAAAAGTGCAGTGTCTTCAGAGTTCACCTTGTGTTAGTTTATTTATCAGCTGTCCTGCCAAAACTACCAGTTCAGTGAGAGGACTAACTGCTGGTAATTTTACTCAGGGATGCCTTCAAATGTTTAATCCTGAAAAGCCAAATAAATAAATAAATGTGCATTATGAGTCTCAGTTTCCCCTTCATGTAAATCCATGAGTTCAGTTCAGGTTACATGTTTCAGCATCAGAGTGAAAACGAAGAAAAGTTCAAGCCAGGACAACTTTTGGTGCCGAACAGTGAACCAGACTAAAACTTAACATCACTATTGTCTCAGATAAGAAAATCCAAAAACAGACAAAACACTTACCATGTCATATTGCATCAGAGTGTTGGCGTGACGAACAACAACTCAGAAAATGTTGGGAAGAAGCAGCTTCTGAAAGAATGAATGAATGTTTGTCTCATGTTTAGTTCTGCTGCTCAAAGTTGTAAATGAGATGTGCAGTGCTAAAGGATGGACTCCATATTGGAAAATGTCATGTAACCCTGTTGATGGGCAGTAATAGTTGTTAATTACTTTTTCCCATGGTCTTAACATGGCCCACCTGCTTCCAGCTTGATTCTTAGGACCTGCTCCACCAAGGCTCAAATCAAACTGAACTGGGTTTGACTCCAGTTTTGAATGGACATAAGTCAATCATGAGAACATCTCCTTCACAAGAAGCAAAGCCACCACTGTTAAAAACTTGCATCTGCAGCATTTACTTAAGTATTTATGTTTAAAAATGTAGATCTATCAAAATGGCAAATGCAAACCAACCCCTGAGACTTTGAGGAGAGGCAGATGTTTTTGTGCTCGTTGGCTGATGACAGAATTCAGATTTTTCAGTTTGTGACTTTATTTCATGTATTTCCCCATCGCTGTGTTACGTAGATTACTGTAAAGTTTAGGGCGGCCGCTCTATGACGATCCACGCATAGACAGCACTCAAGTAATAGTGACAACCACCGGCACATACTGTAAGGACACGTGTAGAGTTGAAGCCAGTCGTGGTGAGACTGGACGAAGGAAAAATGCTGTAAGGCTGATGTTTTCCACCTTGGCATTGGGACAACACACACCTGCATGCTACAGACTAATAAAATGCTAAAACCAGCGTTCATAGAGGTGGTCACACTTTCTGATTATAATTTAATTAAGATTTGAGTTAATTAAAGGTTAATTAAGTGTTTTCAGTCAGCAGCACATGGCTGTTACTAAAATGCTATGGAAGCCTCTTCAATGGACTTAGTATTCAACAAACTGCTTTCAATTTTGGTTTTATTTTGTTTAATAAATACAAAGTAATTACATAATGGAATAAGTTGTATTTTTGCACTTTGTTCATTTTATCTTTATTTATACAGGTAGTCTCTCTGAGTCACAAGGGCTCATTTTCAAGAGAACCCTGTTTCTGGGAGCAGGTGGTGGGGGTTAAAGGCCTTGCCCAAGGACCCAGGGTGAGGCAAATGACGGTGGAGGCAGGTGTGGGTGCTTCACCCATCCCACCCACATTTTGATGTTGTTGATCAGGGGAGTCGAACCGGCGACCTTCCAATCACAGGCCCACCTTCTTTAACCTCTTCACCACCACACCACCAATTTAGACTTTTGTTGGATGTAACTGGGACCCTGTGTACACAGTTTCATTCCTCCACATGTACCACATATGGTGCGAATGACAATAAATAAACCTTGACCTTGAGATTAAATTTGAGAACCTGCAAAGATCAACATATGTTTTAACATGTCCTGATACGTAAAACCCTGCTGGAAGAGAGTGAACTTTCTTTTTCCCTTGACTTTAGTAGAATTATTTCTAAATGCCCGATTTTGAAGCTTTAAAGCAAAAATAAATAAATAAATAAATGTTTTGAGCTCACTTTCGGAATGAAGGGGGTCTGTAAATATTTCTTTAATTAATTTTTTCAAGGGAATTTATGACCTAATATGGAAATGTTTGGAGAGTTGACACTGCACTTTCGAAAATGTTTTTCATCCAGTTTAAAATCCCATCTAACTCCCTCACCGAAACGGATGATGCCTAAATAAGGCAACGGAAAATTTCACAATCAGCACAACCTTGTTTTTATGATCTGAGAAGATTTGTCATTCATCCAGAGTCCAAAGCTGCTCCTTCACTGCCAAACACAATTACCAACAAATACGACTTGTTCAGATTATGTCTTGGCTCAGTGCGTAAATGCCAGATGGAAAAATACAGACAAAGCAAAGTGTTGTGAATGTGTGTTAAAATAAAATAAGGTAAGAAAAGCAGAGAACAATTTTTATTTTCATCTTTTTATTTCCAAATGCTTCAAAAAAGTGACATTTCAAAATCATTTTCTCATATTTGATTGTATTTTTTTTTTTTGCCTAATTGTCATAACTATCTTACATTTATTGCCCCATGTGAATTTTTTTTTTTTTGGCGCTGTAGACAATCTTTTAACTTTTTTTGATGTCCTGTAAAACATTATTGATGGCATTATCACCAAGTTTTAACAATCGTTCTGTAAACGGCTCTGCAGTTTTCTCAGATAGCATTGAGCAAGAACAGGCTTCCTAAATAAACAGCAGTCCTAAATCTCTTTTTGGCACTTATTTGAACACTGATACTATCTAAACGTTGGCCCAATACGATGTGCGCATATTCATGTGTGAACAAGCAGCAGGTTGAAGGTTTTTTTTTTTCATTTCATTGCGAAATAAAAACCCACGAAGGATTGCATGAGAACAGAGAAGGTGCATCAAAACACTGGCAGAACAGGCAAAACACATGAAGGTGATGATAATAGGCAGAGCAGGACTCCTGAATTAGAAACCATGGGAAACCATGAAGGCAGATGAAAATTAAAGAGATATTTTAATGGGAAAAGGTGAGCTTTTAAAGTTTGAGTGCACATTCAGGAGGAAATAACTTCTGATGAATTCCGAAATACATATTCCATGTACAATGCATTATCCTACAATGTCAGCATTTTTTTTTTTTTACAAAAAATGCTTGAAGTCATTTCAAAATCTGTTTCTGAGCACTATGAAGAGTCACAGGTTTCATTGGTCTTCCACTTTTGCAGGCAAAAAAACAAAAAAACAAAAAAGGAAATATTCACCACGCTAAAGAAAACTCTTGGTAACAAATATTTTTAAAGCTTTTTAATAAATTAATCTTTTTTCAGGCATTAAAAACAGAACATCAATTAGAAACCAGTCTTTGTTACCAAGATTTTACCTTGAAACAAAAAAAACCCCATCAAGTTTAAAATCATTGTTTGTGAAGTATTTCAAACAGCTCTTGTATTTTAAATTCAAAATAATGCTTTCAAAATGGCTCGTTTTACATTTTATTAATCCTTGATTTGATTTATTTGCAAGTACTTTTCTCTCATGTTCTCATTGTGTCCCTGATTAGGATTACCTGTGGTCCTGGATTACCTCAGAGGGGTTTAGGTTTTAACTAAGAGGGATTGGAAGATGCTGATGGCCGTTCAGAGATGATGTTCTGTGTCAGTAAGCTTGCTGTAATCAGAACAGCAAGTTATTACTTAAGAGACCTCATCCTTCACGTGTGGGACATTTTGATCTACGCGTGACATACTGATATATAAAAGAGTCCTAAGTGACTAATAATAAGAAGTCCTTTACAATTCATTTCTGTTACAATATGACACAGACAGTGGTGGGTACGTGTTTGCCAACAGATGCTTCGGACCACTTGTTCAGGCTCTCGTAGTCCTCAGGGTGAAGTGATGAATATCCTACAGCCTCCACTAACCTCCTCTTCTGGGCCCGATGGAGGAGGATCCTGTAGGTCCCTGTCAATGGGCTTCTACAGTCTAAACTGAGATTATTCTGTAAATGGGATTTTGAAATGCCTAAAGCAGACATGCAGTTCTTCACTTCTTGTTCTTCTACACTGAGAGACTGGTTGATCTGAGCAAAGTGGACTGGAGATGAAGGTAAACAGACATATGGTTGAGGGTACTCAATCCCCTTCAGCCAAGCACTGTTTGTAATCTGAGAGATCAAGGTGCGGTCAACAGGCACAATCCGTAGCATTCCCTTAATGACGAGCTGACACGGGTCAGGCACATAAGCAGGGATGCTGTAAGCCCCCTGCAAGATGCAGCGCTTCAGCCTCCCCAGGTTTTCTCCGAAGAAGGGTAAAGTCGCCGTCACCATAAAGTACAAAAGAATTCCTAAAGCCCAGATGTCTGAGTACTGTCCGAGGTAACCGCTCTGTTTAAAAAGTTCAGGAGCAGCGTAAGGTGGAGAGCCACAAAAACTTGTGAGAAGCTCATTTGGGCCACAACTGGTGCTGAAGCCGAAGTCTCCTACTTTGATGCAGTAACTCGTGGTGAAGAAGATGTTCTCCGCTTTAAGGTCTCTGTGGACAATGTTACAGTCGTGCTGGGAAAAAAGAAGCAAAAAGAATAGTTTTAAATAAGACTTTAAAGATTTTACACAAAAGCCTTTGTGTTATAAACCTCACCCAATAAAAACTCCCTACAGTAAACTGAGCCTTGACAAGTTAAAGTCTTTGCTGTGAACACAAAATCAGAACTAATTTATCTTTTTGGGTTTGATTTTTAATGACATCTGGTGGCAAACTTGCAGACTTCAACTTATAAAACATTCTCCACAACACCCATCTTTTAATATGGGAATCAACTGTGGCCACTGTATTTTTGGGGTGCAACACATCAGATGTTGTTTTATGGTTTGCTCCATCAACCCAGCACAGTTACTTACACAAGATAAGATAAGATAAGATAAGATAAGATAAGATAAGATAAGATGAGATAGAACTTTATTGATACCACAGGAAATTGTTGTGCCAGAGTTTCAGTACAAAGAACATACACAAGGAATCACACTAAAATATAATAACAGAGAATATAAAAATACCAGCAATTAAGATCTAAACAGGTCAGGTGTAGACATGTGTGAAATGTTTTAATGTGAAAACATTAAAGTGTTTATTGTGGTGCAGAATTAATTTTATTGTCCTATGTGCAGAAAGGGGGAGGAGTTGAAAAGTTATGATAGCCACAGGAAGGAAGGACTTCCTGTGGCGTTCTGTGGAGCACCTCGGTGGTCTCGGTGGCACATCAGCAGTTTCTGTGTAAAGATCCAGTTCATGCAGTCCATGTGAGTTGGCCACAAAGTGTAGCAAAGGTGCACCATGCCACATGGCTCTAACCTTGTAATTCAGAGCCCTATAAAAAGAGCTCATCTCTTTATAGGGTTCTGTTGTAATTGAAGCCAAAGTGATGCTGTGTACAGATGTGCATTAGAAAGATTGCCACAACTGCCATGTCATAAGTAACAAAACGTTGCTCTACTCTTGTCCTTGGTCTGAAAATGTAAATATGGTTAGCTTGGCTTAGATGTTACAATTACTTATTGCATTTCTTCAGTTTCAATGAATTTCCAAACTGAGAGCACACTGATACAGGTGTCTGTAGCAGGCACAAGATGCTCAATTATCGAAGACAGAACAACTGGACAAAACACCAAGCTTTTTGGGACTCTGATGAGTGAAACCAAGTCTTTGCATGTTATTTCTTTAAGCACTTGTATGACTCTGATTTCAAAACATATTAGAAAGTGCAAGCAAAGCATCACAGAATTAAATTGATTGCTGAACTGATGTGAAAGCTGGCTCACCTGCATGAACGTAGTGTTTTTAGCGACACTTAGAGGCAAATTTGCAGATTTCAAAACTGGACACATATCCCAAAACTCCTCCATCAATCTTATTATGGCTAAGAATAGAGATGTTAACTGTTCAATGTGAACTTTGAAATTGTGTAGCCCTGTTAGATAATTCATCCTCTGCCTCTGAATATTTTTGTCTCAAACTTCCTTATCTCTTGCAATGCAAACAGTGACAATTACTGACTAAAGTTTTTTGGTCACAACTTGAAAGGCAATAAATACCCCAACAATTCATGCCACATGTGGCAGACACTCTGTGTAGTAAAAAAGCAGACTGAATGTGTCTCACCATGTGTTTAACAGCAGAGATGATTTGCGCAAAAACCAGCTTGGCCTCCAGGTCGTTCAGCTTCCCTCTAGTAGTGATTCGAGAGAACAGGTCTCCACCGCTTCCATACTCCATAATCAGATGCAGCCTTCTGCTGGTCTCGATCACCTCGTAAAGGCGCACTATGTTGGGGTGGCTCAACTTCTCCATGCAGCTGATCTCTGAGGAGGCAAAAGGCGGATTCTTCCTATCCTGACGCAGCTTGTCCACGACTTTGACAGCGACTCTCTCTGTGACAGCAGATGAGTGACAAATTTAAAGATGTGATGTGAGAAACAGCAGAAATGAGGACTAATATGCACAAAAAATGGTGGAATGGTTTCCACAAGAACATGAGAACACTTGTTAGTTTTGGAAGGTAATTTGATTAAAGCATTGTCATTCTTTAAACATGTGATTTTAACCGTTAACTAAAGCGTCTGTGTGAACCAACTTAGACAAATATGGGACGTAAGTAAATAAATTATAGAGTAAAACCACATAATCAAAGCATTTTTATACCTTTTGTCAAGGAATGGATCCCCAGTTTTACTGTTGAGAAGTTACCACGGCCGATTTCTCCACGCAGCTCATAAAAGCAAATCCTTCGGCCCAGCATCAGGTCGTTTTTTGTCTTCTCGTTGTGGGCCATGTCATAGACTATTCTTTCAAATGGGGTCTGCTTCATTCTTTCTGCTTCGGTCAGCTGAGGGACGGCAGCAGAAGTGAGGGCTGACACTGATTTTTCCACATTTGGTGAGTTGTCTTCAGTTTTTCTGCTTAGTTTCTGCTTTGGCCACAGCCTTGGTTTGCTGCCTTGAAAATCAAGAAAAGAAATAAAAACGTCTGTCAGCCATTTTTGACTCTGATGTGTAATTTGTGCTCAGACAGAATTAGTAAAGCTGTTCCAGGACATCGATAATGAGATTAACCTCAGTGTTACATGCTCTGACTGAACTAAAACGCCCTTTTTTTTTATGTCATCCTTTGAACTAATTTATCTATTTTTAGTTTATATTTGAGATGTCTGCAGGTTTTGCAGTTTAAAATATAAAACGGCTTTATTTATTTATTTAAATTATAAAGAAAATTAGGCTAATTTGACTTTTGAAAAACTTAGATAAATGTTTAAACACCATCTAATCTATCAGGAGAAGCTTTCCTTTTATTTGACACATACATTGTTAGCTTTGCAACTAGATTATTCAGATTTAAAGTGAAAATTAATGTAGAATATTTACACTTTGCTACATTACATCCTACACAGCTGTTGTAAATTTGAATATTACACAATATTACAACTTATTGGCTTTTCCAGGATCTACTCTGGGAACTGACTTTTATTTGAACGCAATTATTGAATTCAGTGCAGTTTTTGATTAAAAACTGATTTCACAGTTTCTTGACTTTCATTCCAACTCTGCACAAGGCTTCTTTTGTTTTAACAGGAAGTTGCTGATTGAAGAGGTGCTAAAACAAGAGCAGATGTTCCCTTGTCACATGTAATCATTTAAAAATGGACTATATGCACAGTATTCGAGATGAGCAACACTACACAATACATTAGCTGTTTATGTTTCAGGTATCAGCTATAGTGATACTGTAACAACTCCTGCAGCTGGCTAAATTTAGCTGATGGTTGGCAAACTTCCAAGGACAGTGAAGATTACTTGCTTCTTTTAGACAGAATATTTGTGGGTCACTTCCAAAGGTAGAAAGTTATTTTTGGGGATGTCCACGTAAGCTACTTAAACTGGCAGAACAATAAAAAAAGTTCGGGATCTAATTGAACAAGAAGGGTTGTTAAAGGCACAAGACGAGCCAAAGTTATGTTAAAACAATATATACTGAGTGTATTTTTCTCAGCTGTTGCAATTTTCCATTACTGTACTTGATATCTTGCATTAAAAAAAATATAGACATAATTTACTTTTCAGGTCCAATTATCAAACATATAAGTGCAATTACAGTGTCATTTTTTAAATTCTTGAATAAGATTTAGCATGATGTTCTTAACTGCTTCTGCAGCATAGTAAAGATTTGTACATATTACAAGTTATTCATTGATTATGGCTGTTAAATGATGAGATAAACTATTGTTTTTTGTCCAAGTAGTCAAAATAAGTTTATTAATCAAAAAATTTAAACATTCCTACAATAAACAAAAAGCTACAAACATATCACAATATTTGACCTAAAAGATGCTAAAACAGAAACAGTGTGCAGATGCATTCAAAATTTACCTGTAAATGTAAATGGGATGGTTTTACCTGGGAGCTGTGGGTCCTTCATGACTGTCCCCGAGGCTTTTACACCTGACTGTGACCAAACATGTGAGCTTCAGAGGATTAAATCACTCACAGCAATCCTATTAATACAGTGTATTAGCAGACTGCTCATCATGTCCTCTGGCACAAACTGACCTCATAAAAATGCTGAAAACTTATGTTCAAAGACTAAAGCAATTATGCACATGAACATGTTTACCATCTGTTGTTACAAACATTTGAACAGCTAATAAAACAGCTTGAATAAATTTTGAGTAAAAAAAAAAAAAAATCCTTAAATAAAAGTCCCTGAAAGTAGTTACTCAAAACACAGCTGCTCAGTTTTCATTGTCAGTGAATTAACTCGCATATTTAAATTAGTCATAAAATCAGCTATCGAGCACAAGCCAGTGTATCTATTGTGCCAGTCCCAAGCCCCGGTAAATGGTGAGGGTTGTGTCAGGAAGTGTATCCGATGTAAAACACTTTGCTAAAACTATAATGTAATGTATATAAAGTAATAATGTAATCTAAACAACATCATAAATGCTTATGATCAGTCGGGGACCAGGTTAACAATGATCGCCACTGGTGAAGTTGACAAACAGGGTGCCAGAGGAAATTGTGCTACTGTTTGTCGAAGACCACGAGGAGGGAAACGTGTCAGGAGACAGAGGGAGAAGAGGAAAGAAGAATGTAGAACTGAGGGTGGTAACTCTGAATGTGGGGACAATGACAGGCAAAGGAAGAGAGTTGGTTGACATGATGCAGAGAAGGAAGGTAGATATTTTATGTGTCCAAGAGACCAAGTGGAAGGGCAGTTTTAAAGCAGGGTTTAAACTGTTTTACCATGGTGTGGATAGAAAGAAAAATGAAGTAGAGGTGGTCCTGAAGGAGGAGCTGGCAAAGATAGTAGAGGTGAAAAGAGTGTCAGAAAGGATGATGTGCATGAAGGTAGAAGTAGAAGATCTGATACTAAATGTTGTCAGTGGTTATGCTCCACAGGTTCAATGTGATGTGGAGGAGGAATAGAAATATTGGAAAGATCTGGATGAAGTGATAGAGATCATTCCCAAGGAGGAGAGAGTGGTGATCGGAGTAGACCAGAGTGGACATGTTGGTGAAGGAAACAGAGGGTATAAGGAAGTGTTGGTTTGATTTCAACGAAAGAAACCAGGAAGGACAGATGGGGGTGGATTTTGCCAAGAAAATGTAAATGGCTGTAGTCAACACTTATTTCCAAAAGAGGGAGGAAAATAGAGTGACCTATAAGAGTGGATGTATAATACACAGGTCGACTACATTCTGTGTAGAAGAGGAAACCTGGGGGACTGTAAGGTTGAGGCAGGGGAGAGCATTGCCAGACAGCATCAGATGGTTGTGTGTAGAACGACTGTTGTTGTGAAGAAGAGAAAAAGAGTAAAATCAGAGAAGAAGACCAAATGGTAGAAGAAGGAAGCATGTTTTGAGAATTTCAGAGAGGAGCTGTTAAAGGCTCTGGGTGGTAAGAAAGAGCTTCCAAATTACTGACAGTAATTAGAAATACAGGTAGGAAGGTACTTGGTGTGTCATCTGGACAGTGGAGCTGCTGTCAGTGTGTTTGCTGCACACTGTCACACTGTTGTTTGCTGAATCATTAATTATATCAACTTAGAGACTAAGGGAGAAATTCTCACAAGGGGGTCACAAATGGCTTGTTGATTGAGGCATGTTTCAGGGCAGATTTTAAGCCATTTTTTATGACTAACAACAAGCTCAAATACAGGTATCTCATAGCAGGTAATGTGAATGCTATTTTATGAACCATTCATCTTCTATCATTTTTGCATAAACAGTAATGATCTGTGTTGCAGAACAGACTGTGTTAAGGCAGAGTAATTATTTGAGAGAAAATCTGTGTAAAAATCACTGAAATCGTTTTCACTTGAACTACTATTTTTTTACATCACTATTTTTTCAGATTGTTACATTGCCCAGTTATGAATAGTTCCAATTGTTTGTATTAAAGATCGTCAAAACTTGACCTGCTCTTTGAATACATGGGTGGAAAAGCTAAAAATCAAAATCACAATGAAACTTTTAGCTTCTTGATCAAATAATTTTAAAAAAAGACCTGTTTTGGCTGAAAAACACCTGTAGGTGGCACCAATTAAGTCACTACCGTGAGTGAATCTTTCAGTGTTTCTGGAAACACAACTTAAAATGATTGCAAAGTTACTCCATGACTGACATTAAAAACAATAACAGATACAAAACCAAAAAGGTTAATCATCTTGTCATCTGGACAAGTATGCATTTGTCAATTTAAATTGTTTATTATCTTCAGCTTATTTTGCAGCTAGTGGACCAATTGTGAGCTGATCTTGTTCATTTCTTTCAAATGTAAATAAAAGTTACTTTATTTTTATTTTATTTATTTTCTAGTATTGATGATGCGGCTCCTCAGAAAACCCGTGTGGCTACTGTCTTTGACTGACATTAATCTTAGCCAATGACAAAGCCAGAATTTACAACCAACCAATCACTGACGAGCATCTGTTGGCGGGGTCTGAGCTTACTGACCAATGAGCGCAGGCCGCTCCACCAACAAACCGGAAGCACATGCTAACGCGCTGCTACTAATGTTGTCATGTGTGATATGTAACACCCAAGAGGTTTGAGTATTATTTTTTTTAAGGCTATACTATCTTTTGTGAATTATCAGAAAATGTCAGTAGCGGTAGAAACGCCTGTAGCCTCCACGGAGCACGACTCTGAGCGGTGTGGGAGCGAGGAGGACAACCGCGGAGTCGAGTCGGAGGAGCGGAGTCAGCAGCCGACAGGCCCCGCCGCAGCAGCCTCCGTGTCCCACAACCGGCTGTCCAAACTCCCGCTGACCCGCATCAAAGCTCTGATGAAGACGGACCCAGACGTGTCCCTGGCCAGCCAGGAGTCTGTGTTCATCATCGCTAAAGCCACGGTAAAATTATTTTTAAAAATCCCTTAGAAATCATCCAAACAGCCACTGCTGCTCGCGTGCAGGTGACTGATGACTTGTCACAACTTATTTCAGTAGTTTGGTTTCATGACATTATTTTCATTCAAGCTTGGAATAAGCCACACCAGTTGTGACCAGTAACACTTGAAACATCATCTACTGGGTTGAAATAAAATTCTGAAGCCAAACCATCAGCATCTGTTATTAGTTGTTCATGTTTTGTCTCTTTCCTTATTGACTTGCATCCAGGAGTTGTTTGTTGAGATGATTGCCAAAGATGCTCTGGTGTACGTCCAGCAAGGAAAAAGAAAAACCTTGCAAAGAAAAGACTTGGGTAGGTCCTAGAATGTTAACACAATCATTATATTACTCTTAAATATAATTGTATTATATTGGTTTTAGATGCTATTGAATTATATATTATTAATAGATGTTCAGTGCTTTTTGCAAATGCAGAATTGCTGCTTCACAGTGGGATACTTGTGTTGAAGCTGATTTAAAAGTCAAGGTTATTAGAGAGTGTGCAGAGATGTGGAATAAATAAGAATAAGATGTATTTTTAACAGGTCAGTGACATGACTGCATATAAATATGCTGTTTATTGTTTTAGAAAACAGAAAAAAATTGCTACTGTTTTTTTTTAGATATTTAAGAAAAATGTTTAATAGTAAATACGTTAATTTTGAATATTGTAGCTTATGTAAATAATGTGCATATGTTGTTGAAATAGTCATATGGGGATTTGACATTTAATATCAGGAGGTTTTGGTATAAAGATCTGTATAGATATTGTATGGTCTCATATTTTACGTTGTGCTTTGATATCTTTGTAAGCAGGACTCTCGTG
This sequence comes from Nematolebias whitei, assembly GCF_014905685.2. Classification (NCBI taxonomy): domain Eukaryota; kingdom Metazoa; phylum Chordata; class Actinopteri; order Cyprinodontiformes; family Rivulidae; genus Nematolebias; species Nematolebias whitei. The sequence goes on from NC_056500.1 coordinate 22,290,109, forward strand.
CGTTAGATTTATGTGGAGCATTGGTAAAAATAAAACAATAAAAAGTTTAATGCTGCCATTTTTTGATTATTTTTTTCCTCCACAGACAATGCAATAGAGGCCATAGATGAGTTTGCATTTCTTGAAGGTAAGCCTTTTAGAGAAACTAAATACAATCTAGTGTAAAATCTTCCATTCAGATCACTTCAAATATATATTTAGCTCCTAATCTTTTCCATTTCAATGTGACTAATATTCAGTTCAAGGTTGAATTCTCCTCATGTTGCACACAAAATGTTGGTGCTTCTGCAGATGTGCAAACATTTGGTAGATGTCAATGAACACCTTTCGCATGCTGTCATGTTGCAGTAATTTGTTTTCTCTTCTCTGCAGGCACGCTTGATTAAAGGCTTTTTACAAGATCGCATCTGCAATCATCTAAGAGGCGTTTCATTACAGAGTCACTGAAACTTCCTGTTTTTCTTACACCGAACTCACAGATCAGACGTTCATAAATGTTTTTCTACAACTGGTCTGTAGGATTTCTCCAATTTGTTTATGATTATATGTACATGGTTTTGTAAATATTTGTTGTACAATGAAATACATTTTTGTGTGAAGCAACTTTTTTTTTTTTTTTACTAGATTTGAATGCTTTATTTTTGTCTGGATGTTACAACATCAATTTATATTCACTTGTAGGACAAAATTATTTAAGTGAACAATGTGTGTTTTTACTTGACACACCAGTGGCTCTACAGATCAGTAACCCCCCATGTCTGAGCAGCAGCATCGCTCAGCAGCCCCTTCTTTTTTACTTTATTCTCTCTTAACCTGTGAAAAAACCTTGCCACCTCTGTTCTTAACGGCAGTGCCAGGGTTTGTTCAGGTTTGTGCTCGCATCACAATATTTTAACTGGATTTGATCTCACTTTATAGCACATTGCTAAATTTTCACTCTTTTTTTTTTTTTTTCCCGTGTTGAGTTTCAGGACCCAGTTTAGGTCAAACTTCAGCTGTCAACCAGATGGTCTCATGTTTAACTCATGTTTGTACGAAAACCTCCCAACTGAATCAAAGTCTGCAAAGTGTCCAAGTCCTGCAGCCTGTGCTGATACATAGTTTGGTTTTGCCAATCATGAAGCTGCGTATTAAAGCCTAACATCTACACTTTGGTTTAATCTGGTAAAAGGAGTTTGTTTGACAACAGTTCTGCTTTAATGAGAGGGAACTTTTTAAACCTATGTTGTGCTGCCACATCAGCAGACTGACAAATGTTGTTTTTTTTAACCGAAGCTTCTGGCTACTATTCCCCCTTTAATTCAAACAGAAACAATAAAGATGGAATTAGTTTTTCACATACTGTGTGTGCATTTTTTTTTTTAAATTAAACTAACACTAATATGATAAGAGTTGTTAATGATCTGAACTTATATTTATTTTATTTTGAGAAGGGAGAGCCAGATTTGTCTAGATCAGGTGTTCTCAAACTTTTTGGGTTCAGTGACCCCTTAAAGGGGAGAAAAAGTTTCAGGGACCCCCTCATAACCCTCATGCTTATTAAATAACTTTCTTCATTTACCTTTAATGCAATGGAAATATTTGTATAACATGAATACAGTGCCTTGCGGAAGTATTTGGCCCCCTTGAACTTTTCAACCTTTTGCCACATTTCAGGCTTCAAACATAAAGATATAAAATTTTTATTTTTTTTGTGAAGAGTCAACAACAAGTGGGACACAATCGTGAAGTGGAATGAAATTTATTGGATGTGTCAAACTTTTTTAACAAATAAAAAACTGAAAAGTGGGGCGTGCAATATTATTCGACCCCTTTTCTTTCAGTGCAACAAACTCACTCCAGAAGTTCAGTGAGGATCTATGAATGATCCAATGTTGTCCCAAATGAATGATGATGATAAATAGAATCCACCTGTGTGTAATCAAGTCTCCGTATAAATGCACCTGCTCTGTGATAGTCTCAGGGTTCTGTTCAAAGCGCAGAGAGCATCATGAAGACCAAGGAACACACCAGGCAGGTCCGAGATACTGTTGTGGAGAAGTTTAAAGCTGGATTTGGATACAAAAAGATTTCCCCAGCTTTAAACATCCCAAGGAGCACTGTGCAAGCAATCATTTTGAAATGGAAGGAGTATCAGACCACTGCAAATCTACCAAGACCCGGCCGTCCCTCTAAACTTTCATCTCGAACAAGGAGAAGACTGATCAGAGATGCAGCCAAGAGGCCCATGATCACTCTGGATGAACTGCAGAGATCTACAGCTGAGGTGGGAGAGTCTGTCCATAGGACAACAATCAGTCATACACTGCACAAATCTGGCCTTTATAGAAGTGTGGCAAGAAGAAAGCCATTTCTCAAAGATCTCCATAAAAAGTTTTGTTTAAAGTTTGCCACAAGCACCTGGGAGGCACACCAAACATGTGGAAGAAGGTGCTCTGGTCACATGAAACCAAAATCGAACTGTTCGGCCACAATGCAAAACGATATGTTTGGCGTAAAAGCAACACAGCTCATCACCCTGAACGCAGCATCCCCACTGTCAAACATGGCGGTGGCAGCATCATGGTTTGGGTCTGATTTTCATCAGCAGGGACAGGGAAGATGGTCAGAATTGATGGGAAGATGGATGGGGCCAAATACAGGACCATTCTGGAAGAAAACCTGTTTGAGTCTGCAAGAGACCTGAGACTGGGACAGAGATTTATCTTCCAACAAGACAATGATCCAAAACATGAAGCCAAATCTACAATGGAATGGTTCACAAATAAACATATCCAGGTGTTGGAATGGCCAAGTCAAAGTCCAGACCTGAATCCAATCGAGAATCTGTGGAAAGAGCTGAAGACGGCTGTTCACAAACGCTCTCCATCCAACCTCACTGAGCTCGAGCTGTTTTGCAGGAAGAATGGGCAAGAATGTTCAGTGTCTCCATGTGTAAAACTGATAGAGACAAACCCCAAGAGACTTGCAGCTGCAACTGCAGCAAAAGGCGGCGCTACAAAGTATTAACGCAAGGGGGCTGAATAATATTGCACACCCTCTTCAGTTTTTTATTTGTTAAAAAAGTTTGACACATCCAATAAATTTCATTCCACTTCACGATTGTGTCCCACTTGTTGTTGATTCTTCACAAAAAATTTAAATTTTATATCTTTATGTTTGAAGCCTGAAATGTGGCAAAAGGTTGAAAAGTTCAAGGGGGCCAAATACTTTCACAAGATACTGTACTTAAGACCTGTTCTTTAATAGTGGTAATACAATTTTTATACTTTTAAACATGGGGTGTTTTTTTTTTTATTCAAGACATGATTAACAAAATTTTTAACTTCAACTTCCAAAAGTTACAGTTCTGAGAAAATTAACAGGATCAAAAACCACTTTAAAACTTTACACTTAATGAACATTGCCACTCTTCTATCGCCACTTCTTCAAATTATTACAGAAAACGACATAAAACTGAACAGAATCATAGCAGCAGTAGTCATACCAAGCAACAGGGCTTCATTTGTAAACCGATCGATGAGAACCACTGAGATGAGTGAAACCCTTAAAATTAAAAGTTCTCACTTTCTTTTCTTCATAGTTCGTCATTTGTTTAAGTTTATTTTGTTGCTCAGACTGGTTATACTCTTAAATATCTATTTTTTTTAAAGGTATAAAATATGGTTTTAATTATTTTTTAGACCGGCACACTGTGTTCTGCAAGAGCATGTTGAAACGGAGGGGTTCAGATTTCTCATTCAACATCGTGACTGAGAAAATCCTCTTCCTGCAGGAATGTATCAGCGTCTCCCTGGACCTGAGGTGTGTGTTCTTCCTGGAAGCCTTTGTTAAACACATCCAGAGTCTCTTGTTTCAGCGTCTGGGCTCAGTCAAAGACTCTAAATTTTTTCTAGATAGGATTTTTAAAATAAATGCTGGTGTGTTTTTTAAGCTGATTTTCAGGGTTTAGTGTTTCGGGGGATAACTGAGCAGACCTGTGAGAAGCATACGGTTGTTTATTTCCATGGGAGCACCGGTCAACTCCCTGCAGAGGAATGCTTGACTGGCTCAGGGGAAAACAGTACTCTTTTCTAATAAAATATAATAACTTGTGAAAAGCCTGGACATTTGTTTTATTTCTACAGTCAGCACAGACATTTTATTAGGGAAATCTCGTGAAAATCTTTGTGGGATTTCCAACAAAAAGCATGAACTGTATAGATTTTATATTCAATAAACTTGCATCATTATTAAGAGTTGCATACATGATCCATGTCCAAAATATAAACTTAAGAAACCCACTTGAAGGCAATCAAAGATTATTCATGTCTAAGAGTGTATTTAGCTTGAACACCAAGCTCAATAATCCAGGTTAAAATCCAACAAAGTTCAGTCAGGTCATCTGGACGCATTTCTTTTCTTTTTTTTTTTTTTTTTTGCTGAGACATTTCATCCTTCATCCAAAGGACTTCTTCAATCTTAGGAGACAAGAAACAAACTGATTTCCACAAACAGCATACTCCATAGGGGGAAAAAACAGTTTGATGGTGCTAAGATGGCCTTCAGGACCTGCCCTCTCCCCCATCAACTCCTCTGAGACAGTCATGCCAAAGTGGTTCAAAACACCAAAGTTCATGCTCAATAATCCAGGTATAAAATCCAACAATGTTTAGTCAGGTCATCTGGACGGTTTCTTTTGTTGCTGAGTCATTTCGTCCTTCATTCATTTTGAACCACTTTGGCATGACTGTCTCAGAAGAGTTGACGGGGGAGAGGGCGGGTTCTGGAGGCCATCTTAGCGCCAGCAAACTGGAAACTGTTTTTTTTTTCCCCACTATGGAGTGTGCTGTTTATGAAAATCAGTTTGTTTGGTGTCTCCTCAGATTCAAGAAGTTCTTTGGATGAAGGACAAAACGTCTCAGCAAAAAAATAATCTGTCCAGATAATAATAATGTGTTATGTGTTGTCATCATAGAATAGTGAAATTGGCTCTCTGCATTTCACCCATCCACCCCCAGGTGGAGCAGTGTGCAGCTATTGAAAGTGAACGAGGAGCAGTTGGGGATAAGGTGTCCTGCTCAGAGACACCACGACATGTGCAATGGCTGATGACCTGACTGAACATTGTTGGATTTAACTTGAACATTTTCCAAAACCTAACCACACAGTTTTCTTGTCTAAACTTATCAGAAACATTTTTCTCCCTTATGGAAAGAAAAAAAATCATAATCTAAATATGTCAGTGTTGTGATCAAATACTCTCAACTCGTAGCTTTTCTGAACCATAAATAAATAAATAAAATAACTATTGTGTCAATGCCTGTCCCATATTAATCTTACATCTGCATAAATATTATTTTACCCACAACTAGAGCATTCTAAACAGGCTCACCTGATCATTATGTATATGTCGGAATGTGCAATATGTGTTTTTATTGAATTATGTGTTTTTATTGAATTGTGTGATTTTATTGAATTGTGTGATTTTATTGAATTGTGTGATTTTATTAATAGGTGTTTTATATTTTTACATTTAATTATGGGGTTCACGTGATTTTATTGGTTGTAGTGTATTTAATTGTGGAAGAAGCTTTGTTAGCGCACAATGTCCAAGACAAATTTCCCCTCGGGGAAAATAAAGTATACATCTATCTATAATTTATTAAAGTGTGTGGAGGGGGAGGGGAGCTTGCTGCTTTTCCATTGCAGCAGAAGTAGCTTCAGAGCTCCAAAGTCCATGCTCAATAATCCAGGTATAAAATCCAACAGTAAGGTAATCTGGACGTTTTTTTTTTTTTTTATGCTGAGACGTTTCGCCCTCCATCTGAAGTACTTTGTCAGTCTGAGGAAATACCAAACAAAATTGATTCTCCACCAACAGCTTACTCCAAAGTGGAAATAACCAATTGTGTTGGTGCCAGATGGCCTCTGGGTCATGCCCTCTTCTCTGGTGCCCACCCTCTTCCTCGTCGACAGCCATGTCAAATTGGTTCAAAACACCGAAGTCCATGCTCAATAATCCAGGTATAAAATCCAACAATGTTCAGTCAGGTCATCTGGACGGTTTCTTTTTTTTATTTTTTATTTTTTTTTGTGCTGAGACGTTTCGCCCTCCATCCGAAGGGCTTCATCAGTCTGCGGAAACACCAAACAAAGCTAATTCTCCCCCAACAGCTTACTCCAAAGTGGGGAAAAAAACCAGTGATGTTGGTGCTAAGATGGTCTCTGGGTCCTCTCCTCCACTTCAGCTTCAGAGCTGATTCCATGGATCGAAAAGAGCCTTTAGACATTCACGTTGCTGTCAAATCTCAACTTTGACCTGTAAGCATACAAGCTGACATGTTTAAGGTCACTGTCAGTAAGTTATGGCAGCTCACTAAATGTGTTTTCTTTGTGGCTTTTTGATACAAAGCCTTCCTTCAAGCAGACTCATTACCATAAATTTGGGTTTAACTGTATGAATAGACAATAATGGACGTAGATTCTCTCTTAACTGTCCCAATTCAAAACTTCAAACAAACTATTGAAATGAAACTATAATTTCTCAAAGGAATCATCATTGTCCACCCTCCTGCATGCTGAAGTTTTAAACAAACATGTTTTTGTTTGTGCTCAGACTGTGTAGTTTCTAATAACCTGTAAAACTGACTTGAGTTGTGGGCAGTTTTGTGTTTGCTAAATTTAGCTGTGGCGACCATCTTGACACATATTAATAAATTGTAGATGTGCTTTTGATAATTAATTTGTGACAGTTTTATAAAAATACATTCTGTGGTTTATTTGCAGACAGACCCAGACATAATCACCCGCTCTTCATGGCAGCGGGCAAAAACAATGTTCTGTGTTGGCTTCTTTTGGTCAAAGCTGCATTCTTTGGAGCAGGACTATTCAACTAAATTGCTCCGGGGGCCACAGTTACTGAAAGCCAAGAGCACAGGGGCCAGAAGTTATTGTCGTTAAGTAAGTTTGTTTTATGTCTGGCAGCACGGTGGCATAGTAGAGCTGCTGCCTCTCATTGAGCAGGTCGCCCGGTTCAAATCCTGGCAGGGGGCCTTTCTGGGTGGAGTTTACATGTTCTTTCCGTGCATGCGTGGGTTTTCTCCGGTACTCCGGTTTCCTCCCACAAACCAAAAACATGCATGTTAGGCTGATTGGAAATTGTCCCTGGGTGTGAGAGAGAGAGAGTGAATAGTTGTTTGTCTCGTTTGTCTCCGTGTGTCCCTGTGATGGACTGGAGACCTGTCCAGAGTGTTCCCCACCTCTCGCACAGTGATGGCTGGATATGGGCACCAGTGACCCCCGCGACCTGAAAAGGAAGAAGCGGGTTAAGATGATGGCTGGATGGACGTTTTATGGTTTAAAATCTAGTTTTCTTTCAAAATGAACCCACTGGTGGGCCGAACTGAGTTCACCTGGCGGCCTGATTTGGCCCCTGAGCCACCAGTTGAACAGCCCTGCTTTAGACAACTTTTTCTTTTTACGATCCTCCTCCACTTGCCTCTCATTAAATATTATGTTAGCTATGCACCCTGCATTCTGTCCCTCAGAAATCCTTTTCATTCATATTAAGAGCTCCTCTGTCTGCATTTCAGCTCGGTGAGCCAAGCTCATCTTCAACAGGATGTTGAATTCCTCCTCACATCTCCAGCTCTTCACCTCCCTCAAACAGGAACACATTGGCTTTCCCATCAGTCCTGGTGTTGTGTTAATTTGTGGCTTCCTTTACTTGTGTGTTTGCATACTTTGGCAGGAAATATTTTAACCACTGCAAAGATATAAACAAAATATATCTGGCTTGTGTGAAAGGTATGTTTTTGAAGCTGAGATTCCAATTATTAATTTTTTTTGTTTTTTTGAGTGGGAGGGGGTATTGAATTCCTGAACAGTTAACTCCACACCCCATAGCACACATGCACACACAAATTTATAAATAATGCACATTTTTACTCCACCCTCACCCCTCAGAGTACTTCATACCTAGAATTCCATAAATTCCATTATTTTATTTAGAACAAATACATTTTACATCTTTAGTGGGGCGTGTAAATGCAAAGTTAAGAAAAACAACGTGACATTGTGTAAGAAAAAGCTGCTGCTCATTCATCTGAGCGTGATTTCAAAAAGACAGTTTGAAGAAAAGAGACAGGAGATGTTTGATGTTGGGAACTGTTGAACCAGATGAACTTGGACAGGTTCACATTTCGTTCTAACTCAGCTCGTTACTTGTCCAAAATTAGTTTTTATTTCTTTGTATGACAGACAACTAGTTGTACTAACAAATCAATGAACTTTTTTTTTCTTTGTTTTTTAGGTATTCAAAATGTTTAAGACTAATTTATCTAAGACAAAATGGTATTTTCTTAGGATATTTTCAACAGTTTCATTAGAAAAGTTTTTTTTTGTTGGTAAATTTATTTATATATCTGTAAAACTAGTTGTATATA
>NC_056500.1:22318534-22329313 GCF_014905685.2 Nematolebias whitei
GGGGGGGGGACCCATATTGTGGGGAGTGGTGTCGCTGTGGTTAGAGAAGGCGAACCTGTGATCAGAAGGTTGGCGCATCAACTCCCCAAACAGACAACAAAAAAATATGGGTGGGAAAGGTGAAGCACCCACACCTGCCTCTATCTTCATTTACACCACTCTGGGCCCTCGAGCAAGGCCTCCAACCTCCACCATTTGCTCCTCCGGGTGCCCTAGATCAATGGTTCCCAAACTGGGATCCTCAGACCCCGGGGGTCTGCAAATTATTATTATTTTTTTTAGACGCACATAGATGTTTAACAACCCATTAAAATACACCAAAATGCAGGAAATCACATCTACTTTATTTAAAAGTTTCTGAAGGAGGACCCCCAGACACCCCATCCCCTGGCCTGCTTTCATATGTGCCTTCCTTCATCAATCGGTTTACAAACTAAGCCCTGTTACTTGGTCTGACTACTGCTGTTATGATTCTATTCAGTTTCATGTAAAGAGTTTTCTGTAATAATTTGAAGACGTGACAATACATATATTATGTTCATTATGTGAATAATGTGGTTTTTGATGCTGTTAATTTTCTTAAAACTGCCATTTTTGGGAGTTGAAATTAAAATTTTGTTAATTAAGTGTGTCTTGAATGAAAAATGCCCCGTGTTTAAAAGTATAAAAATTGTATTAACACTATTAAAGAACAGGTCTTAAGTATTTATGTTACACAAATATTTCCATTACTATAAAGAGACAAATTGAAGACAATTATTTAATAAACATGAGGGTTATGAGGGGGGCCCTGAAACTTTTTCTCCCCTGTAAGGGGTCCCTGAACCCAAAAAGTCTGAGAACCCCTGCCCTAGATGTCAGCTCTCTGCTCCACACAGAGGGCTGTGGTAGCTCAGTGGTTTGTGGCTACATCAGGAAGGACATCCGGCATAAAAACAATTGCCAAGTGCGAGTTAGTTCACTGTGGTGATCCCTGAAGAAGGGAGCAGCCGAAAGAAGAAAAAGAAAATTTAAAAAAAATCTGATTTCTGTTCTGGGTTGATGAAAAAAACTTAAAAACAGAGTAATTAGAAAAAAGAAGTTAAAGCAATCAAGTGTGTTTCTCTATGAAGTTTTAAAGTAAAAAAAAAAAAGTCTGTTTAAAAGTAAGGGTGTGTGATTCTAGAAAAGTTGTTGGAATTTATATTTTTATAAGATTTGTTCTGCCATCTGCCCCAGCAGAATATAAGCAGATTTTCTTGACATTAAAAATAAATTATTCCCTTTAAATGTATATTTTATTACTAAACTAATACCTGAAGTGCATTAATATTTGATTAATATTTGATCTATTTTCAAAAGAACACATAACAGCTTCTGAACTGGAAAATATCCTCCACAAGGGGTAGCCACAATCTCAATAATCAGATTCACAGTTCACTTCCTGAGACATTTATTCATAACATTTTTAATAGGCTGTCCATCAAAACTGTTGAGCTGCTCCCAAATAGAAAATGACATCAAGCATCAAATCAACGGCAAACTTTGAGCAAAAACTAGTTCCAAAGTCACTGAGCTTTAAATCACAATAAGAGTAAATAATATCCAATATTATTCACAACGTCTAATAAAAACAACTGTACGTTCAAATTATTAAAAAAAAACGTTCTCAAACTTTAACTGCATGTTTGCACAAAAGCCTAAAAACATAACAATAAATGGTTTGTAAATCATATTGTTTCTATTATAGCATATTAAAATAAAATTGCCAGTTCAGCGAATAAAATGAATGAAATAAAAACAGAAGCCACGCTGTAGAGCTGTGAGTCTGTGTTGCAATACTGTACACATAACAGTTATCAATTAATGACATTAGCACCAAATAAACACTGAAAGAGCTCTAAATAAATCTATTAAATCACCAAAAGGTTTAGGTTTTAATAGTCAGTTACTTTCAAAGTCTTTGATTTACGCAGTGTAAGCAAACAAATAACAACATTTTAAGTCAGAAACAAAAAAATAATTATACCAACATATGTACATCCAGCTGAATTTGTGAACTTTTATGATGCATTGTGAAAACTCCACCACTACAGTTTGGAGCGACCCTAACGCTCCCATTAGAGGTAGTCACGATTAGAAAAACAACAAAAGGCAAGATATTCTCACTATGTTTAGTCTTGTAGGGATAATGAGCTGAAATGTTCAGACTTTTATAATAATAGCAGAAAAAATCAGCTTGTTTGGCACTTTAAAATGTGCTTACTTGCAAAAAACAATCTTTGAGCGCTGATGCCAGTAAGTTTAGATTTATAAAGTACAGTAAACTTGACCACATCACATACAAGAAATTTACACAATTTACAAAGTGGGTTTCTGTAGAAATGCTATGAACAGAAAGTACTGAACCTGTGATAGCTCTTTGAACAGCCGCAATTTAGAGAAATAAAGTTTAACTTTGGCCAAACTGACAAGCTAACAGCTAGTCTGAGCAGGGCTAAGACCACGCCAGATTGATGCATTTCATGCAAACACATTATTATTATTATTATTATTTTAGGTCTACAGTTTCATCACACAACTCTTCCTGGGACATTCCTGCTGGACAAGCTTCAGGCAGCACATGCTCCTGTTTATGCTTGTAAATCGTCACAATCGTCATGTTTGAATATCCACGTGCAGTAATATGACCATGACACTGGTGTAAATGTATAGAAAACAGTGTTTGCATGAACAGCTATGAAATTTATGAGGTTAAAATACACAATAAATAAACTGCTTCTTCAAATTTAGGTTGTCCAAAGAGTTATTTACTCCAGATGACATAATATATCTGAACCTTTCCATAAAAAACTCCACTTCAAAATCTCTGAAATATCGCTTCAATGAGCCGGAAGAGTTATAATTTCAGCTTGAATCATTATTTTTACTATTTAAATTTGTTAGACATTATTCAATAAATAAACAGGATTTTGTGCCAATCCTCTGGATGTGTAATAATAAACATCATATCAAGTTTTTGTCAATCTAATGAGGCTTTGCGTTGTTTCTTCTGTATTTTGGGAGTAAATCAACTGGTTCAGTTGATCAAGATTAGTGTTTTTTCCCCTTGTGGTAACAACCCCTTCAGATAAAGCACATTTGCTGTGTGAAGTGAAGTCCATTCAGGTGACGCCACTGAGTTCACATTGTGGTCTCACTGTTGAGGTGGTTGAATGAGTCGTTCTCTTGGCAGATCAGCTGGTAGGGCTTTTTGTTCTCCTCGATCACAGAGTTGCGCACCTCGGCGTCTTGATTCTGCAGCTCATCACGGGAAAGGTGTTCCACGATGCCGGCCCCGAGCGAGTCTCCGAGCACGTTGGTGGTGGTACGCAGACGGTCCCTGTGGCGATGAGAGAGAAAGAGGGCATCAGAGAAGACAAGAGACTTGCAGACCAAAAGCAATGGTATAGGACTGCTACAGAAATGCTAGGTGGCTTTCTGATGTGTCGCTCTGCATTGTGCATCAATAACCTTCAAAGATGTGTGACCTCTGGTCTCTCTGAAGCTTAACAGTGACATTTAGGCTGGTGCAATCCCAGACCAATCCCCATCAAGCTGACATTTAGAGGGAACTCACAAGAACCAATCCACAGCGATGATCAGCGTTATGTCCTCTGTGGGCAGTCCCACCGATGTCAATACGATCACCATGGTAACCAGGCCAGCCTGAGGGATGCCTGCTGCTCCGATGCTGGCAGCAGTTGCTGTGATACTGAGTGGGCGGTAGGAGGGAAGGAGAAGAGAGTGGAGACATCTCATGAAGGGAAACAAACAAACAGCACATGTGCACTCCTGCTGGCAGTAGTACAGTGATGAAGCAGCGCGAGAAATTATTGCACCACCTTCCACAAACTATCACACATGATTATTGGAGACTGTGTGAAACACTGCTAGTATGAAGGAGTTATTCAAAGTGCAATAAATGGATTTCAACAGTCAGTTCTCTTATGGCATACTGTCATGCAAGGTTTTATTTTGTTTTCTTACTCCAGCACATCCTATTCAAATGTTTGATGTGCTTCCTGTGGAAGTCACCAAGTTCTGCAAAAACATGTTAATAACCCCATTCCTTTTAATCCGGTTTTGTTGTTACAAAAACCTGAAATTGTACAATAATGGTATCAGTGATTCTGGACAAATTTATTATTATTATTATTTTATTTATTGTCTTTTATTTAACTAGACAAAATCTATTCTGTTCACTCATTTCCTTTGCAATGGAGGCCTGGACCTGAAGGCAGCCTAAACAGACATATTTTGATTTGGCAGTCTTGGCTAAGTTGTCATCAAAAGAATGTACCGGTACTTATCGTGCATGTTTAGAAAGGCTGGACATTTAAATAAATCCCTGACTTCACATTTAATTTTACTGAGTACTGTATTTTTAGGTCAATTGAGTTACCTGATGGTGAGAATCTGGCCAAAGTTCAGGTCCATGTCATTTACTTGAGCAATGAAGATGGCTGCCACAGCTTCATACAGGGCAGTGCCATCCATGTTAATGGTGGCGCCAACAGGAAGGACGAAACGTGTCACTCGTTTGTCCACGTGGTTATTTTCTTCAAGACATCGGAAAGTAATGGGCAGGGTAGCAGAGCTGAAGCAAACACACACACACAAAACAGACACGCAAAAAAAACACAAACAAAATGGTGACACCCACAGTCATCATCTTAAAAAACAGATTTACATATTTGCAAAGTTAGCATTTTATTTATTCTTGCCCAGTGCATACCAAAAAAGAAGCACAATAAACATCTTGTTTGAGATCTCCAAAGTTTTCTATACATATCTAATCCAGTGAAGCTTGAAATTTTGTGAACACTTTAGTCTATAGTTCTGCATAAATATGACCTAAATCATCATCAGATTTTCACACAAGTCCTAAAAATAGAAAGAAAACCTGGTTAAACTAATGAGACATATATATATACTTGGTCAATTATTTACTGAGAAAAATGATCCAATATTACATATTTATTAATTAGTGGAAATACCTCTTTAAACAGTCTGGTTGGGATGGGATCTAGAAGACATGTTGATGGTTTGGATGAAGATAATATTTTTTGACAATTCAGAGAACTCAACAGGACAAAAACAGTCCAAATATAAATCAGGTTCTAGTAATATTTCTAAAGTTGCCTCATCTGACAGGGAATCAGAGGCAATAGTAGGAAGGATGATTTGAATTTTCTTCCTAACCGAAATAATTTAATTTAAAAAGAATCGTGTGAAGTCATCACTGCTTATAGTTGTAGGGATACATGGTTCAACGGAGATAGGATTTTTCATTAGTCTAACTATAGTACAGAACAGAAACCTGGACTTATTTTTATTCTCATCTATTAACAATGAATAATATACTGTTCTAGCTTTACAGAGTGCTTTCTTATATGTTAGCAGGCTATCTCTCCAAGTTAAATAAAATTCTTCCATATTAGTGGAGCATTATTTTTTTTCCAGCTTTATAGATTTTTGAAGCCAAGATGGGGTAGAGGCAGAGCAGCCAACTCGGGACCCAAAAGTCCCAGTCTCGATCCCCAGCCATTCCCACATGTCACGATGTCTTTGAGAAAGACATCTAATCCCTAATTGCTCGCCAGGCACCTACATAGTTGTCCAATGCTGTATCCCATTTGCAATGGGTTAAATGCAGATAACCAATTTCACCATTGTATGGGAACAAACAATGATGACAACACATTGCACTTTACTTTACTTTACTTTACTTTACTTTAGATGCCTGTTTTAAAGTACATAACTCAGAATTGAACCAAGGAACCAGCTTCCTCTGATTGATTACTTTCTATTTCAATAGATCAATTTTATCAAGTGAAGTTTGCATTGAAGTTGTAAAATTATCAATCAGACCATCCAAGTCACTGCTCTCTGGTGCATTACTCTGCTAGACAGAGGAAAACACTGATGGAAGAGATTGTTTAAATTTGGTTACAGCATTTTCTGATAAGCACCTGCTATAATGAAATATACTCTCAGTGAATGTGTAGTCAGTTAATGTAAACTCAAAGGTTATTTAAAAAATGGGAAGAGAAAACATGATTTTGAGGATGTTTTAGTAAGTACTAATATCTATGCCATAAGTCAGAACCAGATCAAGAGCATGATGATGAGAATGAGTAGATGTGCGGACGTTTTGGGTAAAACCAATTGATTATATTAAATTATTAAAGGCTATGCTTAAGCTACATCGACATGAATTTTGAAATCTCCTATTGTTATTACTATCAGTATTCAATCAGGCAGGCAAAAAAAACTCTGAGAATTAGGACAAAAAATGAGAGCAAGGGCCGGGTGGACAATAGAGAACAAGTAAAAGAGTTTTATCTGGTTTCCATTCTGGATGAGAAAGACTGAGGGACAATGACTCAAAAAATGTAATAACAGGACGTGTAGTTTTTGTACTTCAAAAGCATAGTAGAACAAACAGTGTTACTCACTTCACTTAAATGTCACAATGAAATGGCTAATTGTTGTATGTTTGTTTAGCAGTTTAAACAGTGATATGTAATGCTGTTTCTTTAACATAGCATCTCAAATTTTTTGCAAAAGCGTATTTATTTTGAGAATTTAAAACAAATTAAAAATAAATGAAGAAGCACTCTGTGACAGTGGTGAGAAATTTTATATCACGACTCAGGGAGGGCAGTCATGTGTCTAAATCAAATGAGCACAAAGTACGGCCAGAGAGAAAAGAACACCGAAAAGCATTCACATGAAGATATTTACCTGGAGGATGTCCCTAAGGCAGTGATGAGTGCCTGCAGCAGGCCTCCGATGAAACTGTAGGGGTTCCTTCTGGTTACCACAAAGTAGAGCAGCGGCAGGACAAAGAGTCCATGGATGAGAAGTCCCACAATGACAGATACAGTGTACATCCCCAACTGACCGCCCACTTCCGCCAGGTCCTTCATCTCCACAATTTTCCCTGCAATCAGAAACAGGATTCCGACAGGGGCGTACCTGGGAGGAAAGGCAATTCAGACAAAGGATGGAAGGAGATGAACTGCAGCACTTGCAGAATTACGTCACAAGTTTTACACGAGAAGCTGCAAGTGTGCCTTCACCGACCAGATGATGATGGCTACCAGCCTCATGATGGCTTCATTTAAGCAATCAAAGAAGTCCCTCAAAGCCTGGCCCTGCTGCTTCATGTTGCCAATAACCAGACCGAAGCACATGGAGAAGACCACCAGACCCAGAGCGTTCACTCCACCAGAGGAACCAGACACAGGAACAGTTTCTTCCACCGTCTCCTACGAGATGGAAAAGCATAACCTGGTTTATCGTATCTGCAAGTACAGCTGGATCTGAGTACGCAGTAGTGTCTGTGTACCTGTATGGTGTGCAGCACTCTGCTGAAGTTTACGGTCAGATTAGATTCTGTTATATTCAGAGAGTCGGTGAGGTTCAGAGTCACTGTCACATTCCTCGTGTGAACAATCTTCTTGTACACAGTTTTGTACTGCAACATTAAAATAGAACCCATGACACACTCTAAAATTCATAATACAACGGTGTTTAATAAGTTTTTTGTTCTAACTTTAGGCCTCGATGGTTTATCTGTGAGCCTGATTTAGTGTGAAATGAAAATAAAGAAGAAGCTATGATATAAGATATGAAAATTTAATTGCGTCAAGGTGTTTATTTCAAATGTCAAACGAACCACAGTTTGTAAGACTGAACAACCTTACCTGCATGAAGCACGCCTCCACCAGATTTGGAGGAAACATGTTTCTGAACGAAAATAAAATAAAATAAAAAGTAAATTTAAAAAATGGAACGACACCAACTAATTGAAACCATTTTAAATTATTTGATTATAAAAAATATTTATCAATAACCCAGCAAGAATATCTAAATGTAATTTTACCATGTGCGTGTTTGTACTTTCTACAAGAATATAGATCCTTTCACATAATTACATCTTTTCTTGTACTCAGATAATGAAAGTCTTGGACGTCTTACCTGACGAGGTCCAGAAAAGCATCAGCAGCCTGAACTGGTTCAATATTTCCACTTTTAACCACCGGACTGTCCCGGCTGCCTCTCCCCGGCCGGATGATCATGACGATCACGATGCCAATGAACACCGCAGTCAGGGTGGTGACCATGTAGTAGACCACCGCACGCACACCCATCTTACCTGACGCTTTGCTGTCCAGAGAAGAAATGCCTAAAACAGTAAGAATAATTTTGAGAACCTAGTCTGCAAATTTACAAGTTGACTAGTGAATAATAATCGAAAAAATAAAGTTAATTTGTAAATAAAATCAACTTAATGGGTTAGTTTATTTTTTAGGTGGAGCATTTCTTTTCATATATATTCTGTCTTACACAGATATTATCTTATCTGACCCCATTCACCCCCAAAAGACACACGGTGTCCCATTTTTATCTAATTTCATTAGTTTTTGTTGACTGTGATTAACTGATCGGGTGTTTTAGCAGCCATGGTGTGAAGTTAATGTTGTAACACAGACATTGAGAAAATTATAGCAATATAAACAACTTCAACATGTAAATGATATAAAATATTTAATACAGTGTTTGTTCAAACTGCAGTGAAAGGTTTGAGTCGGAGCTGTGTGGTGAAAATGAGATTTGGAGTGGGCTCTGTTTTGAGCAACGTTTAGTTTGACTACTGATAATTTATTCCTGATTCTCCTGACTGAAATTGCTCTGACTGCCTTTTGCAGGTAAGATACTGACTACTCACAAATACTCTAACCTAAATATTAAGCGTGTGGGTTAAAGCCAACCTGTGACCAGACTGGAGACAATGAGAGGCAGCACCAGCATCTTGAGCATTCTCATCAGGAGCTCCCCAGGAAAGGCAAAGTACTTGATCTCTCTCAGCGACAGGTTGTAGGGGCGTAAAGCAAAGCCCAGGAGCACACCTGAATAAAAACACATTCACACAAATCAAAAGCAAGTCAAAGAAAGTCAAGTACTGACAAAACAGCAGTTTGAAATTGAGGTTTCTGCTGACCCAGAGCCACTGCGGCGACAGTGAGCAGAACAAACAGGTTCCTCTTGAGGAAACCTTTCAGGCTCTTCTTGTTGATGGAGCCGATCCTCTCCTTCATGACGCTGGCTCTCCTCTCCATGGCTCGGCGTAGTCGCCTCCTCAGGTCTCCTTCGTCTGGCAGCTGGGGCTTGTCCTCGTCCTCGTTTAGGAAAAGACTCGTACTGTTGGGCGGCTTCTCGTTCATAATAATCTCCAACACCTGGTCGAGGAGGGACGTCTCGTGGGAAACTGTAAAAACGTTAAAGGAGATTTGTTTTGTTTTTTCTTATTTAAGAAAACAATTCAAAGCAAACATTCTGTTTACAGATTATTTTTTAAAATTGTATTTGTAAAACATATGCTAAGTCAGTATGCCCTTCAAAAGGGCTGTCTGTTGTCCTGCCCGTAACTTCTGATCCGCTCAAGACAGAACTTCATGCGTCATCACTAGAAGAGGTTTGGTATGCAAAGTTCACCATTCAAGCTCAAATATCAAGGTCACAAATCAAGGTCAAAGTTACAACCAGATCTTTACTTGTCCCACCCACAACTTCTGATCCACTCAAGATAACTTAATAAAACTTGACACACATTTGTATTTTATTACTCCAGCTCTAAGATCAAGGTCACAAATCAAGATTAAATGTTATACAAGACCTTTGCTTGTTCGAGGATTGCTCTGTTATTACTGTATAATAGTTTGTTCATGGGTGTATAATGTGCTGTATGATTTATTACGTTATTGCCCCACTTTTCATTAAATCTACTTTACATCTAATCTAAAATAATCTCCATGAAACACAAACTCAATCTGTGGAAAACAAAATATATGAAAAACAGTCCCATTTGAACAATAGCAATATTTTTTTGTTTGATTTGTGATAAATAACTTCTCAAATAACAATGTTTATTAACACTAAATGTAGAATTTGTAGCTGGTTGTCTCACCTGTCTTACTGGTAATACCACTTACTGGGAATAAAGTACCGTAAACACTGTCATGACCTGAACAAATGGCCAACAGTTCCTTAATAACAACTAAAGCTGGATAAGCTCCCTGTGTTGAATTAAAACATAAAGGAAGCTGGCTTTAAAGACCCACTGTGATCAGTTTTCCAAGTGTTAAAGGAAAAGACCTACAACATAATACTTTGGAGCTTTGTTGGTCTTACCGTGTGTCTCTTTTCCCTCGTGTGTGAGTAGCACGTGGCTGTCGCTCACTTCTTATCTATCTGGGCTACAGCAAAACTTCCTCTGACACACCCATTGCAAATAGACTGCACATACACAACAGTGCACAGCTAGTTCTTTGTTTATTTATCCTTCATCAGGACTTACTATAACTTTATTCTTCCCTGAGGGGTTACACACAAATGGCTGAATTATTCTTTCTTAATGATTTTGATTTGTCTAATTTTTTTGAGTTCCTGTGCTCACAAGCATAGTAAAAAAAAAACTTAAATATTGGGCAGAAAGAATGATGATCCTCTCAAACACATGACTTCAATTGAATTGTTTAGATCTGTTCTCTTTTTTACTTCTTAGTCTGTGTAACTGCATTGCAAACATTTAACCAAAAAATGCACTTTGGTCTTGATGTTTTACAAACCCAGATTTTAGAGAGCACTGCTGATCCTGTTGATCAATTTCTGAATGCTGTATGTGGATGAAGAGGCAGATTATCAACAAACCTCATTACAATAACACTTAAATGATATGTGATATATATA
>NC_056500.1:22329713-22347470 GCF_014905685.2 Nematolebias whitei
AGGTGGCACAATGGCTCAGTGGTTAGCACTGTTGCCTCACAGCTAGAAGGTCCAGGGTACAGTCCCTGGTTGGACCTGGGGTCTTTTTTCCAAACTTTATTTAGACAGGTAAATCCCTTTCTGTGTGGAGTTTTCATGTTGTCCTCATGATTGCGTGGGTTTTCTCTGGGTACTCCAGTTTCCTCTCACAGACCAAAAACATGCATGTTAGTCTGCCTTCAGACCCAGGCCTCCCTTGCAAACGAGATCTGTGATCTCAGTGGGATTTACCTGGTTAAATAAAGGTTAATAAATAAATAAAATATAATAAAAATAAATCAATTAATTTATATATATATATATATATATATATATATATATATATATATATATATATATATATATATATATATATATATATATAGATAGATAGATAGATAGATAGATAGATAGATAGATAGATAGATATAGATATAGATATAGATATATATAGATATAGATATAGATATAGATATATAGATACATACAAACACACATCATGTTCAATGACTAAATAATTTTCAGCAAAAATGTATTTCATGTTTTATTGATGGGTGATAAATCTCCATCTGCTTTGACCAAAAGTTGTTTTGCCTGAAGTTGTTCATTTAAAAGCTGTAGTTTTTTCTTGCTAACATTAGCCTTAAATCAAAAACAAACTGCTATATACAGTAAGAGCGCTGCAAAAATAACAGTTATTTTTCCATTTCTTCATGGGTTTGTTAAGAGGCAAACTCTTTGTATGTACACTAAAGACTAAAGTTAAATTTAAACAAATCATCTCTTATTTTGATATTTGCTATTATTTTCTGATTTTTCAGGAAGTGCTTTGGTAGTTACAGATCTGATAAAACCCCAAAACTAACGGAGGAGATGTGAACGTAGCTGGTTGGAGGGCTGCACACTTTTCATACCTCATCAGGAGGCACTTCAAACTGTACAACGTTAAAACAATCAAGAACACTGAGATTTGATTTTATCTCTGGCTTCTGCATAAGACTTGTTTTATCATCACTATAACCGTACCACACAGGAACAAACAACTGCAACGGTTTATCAGTAATATTGAGAAAAAACCTTGTAATGAGTAACGTTTAATGTGTAACGTTTCAACAAACCCGTCCAGAGAACCTGACTTAACTTTGTTGGATAATGAGTATTCCTCTTCTACACAGGCATCATTTAATCTATCTATAAGTTACTCACCACTCATGGTGTCTAGCCTCTGTGGAACAGTCCAGTATGTGTCAGGTAACAATCTGAGTCTGAGCAGCGCTCACTAAAGGGTCCTGTTAGAGCGAGAGCGCCCAGAGCCCAGCGATAAAATAAGCTCTGCTCTCATAAACACACACATGAAAAGGCCTCTCCTACTGTCTGACCTTCTCACACCTCCACACACACATACATCACACACACTACTATAGTATATAGGCAGCCTTTGGAAGTCTGTGACAAGAGCAGGAAAGTTAAAAAGCATCCAGACCTCAGCCTGCTCTATTTCAACACTAAGCAACACGTTTCTTTTGAAATATCAACATAATTTTTTATATTATAAAACAACTCAACAAAACATCCAAAATCAAAAGTTTTCCTTGCTCAAATAACCCATGTTGGCTTTTTAAAAATTGGAAAAACTGAAAAAATTATTAAATTATTTGTTAAACGGTCCTTACAAGAAGTCATGATAAAAGTCTTTTCAGAAACGGTCAAACAACTTTTAAAGCAAACTCTTGAAATGGAAGTGTGCATAAATCCAATGATCGAATTCAGCTTTAATAAAGAAGTTGATAACAATTCATACATTGTATCTTATAATGGGCAGATGTTTTGAACCACTTTGGCCATGGCTGCCTGAAGAGTTGGCGGGGGAGAGAGCAGACTCCAGAAAGCATTTTAGTGATGGGGGATGTAAAGGTCATGGATGTTTTTCACTTACTAATGTCAAATGTCATAGAACCATGTGTGTGAGTTAGAGTTGATTTGTCTGAACAAAGTGGAGCCTGCGCACCTGATAAACTTCAAGGCCCCTACGCTGGAAAGCAGAGTTATCTTGACCTTACCTTTTCTGATAAGCGTATAAGTTGATGCCCCTTGATGCTGTCAGAGCGACATGTAACACCTTGTCTGCTTGTTTTTCAGTTGCTGCTCCTCTTGCAAGATTAAACCTGGGTTGACAAGATCTTCTCATTGTCCTCTTTGTGGCCATTTGATTAATGAGTTATGACAGGATAATTAAATGATCCAACACTTAACACCATCAAACTGGCAGACCCACTATGTGAAGGTACTATTTATAAGACTGAGTTTGTTGTGGCTCCTGGGACTGATGAAGTCTTTTGGATGAAAGACGAAACGTTTCAACTAAAAGAAAAGAGGACCTGATTTAACTCTGTTGGATTTTTTACCTGGATTATTGAGCATGAATTAGAACGAGTTCAAGCAATGTTCAACATAAAAAGGTTTAAAAAGAAGAATAAAGAAATTATTTTCATGAAATCTATGTAAAATTTTGATGAAAGTATTAGTAGTGCTATCTGTCTATTATAAATATGTCTACAGTTTTTTGTTGGTGGCTGTATTAATAAGAAATTAGATTGGTAATAATAGTGGCAGTCTCCAGACTCTGGAACTCCCTGCCCATTGATATTCATGCTGCAGAGTTCGTACAGTCCTTTAAATCCCACCGTAGAAGTCACTTTTTTACTCTGGTTTTTAATTCAAGTTCATTTTGAGTTCCTTGTGCTTGTTCTTAAACTTATTTTATTAAACTTGTGGTTTTTAATGTTACTTTATTGCTAGATTGTGGGTGAAGCACTTTGGTTACCATAGTTGTTTTTAAATGTGCTATATAAAATCAACACTGACATAATTAATGTCAGTTAACGACTAATGGTGAAGGGGTGGGACTTTATGTACGTCTTCCCACCCCTTTTGGACATGAGTTAAACAAAAGTGGTGCGATACTTGTGCACTTTTTTATTTTATGTAGGTTTTTCTTTTGATTTTTGTTTCCCTCTTCCTTGCTTGAAAGGATTGACTTTATATGGTTGGCATGTTCAAAACAACAACAAACAAACAATGCACAGTCATTTTCAATATGAACATGAACAAGGGACTGAAACTGAGGGAAAAAACATCTTTGAGGAAAAAGCACGAGTGTTTGCTTGAAAGCAAGACATTAAGTTCTATCGTTTAACTTGTTTGTGTAAATTTGTTAAATAAATGAGTAAATGAATAAATTGTCATGATGAACAATTATCTTCATTTCCTGGTCGACATTCAGATGTGTTGGGTGTCAAATAATTATCCTGTTAGAAAACAAATTGTTGGAAACAAGACAGTAGGAGATGAAACACTTGTCTTTATCATATCAATTAGCAGCACCCCCCATTTAGACACATTTTGACATCATTTTTTAAGAAGGTGAGATTAAAAAGTTAAGATTACACCTATTTGAAAGAACAATTAAAATCTGCATCATGGTTATGCAAGCTGAAATAGAAATAAACTTTCAACTTTTCCCCCAAGGAAGGTGGTAGAACCTGGAGTTCCTCACAACTTTCACACAAACTGAGGTTATTATTAGTGTTGTTTTTTAATGACACATTAATTCCAGACTCATTTTACGCACCTTTATTCGTCCGAGACTTTCCTCACAACGTCATGTAGATGTCTTCATCACTACCAGACTGCCGATGATGAACTAATGTTGCCCACACATACAGTATCTCCTCTCATCATCCTCTCCGTACGCAGCGTTACAAGATGATGTAGCGCTTTGCAAGGAGGAGCGCCTGAGGGGTTCTGCGTGGGAGGAGGCAAGGTTAAGGGGAGAAATGATCTATTTGTTTATTTCCTTTCTGTCCATCAACATCAGTTGATATCTCTCAGTTGATGGACTTCATGTCAAATGGATAATTGTTCAATGTTTCCATCCCAAAAAGATGAAATCCTTCCTTGTCAATCAGAGTTCCTGAAGGCAGCACACTGAATAAACACTCGGTGGTTATTGCTATGACAACATGCATCAGCTCATCGCTGAACTCCAGGGATCTCGTGCGTTTGTAACCCTGCTGGCATCCAGCTGCCCAGCTTTTCACTCTCACGCCCACACATCACAAATTACCATGCCTGAACGCAAGGCGAGGGAAAAATGGCTCCTCGTTTGTACATGTTTTTAACACACATTCACACTTAGAGCAAATTGTAGTGAGATACAGTGAGAACAGATTCCTTTGCAGAATGTTTCCACAGAAAGAAAAACTTCAGCGTTCTAAAATATATTAAAATATTGTTTTTAAAAACTCAAGATGAGAGGTTGTGCTTCTATTATTTAAAACAAGTTCTGCAGAAAACTTCCTTTGTTGCGTATTTTGAACAGCCTGAATAACTGCACTTGGGTTTCTCATTTATCATTTAGCCAGAGAATGAGCCCAAAGACCTCTAGTCTGGTTGAGACAAAAAGACATCCATCCATCCATCCATCCATCCATTATCTTTTACCCGCTTCTTCCATTTTGGGTCACTGGTGCCCATGTTCAGCAATCACTGTGCGAGGGGCGGGGTACACCCTGGACGGGTCGCAAGTCCACAAAAAGACATGGCAAACTTTATTTTACATGTAAAATCACATCATAATGGTTAAAATTTAAAATACACTTTTTTTTTTTACAAAATCTGATACACTACAGGACCCCAGGATTAGCTACTTCTTCTTCTTCTTTTTTTTTTTTTGATAATGAATAGCACTTAACTTTTTCCATATTTTTGGAGATTTGTGGGGTGGTTGAGAATGATACAGGAAGTTCTCTGGGCTTAAGCTCTGATGTAAAAGGTTAGTGACCCTAATGATCATCAGTCCCATTACAGTAAAGTCCTTTTCTGCTCTGCTCCAGATGAACGGGATAAAAACACACAAAGAGAGGCTGAATGCTCATACGTTGCCCACCACATCTCAGGCAGGTTCTCATTACTATCACCGGGATGAATCTGAAGCTCTGGGCTTCCAGTCTGGTTTAGGAACAAAGTGATGGGAACAGCTTGCATCACCATGGAAACACAATTATCCTGCCATAACGTGGGAGGAATGGATCATGTATGAACCACAGTGTAAATTGATCTAGTGGGGTTTTTTTTTTTTATCTGTGACCCTATGTTTTAAATGCTTTTTATTAATTCTTCAGTTATTATTATTATTAGTGTATTGTATTTTTTTTCTCTTTAATTTTACTCTCATTGATTGTTGTTGTTGTTGTTGTTGTTGTTAAGCACTTTGATAACAGGTTCTGTTTTAAATGTGCTCTATAAATAAAGTTGACTTGACTTGACCATGTGCAAGAAGAAGAAAGTTTAATTCAAGTAAACTGTAATTTCTTTCTTGGTATGATAAAAAAAAATTAATCTGTTGTGATTCATAAGTAACGTTTTTATTTATCAAATAATTAATTCTAACAAATTGTCTATTTCGTATCAAACAAACTTAATATTGTATTTGTAAAGGCTGATTGAATTACTGCACACCGTGGCTGCTTCACTGAATTAAGACGCTCAATGCCTCCATTTATAAGCTGTCCATTAGTTGCCTAGCAACATGTGATGCGTTATCATTGTGACATGGGGGCAGCTGTGGCTGAGTGGTTAGAGCAGTCGTCTTCCAATGGGAGAGTTGGGGGTTCGATTCCACCAGCAGTCACATGCTGAAGTTCCCCTGGGCAAGACATTGAACCCCTCACTGCCTCTGATGTGTCCCATCAGTGTATGAATGTGATAAAGCACTGATTATTCTTTGTAGAGATCTAGTAGTGCTGTATGAATGGGTAAATGAGAACACAGATTGTAGTGTGAGGTACTATATAAATACAGTCCATTTATAATTTACCATTATCAGTGACAGCAAATGAAAATTTTGAGTCTTGCGCACTGGCTGTGATATTTGTGCAGCTGCATTATTGTCTTACAGCATGATGTAATAGTGGGATGTGCAGGGATGTGGAATGGAGCGTGCTTCCCTTTATTCATCAAACACACACACGCGCGTGCAAAGTTTACTCATCAATTATTCCTCAAAGGAATGATTTCACCTCATCTTCGCCTTAAATCAACCCTCTCCCATGATGCGTCCTGTGTTTAAGACTTTAAACATTATACTCACTTGTTTGGTTTAATGTGACTAAATTTATCATCACAAAACCAACAAAGTCACGTTCTCCGAGAAATAATAAACTGCAACTTGCAGTGAAGCAAAACAGTTGATTAAAAAGAGAATTGGGCGCTTCATTTGACTAATGTCCTCTCAGATATACTGTATGTATGAATGCACATTATTTCACCACGGCTTCAATCAGGGTTCTGAAAGAGAAGAAAGCTCTCCTGGAAAATGCAGAAAGGTCAGGAAATAGATTCTTTGCTATAAAATGTCAGCTGGTTGTTTCATAACTGGCCACTTGAAGCTGTTTGAAGGGTCTGTGAAAATAATAAAGGAGGTTAGAGATGCTGCTTTTGGGCGAGGTTATAGATTTTTTTTAATAAGTATAGTGATGTGTATTGTATTCAGCTTTTTTATTGACATTTTATGACACTCATTTTGTGACCATTGCTGAATCACTGAGCTTAGATGGAGGTCCAAAAAGTTAAAGTTGACCTTTTTTTTCTGAATTTAAAGTATTTCATAAGAGTTTGGAATGGGATCAAAGATTTTTCTCAAATATGTCATGAAGCAAGTTCAGTTTCATTTCAGTGATTTGAGGAAGTCTACCCTTTGAATTTTGGAGGTCTAAATGTTAAACTGTGTGGAAATGTATAAAAACATATTCATAATGGTCCGATTAATTAATGAAAATAATAATTTCAAAGTATATCTTTTTTTGTTTGTTTTTCAGGCAGAATGTGCCTTTTGACATCATTAACAGAGTGCAGTTAGCCTTTTTACTTTGTTGGTTGAAACAAGTATTTGGCAATGAAAAAGTACAATTTTTATTAGTAAAAGGTATTTTATTTTTAAAATTGTCTCAAATAAAAACGTACATACAATTTTTTTTTGTCAAAATCATGGCAAAGCATTTATTTCTCAACATTTGAGATTAGAAAATCTATTCAAATGATAGTTTTTATGCTATAAAGTCAAATATGTGATTTAATCAAAGACTTCTCCCATGTTTAGTGTTTATCAAGAAAACAAAGGATTCAGATTCAAACCATATATCATCCATGTATCTGTTATAAACAAATGAAAACGATGTGGTATTGTTTACAAAAAAGCCTGTTTTTACATTCAAAGTGATAAAACTACATCCACAATGCCGAGTTCAGTTTTATCCATTTCACGCTCTGAGCTGATCAAAAAGTAGCTGACTTTATTTGGACACTTCTGGACTTGATAAAAGATCATAAAGGGACGTTAAGAAAAATGTCAAAAACATGCAACACACATCAATCAAAGCTACATGCAGTGTCAGAAAAAAAAAAATTGTACAAAATGCAGATTAGCAGGTTTTAACATCTGCCTCTTTAGCTACTGTCACAGAAGCAGATGCAGAAATGTTATCAGCTAAACTCAGAATAGCAATTAGCCAAATGCAAGACAAACACGTCACCAGAAAACATGTTTGAATACAAAAAAATACTGATACTATTACAGACTTTACAGAATATACTGTACCTTTATGTAAAACAATCTTAGCTGCATTTAAAGTACTTATTTATTCTTTAACAGTGTCTTGGTTTGAACTTTGGCATTATGGGTTATTTTAAGCATGAGCGAAGGAACTCATTAAATACATAATGTGCAAAAATAATATTTCTAGATGTATTAAATCTATTTAGTTCTACTTGGTCAAATAAAATGATTGAAAGACTAAAAAAATGTTCCCATAAATTCTGTAAGAAAGGTTTGGTATGGCAAATATTTGCTAAATGAGAATTAATTGTTATTGATTGTTGTCGTTGTCTACACACTAACAAAAAGTTGTATTCTATAAACTGTCATTTAAAAACTCTTTTCATTGTGCCAATGTTCAGAAAACAAACTAAAAAATAAAACAGTATAATGGTCATTTTAATATTTAGATTTTTTTTTTTAACTATATTCCCCATTCTGAAATCTGAAGGTCAAGCTTGACCCCCTTTTATTTTTATTTCCTCAAATTTCAGGTGTTTCATCCTTTACACAGAGTTACACTTGGATATGCTGATGACTTTAGAAGTAGTGTTGACACATTCAGACCTCAGATTTTTTTTTTCCAGACTTCAGATAAGCGTCACCTACACAATCGGAGGTGACATCTTCCTGTCGGTCATTTAGCTCTTCCTGTGTTAAAGTCAGTATAAAAGGCCACAGTGCAACCATGGAGTGAATTAGTGGACATCTTTCGTGTCGTGTGCATGACAGTGTTCAGTTGTAGGATGATGTGTTAGTGACTGGACGCAGCTGATCATGGTCTGGGGTTTCTGCCCTTTGATTGACTGACAACCTCTTCCAGCGACTTCCTGGTTATCAGCAGTCGAACAACATCCTCCTTCTCCCTGGTTAGTTTCTTACGAGCCTGATCGTGAGTCACCATGGTCATATCCCAGCCGTTCACCTGCGAGGAAGCAGAGTTTTCTTACACTGCAGTAAGAGGGAAGCTCGAGCCTGGCTCTTTAGGGAGCAAACAGTGCCATCTTGTGGATTTATCGTTCAGCAATTGATCTTTTCTTTTAAAAATCACACACCTGCATTATTTTGTCTCCCATCCTCAAACCTGCAACTTCGGCAGGTCCCCCTGGGCTTATCCTGGTCACATAGATGCCCTTTAAAGAAGACAAACACATAAAGATTCATAACATCACAGCTGTGTAAGGTACACAAATATTTTATTAAACAAAAATAATCCACTAATCTAAAACAAGAACACCATAAGTCCACAATAATGACAGAAAGGTAAAGCATAAAAGAAAAGAAACAGATTGTGTGCCCACAGGTTGGCAACATAATTAGGTGCTTGTGCTGAAAACAAAAATAAATAATAAATACATCTATAAATATAAATATATCATAAATACGGGAATTCTAGTTAATTATGTCACGATTTTCCTGTTTACGATTTTATCATCAGGAAGCTTGAGTCAGTCAAACGGACAACTGATTATTAAATCACATAAGTTCAATTACATCTTTTAAATCATGGACTGTGATCCAATGGGAAAAGTAAATTTATGACCAGACTGCCCAACCTTTAATACGGTTTTATAATATTAAATTAAAGTTGATGTAAGAATCTTTTTACGTCTGCAACACAACACAATAAATGATCTGGTTCAACAGCTGATCACCACTAAGAGTGAAACAAGCTAAATAAATTATATTGTTATGGAGATCAATGCTCTGGTGGCTCAGTTGGTAGAGCTGTTGCCTTTAAGCAAGAAGGTTGCTGGATAGAATTCAGGCTGGGGTCCTTTCTGGGTGGACAGCATTCTCAATAACATTTTGAGTAGGAGGCTGGAGTTATTTTCAAAAATAAACACACAGATGTTCTGTGCAACCAAAACGTTGGTGAATTCAGACACTGATCAGTGATGAAAATGTCTTACCAGCATCACAGACATAAAAAAGAGTTATGAAGTCATAATCGGCAGCAGCTGCCAATCAATTTTGTAGAGCGAGATAACATACATTTTCAAGAATCTACCTTAATAAAGAATTATTTCACAATTAATTTATCTTTATTCTTTATCTTGCAGCAGGCCTAGCTGAATTTGCAGCTCAAAAACTTCACTTTGTTTTTTTGTAACAAAAGACAAGATCATGAAATCGATCAACATCAGAAGCATCATATTGTGAACATTTGAATAAGACCGTTAACCCTTTAACTTTATGACTATGTTATTTCAACCACCTTATTTTAATTCTTAAAAATATTATATGCATTCCACAAAAAACTAGGCATTTAGAGCTATCTCAGCCTGAAGTAAAAATATTAATATAAATAATTTTCTTTTATGCTTTAATAAAAGTTTGTTTGTTTAAAAACTCTACACTACAGGATTCTTTTAATTGACAAAATATTCATTTTATAGTAATTTAAAGTGTATTTTCCTCCATTCCATTACATGACATCCATACACCCTCTGGGTCAACATCCACATTCTCTTCTATTCTCCAGGCACAGTTTGCTTTTCCTCTCTTTCTTATTCTAAAACAAATCATGATCACTCTCTTCACCAACAAAGTCCTCACTGTCTGACTCGGACTTTTTCTCCTTCATGATTCTCTCCTCTGTCTGAGAGGTTCTGGGTCCATGGTTCTGTCCTCCTCTGGCTCATGTTCAAAAACCATCTCATTTTGACTCAAACACAATAAAACTGACTAAACCCAAACCCAAACGCCCTAAATATCACAAATCTCTCAGACCTCATGACTCACTCCTGCTCTCGCTGCATCCTAATCGTGCAAAACTCCATTCAACTTCTGCATCTTCTTAAAGTTTAGACAGGACTCAGTGTTATATTACATTATTTTTCTATGACCCCTGAGTTTGGCTCATCTCACCTGAGGATGTGAATATGTTCAGGCCCGTTTGTCTTTTACAACACACCAAACAGAACAGCCAGATCATACATCAAATTGTAAGTTGGACGCCATCTATCACGGTGTGCTAAGATTCATAACTGGCTGTAACTACCATACCCACCACTGCACCCTGTATTCACTGGTCAACGGGTCATTTACTTCACGCACGCTCTCCCACTGGTACATTTTCATCTTTAAATCACTTCTTGGTCTGTTGCCTTCATACATCTCCTCCTACACTACTCCTGTCACTTCATGAGTGCAGCTACAGCGTGGGCTCTCAGGACATCATTACCTGCAGCGTCCCCCTCAGTGCAGACTGAACTTGACAAAAGAGCCTTCCCTTACTCCGCTCCTGTAACCTGGAATATCTTGCAAAAAGATCTGAGGCTCTCAACTTTGACCACCCCAAGGGATTTTAAACAACTGTTAAGTTCATGGTAAAAACCAGCGCAGACATGTTCCTGTTTTTAGCATTTTACATCACTCTATAATTAACTGTTTTTGTTTCGCTTTGATATAATTTCTTCCATTTACTTTTCATGTTATATGCTTTTTATACGATTGTCTATTGTTGTCTGTACCTCATCTGTGTTCTTTGTTTAAATCAGGTCTCTCTTGTAAATGAGTCGTTAAATAAAAGTTGAATGAAAAAAAAAAAGTCTTGAGTTATGTTCCTCAACTATGTTACGTTTCTTTTGCATATTACCTGAAGAATAAAGATCCTCTTTTATCAAAGATAAGTCTGCACCAGAACCTTCAGTAATGAGATACTGTATTTATTTATGAGCATTGCAGGATAAACACTTGAGAATGTGCACGGGAACAAGACAAGTAAGACTTTGTCACCCCATGATTCAAATTAAGCAGCATTATTGATGTGGTCATAATCAATTTAATAACGGTGTCCCCAACAGGAAACTCAAGCCAAGATAATTATAAAATAAACTCACAGCCAAGCATGTATAATACTAGTTGTTTTCAGAATATTTCATTACCTTATCTGACTTATCCTCAGAGAAGGGGTTCTGACCAGGGTCCTGGTCTATACCTCCTCCGATGCTGAAGCCCAGGATTAGGTTACCTCCCTGCCGCAACTTCTGGATCTCAATCCGTTGCTGTTTAAGAAAAACAATCCAAAATTAAAATTTCCACAAGCATCTTCATAAAAAAACTGTGGTCGGGAAGGGTTGGTTTTACTTTTAGCTTTGAAATGTTTGTTGGAAAACTGAACTAGTCTGTCGCCACAGCCCACTGTCAGCCAGAGGGCCTGTTCAGACCCGGCACCAACATGTGCCAACACTAAGCACAGATGAGAACAAGAGGAGAAGGAAATATTTATCTATGTTTTTTCTATTCATTAAACCTGTATTTATAAAAGTTAGTCTCATTGAGCCACGAGGACTCATTTACAAACGTATATGTAGTTTAATAATGAAACATCATATGACAGTTTCCCAGATTTCGGGAAGGTTTGACCCCGTGAATGCACTGCTTGACTTTAGTGCAAGCCATTTACTTTGACAGTGACAAGCAGCTGCAGTCACACAACACCAGACAGATTCTGACAGTAGGACTCCTTCAAACACAAGAGCTGCCTGTGTGTGAGACGACTTTCTCAGTCTCTCTGACACAATGAAACCAAAAGATGACTTCATCAAGTCAAGTGAGTCAGGATTTCCAAACCAGCTTCCCTTCTTCTTTTTTTTTTAAGCTTTATAAACTAGACAGATTTCCTCTGGCAAATAAATGAGCAAATATTTTCTACATATGAAAAAGGAAGCAACAGTTTAGGTCACAGTAAAGATGAAACCCTGTATGGAGGAAAGTGTGATTAAAACAAGCGGTTAAAAAAAAAATGCACAGATTAAGAATTTGATTAGTGACGAATTGTTAAAGCGAGGAATGAAATAAAAAATATAGCCTATTTCCTAGCAAATAACCCAAATCTTCTATTGATTTTGACTTTTGATTAATGAGAAATTGCTGCTTAGTTTTACAGTAAACTATAAATCTCTGGGGTTTCCCAGGGGTTCCCAACACTGGTCCTTGAGGAACACCATACTGCATGTTTTAGTTGGTTCTCTGCTCCGACACACCTGGTTTTAATAAATAGGTGATTAACAGGCTTCTGCAGAACACGAGGAAGTAATTAAATCACTGAATCAGGTGTGTTGGAGCAGGGAAACAACTGAAACATGCAGGATGGTGTTCCTCAAGGACTAGGGTTAGGAACCCTTGGTTAGACTACGGTCACTTTAGTGTTTGGTTTCTGCCATGACGTAAACTAAATGATGAAAAAATAATATCTAAATGAAAACAAACACAACAAGTGTAACTCTGAAGTCGTTTGGACCCATTACTGAAAGCGAATGACAAGTAAATATGAAGTTAACCTTTTAATCCAACAAGCTAAAGGGAATATGGGAATCTCACAACAAGTCATATGTACTTTTGTGCACAAATTATGTAGCACTTTAACTTAAAGAAGGGCGAGAAGCGATGCTGCTTGTCTGTAAAGTTGCAGGAAGCTTCAGTCACACCTTAGCGGGGGTGACGCCTCATTTTGAACAAGACATTTTCTTTAAAGTTAGCTAGTTAAATGTTTGTTTAAAGTTACGTTTAAGAAATTGTTTCCACTTCCAGTACACAGACAACCTGACAGTAAAGTCAGTAAACCTAGCTTACTTTAGCTACTTAGCGCTTACGGGGAAATAGCACGAGTTAATTCAGCGTTTGTACGAGTCAACATTTAATGTCGGCCAGAACAATAGACACAACCCTCCCTTCAAACTTACCACTACTGCGGTCACAGGTTGACCTGGGATGAAAGACATCGTCTAACTACAATATGAAAGCTAAAAAGCGGCTACACTCGCAACCAAAGCAGCTGTGAGCGTGAAAAAAAAGTGTTCTTGTAGTAATGTAACTTCCCAGCCCTCTTTTTACATGAGCAGGCTGAGTGACGTCGAGCTGAAACCAGCGCTTCTCACATGACGTAACCTCGCCTCCCTGTAGGGGAAAGGTGCGCGTGTTTCGATGTACAGCAGCAGCCAGAAGGGCGGGGTTAAAGAGCTGGAACACTTTGGACTTCCTGAGCACGTTCCCCTATTATGTTGTATAAACGAATCTTTCAAAATCACATTATTATTATTACTTCTTATTTTAGCTGTTTCCTTTTCAGGGGTTGCCACAGCAAGTCATCCTCCTCCACCTCTCTGTCTGGTCTGTTCTTACTCCAGCTACCTTCATATCTTTGAGTCAAACTGCGTCAATAGTGTAGCTCCTCTTTGGTCTTCCTCTTTGTCTTTTTCCTGGCAGTTGCATTTCTAACATCTTTCAACCAATAGCCTGGGCCAGGGGTTCCCAAACGTTTCCATGCCATGGCCCCCCAAACAGCAGTAGCATCTGGCTGAGGCCCCTCTCGCAAACCCACAAAAAATGCTACAAAATATGTAAAAAAAATAAATCAAAATCTACTTTTAGAATGTTTAAATTTTTATTCACTATATTCATTTAATCATTACAGCTGCTGAGTGTAAATTTGTTATTAACTAACATGTTTTAAACACTGTACTACCTCTGAAAAAAAACAACAACTACTTTTCAACAAACTATTGACCAGAAGAACAAAACAAAAGAAATATAACGTCTCTCTCAAGCGTGTTTATCTGGAAATGACAGATACAGATTACCCTAGTGTGCAGTTTTTATTATTAATATTACTCATTTTTATTTTTGCTGTTTTTTATCTTCTTCTTCTCTCCAGCTGTCTGAGGCTTCCCTGGAGGCCCCCAGGGGGCCGCAGCCTCCTTTTTCCACAGGCCTAGGTTACCCTCTGTCCAGTCACTCTGGTCCATGCTCCCTATGGATGTGTTTACCCTGGGAGGGGCAGCACCAATGAAAAACATGTTGCCCAACATATATCAGAAGATGATTACTTTATTCCTGTTTACTGTATTGGTCAAATATTCTGTTCAGGCTTTTGAATTTGGTGTGCCACCCCAGGACTTTCATTGTCCCTCAAACGGCCATCCTGTTAAAAAATTCTGGAGGTGCCGCTGCGTCAAACATTTTGGCCAGATTAAAATATTTTAAAGATTCAAGATTTTGTTGGGGAATAAAAACAGCACACACTTTAAAGTATTTTATGAACTCCTACAGAATTATGCTTCAGTCAGAAACACACACACACGGCAAAATAATACTGCAATCATAATTTGTTTATATACATGTTAGATATAAACACAAACAAGCATTTACTACAAACAAGTAGTATATTGATTTGCAGGAACTACAGTACTTCCTGCATGGTTCCACCTGTGAGGCAAGTTTGACGAGAATAACACAAAGCAGATCTAAAACATGGATTTTATGTTAATACATGTATGAATTGATTCAGCTAAGCTACATGAACATTTCAGCTACAATTGCTGCAAACCTATCAGCATATATAAAATATAAATTATATATAGTACTGTATATTGTAATATGTAGTACACTGAAATGAGACACCCTTTCAAGATGACATCAGTTGTACCAAAATCCCTTTACAAAAACAAAAAAATGTTTTATGGGTTTCATTAAGTTTGGAAACTGTTATTTATAAATGTACAAAATATATAACAATGTTGTTTGTGAATGATTGACACTAAACAAGCTACTCATTATTATGGTTTTGTAGCAATAAAATATTTTTAATAGTGAAATGCAAGATTGTTTTTCACTGCGAAAGTGAATAAAATACACAATAACTAAAAAAAAAAAAAAAACGACGTCACCATCAGACTAATCATTACAGTGTTTTATTTTGTTGTTGTTGTTTTAAAGAAAATAGAACTTTTCAAACAGAGAACGCACTTGTAGCCAACACTTTTTAATGTGATGAAGGTAACGAGGGCTCCTGTTCCAGGATTTAAACCACTTTAACTTCTCAGCCTTGTCACATTCAGAGAAATGCACATCTCTGACATGAGCGAACAGCTGATGAGTTTAGATGAATAAAGCTGGCGTAGACTCAGTATTTTGATGCTTTGAAAATTACTTTGCCATATTTAAGTCATGTCAGGGGTGGCACGGTGGCTCAGAGCTGCCGCCTCTCAGCGAGAAGGTTGCCAGATCGAATCCCACCCACTCCACCCAGAATTGCCTTTCTGGGTGGAGTTAGCATGTTTTCTCCATTCATGCGTGGGTTTTCTCCGGGTACTCTGGTTTCCTCCCACAGACCAAAAACATGCATGTTAGGCTGATTGGTAACTAAATTGTTCATAGGTGAGAGGGGAGTGGTTGTTTGTCTCGTTTGTCTCTATGTGTCCCTGTGATGGACTTGTGATTTGTCCAGGGTTGACCCCACCTCTCGCACAGTGACTGTTGGATTTGGGCACTATATTGACCCCTGCGACCCGAAAAGGAAAAAGTCAGTAAAGATAATGGATGGATGGATGGATGGATGGATGGATGGATGGATGGATGGATGGATGGATGGAGCCATGTCAGTCCCAACCCTTACCAACTCTTCTTGCCTTTAACCGACTTGTAGTTGAACTGTGTTGATTTACAAGGTCCTTTTTTACTATTGGACAGAAAATAAAGTGTATTCGTCATCAGTCTCTGAAGAGGCAGGGTCTCTGAACCCCATGTTTATCAGTAGCCTGGAGCAAAAGGTGGAGGTGACTGACACTCTTGAGGTAACACTTGATCAGTCAGTCCCTTAACTCTACTGCAATGGGGTGAAGAGCCGAGGGTCGCCAGCTCTGCGATCTCCTGGTATTCGTTCTCAGTGTCTTCCCTTCTGTCAACTGTGTCCATGGAAATCTCTGAGTACACATGATCTGAGTCAGTCACGTCCTGCCGCTGGTTTGTCTTCTTTTGGAATTTCTTCTTGAGGCTCATGAAGTTAGTGACGACTAATGGCTTCCACTCGTTGGGCTTCAACAGGTGGACATTGGAGCCGAGGTGTTGCGAGGGGGCAGAGGGTGTAAATAAACTCCTGGGTGCAGAGATGGTTCTCATGTAGGCCTGGTTTTGCTTCTGGGGCACACTGTTTCGAGAAGGGACTTCAGGAGGCTGGTTTGGTGGAAGGTAACTGGCTTCAAATCTCTTCCTGGACTTTGCAACAGGCTGCAGGTCATAAAGCATAAAGCACATTTAACCATCCATTACATTTAAAGGCACTTGAAAACTTACTTTTATCATCTAAATCACAGCTCTAAAACATGAAGTGTGCTAAATTAGCAAAATGTAAGATTGCATAAAGGAGGATAATGATCAGTAGTTTATTACTGGTTGTGCCACAATGGCAGGAAATGCACCAATCCCCACTTTTGTATAAAAAAATATAATTTCTTGGCATTTAAGGCCAAAACCACAAGAGTTATCTGTGCAAGCTAAACAGCCTCAAATCTCACTTTGACACCGATTTATGCACAAAAATACACTTTTCTATTACCAGTAACTCCTATATCCTCCATTGACAGAAGAAACTGCAGCACTAGTTTATTTGGAATAAAACAAAACCTCCTTTTTTTTTTTAACAATTTCATGTGAAAAACTGACTAAATATTTTACTTTAAAAATATGTGTAATTTTATACTTTGAACATTTGTAACCAGCATTTTATTAATGACTCAACGAAGGCTACAGCTCTGACCCGACACATATGTGTTACAAATACGTTTGATGTGCTACAAAGACGAAGCTTTAATGCTTTGCATCTTTTTACATTTGTTCTCAAAACCTTTGGGCCAGCCTTTTGAGAACGGCTGTGATCAGTACAGATTGATCGGTATAGATTAATACATATATTTTGATCAGTATAAAAGGTCATATTACTGAGGCTGGGGTTGGAGAGGGGACGTGATGTAGTTCAACTTCCAAAGTAGGATAAAGCCTGCTGGGATTGCTGTTTGGAAGCAGGATTGTAGAGTCCGTCAGGTTATTTGGTCGATAAGGAATGGCAGGCGGGATCTCGTCTTCCGGTTCTGGTTGACTCTGGTTCAGGTTGGGTTTTGATGGGTCCTTTGTGGGTGAACCAGTGTTGGTGGATAGATCTCTGTGGGTAAACAGCTGTGCGTAGTCTGCATTGCTGTTTGAGGGCTTACATAAAATAAAACGGAAACAAAAAGACAAAACATGTTCATTTATATTTGATATAAAAATGTTTTATAAGGTGTGAAGTTGCCTTTATGCCTATT
>NC_056500.1:22347480-22350684 GCF_014905685.2 Nematolebias whitei
TTCAAACATATACTTTGTGTGTGTGTGTTGCTTATAATATTTAGACACTCTTTGATGGTTTGCAGAAGGGACGAGGAGTGCTCTTTAGGAATGCTTTAATAAGCATTAGGAGTGCTCTTGACCTGGAAGCTTTGGCCCGCTTTTACGGTCACAGGCGCTCCTTACTGGAAGGATGAGCCATCGCTTTTGATGATGGTTTAATTAGATCCGTTGTTCTGGTAACCATCAAACTTGCTTTGATCTGCTCTCACATGATCCGGTCAGGGAAGAAAAGTATAAAGGAAGTGTGACAGGCAACTTAATCTTTGGAAGTCCGGTGTGGATCAGCACGCGCTGATGCCATATGCCATTTTGATGTGATTCTCCTTTACCTGGGTCGAAAACGACTTCCCGGCCAGTGTCACGGTGAGAAGTTATTTCATATCAATCTGTGTGTTAAGAGTGTACATGTTTTTTGCTTGGCTGTTCTCTGTGGCAGGATAATAAAGGACACTAATTTATCCTAGCAGTAACAGCTTCTGTCTTTCATTTTTTCCATTTGTCTGAATATGTGCCGACCGTTTCACGAGCCCTTTTGATAAAGAATTTCATAATACAATATTATTATTTGGATTTTTTTTTTTTTTTTTTTACTAAATGACTACAATATAAATAAATATAAATTGCATCTACATGTGTTCTTTCCTCACCTGTCCACAAGCAACAGTCAGAACCTGATTGAAGGGCATGATGGGAGTTCTGCGATGGAATTCCACCAGGTCCTGCAGACTCTGGTGACGCCTGTTCTCACCCACTATCATGTACTGGCCAGCCACCAGTGCATCGATCATGAAATGTCTGCAGCGTTCGTCTGCACTGAAGTGGCAATGCCAGAGAGAGAGAGTAAGCTCAGCAGGACTTTAACCCGCAGGACTGAGTGCGTGGATGAAACATAGCCCCTTCAATTCTGCAGAAATACTCACCGGTACGAGAGTGTGTAGCCGATTCTGCTCTCGCTGACTCTGATGAGGAAGTAGCCAGGTGGCTTGGACGTGAGCAATTCCTCTGCCGCCCTACACAAACCGCCCAGACAAAAGCCCCTTTTCAACACACACACCTCAAAATGCAAACTTTGTTTTTGTACGGCATCTCTTTGAAGTTTTCTGTACAAACCAGTTAACATTTATAGGGTAAAACATTCTCACGCACTTTATTTAATTTATTTAAACTTTATTTATACAGGTAGTCTCATTGAGTCACAAGGACTCGTTTTCAAGAGAGACCTGTTTTGGGAGCAGATGGTGGGTAATGAGGGTCTTGCTCAAGGGCCCAGAGTGAGGCAAATGAGTGAGTGAGTGAGGCAAATAAATCTGTACAAGGAAACTGATCGTTCAAGTCAGAAAATCTGTCAGCAGGAATTAAATAAATGAGCAATATCATTTAAAAACTGTCTATTATCCATTCGTCTCCAAGTAAACATGATACCGTTTTAGGCTTCACGAGAGATAAATGTGCATTTAATATTTAATAGATTCACAGAAAATGTTTCTGGTTGCAGCTCTGTCTTACAGCCATTATCATAAATTAGTCTCTGCTCTGTTTCCAACAGATTCACTCTGGAAAAACAGACAAAAACTGTTTGTCTTGCTTTGTAGCTGTCTCCAGGGTGAGACTGTTATGTACTAAACTAGATGCAAACCACATGCACGTTTTATTATCACGTCTCGAATAAAGTTTTCTTTCTTGGTAACAAAACGCTGCCATCACATTCTTCAAATACTGTGTCATTCATAATGCAAAGCAAACATGTCGGTCAGCTGCAGCTTCATATTACAAGCTTTCCACTTCATTTACATATTCCATGATTGCTCCGCATGCACAGTTAGCATTGTTTAACTTCAGATTATATTGAGTTTAATATTTTTCAAGTCAAAAATAGTTAAGATTGATGTGCTTATTTAAACAGTTCCTTAAATCAGAGTTTTAAAAAATTATTTATGTATTATTTTTGAAAATGAGGCATTTAAAGGTTTGTCTTTTTCTTTTTTAATTGAAGCAAATTAAAATTATTACTCATTAATAATTTCTGCTTTCTGATATTATATCGCTGCTATGTGTTTTCTTTTAATCGGACATGAAATGTTCCCAACACATAAAATTACAGATGTCAGCACTGGATTAGCAGTTTTTAAACTTGGAGCAGATCAGCAGAACAAAAACTTCATGCTGTGACACTAACGTGCATATCTTTTTAAACTCGGCTTTTTATATTCTGCAATCTGCTACTGAAGTAGTGATAGACCCAAACCTACTTCCTGGAACTGATTCCATGAAACCAATCTGGGACTGATCCGTTCCTGAACACCGACTGGAGCTGCGACTCTTTGAACCAGGTGAAAGGATCATGTTGTTCTTGAGAAGACTGACTCCACTCCATCATCCTGCAAGAAGAAGAAGAAGAAGTGAGAGAGAAGATCCTGTTGGAAAAGACCTCCAAATGGCTTTTGAACAGCTCAGTGACAGATGCTTGTATATTCAGTTCATTCTGTGCACCTAGTAAAAAATCACAAGCTCAATAAATATCCCTTTTTTGGTAGTTCACATTGTTCCTCTTTCAGGGGAAGCCCTTTCGTATGGCGTACAGTGATCCGTGTTACTCTGTCCTCGTTTTCATAAGAGCTCATAGTTAATTATTTGCATTTTAAAACCAAATAAAAAATGCATTTCTCCAAAAAAATAAGAAAGGATCTATATTATGCTCAATAGAATCCTCTTCCTTTGCTGCTTTAGGCTAAAAAATGTACTTTCATCTGGTTTGTAATGAAATCATTGCAGGTAAATATTAATAAAAGTGTGGATTTTGTAAACTAAAGTGAAAAATTCAGCATCCAATGTCAAAATCTCAACACATTTGATGGAAACAGTTACTCACCTGGTGTGCAGCTTTGCGGTGAAATGGCACTGCAGGGCTCAGTCACCTGACAACACCTGTGCAGGGGCGGAGTCAAACTCCACCACTCAGCAGCAATTTATGCTGTGAAACAATAACACAAAAAAAATCTAAATATGTCTGTTCTGTAGTCAAATAGAGAAATAAATCCTCTCTAAATGTGATGTACATTCATATTCTATGGGAAAAGTCATGGCTGCATGACTATACAGTATATATATATATATATAAGCCTAGACTAGCACCGCACCACTAAGCAGCTATTAATGTTGGGA
>NC_056500.1:22355684-22359541 GCF_014905685.2 Nematolebias whitei
TATATATATTATATACATTGTATCATGGAGGAAAAAACTTGCTTAATTCAATGTTTTGGCACAGAACACAAGAAACAATGCTTTAATTTGAATGTCACATAACAGTTAAAGGCACCATTGTACCTTTATGAAGGATTCATTAATGTTTAATAAATAGAAGGGCCACAGTTTGTAAGCATGCTCTACAATCTAAAAAAGTTAAATCTGGTCCTCTGGATTATTGAGCATGTGTCAGGACATGCTTTACAATATTAATAAAACTGTTATAAAACAAAGCTCAAGTAAACTGAATCATTAACAACATTTTGGTGATTTTTTTTTAAAGATACCTTGATTGCAACGTGGTTCAAATTGAATTATAAATAAATACATAACTCAGCAGCTAATTTGCTACAATCTTGGTTTAGGAAAAAATACCTTGAACAAAATCTTTAAAAGCTTCCTGTAAAGCAGGAGGACTTCAATTGAAAGATGCCAAGGTTATCAAGGATTATCTGTTCGATAAAGGCAATTCAGTGTGAGCTCAATATGACATACCATAAAAATAAAAGTAACATTAGCTCATTTTTAGCATTACACTCAGACAAATCAGTTTGGGATTCCAGCAGCTTTGTGGGGGTCAAAATTGTTTTTAAAAGGATCATTTTTGGACTGTGGACCACTTACTGACTAGACCTGCTGTAAAGAAAAAATCCATCAGACAATATATTACACAGCATCACTTCAGCTCTAACACAGTGTTAGTGAAGAACTGCTCCTAGAGATGAAATAATCCACCTCTGACCTGCCAGTGCTCACATTAAATGTTTAATATCAAAGACCTTCACATTTACAAGAAATAACCACTCAGTCTTGTGTGCATGCTTTTTTGTTTCAGGTTACATTGTGAGGACCAAAGCTTGGTCCCCATAAGGATGTCTCATTGGAGGGTTACGTTTAGGGTAAGAGTCAGGGTTAGACTATAGAAATGAATGGAAGTCAATGCAAAGTCCCCACGAAGTTAGAATTACGAGCACGTGCATGAGTGTGTGTGTGTGTGTGTGTGTGTGTGTGTGTGTGTGTGTGTGTGTGGGGTGGGGGGTGACGTCAGCGACATTACATGGTCATGATCTAATTTAAAGGAAAAACTTCCCCAGATATTTTCCCTCCCACACGACGACTAAAAGAATAACTAAATAAAGGTCAAAGTCTTTTCAGCTTGATTTCCACTGCGGCTGTTTATGAAACAGAAGCGCTCCAAGCCAGGGAAGTGTTTTTGTGAAGCTCTTCTCCATTTTGCACGCAGATTTTTTTTTTAAACACTCTCCTACATCTCCATCTATTTTGACTTATTTTAGGTGAATTGAGGGGAAACAAAATAGGAAGTGTTTCACTGCGTGGTTTGTGACTGCACCTGAACATCTCAGTCCTGGTGCTGCAGAATCATAACAGTGCTTTAGAGGGACTTCAGATTTAAGAGCTGCCACTCAGACATTCAACATTTACCCTCCTTCCAACACTAAAGTGTCTAAGTGTCTTCATCTTTTGAGTCAGTGCTGTGAACAAAAACACATTGCAATCTAAAATAAAAACAGTTTTATGTCTGAAAATCCCCTCCAGACTGAATGTGTCCATTCAGAGTGCCTGACATCAGAGCCAGACACTGCATGTTTGCATATGGTGGAACAGAAATGAAAGTGAGGGACTCAGCAGAGCGGATTCATTTGCAACACAAAACCATGAGCCACATGGTGTGAAACAAGACCGCTGAGTTATCAAATACATCTCAGGGATAATAATCAAATATTTATTGCCTGCTGCCGGAGGACTGACAGTAATGTTTTTTGCCTACACGCCTACAACTGATTCCTTTTGGACATGATTCAAGATGGCTGCCACGGCCAAGTGACCTTTAAAAATATTGGTTTTAACATTTCAAGCTAAACTTTGGTCTGGTAGTAGCTGAGAATCATCGTGAATACGTATGTTGAGCGTGACATATTGCATAAGATCATTTTCAACATACTATTAATCTTAGCCTAAAACTGTGGCATGAAAGGTGCCTTCATGTAACGTTAGGCCTTTAAAGTCTCTTATCATAATCTAAAATGGTATTTCTTATTTAATATAAAATAAAAATACTTCAACTTGTCCATTTGGTTTAACATGGGCAACAAGCGTTTTTAAACAACTACTCCAGAGTGTATGTGTTGGACAGATTAACAGAAATCCAGTGGGGCTTGAAAGTTTGTGAACCCTTTAGAATGTTCTATATTTCTGCAAAAGATTTTCACGCAAGTCCTAAAAAGTAGATAAAGAAAACCCAGTTAAACAAATGAGACAAAAATATTATACTTGGTAATTTATTTATTGAGTAAAATGATCCAATATTACACATCTGTGAGTGTCAAAAGTATGTGAACCTTTAACAAGGTTAATTCAGGTCCTCTGGATGGATTCTTCTTTGTTGAAACGTTTTGTCTTTTATCCAAAAGACTTCTTCAGTCTGAGGCTCTGCAACAAACTCAGTCTTATAAACAGCACCTTCTCATCAACCAGTTTGTCTCTGCCTCAGCAAAGCCAAACCACTACCTTCCAACATCAGTAGAGAGGAGAGGGATGCACTCACCACTCTTAGCAAGGACAAAAACATCATCATTCTCCCAGCAGACAAAGGAAGGTGCACAGTGATTTTGAACCAGAAAGACTATCATGAGAAAGTTATGACACTCCTTAGTGACTTAACCACTTATGAACCTCTGAAAAGAGATCCAGGAAGTGGTTACAAGAAGAAGTTAAAAGATTGCCTGAAAAAATTTGGAGCAGGACAAGGCTATTGACCGTATTCTGTACCACAGACTGTACCCAGGGGAGTCTGTATGGTTTACCTAAAATCCACAAACAAGGTAAACCATAAAAAAAAACAATTGTTAGCATGATTAACTCTGTGACAATGTTTCCAAATATCTGGCGTCTGTACTCATCCCTTTAGTTGGCAGCTCAGAACACCACATACATAACACCATGGACTTTGTGGACAAGGTGAGGGATGTCATCATGGAGACTGATGAAACAATGGTCTCTTTTGATGTCACATCACTCTTTACGTGCATTCCTGTTGATGATGCAGTAGAGGTGGTCAGTTTAAGATTAAAATCAGACACTACCCTGAGCAGCAGGACCACACTTTTTTATGGGGGCCAATATTATAGGCAGAAACATGGGTGTGCTATGGAGTCTCCAGTTTCTCCTATTATTGTAGGAGGTAGAAAAGAGAGCCTTGTCATTCTTTTCAGGGACACCGCCAAGTCATTTTTCAGGAATGTTTATGACACCTGGGTTAAAATCTGGCCTTGAGATGAGTGTAGACCACAGAGTCCTGGCCTGATGAT
Source organism: Nematolebias whitei (assembly GCF_014905685.2). NCBI lineage: Eukaryota > Metazoa > Chordata > Actinopteri > Cyprinodontiformes > Rivulidae > Nematolebias > Nematolebias whitei. The sequence goes on from NC_056500.1 coordinate 22,359,056, forward strand.
GTTGATCTTCTGTGCTGGGCCATCTTTTTGGCCAGTGTCTGTTTTGTTTCCCCGATGTAAGACTGATCACAGCCCTGACACTGAACAGCATACACAACATTACTCTGTTTGTGCCGGGGGACTGGATCTTTGGGATGAACCAGTCTTTGCCGTAATGTATTTTGGGGTTTAAAAGCCACTGGGACGTTATGTTTAGAAAATAAACATCTCAGTTTCTCTGATACTCCCTCAACATACGGAATGACCACTGGTCTGGGTCTGGGTTCCTCCTTTTCACCTGTTGGCTGACTGGAGTCCTGTTTGGGTTTCTTCTCTGCTTTCAGGAAGGCCCAGTTAGGATATCCACATTGCTCTAGAGCCTGTTTTGTGTGGGATTTCTCCTTCTGCCTGGCTCCCGAGTTAGTGGGGACACTGTCTGCTCTGTGATACAGAGTCCTGATGACTCCTAACTTGTGCTCCAAAGGGTGATGGGAGTCAAACTGCAAA
>NC_056500.1:22359551-22373192 GCF_014905685.2 Nematolebias whitei
TTGCAAATGTCCTCTATCAGAGACTGAGACCTCACAGTCCAAGAAAGACAACCTGCCATTTTTTACATCTTCTCTTGTGAACTTGATGCATTTATCCACAGAGTTGATGTGGTCAGTAAAATGTTGGACTTCCTGAGATTTAATTTTAACCAAACATGTTGTGAAGAGACTTTGATAGATCCATCCATCCATTTTCTTTACCCGTTTATTCCATTTTTGGGTCACGGGGGTCGTCGGTGCCCATGTCCAGTAATCACTGTGCGAGGGGCGGGGTACACCCTGGACGGGTCGCAAGTCCATCACAGAGCCACACAGAGACAAACGAGACAAACAACCATTCTTTGATAGATCCATGTTCTTTAAATCAAACAGGGTGCCCACTCACACCTGATCATCATCCCACTGATTGAAAACACCTGACTCTAATTTCACCTTTAAATTAACAGCTAATCCTAAAGGTTCACATTCTTTTCACTCACAAATATGTATTACTGGATCATTTTTCCTCAATAAATAAATGATCAAGTATATTTTTGCCTCATTAGTTTAACTGGATTCTTTTAGGGCTTGTATGAAAATCTGTTGTTTCAGAACACATTTATGCAGAAATATAGAACATTCTAAGAGATTCACAAACTTTCAAGCACCACTGTCAACAATCCAGTGTGACCTTTCAGAAAGTTCAGTTTTATTTTTAATTGCAGGCAAATGTAGTGAACTGTAGTGAGAACAACCCTGCAGTTTACCCTTTAAAGGTCACATAATTTAAAAAGGGTTTTCCTCATAAGTGAAAATGATTGGCAAGTAAAATGTTCCTCTTTATGAACGGATCTTTCAGAAACGTTAGCTCAAAACTCATCAGTTTGTTTGTGGCTCCTCGGACTGATGAAGCCCTTCGGATGGAGGGTGAAACGTCTCAGAAACTGTCCAGATCACCTGATGAACATGGTTGGCTATATACAACTCAATGGTAAATCTGACGTCATTATGACTAGTCAGAATGTAATTAGAGATATCTTAAATAAGTATTTTGACTAGTCAAAATGCAATTCAAGATATCTTAAATAACCAATATGTCTAGTCAAAACTCAGTTTCAGATATCTGGAATGTAAGCGTGGTGAATCCTATTTTATGTTAAAAGGGCTTGCCATAATTGGCTTTTTTTACCTGGATTATTGAGCATGAACTTTGACCACACAGACCGTCTACCTCAGGTCAAATAAAATTAAAAATCCTAGTCTAAAACCAAATCAAATGTTATAGTTTAGTTCACTCTGACCTCATTCATGGGTAAAACTTGTATCACAAACCAGTTGAAAATGGTACAACCGGACTACTGATGAAGGCTCAAACCACATTATCTACCTGATTAAACTCATAACAACTACGTAATTTATCAAAATAAAATTTAAATCTGACACTCACAGAAAATAAAGCCTAACACCTGTCCCTTCCCATTTTCCCAACTGCCCTATTATGAATAAAATAACCTTCAAAACAAAGAAAACGCCACCTTGATCCTTAAAATCTGCAGAAATTACCCAAAAACTGAGCAAGCATTACAATATATTATTAAGGACCAAACATTAAGGCAAAATACAAGTACATTTCAAAGAATCTTTTTAATAAATCAGAAGTACATGTATCTACAAAAAGTGTAGATCAATAGGGATTATGAAACTACAGTACAAACATTGTAGATCTTATTTACAATTGCTGAATTTATTCCACATGAAGACTTTTAATCTCAGAGGGAATCCGATCATGTTTGTTGAGGAATGTTTAAGATAAATGCACACTGAAGTGCCAGATTAACAAGGAATGAGAATGGCTCTTTATCCAAATGCTGTAAACTTTGTGAACTGGAGAAATCGTTGCACCAGCAAAACAAGCGATAAACCAAGATGTCTCCAGTCCACAGGATAAAACATGTCACAGGTTTGATTAACTTTTTAGCATCATGAGAATTTATTTACTTTGAGAAATAAAAAATCTATTTCGACATGATTTTAAGAGGATATTTTTTAAATACATTTCCTATTAACTTCTGAATAGCTCTTTGCAAGAGCTGGGAGTGAGAGGAACAATCTGCACGCTGCTAATCTCAAATAAAGCACGTTAAATCACATGTGCAAAGCATTCTGAGGTTTTCCATGCACTGAGAATGCATAGTTCAGATAGCCATGATACTGGGCCTGAAACAAAAAAAAAACATTATAGGAGAGAAGCTGGCAAAACAAATAATAATAATAAATTCTTTAATCAGCAAGTGGGAATGGTTTGACAAGATTGGAATACTTTAAAGTTATTTAGGTGTTTGATTTGATATGCAAACAAAAGTCAAGACGTCGCACAGCTTGGATGTTTTCAGGACGCGGTATAAGGAACTTCTTGGTTTTTTTTTTTGCTTTCAGTTAATACCCGAAACAAACAGTAATATATGTTAAGAACTTTGTTTCATACACAAAAAGAAAAAAAATAATGGGAAGGGGGGAAAAGTGCTTAATCAATAAAAACATAAAAAGGGCACTTTGTCATTTTGGTGTTATGCCTCATTTCACTCCATAAATACTGACGCAGCACAGCCCCAATCCAAGGCCCAGAAAACAGTTACGTATATGTTCCCCCATTGGAACCAGATCAAGTACATAAAACAATGATTTAATCATCGCCGAGATTCCTTCTGTCAAACTGCATTTCCTCTAGGATTTAGTGCAGCGTCTCATTATCCACAAGCACGACTCGATTCGGTTTAGACTGCACACCTAAAACAAACAAGGACGACCACTGAAGGAATGTGTGCACTTCAAAATCTCAGCCTTACTGCAACCACCTGAATACTTGAAGACAAACCAGAGGCTCGATAAGTTACATTGCACATCAAAGTGATTGAATGAGGACTGGAACATTTTAACCAGTAAAAATACCAACAGAAAAGAAGAAAATTATGAATAAGACGTGTAAATTCACTGAACACGAGGAATAAAATGCCCTGGAGTCACTTTTTGCATGTGGTGAAATACAATTTTGATGCATTTACATTTTGTGGATGCAAAATAAATATTGAAATCAACCTGTCAGTGCAAACTTGTAGCAGAATTTGGGGTTTGGGAAGCTAGGAAAGAATTAAATAAATAAGACTTCACCATCAGCAATCTGTAAAGATAATGACATAGGTAGCAAAGATTTGATCTCCTTCAGTGTCTCACCAGGAGACAGCCATCAAAAGTGGATAAAGTTCAAGTTGAAAGTGTCAGAATGTAACAGAGGCCACAGCAGTTAGATCCACAGGTGACAAAAGAAGACTGATATAATCAGAGCGGGGACAGAAACTTGTTTCCCTAATTATTCACAGGTCAAATATCAGGAGGAGGAAGACAAGGGACGAGGAATAAAATATTTAAATCAGAGTGTGCTCTGTCCAGTTCTGTCCAGTGGGGGACACAGTTAAGGCGATGGTGGATGCCGACACTCCTGATTCATCACAGAAGTGTGCAACGGAAGAAGCTGTTCTTCTTGGGCTGTTCTGAAATCTTCACTGCCTGAGTGTTGCTCTGTGGGTTATTACCCTCCTGAAATACAAAAACAAAACTATTCAAATGACTAAAACTAAACCGCACGCAACAAAAAGTTATTTTTGAGCATGACTTGAAATCGATGTCAAGAAACTGCCAGCATTTCCTCTTGTGCAGACTTACCAGTTTCTTGTCCATCTTAGCTTTGATGTCTCTGGCGAGTGTTAAGAAGGCCTGCAGATACAAATGAAAACATCTGCTGTCAGGGTCTGATCTAATCTGGGTCTGATCTAATCTGGGTCTGATCTAATCTGATAACAGCCTTGGCAAAATGTGACAAATTACTGTAAAATACATCTACAAGAAATAAAGTGTATTGTTGTCATTTTAACCCAATTAATTAACTACCATCAGTTTGTCATGCTCTCAGTATTACTTTATAAAGAGCTGAAGAAAAAAGCACAATATTGGATTTTTTGGCTGATATCCGACATCCTTGTCACTGGGTTGTCATACAAAAAGAGCGCCTTTTATATCGGTGAGTTATATTGATGGGATGGCAGATGTCCGATATTTAACTTTATCGCTAATTTCGGCCGATATAGATACCATGCCGATAATATTGTGCATCCCTATTTTGAAGTATAAATAAACTATAAAACTGTGACTCTCGTGTTTTAGCTTAAACTATGTTTAATTTAAATGTAATCTCCATGCATGTAATTAAATTTAAGTTTCAGCCTTGACTTTAAAAATCATTGTAACTTTTTTTATATAAAATTTTAAACATGATTAGATATTAGTTTGAAATATGTCCTGCTGACAGAAAAAGTTTACGCTGATTTTAGGAAGAGCAACTGTCAACATGTTCATTTGACTTTTCTCAGTTTCCTTATTTACAAATTTGCATTTTTGTCTTGAACCTTGAACCTTTTTGAATTCATGTACATTCCCAACTCTGAACAAGACGGGACATTGTGTAAAATGTAAATGATCAGAAATTTATAATGTGCAAACCCAGATTTTTGTCATAATGGAACAAAGTAAACAAATTGTTTAAACCAAGAAAATTTTAATATTTTTTTGGAAAAAAATAAGGATTTAATTTCTTCACTGATGTTTAGGTAAACAATTGAAGTTTGTACATTTGTCTACTTTTAAACTGGCATTTTTATTGTTTTTGTTACATAAAAACAAAACTTTACTACTGTTAAAGTGCTTCAACTACAAATAACTTATTTATTCAGAAAATATATATATATAAGAGCAAGGAAATCTGGAAGAGATCCATTTGTACTATTTAAGATGGGGGCAATATGTTTAATAATTATTACATTTAAATACCATTTGTGGACCACTAATATGAAGTAACGATATAAGGACAATGTTTCTGAGGGCAAAGGTCAAGGTTTAGCTTCTTGAGGCAACAGATATCACAGATACCTTGAAACTTCCTGTTTACTCATACTGTTGGTCACAAATTATTTTTAAAACAATTAAAAGCTAAACTGGAGTCAGATAAGAAGAAGCAATTTTGAGAGTAGATTTGGGTGTTTATGCCCTTTGGCCTCATCTTCTTTCTTTTCCCTCTTCAGGGGTCACCACAGTGAGTCCTCCTCCTCCATCTCACTATGTCCTCTGCATCCTCACTCCAACTACCTCCATGTCCACTCTAACTGCATCTATACATCTCCTCTTTGATATTCCTTTTTGTCTTTTTTCCTGGCAACTGCATTTCTAACATCATTCTACCAGTATATCCACTGTCCCTCCGCTGGACATGCCCAAACCATCTCAGTCTGGCCTCTAACTTTATCTCCCAGTTGTTCAACCTGTGCTGTACCTCTGATGATCTCATTCCTAATCTTATCCATCCTTGTCACTCTTAAGGAGAACCTCAAAATCTTCATTTCTGCCACTTCCAGTTCTATTTCATCCCTACTGACCACCAGAGGAGGTGCTTAAAGCACTGAATGATCATTCCTGCACATGCGCAGGTCGAGAATGTATGCCAACATAGTCACGTGGGACACCTGGGACACTGGTGAGTATATATAAGCACGTGACAATGGTAGCCTAGTCCCTTTCATCTTCTCGCATGCAGGTGGTAAGGGGTTTACTTTTTCTGCTCGACGCTGGTAGCCTCGAGCCTACGGTCAGAGCTGCGGGACTGTCTCGCCCTCCAGAGGCTGCACAAGCTGGTATCCTCCTAAACGATTGTACTTCAACTGGTAAGTTGTTTTGTTTCTGTTGACCCGGCGGTAGCGTGTTCGCTAGCTGCATCGGGTTTCCTTATTGGCTGGAAGTACGGTGTTTAGCCGTTTCTCCTTAGTTTACAGAAGGCATTGCAGCCGCATTCGTGCTTGCTTGTTTTCAGTTGCAGGTGTAGCGGCCGTGTTCGGCTTCGCCCACTTTTACCCGTTCGAGCTCACACTCATATTGTACAGCTGCGTCTGCTTGCCGTTTGTTACATTGCAGCCATTTTCGTGCCTGCTCGCTTTTTCATCTACATAGTTACAGCCGTGTTCAGCTTGCCTTTTTTCATTATAGTGCAGCCTTGTTCACACTTGCATTTTTTTCCCCATTATAGTGCAGCCGTGTTCGTGCTCGCATTTTTTTCGTGAGTTGTGGAGCCGTGTTCAGCTTGCTTCCCTTTCTTTAATCGCAACTGTGTTCGTGTTGCATTTTTTACCTGTGGCTTTACGGCAGTCGTAGCACTTCTGACTGCTTTTATAAGCTAGCAGTTGGGGAACCCCTGGTGGCGTTTTCTGCTCGACTGGGTTCCCTGGTCCATTCGCTCATCGACTCCAGCGCCAAGAGTGGCGTTTCCTGCTCGACCTGATACTTCTAGTCCTTTGAGCCGTAATATGCTGGATGTACAGTACTGCAGAGCCTGTTTGGCCCCTCTCCAGTTGGAGGATGGACATGATCTGTGACCCCCTTGTTTGGGGCCGGATCATCTGAAGGAGGCCTTGACAGAAGCGGCCTGCCCCAACTGTTCTATTCTGCCCTTGTCCCTGCGGACAGCTCGTTTGGCTGGTTCTGAGATTGCGAACCAGCCTGTAAAGCGTGTGGCCCCAGAGGCCTTGGGACCTCCACGAAAGAGGACCAAGAAAAGCTCCAGGGGCTCAGAGGGACTATCTGGGCAGGTGGCCCATCTCACCTCTGAGCTGGAACAGATGAAGGCGCTGCTCGAGTCCCTGAGGGAAGGGGACAACACAGGTCTGACTAGGAACCCTGACCTGGGACAGAACATGGGCTCAGGGGCCTCTGCTTTTGAAGAGGATGCCATCTCCCTGGCAGCATCTGGAACCGATTTTCAAGAGCAGTTTGAGTCTGGCTTGTGTGTGTCGACTGCCAGTTCGCACACCTCCTCCTGCTCTCAGAGACGGTTCCATACTGGGTGCTTTGAGAACTGCTCTTGCTCGGTTGCACCTGGATGTCCCAAAGAGCCAACCCACTGCTTCCAGTGCTTTATTTAAAATGTCCTTCTGCTAGGTCGTCCTTTATGGTTCCCCCTTCGGCTGAATACATAAAGGATGTACATGCCTGCTGGATGGATACTAAGGCTTTCTCACGACTGACCGCAGATGGCAGGGCCCTGGCGGCCATGCAGGATGCGCTCAAGTTTGGCTTGGGCCATATGCCTTCTGTTGAACCTGCCATAGTGTCCCTCATTGTGTCTCCGAATGAGGCTTTGAGGGCTAATGCCAGGTGGTTCCTGGGGAGCTGTTTGGTTCTGCTGCACTTGTAGCCTTGGAATGTTCAGCCCAAGCCACCCGTACCAGAAAGCAATTGTACGGCCTTTATTGCAGACGCTCTCGGCACCCTGCTGGAGGTGCTTCTGTGTCCTCATGCACTTATCCAGCCCCACCTACACCCTCCGTGGGGCAGCTGCGGCCTGCTCATAGCCAATGGGCTCTGCCCAGAGGTCAGGCTCCCATCCCTCTTTAACGCGGGCAGCCCTCCCGGCATCCCTCCCGCCCTCCTAAAGGCAGGGGAGCTCGAAAATGATATTTGGAAGCAGGCGGTGGGACACTTTACCCCATTTCAGCTCAACCGCTGGGGCCATTCTTGTGCCCGATTATTGGGTTGTGTCAACACTATCTCGGGGCTTTGTGCTACAGTTCTGCCGCCGCCCTCCCGTTCCTGGTCAGAATGACGGTCATTCGTGACCAGGTGAAAGCTCAGGCACTGAACCACGAAATAGACGCCTTGCTGGCCAAGGCTGCTATATTGCCTGTCGACCCCCTGCGGGATCCAGGGGGCTTTTACTCCAAGTATTTTTTAGTCCCCAAAAAGACTGGTGGACTACAGCCAATTCTGGACCCGAGAGGCCTGAATGTGTTTTTAAAAACTATTCTTTTCTACATGTTGAGCATCAGCGATGCGCTCCAGGCAGTCTCTCCAGGTTGAAGATCCTGCCCTACTTGGACGATTGGCTGATCTGTGCGCCAACATAAGCTCAGGCAGCAGCGGACACACAGATGGTGCTCGATCACATAGAACTATTGGGACTTCGTGTGAACTGGCAGAAGAGTAACCTAATTCCCTCTCAGGAGGTCACGTTCCTGGGAACTACGATGAACTCACTCACCATGGTGGCTTGCCCGTCGCCACAGCGTGTCAGCGGGATTCTACAGATGCTGCCTGCCTTCCTGCCCAGCCATGCACCCCCCTTCATTGCGTACCTTCACCTGTTAGGCAAGTTGACTGCTGCCTCCACAGTGGTACCTCTGGGGCTGTTGTCTCTGCGCCCTCTACAGATATGGCTTAACAGCATGCGGCTGGATCCGACTCATGCAGTGCACTGATGCAGGAGGTTGCTGGTGTCCCTTCAATGCCTTGCGTCACTGGCTCAGTGGCGAGACGCAGTGTTTATGGTGAAGGGGATCCCACTGGGCTCTCTGCCGTTTCGGAGGGAGGCTGTTTGTACCGATGCATCCACCACATGTTGGGGGGCATCGTGGCAGCGACAGATTGCCCAAGGAACGTGGTTTCCACAGCAAAAGGCAAGGCACAACAATGCCTTGGAGCTGGACGCTGTGCGGCCGGCACTAAAACACTTCCTCCTGGGCCTGCGCAGAAAGCATGTCCTGGTGCAGTCCAACAATACTTCTGTGGTTTTTCATGTCCTGGTGCGGTCCGACAATACTTCTGTGGTTTTTCATGTCAACCATCAAGGGGGAACATGGTTGCTGACATTGCTGCTACTGACCGAGAACACTTACTTTGGGCACCCCCCCTCTTTGCCAGCCTGAGGGCAGCCCACATTCCAGGAGTGCGGAATGGGCCGGACGATTTTCTGTCTCGGGATGCCCACCACCTGGGGAGTGGAGGCTCCATCCGGAGGTGGTGAGGGTAAATTGAGAGAGATACGGCAAGGCAGCTATGGACCTGTTTGCATCTCAGGAAATGATACACTGCTCACTTTGGTTTTCTCTGGCAGGCAGTGCCAGTCCCCTGGGTCAGGATGCACTGGCACACGACTGGCCCAGGGTGCTGCTGTATGCTTTTTCGCCGCGTCCCCTGATAGGCCCAACACTCATGAGAGTCCTTCAACAGGGGCATCAAGTCCTCCTAGTGGCTCCCCTCTGGCCTGGGAGAACTTGGTTTCCACTGCTGCACAGGCTCTGTTGCAGCTCTCCAATGCCTTACCACACTCCCCATTTCCCTGGACAGTGGACCCCAAGTATCCTGATGCATGCTCAATAATCCAGGTAGAAAAATAAAAAAAAGTTAAGTCTGGTTCTCTGGACATTCAAAAAAAAAAACAAAAAAAAAAAACTAGAAACGTTTCGTCTTTCATCCGAAATACTTCTTCAGTCTGAGGTGCTGTATTCAGCTCAGTCTTATAAAAAACACCTTCTCGTAGTGGATCAACCAGTTTTGCTGCAAAACCAGCTGCTCACGTGATCAAGGAGGACCATCTAACGATGGATTGTTAGCACCCTGATGGCTGTTTGCTATTCACAGAGGGCTGAGTGATACTAGCAATAATAGCATTGTAAGTGGGGGACAGTTGAACACGGAGGCCTCCACCCATGTTTAATGATGGATGGTTTCTTTTCACAAAGATGGCCTCCTTTACTCCTCTCTCAAACCATCGTTCCTCTCTATCCAGGATGTGAACATCTTCATCACTGAAAGAGTAACCGCTGGCATGGAGATGTGTGTAACCGCAGAGTCCTGGCCTGATGGTGCTGCTCTTCTGTGCTGGGCCATCCTTTTGGCCAGTGGCTGTTTAGTTTCCCCAATGTAAGACTGATCACAGCCCTCCTGACACTGAACAGCATACACAATATTACTCTGTTTGTGCCGAGGGACTGGATCTTTGGGATGAACCAGTCTTTGCCGTAATGTATTTTTGGGGTTTAAAATTCACTGGGACATTGTGTTTAGAAAATAAACGTCTCAGTTTCTCTGATACTCCCTCAACATACGGAATGACCACTGGTCTGGGTTCCTCCTTTTCACCTGATGACTGACTGGAGTCCTGTTTGGGTTTCTTCTCCGCTTTCAGGAAGGCCCAGTTAGGATATCCACATTGCTCCAGAGCCTGTCTTGTGTGGGATTTCTCCTTCTGCCTGGTTCCTGAGTTAGTGGGGACGCTGTCTGCTCTGTGGTACAGAGTCCTGATGACTCCTAACTTGTGCTCCAAAGGGTGATGGGAGTCAAATGTCCTCTATCAGAGACTGAGACCTACTCTGTCTTACTATGATTGACTTTCATTCCTCTTCTTTTAAGTACATACCTCCACCTCTCCAAGTTCTCTTCCACCTGTTCCCTGCTCTCACCACAGATAACAATGTCATCTGCAAACATCATAGTCCAAGGGGATTCCTGCCTGACGTCATCCGTTAGTCCGTCCATCACCAGATCAAAAAAGAAGGGGCGCAGAGCTGATCCTTGATTCACTTCCACCTCAACCTTGAAGCCATCTGTCACTCCTACAGCACATCTCACCACTGTCCTGCTGTCCTCATACATGTCCTGTACCAGTCTAACATACTTCTCTGCCCCTCCAGATTTCCTCATGCAATACCACACCTCCTCCCTTGTCACCCTGTCATATGCTTTTTCTAAATGCACAAAGACACAATGAAGTTCTTTCTGACCCTCTCTGTACTTCTCCATCAGCATCCTCAAAGCAAAGATGGCATCTGTGGTGCTCTTTCTCAGCATGAAACGATACTGCTGCTCACAAATAGCCACCTCTCGTCTAAATCTAGCTTCAACAACTCTCTCCCAGATCTTCATGGTGTGACTCACAAACTTAATTCCCCTGTAGTTGCTATAACGCTGTATACATTCATTTTCTTACAAGAGCTTGGCAAAAAAAAAAAAAAAATCAGTACTATTTTTAACATCTCTGCTGTTTACCACATTTTGTACAACAATCATTATAACAAGCTTTACAGTTTAGCTTCAGCAGCATTTTGTTTTCAGCTACTGTATTTGTAACTTTTTTTTATTAAGGTGACGCACAAAACTGCTCAATAGTGCAACTGCAGGCTTCTTCAGACAAGAAAACAGATATCATGTGACTACATCCAGTCACAAAAAAGAGGTACCATTCAAGTTAACCAACTTGAGGCTGATGGTAAACAAGGTGTTCAGAAATTCCTTTAAATAACAAGAGATGTATTATTAGTATTTATTTTTATTATTAATACTTGCACCAAACTGTAAAACATGAAACAACTTCATGGCTTTTTTAAGAGCTAAAAATATGGCAATCCTGTTCCTTAACAAGAAATTAATAAACATTTTGTAGAAAAGGTGAAAACTCACATTCTCCACATTGATGTTTGATTTTGCACTTGTCTCCATGAACTTGATACTGTACTCCAGGGCCAACTGACAGAGGGAATGAAAGTCAGAATTGGGACAGGGCAAAGATTACAAAAAACAACACTTGATCGTGAAATTACAGTTCTTACTTTCTCTCCTCTTTCTTTAGACACCTGTCGCTTATCATTCACATCACATTTATTCCCAAGGACCATCCTCTCTACATCTGCTGAGGCGTGCTGCAGAAAATATGAACACATATTTACAGTAATCAAATACGTTTAATCGTTTGTACTCTCTCAAAGTTTCTTTCACAAGATCAGAACTAAAAATCATGTTTTACCTCTTCTATATTCCTTATCCAGTTCTTGATGTTGTCAAAGGACTTCTCATTGGTAATGTCATACACTAACATGATGCCCTGGAGAGTACAGAATACAGAGCGCCATGGCAACTTCAAGTCATTTATGAACCACTTTGCATTACCATACTGTTAATTATATAGTTAAATATGGATTCACAAGTCTAAAATCAGTGTATGTTCTTTGTCAGACTTTCATCTCATTTGTCTGAAAGCTATAGGATTTGTGTCTCCTTGAATTTAAAAGGTAACAAGCCGGCTTCTGGATTCAAACAAAAACAGGCTTGCAGTTAAACTTGAACTGAGGATAACAAAAACACCACCATAATTGACTTTGAATGCTTCTGATTTCAAGGCATGTCAAGTGTTACCATCAACTACAACAATAGAGTGTGGCTTTAGTAAAGATATAAGATGCTGAGAAGAAAAACACCTTAGTTTCAAGAAATAAACCAAGTTGTATTTCATCTGTAAAGCAGCCAGATGTAGCTTACCATAGCTCCTCTGTAGTAAGCTGTTGTGATGGTCCTGAACCTCTCCTGTCCAGCTGTATCCCTACATGAACACATACATTTCATTTCAGGTTACTCTGACAATAAACTAACTAACCTGTATAAACAAAAGGTTGAATGAAGATGTCACATTTCTTTAACCGTATAGGTGGGCAAACAAGATGATGAGTAAAGAACACGTTTCAGATGAATGTCACAAAAAGCACATCTTACCATATTTGCAGTTTGATCTTCTTTCCATCTAATTCTATCGTTCTGATTTTGAAGTCAATACCTGAAGGTAAAAAAATAAAGGTTACATCGTTAATCATTTGCTTTAAAACAGCAAAAACAGACCGACTTCGGCAGCACCTTGGCAATTATATTTATAGTTGAATTTGGGAGCATGTTGGTGGCGTTTGGGACGAATAAAGACTTTATAAAATGTCTGAAGTGAAGTGCGGGCCAACTGGTCATATCGGAAATGACACCGTCAACTAACTTGCACTAGCTTTAGCGGCTCAGTTTACCTTGTTAATGTAGATTAAAACGAATAAAATCCCAACAACGTGTTTAAAATGACATATATGTGGTCCTTTAAAAACTTTTTGTCAAGTAAAACACGAGTGCAGGTCTTCTAAAGACCTTTCTTAACAAACCGGTCGTGCATTTCCTGACTCGCCATTTAGAACTAGATAGCATGACGGGCTGGGCTTACCGCTTTTCAACCAAAGCAACAGCGATAATACGACTTCTGCTCACCTATAGTGGAGATGAACGTTGAGTTGAAGGCATCTTCTGAAAATCTGAAAAGAACACAGGTCTTTCCGACGCCCGAATCGCCGATTAAAAGTAGTTTAAACAAGTAATCGTAAGTCTTCGCCATGTTATTAGCCTATAGCTTCCTATTGCGGATGTTCCGCCCGTTCCGGTGTTAGACACGTGACTTGTTTCGAGCTGCCTGTTGGTTGAATCACCTGTCACTCCCACTGATGTCTGCTTCCGCTCCGCTGGGTGTGCTCGTTTTGTGACCTGTCGCCACCCGGAATACTGTATTTTTTTAAATGATTTCATTGTTTGGCAAAAACTGAACCGACTTGTTTTTCTTTAAACAGTAGCGATAAACGAATAATCCAGGATGAAGTTAGTTTCTCTTTGTAATCGTGATAAAACATACAGTATATGCACAATCCTTGTGTAACTATTCAGAAATTTTGTTGCAATAAAGTACCAAAACAAAAATGATCAAATATTAGCATTGTCCACTGTATGAAAAATACCTCAAGTAAATAAACTAGACAGAGTAGATGCTAAAATATTTCCTTTAACATTCAATTACACAAAATGAAAATAGTTTAATATAAATACCATCCAATATAGATTTCTGCACTAAAGTAATCATTACCCTAATAGCAACAAGCAAGCACAGCAAATAACTATCTCAGTATGAGACTAAATAAAGTGGGAAACAGTTTATAT
>NC_056500.1:22373592-22398607 GCF_014905685.2 Nematolebias whitei
TTGCATGTTCTCTCCATGCATGTGTGGGTTTTCTCCAGGTACTCCGGTTTCTTGTCATAGACCAAAAACATGCATGTTAGGCTGATTGGTCACTCTAAATTGTTCCTAGGTGTGAGTGTGAGAGTGAATGGTTGTCTCGTTTGTCGTGTCCCTGTGACAGACTTGTGACCTGTCCAGGGTGTCCGCTACCTCTATCCTGAGTCAGCTTAGCTTTTCTGCAGTGATGGTGTGTTTCTAGATGTGTAATCTGGACTAATGCACCCCCATACCAACAGAGAGGGAGGTTTTTGAACTGTGCTCTGATAATAGGATGGTCCTTCTATTTAGTAGATGAAAAATCAAAAGGGAAAAAAGTTGTTTTTAATTCTTATTTAAACACTGGATTTATTAATGTTCCATTGTGAATAAATTATGAGATTATATGAGTGACAAATTAAAGCATTCTAGGGTTTTTTTACACAATGTCTCAACTTATCAGAATTCGGGTTATAGTTTTTATTAGGGCAGTGGCCTCTAACCTTTCTTCCTTATAGAGTTAGAATCCTACATCAGACAATGATGTCTGAAAGCAGCTGCTCCCTCAGTTCTTAAACTGATGTGAAAAGAGCGGATGCTTCCCAGTGGGAAACATGGACCAGTCTAAGCTTTTTCAGCATATGTTCCTGTCCTTTCATAAAATTCATATTTTCCCTAAAAATGAAACAATTTCTTAATGTTTTACTATGTTCCACTGTAAATAAATTATTGCATCCTGTTTACATTTGTTGTGGAGTGTCACCAACGACCTTCTGATCACAGGCCCACCTTCTCTATCCTCTGCACCACCTCTCCCCCAGGTCTGTTCAATATTCAACAGGGACCAGTTGCTCCTCCTCCCAACAGAAAGATCAACCTGCTCAGCCTCCAGTCAGGCTCTCCAGACCAGAAGACTCTAACTGGGAGCTCACATTCTTATTTGTATTTTAACAGAAAATCCCTGGTGATCTGAGAAAACATGCCTGTGAGTAAAAAAAAGTTTTATTTATTTCAGAGTTTGAATGTTGGGATTCGTCCTGACTCACAGAAAGATGCTGGAATTGTCTTTTAAAACCATACGTGTGTAACAAAAATGTAACCTAACGCATGATGATAAATAATGTGTTTTCTTTCCATGAGGATAAAGAACATTATTGTTTCTCTCGTATGTTATTGTTATTGTATGTTATTAGTTATTTTAGTGTCTCTGTGTGATAAGAAGCTGAACTCATAGTCTTTCAGATGAAAGACAAAACTTTTCTACAAAGACAAATCTGTCCAGATGACCTGTTTTAACTCTTTTTTGTGATTTATTGACCTGGATGATTGAGCTACATGAGAACTTGTCAGGGCATGTTTGCTGCTGTATTTATTTGATCAGACTCTAGGGGGCAGTAACGTACAACCCATAGTGGTACAAATATGATCTTATTCATTGCCCAGAAGCCTTGTGGTAATAAAAACATTTAAAAATCATCTGCTCTCCTTTGCAGCTGGCTAAAGATTTGTTACACCCCAGTTTAGCTGAGGAGATGAGGAAACACAAGAAGAAGAGGCTGGTGCAGAGCCCCAACTCTTTCTTCATGGATGTCAAATGTGCAGGTAGCCATTCTTCCTGAGATCATCATGCACAAGTCTTGTGATTTCTAATAGTCTTCTCTTTACCCGCACTGCAGTGTGCTTCAGAATCACCACCATCTTCAGCCACGCGCACACAGTGGTGGCTTGTCCAGGCTGCTTAACGATCCTCTGCAGGCCACGAGGGGGCAAATGCAGACTAACAGCAGGTGGGGCAAAGTCAGAGAAACTTCATTTCATGCTATGCTTGCAGGAAGATACTTATTTTATTTTTGTCTCCCTACATAGGCTGTGCTTTCAGAAGGAAATACTCATGAGCTGCATTAATCAACAGGTGGCAGAATGGACAAAGACCGAAAGGATCCTAATCTCATTTTGCTAACCCTTTAACGACAAAACTGTCGGGGAATTTAGGTGAAGGTTATGGCTGCTTATCATTAATTAATTAATGTCGACCCGCGTGTGAGGTCAGAGAGTCTCGTCTGCTCAGAGAGAAGCACCTGATAACTCCAAGGCCTTCTCCTCATCTGGAAGCTGGAAAGCCAAAGTCGTCTTGACCTCACCTCTGTCTGACAAGTGTGTATTAGAAAACACTTCCTGCCTCACTGTCCGGTGCAGGTTCTCACTGACGAGGCTCTAAGCATGTAACTTTGTACATCTGTGAAAGCCTTATGGTGACTGTTTAACCGTGCAAGTAAAAGACGGGTTAAAAATCTTGGTGTCCTCGGAGTGGCTTATTTGAGTAGGATGATGATGATGAAGATATTTATCAAACTATAAATTTTAATTTGCATGTGTTTTTACTAAATTGGAGCAATAGAAGAAAATTTATCAAATGGTTTAGATCAGGGGTGTCCAAAGTGTGGCCCGAGTGCCATTTCCCTTGGAGTGATTTTGTGCGGCCCACAAGCTTAAGAGGTTGAAGCAGATGTAGACCTTTAGATGGCGATAGTTTTTATATTTTTAGGTTTAACAGCAAAACATATTAAAATAATCTAAAAAAAAGCGATATTAAGTACAATACAAATATTTAGCCTTAATTAATCCCTTTATCAACAAACCTTTACTGACCTACCAAAAAGTAGAACTTGGATAATAATTCATAAAACTTGGTTAAATTAAACCAATTATTCAAATAAAATAATTTCAGTTGATTTAATAATCAATAGGAATTGGACAAGGTCCCTTCAAACCTTCCATGAATCCATTTTAGCGACTGCCAGCTGGAGGGTTTTTCAGAATTTTGATGACCCTTTTGAGCCATCCATGGTCCAAACTTTTTGAAGAACTACCGGTACTCATTTGTCTCTGAAAATAAATGAAAATTAACTTTCCGAACACAAACAATAGACCCCCCCCCCCCCCAAAAAAAAAAAAAAATAAAATACTAAAAATAATAAATAATAATGTCATCACCGTATGTTTCCATACAATGCCAAAATTAGTCTCTGCATTTAACCCATCCACCACCAGGTGGTGCAGTGGGCAGCTATTGAGGGCGCCCGTGGGGCATTTTGGGGGTGAGGCTGCTGCCCAGGGACGCCACGTGATGTGCAGTGACTGGGGATCGAACCTGGGACTTTTGGGTCCCAAGCCGGATGCCCTGCCTCTAAACCATGTCGGCCTCATAAACAAATAAAGCTTATGAGGCTCCTAATGTTCTGGATCTACAAGAATTTAAACTTTCTCAAAAATATTGTTCAGGTTGTTGAGTTTTAAAATGTGGGGTGGAGAAGAGCGATATCAAGCTTTAAAAATAATAATATATATCTTAAATTCACATTTTTCTGGCCCACGAGTCCTTTAATCTAGACAGTTCTGGCCCACCTATGAAAAACGTTTGGACACCCCTGGTTTAGATCTTAAAAGTCACAAAGGATTTCTGCTGTTAGCAAGTACAGTGTCAAATTATTTACAGTGGTTCAAACACTTAAAAACCTTTACATAGTTGTCACCGTTTCATTAAATCGTTCTACGTAGAACTATTTTGTTATTTGCAAGTGTAGATAGCTGTAGCACTTCTGGTGGAGACGGGAACACTTTCTGCAGGTCAAAACATTTCTGCTGGAAGAACTGATGAAAACCTGGCAACAGTGTAAATGTTAGTTTTCATAAACCTTCATGACATTTTTGAGCTGCAAGTTTTAAGATGACATCAATCCACTTTGGTCTTTGTCCCACTCAGACCCAACAGGTTCATGAAAATCAAACGGACATATTAAAATGCTTCTTTTCTCCATTCCTGTTAAAGTATAAAAAAAAACACCAAAAGAAAAAAACGTCAAATGAACCAGGATTTCTGCAAAACATTTATTGTGTAGACATGGAGGGGGTGCTGAAAGTACTATTAACAGAGTCTCAATCAAATGTGAAGCAGCCTCTGAGGTCCTGATCCTGAGACCACAATAAAACAAGACTTAAAAACAATTTAGTCATGCGATCTTTGGTTTTGAGATTTCCCCTGGAGAAAAATAAAAGTGTAAACGGGGTAAAGAAAAATCCAAGAAATGCAACTTCATTACATATCCAACTTTCTTCTACTATATTTACAATAAGCATTCATGATGACTGAGCCCCAGTGGTTTGGGCTGAAGCTCGCACAGGCATTACAACAAATTTTGGCAAACACTTGCTATATTGTGGCACATATTGACTCAAATTTGGCATATTGTTGGCAATGGTACAGTTAGTGGTCCTGTCAAGCTGAAGGAAAGGCTGTTTGGGCTCCAAAGATCCTCAAAAATGAAAGTTGCACTGTAAATATCAACATGACAGCCACACGCTCGTCAAAGTTGGGCTAGAGAGTCATTCATTTCTATTTAAGTACAAATGGGTATAAATGAGCAACATGTGCCCCTATAGTGTGTTTGACTCCAACCTTTCCATCAGGCCACTGCACTGTTTAAACCCAAATAAATTTAGAAGCTGAAACGGGCACCAACCATAAGGATGTAAAGAAGATAAAAGTGGAAGAAAGTGTTGAGTGACTTCGTATCACCACAAGACAGAACATAACTACTAATGCAGCCTAAGTGAAACCTGTTATCACCTGTAATCTGTCTTGCAGGAGATAATGTCAAATTACGCACGTTTCAGTGATTTATGGTCAATATGAAGCTTATTTGGATTAATTAACTGCCAATTATTTCCAAACACGTGATCAAAACTTTCTTCTGGATGTAACTTTTGTGATCACAAGTGAAGATCGAGTGATGGATTCCAAATGATTTCGTCTTTCAAAAGAATAAAAAACAAACAAACAAAAAAAACGAACACCAAGGGACATGCATTAAGTTAATCTCTCCCCCTTTTAAGTGGGGAGTAAAAGACTTTACAGCTCAAAATGCGGAATGGAGTTGAACGTTTAGTGGAATGTTAAAGACAGTCTCATCCTCTTCCTCCGTGTGTTTATAAGCTGTTCAGTTCCTGCAGGGTCTGGTCCAGGACTTGGTGCATGCCCAAATTCTCCTCCTTGGCGTGTGATAATTTTTCTGGAGAGAATAATAGGAAAATGGTGAACGGTCAACCACCAGCTAATAAAACTGCTCGTCATGCCAACTTTAATCTTGAAGAAAAGAAATGTACAGCGTGAACCATTTTACTGGGCTGCTGTTTTGCATAAGTGCTTTGGTTAAGCTGTGCCGCATGCAAAACGAATAAAATAACACTACCTTTCATGCATAAACTACTGACAGCTAGAGAACTGCTGGAACAAAATACTAACTAGTGTTTTCTAGATTATAAACTGAAACTTACAATTATAAGGACGTATTAGAAGCTGTACACCCAAACACAAAGTATAAAAACAAGATTATTATCTTAAGGGACATTTGTGTGGGGTTGTGTACGTTATGTGCTTTCAGTGATGTGTAAAACTAAAAGAGCCTTAACTACTTGTAGACTGGTTTTGGATTGCTTTTACTTTTCTTTTTTTTATGTAATATTCATTTGCTCATGATTTCAAATGAATTTTTTGGATTAGGATGTTGAAATAAAAGTGACGGTAGTAAAGGCTGATTTGGGTCCGTAAGAAAATCTGTATCATAAGAGTATAATCTAATCATGGGTTTGTGTCTGTGGTTAAAGGGATCTTCAAGTACAAGAGCAGAAAAACAAACAAAAAATAATAATTTTGTTTTAACAGTGAACGGGACACGATGAGCCGTGACTATAAGAGCTAGGCCTTCAGCTAGATTGTAATATTGTAAACATCCATTCACCACAGAGTCGCTGTTCCATTACGTTACTGGAATTTCAGTTTAGCAATTCACCAAAAGAGAAGGCTTCTCTTTTTATTTATTCTTATTTTACTGTCACTAACAACAACCTAAATAAGAGAATCCCGACCCATCATTAACCAGTAAAACCAACACGGACAACCCATCTGAACACAAAACCTGAAAAGGCCCACCCGATTCTGTCCCAGCATTTCTCAAAGACGGGCAGCCCAGTCTCTACATCATTTTAATAATTCACACTGGAATTTAACATTAACAGAACTTACCGTTTCTGCAAAATGTTTTCATATATTGAAAACCGAAATGCATCAATATTGAAAATTGTCAGTATAAATGTAAAATGTGATATTTAACATTCTTTTTAGTGCAACTACATCTTCTGTGTGGATTCTGTGTAGATGAATCCATCAAAAATCTTCACATGGTCAAATAAATTAATTAATTTAAATAAAATAAAAAATCCTGAGTGTTTTGGTCCCACCCACTCTATATTAGCATTTTGATTGTTAAATGACTGACAGGAAAATTACCCAAACTCATCCTGGGGAGACCGACCGAGCTCGGTCTTTGACGACAGTGACAACTAATGATCTAACCACTTCCTGTTTCTGCCTGGAGACAAAACAAATTAAGATAACCTGATTGGATAACTTTAATTTCATGAATTAAAAAAATAAATCTTACTAATCTGTAAAGTAGTTTACAGAAGAAAAAAATTGGCAAAAGATAAACTATATTGAAAATATTTTATATATAGTAAATCCATACATCATCTTTTACCCGCTTCTTCATTTTCGGGTCGTGGGTGTTAGCTGGTGCCCATGTCCAGCCATCACTGTGCAAGAGGAGGGGTACACCCTGGACAGGTCGCAAGTCCATCACAGGGTCATGATATTTTTATTCCATAATAAATATTTATAAAATAAATATGAAATTAAAATTCTAAACGTAACATTTCAAATGTGCCGAGCTCTTAGGACTTCTCTGAAAGTGTTGAAGGCTCCAATGGTTCCCCCACTGTTAACACTATATGTAAAATATACGTCGTGGAATGAACGTATTGCTTGGTTTTCTGTAAGTGTTGGACTTTTCTTTAATATGACTCGCACTTTTAAAAGCACAACTTAAATATGTAAAATTATAAAAGCTGTAATTTAATAATTTCACCACAATATTCATAAAAATTCTGTACACCAACACAATTTAGTCAGAGTCACTGTTTAAAAAGTATAGTAACTTTGGATGGGATGTAAATTCCTAGTACAACTGAAAATTATTGTTTTATGAGAAATGTGATATATTTACAGTGGTGCTTGAAAGTTTGTGAAGCCTTTAGTATTTTCTATATTTCTACATAAATATGACCCGAAACATCATCAGATTTTCACACAAGTCCTAAAAGTAGATAAAGAGAACCCAGTTAAACAAATGAGACAAAATATTATACTTGGTCATTTAAATATTGAGGAAAATGATCCGAGATTAAATATATGTGAGTGGCAAAAATATGTGAACCGCTAGGATTATCAGTTAATTTGAAGGTGAAATTAGAGTCAGGCATTTGCAATTAATGGGATGATGATCAGGTGTGAGTGGGCACCCCGTTTGATTTAAAGAACAGGATCTATCAATGTCTCTTCACAACATGTTTGTGGAAGGTGTGCATGGCAGGGTTGAAGGAGGAAAACACTGCTCTCCAAAAAGAACATGGCTGCTCGTCTGCAGTTTGATAAACATCACGTGGACAAGCCAGAAGACTGCTGGAAGAATGTTTTGTGGATGGATGAGAACAAAATATAACTTTTTGGTTTAAATGAAAAACGTTATGTTTGGAGAAATTAAAACTCTGCATTCCTACATAAGAACCTTTATCCCATCTATGAAACATGGTGGTGGTAGTATCATGGTATGGGCATGTTTTGCTGCATCTGGGCCAGGACGTCTTGCCATCGCTGATGGAACAATGAATTCTGAATTATTTCAGAGAATTCTAAAGAAAAATGTCAGGACATCGGTCCATGAACTGAATCTCAAGAGAAGGTGGATCATGCAGCAACACAATGACTCTAAACACACAAGTGGTTCTACCAAAGAATGGCTCAAGAATCAGCAGATCAAAGATCAAGTATAACGTTTTTGTCTCCTTTGTTTAACTGGGTTTTCTTTACTTTTAGGACTTGTGTGAAAATCTGATGTTTTAGGTCATCAAATATAGAAAATTCCAAAGGGTTCACAAAACTTTCAAGCACCACTGTAAATTCAAATATATTTCTATACCGGAATAAATAAATAAAAAAAAGATTAGTTTATAACATTCACAGCCAAAAAGTATAGTTTTTAAGTTATTTGCCCAAACTTCTTAAACCTTTTGTTAAACTTTAGAAGAAAAGGTCAGGTTTACATCAAGACTCTCAAAGGGTCACAGTAGGTTGCAAACTATTACAGCAAACCAAAACCACAAAGATAAAAATGCTCACCTTGTTTAATGAAACTGGATCTTTCATTATAATAAAACTTGTAAAATTATAAACTGTGGTTTTTCTATTCTATGACAAATATAACCAAGAACAGAGACAGATGCTGCAAAGTAGGAAACAAGAGATTTTAATCAAGTGTATTCTTGAGAAACAAGATAAGCAAGATACATGATTGCAGATATAAATCAGAGCAACATGAAGAGGCAGAGAGAGGCGAGAGGAAGCAGCAGCAGAAGATGCCTAAAGAGATGTCATGTCATTGAGGGCATGGTCCAGCTCCTCACTAATGGCCTTGTACTTCAGCTTCTGAGCGTACAGCTCATCTGGAGGTCAGAGGTCGACAGCGAGCAGCGGCCGAGATGGCAGCGACACACACAAGCCAAAAGCAGCAGTGAGGGAGACGGATGGAGGCAGAAAGGAGCAGAGGGAAGGTAAAGACAAAAACAGAAAAAAAGGTCAGGCTTTTAAAAGATGCAGAAATGCTTGACTTAGAGAAAGATGTGTAATTGGGATCACAGATCTTTATGATGATCATCATATGGTGATCAGATTTAAGCCCGTCTTCAGTGTCTTTTAAAGCTGCTCTCAGATCCCTGTGGGTCACTGACTAAAAACTGCTGACCTACAAAACGTGAATGCATACTCTGTTCTCTTTGCAGTGTGGCTGACATGGACTACCCGCCCTTCAGAAGGGAGAATTCCTAAGTAATATCCTGTCGACCACACAGGTCGTGAATATTAAAATGTACAAAGAAACGCATCAAACAGACTAAAATCGAACGCGTCCTCTTTATGTGCAGACAATAACGCTTTTAGTTTCGTACCTTCCAGGTCGTCGATAGTTTTTTCCAGTTTGGCCACTGTTCTCTCAGCAAACTCTGCTCGGGTTTCAGCCTGGATGGAGTTCAGACACAAAACGTCAGCAAGTCCTAACCAAGTATCCCAGCATGCAATGCTGGAAAAGTTCTCAACACTTTACCAGTTAAAAGTACAAACCAGATTCCAAAAAAGTTGGGACACTAAACAAATTGTGAATAAAAACTGAATGCAATGAAGTGGAGATGGCAAATGTCAATATTTTATTCGTAATATAACATAGATGACAGATCAAAAGTTTAATCTGAGTAAATGTAACATTTTAAAGGAAAAATATGTTGATTCAAAATTTCACAGTGTCAACAAATCCCAAAAAAGTTGGGACAAGTAGCAATAAGTGGCTGGAAAAAGGAAATTGAGCATATAACCAACAGCTGGAAGACCAATAACACTAATTAGGTCAACTGACAACATGATTGGGTATAAAAAGAGCTTCTCAGAGTGTCAGTGTCTCTTGGAAGCAAAGATGGTAAGAGGATCACCTATTCCACCATTGTTGCGCAGAAAGATAGTGCAGCAATACCAGAATGGTGTTACCCAGCGTAAAATAGCAAAGACTTTTAAGTTATCATCATCAACCGTGCATAACATCATCAAAAGATTCAGAGAATCTGGAACAATCGCTGTGCGTAAGGGTCATGGCCGTAAAACTCTACTGGATGCTCGTGATCTCCGGGCCCTTAAACGTCACTGCACCTCAAACAGGAATGCCACTGTCAAGGAAATAACAGAATGGGCTCAGGAATACTTCCAGAAAGCATTGTCAGTGAACACAATCCACCGTGCCATCCGCCGTTGCCAGCTGAAACTCTACAGTGCAAAGAGGAAGCCATTTCTAAGCAAGCTCCACAAGCTCAGACGTTTGCACTGGGCCAGGGGTCATTTAAAATGGAGTGTGGCAAAATGGAAGACTGTTCTGTGGTCAGATGAGTCACGATTTGAAGTTCTTTATGGAACACTGGGACGCCATGTCATCCGGACCAGAGAGGACAAGGATAGCCCAAGTTGTTATCAACGCTCCGTTCAGAAGCCTGCATCACTGATGGTATGGGGTTGCATGAACGCTTGTGGCATGGGCAGCTTGCATGTCTGGAAAAGCACCATTAATGCAGAGAACTATGTTCAGGTTCTAGAACAACATATGCTCCCATCTACACGTCATCTCTTTCAGGGAAGACCCTGCATTTTTCAACACGATAATGCCAGACCACATTCTGCAGCAATCACAACATCATGGCTATGTAGGAGAAGGATCCGGGTACTGAAATGTCCAGCCTGCAGTCCAGATCTTTCACCTATAGAGAACATTTGGCGCATCATAAAGAGGAAGGTGCGACAAAGAAGGCCCAAGACGATTGAACAGTTAGAGGCCTGTATTAGACATGAATGGGAGAGCATTCCTATTTCTAAACTTGAGAAAATGGTCTTCTCTGTCCCCAGACGTCTGTTGAGTGTTGTAAGAAGAAGGGGGGATGCCACACAGTGGTAAAAATGGACTTGTCCCAACTTTTTTGGGATTTGTTGACGCCATGAAATTTGGAAACAACAGATTTTTCCCTTAAAATGATACACTCTCTCTGTTTAAACTTTTGATCTGTGATTTGTGTTCTATTCTGAATAAAATATTAGATGTTGGCACCTCCACATCATTGCATTCAGATTTTATTCACAATTTGTTTAGAATCCGGTTTGTAAATAATAAAATGCACACAAGACGCATTCACATTAAAAACGCTAAACAAAAAACTATTAGAATGACTTCAGAAAGTATTTTTGTTTTTATCCAGCTGTTTCAATCACACAAGTGATAGAGGATTTCACTGGATCTCACCTCCTTCAGTTTGTCAGTCAGAACTTTGATCTCTTCCTCATACTTGTCCTCTTTTTCTGAGTACTGTTGACAGACACACAAACATGTTTTTACTTGCTTTAACTTGTAGGCGCAGCCAACAAGAGGATTATCTAAAGGCAATGACCGAACATGAAGAAACGATACGCAAAAGGCTTGAAACTAGCAGCAAGGTCTTGGTCTGTTCTGGAACAAAGGATGTGATGACATCCAAGACTCGTCTGTCTGAACGAATCAAAAACACACACACACGAGCCTCGCAAAAGAGAAAGTGGTCATGTGTTTAATCTGGCATGCTGCTGCACTGCATGTCTAAGCTTGGGTAGGAGCAGAAACCAAGAACGTACTCCAGGTTGCTGCAGTTCGCACACAGCGACACGCCTTATGTAGCCATAAACTTCAGCGTAACAGCCTCGGTAGATAATCGTTAACACTGAGCAAATATTGATTTAAACAGCTGAACATTTAAGGAGTTCATTGCTTCATCCATTTTCATCAAAACCCCAAAGGAAAGCTCTTGATTTTGTAGTAGCAGAGCATAATGATACATAGGCGTAATGGAACTAGAATAAAGAAGCCCTGTAGTGATGTAATCTCTCTTCTGAGGAC
Source organism: Nematolebias whitei (assembly GCF_014905685.2). Lineage (NCBI taxonomy): Eukaryota > Metazoa > Chordata > Actinopteri > Cyprinodontiformes > Rivulidae > Nematolebias > Nematolebias whitei. Next base: position 22,385,235 of record NC_056500.1, read on the forward strand.
AGTTTAGCAAAATTACCATGTAGCGAGCCACGAGCAGCCCAAATTACAGGATACATGGCAGTGAAGATGAGTATGTGCGAGACGCCAGACCTGGAGCTCACAACAGACGTTGATGTTTATATTTAGATTGTTTGCGGCAGGAAATATGTGAGAAATCAAACTATTATTTTAAAATAGAGATGCCTTGTCACTATTTCAGATCTGAGCAGCCAATTTAGATTCTGGCCTAACCTGATTTTCTCTCCAAGAACAATAATTCACAGCGTACTTCCCCAGTGGACACCACCCTCTCCATTTCACTCTCACCTTCTCAGCCTGGGCTTCTAAGGACTTCAGGTTGTTGGTCACATTTTTCAGCTCCTCCTCCAGGTCACTGGCTTTACTGTGCAAAGAAAATGAGGCACGCTTTGATGTAGTTCAAGAGCAGGAAGTTAAGAGCATCTTTGTGTCTCTGTGCATCTTGGCTTTACCCTTCGGAGACTTCGGCCCTCTCCTCAGCTCTCTCCAGCTCTCCCTCCAAGATTACCAGCTTACGAGCCACCTGAGACAGAAAACGTTCAGTTGTTCTAGACTTTAACCAGAATAAAGTGGGTCCAACGCAGCTCCTACCATTGACGCCTTACCTCCTCATATTTACGATCGGCTTCCTCTGCAATGTGTTTGGCCTCCTTCAGCTGCATCTCCTGGATCTCCATCTTCTCCTCATCCTTCATTGCTCTGTTCTCAATCACTTTCATCCCTCTAATTGGACAGGAACAAGAGAGGGAGGAGGTAAATATATATTTTTAAAGAAAAAAGTTATTTGAGAGAAACTAAAGCAATAACTGACCTTTCGCTTTCATCTGCAGCTTTTTCTGCCTCCTCAAGCTTCTGCAACGCTGTGGCCAGTCTCTCCTGGGCTCGGTCCAACTCCTCCTCCACCAGCTGGATCCTACGGTTAAGAGCTGCTACATCACCCTCTGCCTGAGGAGTAAAAAGGAGAGGAAGAAGAGAACATAAGTCACCAGGTTCTCCATTAAACATCTACTCTTTCACCAGATGTCTTACTATGAAAAATCACAAATAATAAAAACACAGGAGCACAGTGGAGGGAGAGACGTCTAGAAGCCTCAGCGAAAAATGTTTAAAGAAATTTGGATCTTGTTCCTTTTTTATAACTACCCACAACAGTTTGAATTCACACATCAAGTATATTTGTGCTTAGCTAAATTATTTGCAATAATCTATTAAAAACAGGAGGGAGTGGTGGCTTTACCTTCTAATTAACTCAAGTTAATTGCCCTACTGTGCACACTGACTCATCACATGGGCAAGCACCTGTCACACCGTTTTACAACTAGCAATCAGAGCTTTAGCATGGGGGAGTGGTGGCGCAGAGGTTAGAGAAGGCGGGTCTGTGATCGGAAAGTCGTAGGTTCGACTCCCCCAGACAGGACATCAAAATGTGGGTGGGAAAGGTGAAACACCCACACCTGCCTCCTCCCTCATTTGCCCTAATCTGGGCCCTTGAGCAAGGCCCTTAACCCCCACAATCTGCTCCACCGAGCACTCTAGATGGCAGCTCTCTGCTCCACACAGAGGGCTGTGGTAGCTCGATGGTCTGTGGTTGTGTCAGGAATCTGGCATAAAAACAAACATTAATGTGAGTTAGTTCGCTGTGGAGACCCCTGAGGAAGAGAGCATCCGAAAGAAGAAAATAAACAAATAAAAAATAAAAAAATAAATAATAATCTATTAAAAACAGGAAAATTTAAAATATGGTCACAAACCTGCATCAGGAGGGTTAGGGTTAATCTGAATGAATTTGGTGGGAGCACAGTAATGACCAGGTTCCTCATGACTGACAAGTTTCCACCATGTCAACCAAACCACTTCTGCCTTAAACAGATGGGACCATTTGCAAAAAAGTCATCACTTTTTCCTCATGATTTAAATGTTTTTTTTTCCTTATATTTATTTATTATATAAATAAAAAAAAAGGTATAAAAAAAATCCATTCAAGTTTTATTATACACACTTGGAACATTTTTACAATTTCTATTGTTCATTTTTCATGGCAAAATACTTTTCCTAAGCCGCCTACAGTGACAATGTGCAGAACCAGTGCAAACACAAGTCTAAGACCTAAACGTGGGTCGTCTACAGAAGTTTTCAGTTAAAAATATTCAAGCACAACCACGAGCATGACCATGCAGCTCTGACAAGGAAATCCTTTGTCATTTTAATCATTCGTCACAAAGCTGAATTCAAACAGACTGAAATACTGCTCCAAAAGCATGGGAGCTATTGTAATCTATTCTACGTGCTTTTATCCTTGTTTCACAAGTCAATATTAGATCAATAATAGGAGGAGGTTCCTGGAGAATTATACTGCAGTATTATAATATCTGATGCAATATCAGAAGACACCAGAACTTTAGATCTGCATGAATGAATTATGAAGAATGCAGGGTACGACCAAGCTGGCAGGGAAAATACAATAGTTGTTTTTTTCTCTCATCATCAGGCTTTGGTAAACAAAAGTGGGGAGTGGTGGAGCAGTGGTTAGAGAAGATGGGCCTGTGATCGGAAAGTCGCAGTTTCAACTCCCGGTACAGTCAACATCAAAATGTGGGTGGAAAAGGTGAAACATCCACACCTGCCTCCACCCTCAATTGCTCCACTCTGGGCCCCTGAGCAAGGCCCCTAACCCCCACCATCTACTCCAAAATCAGGTCTCTCTTGAAAATGAGTTCTTGTGACTCAATGAGACTACCTGTATAAATAAAGGTTAAATTAAAAATGAATAAAATCTGTGAAAGAAAGAAACCAGACAAAAAAATAAAAACAATCGTACAAAATTTTCCTCTGCTGAACAGTTTCTCCAACCATTATCTGTGAGGGAGCCACATTCAAACTAGGTAACAGCCCATCACAGATGATTGATATCCAGTTTGTGTTGGACTTGTGTCAAGTCTTTGTGTCGCATGTTCCGTTTAAAAGCTGGAGTTACTTCTAACCCCAGCTATTGTTGGTTGAAGCAGAAATGTGACAAAGTACAACTTTAATTTATTCATTGATAATTGTTTATTTTTATCTATTTGTAGCAGTTAAGGATACAATGTGCTTTAGTCTAATTTTTAAGAGTTAATATAATTTATAAAGATCTTCTAAAGACCTTCCCCCTCCAACAATGTCAAGAGTTCTCAGTGTTTCATGAAAATAAAATTCTTAAAGTTTCTCTGAGTAAATCCTGAAATTCCAGGAGATTTTCCAGTCACACAAAATAGAACCAGAGTAGTATATGGTATGGCAATCATTCCTAATATTAATGATATTGTTTATCAGATGCTAAAAAGCCACCACAGCCAATCAGTAAATACAGGTATTATGTGCCTGTAGAAGAACATGAACTCATTGATACTTGAATATTAGCATTAATACATGTACGTACCATACGCGTAATAAATCTATGAAGTATTTTTTATCAACACATCAGTGTTAAAATTCCCTGAGTTTTTTATGTTTTTTTACTTCAAATTCCCAGAGTTTTCTCTTTCCGGAAAATGTGAAATTCATTTTGCAGGTTTTCCCTGACTTCAAGAATCGCTGAGAAGTTGAGAGGTACCAGAGCCAACTTTGGGAACAGTGAAACTCACTAGCACTTCCAAAACTATTACAATGCTGCAACGTTTATCAAAACCCAAAGTAATCGCACAAGTTTAGTACATTTTCCAAAAAAAAAGAACAAGCAGACATTACTCTGTTCTGAGCTACAGGGCAGCGGTCGATGACTCATTAGCTCGTCACTGAGTCCAGAAGTGAGTTCAACAGTCAAAAAGCCTTCAGGTTGCAGGTTGATGAGTCATTCTGCAAAGTGCTTGGTGGGAAAGAAGAAGAAAAGACGACTAGCTGTGAGCAAGAAAGTAGAAACCACGCAGAAGAGCTGATCACAGTAAAAGTTTCTGAGTTGAGAAGAAATAGGCATTTATTCCAGTCCAGACTTCTGTCAAATTCATATTTCAGGAAATGAAAGCATGGTTTCCTGCTTGTTGGCAACTGGCCTTAAAACAATAAATACATTTTTAAAAGCATTCTTAATCTAATCTTCATTTTAAATGACTTGTTAAACCAGTCAGTCTTCCACAGATATTTTAACTCTGCATCCCCCGCTTCTTCAGGCTTTTCTACATCCACAAAGTGCCAGGGGCGGCCACTGATAGGAGACAGGAAATGTCTGTCAAACTATCATTAACGTGTCGTACAGCAGTTAGCACGAGAGGAAAACCCAAGCCAGAACTGAATGAATGTTAAAAAGGAAGAATAAATCTTTCAGAACAGCTTTAATTATGAGCCCGCTGCTCACACAGGTCAGCGTCTGTCCACATTACATATGGCTGGTGAAAAATGCTGCAAGGGATTCAAATGGAGCCTGAAATAACAAATAATGTAACTTCCTGCGTCCTGAATGAAGCAATGGGCTGAAAGAATACGGTCTGCATCCAAACAAACAGGCTATTCATGTGATTCAGTTCAGCCACGCTGCTACATTGAAACAAAGCTGCTCTGAAAACACATTCTGCCAATTCCTGCTCCTCTCTAATAAACACAAACCAAAAAAACCCTCACTTATATTATATATATATATATATAAAAAAAAAAACACTATCAACAATCTGCTAAAACCACTATGATGATAGCATGTCTAAACTCATCGTGTAATCTGGCATCTTATCAATCAGACTTTCAGAACTATAATGGGGGTATCCCCTCATACACAAAGACTTCCTTGTGTTTAGTTTACAGTACAAGCTCTCACGCCTTTAAGACTAACAAATAACTAAATAGGGCAAAAAAAATTGCTGTAGTAAAAACCAGCTTTTCTGCCACTTTGAATACTCCTTTAACCAGACATGTTGCAGCTGACTGAAAAGCAAAACAGATGTATTAGTCTGTCATTCAACCCAATGAACGGCACTTTACAAATGAGGTGACAGGAAGTTAGCTGCTCAACATCCTTTCATTTCCACCCTTTGATTGTTCCTTCTTCCAAAGCCAACGGTCTCTCCTCATTTCAGGCCGTGCCCTTTCCTTTAGCACCCACTTTGCATTTTCCAACTGTCTGGAAGGGAGGGACGGACAGACACACACGGCTTAATAAGGCAAAAAAAAAAAAAAAAAAACTATGGAGAATGTTTGTGGAGTCAAGACTGTGACACATACATGAACGCTGCTCTGGTATACCACCAGTTTTACCTGCTTAACATTTCCTTCTGGAGTTAGTGCCATGATAAAGAATATTTAGCTGCCACAGTCATTCTTGTCAAAGCTAGCAATCCATCCATTATCTTTATCCACTTCTTCCATTTTGGGTCACGGGGGTCGCTGGTGCCCATATCCAGCAATCACAGTGCGAGGGGCGGGGTACACCCTGGACATGTCTCCAGTCCATCACAGGGACACATAGAGACAAACGAGACAAACCATTCACTCTCTCACTCACACCTTGGGACAATTTAGAGTTACCAATCAGCCTAACATGCATGTTTTTGGTCTGTGGGAAGAAACCAGAGTACCCGGAGAAAACCCACACATGCACAGAGAGAACATGCAAACTCCACCCAGAAAGGCCCCCAGACCGGGATTTGAACCGGCAACCTTCTCGCTGAGAGGCAGTTGCACCACAAGTTGCACCACCGTGCTGCCCGCTAGCAGTGTTTCATCTACCATTATTCAAGGAGGGTGTCCCGCCCTGTCAACAGAAACAAGCGCCATCGCATACCCAACACCCCACGTAGCTCCGTCACGTCCGACAGGGAGCGGTGATTGTAGCAGCTCTGCTCAGACTTGAAACCGCAACTACCGCCGCAATACAAATGTAGCGCTCTGCTACCCCCACCGACAACTGCCGGCACTAATGTAGCGCTACGATAACCCCCAAAGAGACGAGTGCCCTCCCAAGGCAAGTAAACTAAGAGAAACACTGGCTACATAACATTTTGCAAAAATATAGAGGTAAATAATAAGATTGAAAATTGTCTTTTTGGGCACCAAATTGACCAAACTGGGGTAATTTCTTTACTAGTCTGACAGCAGTCTAAATAAATGAATGAATGAATGAAGTATTCCCAATACAAGAAACAACAAAATTATCTTGCAATTGTAATTTACGAATTACGACCTGGAAAGGTAGAAGCAGGTAAAGATAATGGATGGATGAAATTACTTTTTCAAGTTTGTGAGTTCTGTGTACACCTCATCATGTACAATTTCTATCAGTTGCAATGGATAATAACGTTAAGTAGAGAATATTATAAATTGTTAAGTCACTTGTTCATTACACCCCATGAATATACAACAATGAGAGGTGTTCAAAATAATCTTACACATGACATCTGGAATGATAGGGAAAGAAAGCACACAGGTTGATCTGGATTTTCCCTGCAACAGGTCAGAGTAGAAAATGCTCCGCTAAAGATATGTTCACAGCAGAAAAGGAAAGGGTGCAGGGAAGCATCTCGATGGAGCACAAGAGGCATGACATGACCTGGGATTTTGCATTTTGCTTTACAACTCCCCCAGGATGCCAGATGAGGCTTCTTGAACACTGTGTGCTGTTAATAACATCAGATATATTTTACATTCTTCAGAATAGCAGTAAGTGTTAAAGGTCAGCAGAGACACTAAAGACTAGCAACAGTGAATAGAAAGAATAAGCACATGCTTGCAGTTAGCAATCAATCTTACCCTGTGTTCTGGAAATGTACTTGGGTGCTGGATGGGGAAAGAAATCATGTAGAATCATCCCTGACACCTATATTAAGTATTAAGGATTGCACAAGATCATACCAGATGGCATGAAATCAGAAATACTGCTAATGCAAAACCTCAGTCCTGGAGGACATGGCAAATCCTTAAATGTTATTTCAAGGATGTTTTTTTGTAGAAGAAAACTTTTGGTTTCCCTTACAGGGAGCTTTAGCATTTTTCAAGGCTAGATGACCAGTATATTGATTTTAAATTCTTACCTTAAAAATTGCCAGCAATATGTATTCCATTAAGGAATGCTTGGCATTTCATGATCTAGGTAACAAGCATATTAGGATTAGTTAAAATTAAAAACTCGCTGAAAATAGACATTTTTAAAGTAATTTCATTTTTACAAAATAGAATACATATTGGATTCCTCATTTGGACATTAAACGTTTTTACCCAATTTTCAGCAGGAAAACAATGCATGTTAAAAATTACCATCTTAATAACAGAAGAAAACATGGTTTACACACTTAACACATTTAGTGTTTCATAAAGAATTATGTAAATATTTGAGATGCACGATATTGGATTTTTGGCCAATATCCAATATGCCAATTTGTTAAAACTTATTTGGCCGATAGCCAATACCAAAGCTTTCTCCCCCCACCCCCCAGACCTACTTAGAGAGACTACATAGCTTTCTCTGCTGTGGAATTAAACTACTACATTATTCTGCATGGTCTTTATAAATTTGGCCTGCTACCAAATGCAGATGCCAAAAAAGGGGCTGAAAACAATACAACACTTCAACTAGGATTAAGTTTAATGTCAAATTTATTCATGACCTTTACTTTCTCTAATACAATGACAACACTCGAACAGTGCAAATTTGTAAATTTCATGGCCACATGGTCACTATTATTATTATTTTAAACAGCTCCTTTTATAACCGGTGAGTTATTTTGATGGAATGGCCGACGTCCGATATTTAACTTTATCCTTAATATCGGCTGATACAACACCATGCATGATAATATTGTGCATCCCTAGTAAATATGGAAGTATCCAGCAGTTTTTTATAATAAGATGATTCCAGAACATTGTCAAAGGGGTAAGTCAAATGCATGTTACAAAGGAAGGTAAATATTTTTAATAATTTGTGTTACCACTTCCTTCATTTCATTTGTGTTGAATTCATAAATAAACTTTGAGCGAAAAAAGATCTTGATGAATCAACCTACTCTTGTTAGCTGCTAGGCTGAATGCAACCATTTAAAATCAATGTCTTTAGGCTGAAACTTTTACATGCATTCAATTTTTAGACAAAACAGTGCACAGTTAAATATATTTTGATGAATTAAGATGTTTTGAAGCAACTATGGAGCATTAAGATCACTTGATGTTCCACTTTTAATAATTATTGTGCATTTTTTTCCAATGGTGAGGTAAACTATCCATGTCTTGAAAATGCAACGCAGTTCTGTTCGGAGTGACTTTAGAAACACCTAAATGTATTACCGGTACATACATTAAAGATCAGATCAAGGACAAACGAAAGAGGACTCCAAGTACGGGCTGATTCTAGAGCAGTGGGTTAATGAGCTGCACAATACTGCTGGGGTTCAAGCTATTCCTGACACTGATGTTATTATACTTGATGTGAATGTGTGTCAGCGACAGAAAGTGTGTACTCTCATCCCATCAAGATGTGGCATGCAAAGACAGGTGCATAAATGATATGTAAAAAAATGACATTAAACGGCCAGACAAGAATTACAATAAGCACTCGCTTAGATGTAATTTGTTCCCATAGAACAGTACTGGACTGATCCGAGGTCCATTTATGATCAGAGTCACAGTGCAACACATTTATGACTTCAAAGAATCATCAAAGAATACCAAGAACAATGCTTTCACAGATATGTAAAGCTAAAGTGTTTTGCAAGCATCTCTATGTAGGTAAAAGCCTTGTAAGGCTCTATGCAATAGAAGCCACACGCACAACCATTATTTACACTTTTAAAAGCGTACTTAAAGACTTTAAAGCAAATGTAGCTGTACTTGTCATAACTTTATTCTAGTCCTCATTTGAATGTAAACCCACAAACTTGGCTTACATAATCAGCTTAGCCACAAGCATGGGGGTTGTTCCCTGAAATACCAGTGATCACCAGTAAGTAACGACTTGTGGTCATTATATTTGGAAACTTGTGCTATTCTCAAGGAGCAAGTCCAAAAACACCCCATTGAAATCAGGAAGTAACCTTTTTCCAAAAACGCTGCAGAAAAATTATTTCAGCTTCTGCAGACAACCTCCAGCCCCAGACGAAGCAAAGCAGCAAACAGACAATACCTTTAGTAAACTTGAACAAACTAATGCTTTGAAGGACATTGTACTAATGAAAATCACTCTAAAGTGTTTCTTTGTAGTTAAATTTAGTTAGTAATTTCCAACTTACTGCACTGAGTCACTGAAACCAAATATATTGATAATAATAAGATATTAAGAAACTGATGGAGGTAGTTTTGGAGTGAGATGGAAGAGGATGACTCGCTGTGGCAACCCCTGAAGAAAGAAAAGTTCGAAGACGACGACGACTAGCTAAGCCTCCCGCTTAAAGTAATTTGTGAGGTTGACTTGGTTGTGTGACTAATTGTTGCAAGGACAAGAGACTAGAAACTGCAGACAGATTACTCAAACATTACGTATGTATTTGCTCTGGGTGCAGTATACATTATCCCACTTTAATTTGTGGTACACAGTTTAGCAGAAGTAGAATTAAAGACTGGGCAATACAAACTTAAAGTTTTAAGTGTCTGTTCATTCTGCTGAAACAGTAAAATAAAAGTTATATAGCAGCTAAAAGATGTACCAGGCTTATGATTACTTCTAAAAACAATTGTTTTTACTGTAGCACTAGATACATTCAAACAAAGAACTAAAAAGGTTTGAGGCATTGGAAAGCGCTGTTAATCTGCAAGTGTCGAGTTTTTCCACCAAGCAAAGATAAGCGTACGCGCTCCAGTGTCACCAGAGACGCTCACGTTTGATGTGTGCTTGGCTGGTATTTGATGCTGCGCATTGGGTTTGTTCTCATAATTAAATGAACCCACTAAATCAAAGTGTGTTAAGCAGTTTCTTTCACTTAGGAATGCTTTGTTGCAAAAACGTTTTCAGCTTCAAAAGAAACTCCTTTAATCAGGCGTTAAAATTGAGATTGCATTCACAATTTATCAAACTTCTAAATAAGCCTGAAATATTTTGAATATATTCCTGATGTTAAAATTAAGCACACAGTTGTTTAAACTGTATCTGTTTTAAACTACCGGTTCTTTTAATTTTAACACAGAAAATAAAACATTTCATCGACATAGACCATCTGAAGTTTTTTTATCTCGTCTGCTTCCAAATATTTCAAGTGTTCGCTGAAGTTGCGCACAACCATCTGGGATGGACATTAGCTAACTCCACCACACACTAATCTTCCTGTTGATCAGGGCAGCAGCTCAGGGACAGGAAGTGTTCAGAGTAGAAGCACAGGAAGTGCTGGACCAGAGTCGCCAGACGGCATCCTGGGAGTGGCAGTCAGGACAGGGAATACCTCGGTGAAGGTTTAAGTCCCACTTCCTCTTCTACAAAAGATATTTCAAATAGATGTGAATGTCAAACCTCACTCCAGCATGTTGTGTAGCTAAACACAAGTTGTCACCGTGGAGACGACATATAAAAATGCTGAGCAAAGCAGTTGAAACTTTTAACTTAAAAAAAAAGTACCATTACTTTGATAACCGTCTTGCATTACAATGTTTGACCATTAAACAGTTCAAGGGAAAGTTCTACATTGTTAAAAAAAAAAAAAGGCAGCAAATCTGGTTGAACCAGGCTCTTCACAGGCTCTGAGAGCACAAATGATTATCTTCAGCCTAACTCGGTGTGACTGCTGCGAAAACTGAACAGCTCATTAATAATGGCTGCAAATGAACATGTCAAAACTATCATGTCTCTGTGATCTGACAAAAAGTCTTAAAAAAGTATGGCTGAGCAGCGCCAAAAACCACAAAAAAATACAGCGATGCAATTACTTTTACTTTCCAACGACAGATGTGGTCAGCATTCTCCTAATGCCTCTACATTTTCACATTCATTTGACTCAGCAAGGTTCCCGTTTTGATCTGTGCTGAGTGGGTTTCTGTACAATGGAACGGCTCCAAGTTGCCCTAATTATTCACATGTGTGACCAGACCAACTTGGCTACAGAAGCACACAGAAGGGAAATTGCTTCTCCACAACAAACTTAAAGTTTGTTCCAATTATATGCCTTTCACAAATAAATTCAATTTAGATTTGGATTCCTATAAACAAAGTGACAAGTTAGACAACGCCGTGCGTTTACAACCATTCAAGTCACTAACCATGTTGATTAAGTCTAGGCAACACAGAAGTGAACAACAAAAAGCATTCGTCAAAATTATAACCATAATTTAGCAACGATCAGAAAAACAATGTTGACATGACGTAATCGTTGGTTGTGTCAATAATATGTTTGTTTGAGAATGATTACTCACAAGCTAGGCAAACGCCCAGTTAATACAGTAAAAAAAGGTGTGTCGTTAACCAACAGGCGGCGTAACAAAAAGGGGCAAGTCGGACAGCAGATCTGCTCCTTTTATCTGTTTAGAAGCCCTTCCACCCTTTAATCTTCATACTTGTCCTGTAATTTAACCAGCTCCTATGCAGAGTATGGCACCATAAAGCAGCATATGAAGCAAGCCAAGACTGTTGCCCAACTGTGATCCCTTTACCTGCAGCTCCTGAGTTTTCTGAGTCAAATCATAAACCCTTTATAAGGCCAGAGTCAAAAAGGCAGGTGACGTCTAGCTTAGGAAGCTGCTCTCATTTGTGGACCTTCAACTATGGCATGAGTCAATGTCAGTACACAACTGCAGCTGATACACACTGCTGAAATGTAAACACAAAAAAAGTGAAGATATGGGTGTTCATAGTGTTCAGTTGAGCAAACAGCTCATGCAAAAACCTTCACAGAATCCAAGTCATGGTCAGATTAGGATGAGAAAGCTAGAAGTAAATGAACATTTGAGCTAAACTGCTAATGCTTCCAGATTGAACTTTATTTGGCTGCCATTATGAATTTTTATGAGCACAGGAAGACCCATGTTTAACCCTGTGTTCTGTATTTTTTGCCATCTGGGTGGCAAAGCCTGATGGTTGGACCTTCAACCAGCCAGCTGCTGGAGGGAAGACATCCTCCCTTATGCATGTACATCACAGTGAGAAAATGGAAGTTTCCCCAAAGATACTCGTTCAACTTTGATTAATAAGCTGCTATAGTCACTACTGCGTTAACATAAACACAGTTGGCATCAAACATTAGTTATTTAATGGGGTAAAGTGGTTAAAGCGCTGTCTACGTGGTCTCGCTAGTTTTCAAGCAGGCTGTAACTGAGACACCACCGCGCATGCGCAAAAACAAGAAGGAATCCAAACTTTTTTTCACGGAGACCAACGCCTTGCATTGTGGCACAATCACGCCCGCCAATGAATCAATGACATGAGCTAATGGGAAGTTTTACAGCCTGGGAGGTGAACCAACTTTAGCAAGCAGTTCGAACCGGGAGGAAACATGAAAAGCGCAGGCGAGGCGGGTGAAAGAGTTGCGTCAAAAGCGAGCGAAAGGCCCCAAAAGATAAGAGTTGGTCGTCTCACTTTTTCTCGGAGCTCCCGTTCACTGTCCAGTTCTCTCTGAAGAACCTGAGCCCGATCCTCTGCGTCGTCGGCCTGCTGCTGCAAACTCTGAATCTTTCTCTTCACAGCATCCAGAGAGTTCATACCTGCCATTGTTCACGGTTTGGCTACTTAAGACTAGAAAAAAGAAGAAGAAAAACACTACGACTGTTTTAGTGCTGTGCAAATGACCGCTTCCCACTCACTTGGTCGACTCTGGTATGAAAAATACTATTACTAGTTTATTTACAGATAAATAAAATAAAAAAACACACGAAGTACGTCCTAGACAAAAAAATCTTCGGAATGTAAAAAAAAAAGATCGTTAAAAGTCCAGCGAAAAGTTAAATAAAAGAGACGAGAGAGTGTCCAGGTGAACTCCAAAGGTTTCTTCTGCTCTGTAGGAATGAAAGGCTTGTGAGCAGATGAGATAATTGTCCTCAGGAATGTACGAAGCAGGTTTGGTCCGGGGATTGAGGAGGATAAGAGGCGGCGTGAGGCGAGCACAGCCGAGAGTAAACCCGAGAGGACGAAATTAATGGGGGCGGTGACGTCACGAATGGGCGGAGCGTACGTGGGGCTGTGCGTGTGTGCGTAAAAATGAGCTGATCTCTGTGACTGAGTAGTTTTAAATGCATAGTATGAATAGTTTTGTCTCCTACAAGTCTCTGCCAATCCATAAATTATTATAGAGTTCTTTTTAATAAATTAAGCACTTTTCACAGATAAATATGACAAAGTCCTTCACACTACAATTCAACAACAAAAAATACAATACACACAACAAAGCCCATGCTCAATAATCCAGGTATACAATCCAACATTTTTCAGTCAGGTCATCTGGACAGTTTCTTTTTTTGTGCTGAAACGTTTCGCCTTCGATCCGGAAGGCTTC
>NC_056500.1:22399007-22420888 GCF_014905685.2 Nematolebias whitei
GATTATTGAGCATGGACTTTGTTGTTTTCAACCAGTTTGACACGACTGTCAACAAGGAAGAGGGCCGGCAATGGAGGAGGGGCCGTACCAAAGAGACCGTCTTAGCACCAACAGAACTGGTTTGTTCCACTTTGGAGTAAGCTGTTGGGGGGAAAATCAGTTTTGTGGTGTGTTTCCTTGACTGATGAAGCCTTCCGGATCAAAGGCGAAATGTTTCAGCACAATTAAAGAAACTGTCCAGATGACATGACTAAAAAATGTTGTGCAATACAAACAGTTATAATCTTGGCTACAGCAAGAACTTTACTGAAACTCCTCAGACTGATGAAGCCCTCCGGATAGAGGGTGAAACGTCTCAATAAAAAAGAAACTATCCAGATGACCTGACTGAGAGTTATTGGATTTGGTACCTGGATGATTGAGCATGAACTCTGTTGCCTTGAACCACTTTGGCTGTGGCTGCCTGCCTGGGAGGAGTCGACAGGGGACAGGATGGCCCCAGAAATAATCTTAGCACCAGCAAACTGGTTGGTCCATTTAAGGAGTTTACTTCTTGGTGGGGAAACAGTTTACTGGAACTCCTCAGACTGATGAATCCCTCTGGATAGAGGGCGAAATATCTCTATAAAAAAGAAACTGTCCAGATGACCTGACAGAATAATTGGACAAACAGTTATAGTATGGGAAAATGTGTAAAAATACTATCAAAAGGGAAAAAAAGCACTCTGGATCTAGAGCCACACATGACTCTTCAGACCCTCTTCTAACTTTGTAACCAACAACAGGAAATGGTACTTTTCGTAGTTTTCCATTCGAAACAACTACAATAGTAATATTCCTGGGTATCTGGGCTGCCTGTGTGGACTTATCTATTAGAAGACTTTTAGTAAAAATGTAATGCATTGTGTGCACAGCTTCCTATCATTCCAGTAACAGAAATAACTGAATCTGACACAAGTTTTTAATAAAATGTTTGTGTTTGGCGTGATCAGTTTTCTTGCTGAAGTAATGCTTTGTTAGCACACTCCCAACTTTCTTATGCAACTTTCTGACTGACCATATAGACGTTCTCCCAATTCACCAGAAAATTTACATTTTCCACGTATATTGAGGCAGATTACCGTTTAAGTAGGACGTAGTCGCACATCTATTAGATAATATAGATATAAAGGCATCAAAATATGACATATTAACATAAAGCAAGTTATCATAATAAAGTGAAAAATAAAATGGTAAATGGACTGTACTTATATAGCGCCTTTCTATCTAATCAAGATACTCAAAGCACTTTACACTATTATCTGTGCCCTCATTTACCTCCACACACACATTCAAACAGTGCTTTATTACACCTCTACAAAGCTAATTGAACAAATCATTCAATAGAGATTAATCAGTGCTTTTAGATCACATTCATACACCGATGGGACACATATCAGAGGCAATGAGGGGTTCGATGTCTTGCCCAGGAACACTTCAACATGTAACTGCTGGTGGAATCTAACCCCCAACTCTCCTATTGGAGGACGACTGCTCCAACCATTCAGCCACAGCTGAATTATTGTCTGTAAATCCACACATTGCACCTGAAGTTAATCACCCTGTTCTCTTTCAAATGTATTTAAAAATGCATGATCCCAGCCAATCCCAATTGTTTGCAACCACATCAGTGGCTGCTTGAAAATTCCTTTACCGCTAACAAATGGTGCAGTTGGTGCAATGGTGTGGTTGGTTAGGTATAAATTCTTGCAGTTTCAGATAGCTTGACTTTCCTGTTGATATTGGAGAGTCACACTCGTCGGCGCTCAATTTTTAAATATTTTTTTTCCTTTAGGCTGCTTCTTTTGTCAGTGGTCGTCACAGCGAGCAAACTTGCATGATACTTTTTTTATTGTATTTACACCATATGCCCAGTGCTTAATTTGAGCCGGATCCTGCCGGGACAGGATCCAGGAACTCTCTCATTTTGACAGAGTGTGTTCTGGTAACTGTTTGTTTGGATCTGATAACTCTCAGGCTTACTAATAATAAAGTTATGAACAAATATGACAGCCTTGAACAAATAAAATTTATGTTGGATATGTACACTGAAAATAATTACATAAACACTCATTTTAAACACAACAGTCACTTATGAGCTTCTTAATGCCACATACAAGCTGCTCTTTCAAGTAGCATTTCCGCTTCTACGCTTAAAAAAATCTCCATCCCTAAAATAGTGGTGGGGGTGAGCGCAGAGCTAACCAGGCATTTGTATGCAGGCAACAGCAATGAACAGACGGAGGAGGTGCCTGGAGGTTTCACATGTGGAATCGCACAACAGTGAAGTCAATGGAGAAGAGTCTGGTTCGGCACCGTCAAGTAAAAGGGGAGGGGGTAGGATGCTTGACAAAAGTGGAGTGTTTACAAATGTAGGTAAACGTAGATGTTTAATAACCCATTAAAATACACCAAAATGCAGGAGATCTCATCTACTTTATTCAAAATTTTCTGGTAGAGGACCCCCAGACCCTTCGCCCATGCCCCCATTTATCATAACTTTTTCATTTTTGAAGAACCATGTGTGTTTGTCATGAAGGGGAAGGCAAACAAGCATCTTTATCATCACTCTGCATACCAGTGATGTCCAATGTGTGGGTATAAAACAGATTTATGCTCCATTCTTCATGCTTTTTCTTGTGTCACTGTCTATATTCATCCATATCATCTCTTGTTTCACGCTGCAGAATCCACCCTTTTGCCCAGATACAGACATATTGTTTACCGCAAGAAGAATCTCTCACAGTCAGACTCATGCTGGAATTGAACCCCTTTCTCTAATTTGCCCCTCGCACCGGAAAAGCTGGAGGCATTGATTTCATTAGACACAGGAGTGTGGGACTTTCTGTTTGCCTTGGCTGCATTCCTCACATACCAGAGTTCCCAGGCCTGCTCTCTGATTTCTCCACACGGATGACCACCACAGAGCAGCTTTCCCTGGACAAATGTAATGGTTGCTGCTGTGAACCAGTTATCAGATCATGCACTATGACTGATTGGTCTCACCTTTAGATCTCTAGAAGCTGCACATATTGTTAAAGGCTCTGTCTGGTTAGTTTAAGCTAACAATAAATAGATGACCTAAGTATCTATGCTGCTGGTCTCATCCTATTTTATAAAATATAACTCCTTGTTCAGTAATGATCTAATGCTCTGGTTTCCCAGTAGCCTCCAGGTTTCTTTTCTGTGTGGTGGCTTGCCTCTAATTAATGATATGTAGAGGGGAATTTATAGAAGTGGAGCAGTTCAGCTTCTCCACTTGTGATTTCAATGTGTGCACCTTCACTGGAAGTTAGCATCCTTTGAAACAAAAGAAATGGACTATTTAAACTATCTTTTCATTGGAAGTTACCGAAGAGTGAAGGGGACACATGTCCAAACAACTTTAGCAAGAGTTTTCACCAACTTGACCCACTTTTTACATACGTGACCTTCCTGGGTTGTTTTCAGAGTTTATTTGAATCTACGTGACGATAATACAGCATGAGTCGGACTCCAACTGGGTGCATGGTAAGAACTTTTGAGTGTAGAAAGTCCTGAGCTGCATTTCCCTGGGATATCCTCCATGAGATTTCAATGATAATCCATCTTGGTGAAGCATTGGAAAGCTGTTGTGTTGTTGTTGTTGTTGTGGCTTTTACTCTGTGCAAACTGTACTCTGGACTTTGATTAGTTCTGACTTCTTCGGATTGTCTTTCACACACAAACACTGTCACAAACTTTCAAACACACTCATGTGCACACACTGTTAAATGCCAGAGGATCTGACAGAAATACTGCACTGTGGTTTGTGGTGATGCCCACAACTTAAAATATGACCCGTTCCCCCTCAGGTAATGCTGAATAAATAAAGAAATGCTTTATTTAATGTTCTGCTTGCTTTACTGAATTTTTTGTTTAGACAAAAATGTTTTCTCAAAATAAAAATATGAGACTTTAAGAAAACAAGTTTGAAAATACTACCAATAAAAAAATATTCATATTACTCAACCTCATATTAAGAGATAAGACCAAAAGTTTTAGAGATTCAATGCCCTTGTATGCACCAAATTATTCCACTCAAAATCCATGGAAATAATTGGATTAGACTTCATTAGTTGGCTTGTTGTGACTTTTATACATTACACCAAACAAGTGGAGCATTAGTAAAAACTCTTGAGCTTGCACAAAGTAGTGCAAAAGTCATAGCAAAGCTAATTATCTTTAAACTCTCAAAATGAAGATATAAGATAAATGTTTCTTATACTGTAAGTTTGGTTGTTGTAGATTACTGGAACAATGGTGACGTTTAAAGAGGTATTATTTTAGTTAAATTTAATACTAAATGTTAAAAATCTAAATGCAAAAATTATTTGCAGTTTGTAAAAAGAACATTATTATGTCGAAGATAATTTCATTGTTGGCATGGGTTGTATAACTAAATGTTTAAATATATATATATATATATATATATATATATATATATATATATATATATATATATAATTTCTTGTACTACCCTGGATTCCAAAACCTGAGCTTAAAGTAGCCAGACCAACCAGTGCAATGTCTCAAAAATCAGTCTGGAACCTGAATGAGCCAAACAACCATTCACACTCTGCACCTAGGAACATTTAGAGTTACCAGTTAACCTAAGATGCCTGTTTTTGGTCTGTGGGATGAAACCTGAATACCCAGAGAAAACCCAGGTGGGCACGGGGAGAACATGCAAACTTCACCTAGGCCTCAGGCCAGGAGGCAATCCTGCAACCTTCTCACGGAGAGGTGAGAGCTCTTGACACTGCATTGCCATGCCGCCCATGTTTGTCATGATAAGCAATAAAACTTAAAATAATTGTTTCATATGTTGAGTTCAATTGTTGCACCGTTAAAACACTACAACATTAAAATCCTTGGGAGGACCACTGAACGTAAGAATTATAAAATGAAATCAAATGTGTAACAATGGTCATCTCCGAAAGTGTGCTGCTTTGAAAGACTTGAATGTGTGTGTGTTTTCACAAAGCAAGTTATTGACGACAAGAGCACAAGCCTTGAGTCAATATTTAAACTCATCTTGAAGATTCAGTATTTGAGTTGGCCCTTAGGGTTGGGCAGTCATGCCGTGTCCTGGGTTATCTAAAATAACAATGATATCCCTTTGAAAACATATACCGGTATTGTACATATCTATATAGAAATATATATATTCTCAGTTGTAGACGTATCATTATATATATATATATATATATATATATATACACACACACATATATGTATATATATATGTTAGAGAAGATGAGAAAGTCGCAGATTCAACTCCGTATAGTCAACATCCAAATGTGGTTGGAAAAGGTGAAAGACCCACACCTGTCTCTACCCTCATTTGCCCCACTCTGAACCCTGAGCAAGGCCTTTAACCCCACCATTTGCTCCCAAATAAACAGGTCTCTCTTGAAAATGAGTTCTTGTGACTCAATGAGATTACCTGTTTAAATAAAGGGTAAATGAAAACAAAAATTATATATATATATAGTCTTATATATAGTCTTGACAGTCTTGTCAAACTTGGGGACTTGTCAACAAGGAAGAGGGCCGGCAATGGAGGAGGGGGCGTACCAAAGAGACCATCTTATCACAAGCAGAACTGGTTTGTTCCACTTTGGAGTAAGTTCTAGGGGGAAGAATCAGTTTTGTTGTGTGTTTCCTTGACTGATGAAGCCTTCCAGACCGAAGGCGAAACGTTTCAGCACAAAAAAAAAAAAAAAAAAGAAACTGTCCAGATGACCTGACTGAAAAATGTTGGATTATATACCTGGATTATTGAGCATGGACTTTGTTATCTTTAGATATGATATATTGATTCTATAATGTCATAAATATTTTGTTTGAGCCATTATTTATGGGTAAATACATGGTCTGTAATAGATCAAGAAAAACCTTATAGGTGTATTAGAAGCCTATTATGTCCTTCCTATGTTAAGAGACATATTTGCTTTGAACATATTGCATGTAATTTTTAGGCTTGACCACAACTTTTCTGGAAGCGTACCATTGAATCAGTTCAGTGTAAACTATCTGCAACTGATGTGACAACAAATGCAATGAAAACAGTAAAAAAATGACCACCTGAGACAAAGTCTGTATTGTGATGTTTGATAGAAATAGCTCATTAACAAAGTAAACACAAAAGAAAGCTCACATTTTCTGATCTCCTATGGGTGTGTATGTGTGTGCCGCCCTTAACTCACATCTGCAGCTTTTTTCTCAGACAGTTCCAGTTTTTCCTGAGCATCTTTTAGGCCCTCAGAGAATTTGTCCAGTTCATCTTCTGTCTGCTTCAGCTTCTTCTGGAGGTCCAGCAGCTCATCTTCCAGCTGCAACAGAACAAATAAAATTACTTCTGTTGTGTATTGCTTGCTATGTACATCAATGACTACACTGATCACCAGTTTTAGTAGATGTGTGTTGCACTCACCACAGCAAAGGCTCTAAAGGTTACTGGGGCTGATTTGACTGTCTAATCATATTTATGACATTTGATAACTCTTAAATAGCTATCAGTCTCTCTTGACACAAACTTTTATGACACCTCTTTCTCCACACAAACACACTATAAGACACATTAGACATGTGAATCCAGACCTCTGTTCTGACTGATAACAGATATATTTTTGGCTTTACGAGAGTGGAATGCAGCTGGATTATCAGACACACTTCTTGAGCTATGAGAATAACACTGATTAAGACAAACACTTAACCCTCAGTAAGTGTGTGTGTTTTTGTTTCAGGTTACATTGTGGGGACCAATTTGGCAAAAAGTCCTACACTGGGGAGACCAACTGCCCCTTGTGGGGACCAATGCCTGGTCCCCATGAAGATGGCTCGTTGGGGGGTTAGGGGTTAGGTTTAGGACTTAGGAGTAAATTGCGGATGGGTTAGGCATGTACTGGTAATGGTTAGGGTGGCCGAGATGGGGTAGAGGCAGGGCAGCCGATTCGGGACTTGAAAGTCCCAGTGTCGATCCCCAGTCATTGCACATCTCGTGGTGTCTCTGAGCAGGACACCCTATCCCCAATGGCTCCCTGGGCACTTTCAATAGCTGCCCACTGCTCCACCTGGGGGTGGATGGGTTAAATGCAGAGAGTCAATTTCGCCATTGTATGGGAGCATACAATGATGACAACACATACACATTATTATTATTATTATTAGGTTTAGGGTAAGGGTCAGGGTTAGGCTATAGAAATGAATGGAAGTCAATGCAAAGTCCTCACAAGACAGAAATGCAAGAACGTGCGTGAGCCTGTGTGTATGTGGGTGTGTGTTTACACTTTACATTTCATCACTTAAACCTCCTTAAATAGCTGATCCAGATGTGGTCTCATCACCAGAGCTGACCCATATCAAAGCTGGTGTTGCGTAATAACCTCGTATAAATTTTATTCTTCAACCATTACATTTGTTTTTTTGTCATTTGGCTGCTCACTTCTGCAGAGATCACCACAACAAGTAAATCCCCACAATCAAGATAATTGATTTACATTAGATGTCATCCCTGCTGTAAGCTGGACTCAAACCTGTAGCCTCAGGGTTACAAGATCATGGCACTGACCACTGAACTACCACAGCCCCATTAGAGATGAGATAATTACAGTCATAAATAGAGCGAGAGGAATTAAAATACGATCAATAATCTTTTACTTGTCTAGAAATATTTTTGGACTGTTTCCTTAAAGGTGTGTTTGTAATGATATCAATACCACAAACTAGATATAAAGAGAAAAAAAAAATGCTAAGTAAATGTATTTGTTTTAGTTTTTTTTTTTTTTGCTGTACTATTATTAGTACTTACATTTATTCATTTATATGAGATATTTTTGTGTCACATTTGTGTTTTTCAAAGAATGACCATGAGCCTCATCTTCAAACTGCAGGGTTTGTACTTTAAGTTGGCATCACGTTTGACTCTCCCCACCTGTTTGCATTTGTCCTCCGCCGCCTTCTTGTCCGTTTCCGCCTGCTCGGCCCGGTCAATGGCGTTCTCCTTGTCCAGTTTCAGCATCTGCATCTTCTTCTTGATGGCCTCCATGGTGACAGATCAGTTCAAGTCCCCTATGAGATGTGGAAAAAGCACCTTGAAAAGTTTTATGTGCCGCTGCGCTGAGATGCAGGAAATTGAGTCCTGGAGGAGACACGGATAGAGAAAGAGTTGTAAAGCTGTAGAGAAACAGTGAAAAGAACGAGACAGAGAAGGTAGAGAGAGGAGGAAGGAGACAGAGAGAGCTGTGAAAAGAGATGAAGAGTGTGGCCCTATAAGGATAGTTATTTAGACTGCAGCAGAACCTGCCTCCAGTCTGTGATCAACCTCTCCTCTTCATCTTTCTCCTCCTCTTCTCATCCTGCAGAGGCTCAGAACAATCCATGGCTCCTTTCATTCATCCAATCACCACTCTGCTTTCACTCCATCCTGTCTCTTCAGCTATCACTCTCCTTGACACATACTCCACCCTATCTAACCAAACTCTCGTGGCCTGGCTGCTCTTTTCCACTCACTTATTCCTCACCCGCAGCCAATCTCCTTTTTTGGGTTGCTGAGTTTCCACAGACAGAGATCAGACGGGCAGGTCATGTTTCCACTTTTAACCTCTTGTCAATAGCCAAGTTTCTCCTTGGCACACAATATCTTAACTTTTAAAAGTATGTGTGACAAAGAAGGGGAATGTATAAAGTGTGAGGAAAGAAGACTTTCCGTTTTTTTAATCATGATTTCCCAAAGTGTTGTCCAGTCCAAATCCACCAATATGTGTGACCTGTTTGTTTTAGAACCACAAGTATACCAGGTATAGAATACCTTGAATCCTGGAATCAATCAATTTCAAGCTTAAAAAAAAATAAAAATTTGTCACTCGGACCTTAACTTCTTGGTAACTTACATCTCTCTCAGTCTGTAAATGTGTGCCTCTATCACTTTACTACATCAAAGTTGTTTAGGTTTTATAACTACTGGTACGTGATGTTATTTAGCTACTGTATCTTTGTGTAGGGGTTCAGAGTTTTGTGCTGTCTTTGTCTGTTTCCTCGTGTTTTCTGTCACCTCTCAGTGTTTTCCCTCCTTGTGTTCAGCCCCTGTCTCACCTGTGTGTAATATCAATCACTGCAGGTGCCCGTCATTACCCCTTGTCAGTGTTGTGTTTTTATTCAGCTCCTTGGAGTCTTGTCTTTGTCTCCGGATTGTCCTTTATGGTGTCACGGTCTGCCTTCCGTCCCGTTCGCCTCGTCTTAGTAAACTGCCTTGTCAGTATTTTGATTTTGTTGTTATGAATAAAAATTGGTTTAAATTTTATTCGGAGTCTGTTTTCATCCTCCTGCACGTGGGTTCAAACACGCCAGTCGGCAGATCCTGACACTTTGAATGCCATGAGTGTGTAATCAGGAAGAATGAGAAAAATGTATCTTGACTGTGAAAAGTTCAGTGCACCTTGTATTTGAGTTGATGAGTGAAGGTTGGACCGAAGAGTGAACATGTGAACAAAGTTATCCAGTGTCCACAGTCATTGGTCAGAAGAAAACAAATATGTAGAAAGATCGACGGCTCAGAGATGCAGTGACACATACATTTGTATGGACAATTAAATGCAAACTCCACAATTAGATGACATTGTCTCCTGCTGCTGACAGACAAAGGTGGGTGACTTGTTTGCGTGTGTGTGTATATATATATATGTCTGTTTGTTAGCAAAATATCTCATGAATCAGAGGTCAGATTGTAATGAAACTCTCAAAGTAATTGTAAGAGGTATAAATATTTAACCTGTGAAGTCAAGCCAATTTGAAATGGCCTTATGGACTGTATATTTAACTTATTTGAACGTGTGCGACTCAAACTGGGTAACAAACAAAACAAATGTTAACGTGCTAAAATATAATCAGCAGTAAAGAATATGTGAGGTCATCAGTTTCAATATGTTATTTTGATGTTGATAAAATATTTTACACATCATTTAAATGACAATGACTGTTTTAAACAGGACTATTACGTGGCAACTTGACTGTGTTGATCTATACCAGGGGTGTCCAACACGTCGATCTTGATCTACAAGTCGATCGCAAAGGTAGTTTGAGTAGATCGCATGACATTAAAAAAAGACATCAGCCTGTCGTTCATCCTCACTATGAAATTTGTCACTTGATATACATACATACATACATACATACATACATACATACATACATACATACATACATACATACATACATACATACATACATATAGGGCCGCCAGTGTAAGACCGGATCTATTCTGACACATAGGTCACCACACATACAACCATGCCAAAACTAGCAAGCTACTGAGTTGTCTAGTTAGCCTCCAGTTTATTTGTTTTAACCTAAACTCAAGAAAGGGTATAAAATGAGTGGGGGAGCTGGACCAATCAAGAAGCAAAAAATCTACCATTTCCATACAGAATGGGAGGAGGACTGTTTTTCCACAATGTCCTATTTGAAGTGCATTTGTAGCATTTGCCTCATCAGCCAGTCTACAATTGCTATCCTGAAGATGGGAAATGTGCAGTAGCATTTCCAGACTGTTCATAAAAACTACAACACTGACTTTCTTCTGAAAAGTGAGCTAAGAAAAGCAAAAGGTGAAGGAACTAAAATCCCAGTTACCCAGACAGCAGTCATTTTTCTTGCAGCTGACCACAAAAGCTAAGGCAGCTACCGAAGCATCATTCTGGGTGAGTCACTTCATTAAGCCCAAGAAGTCTTTTCAAGATGGAGAGATGGTCCTTGTGCGATGTCGAATGTTTCATGGTGATATTGTGGGTGGCATTGTGCTGTGCATGTTGTTTTGTCATGGTGGTCTCTCGTTTTATCTAGTTATCTTTTATTTATTTATTCTTCTTTCTTCTCTTTCTTTAACAAAAAAAAAATAAAAAAATTGAGCGATGATGATAAGTTCATTGAAACACTCCACAATGTTTCTACACTTAAACTGAGCTCAAAAAAAAAAAAAGATGGAGAGATGGTAATAGAATCATTCGTTTATGCAGCTGACTCGTTGTTCCGAGACTTTTAAAACAAACCAGAAACATTATCTTCGATCAAAGCTCTCCAGGTATCAAGAAGTACTGTTGCACGGCGTTGTGAAGTCATGTCAGAGGATTCGACCCAGCGGCTTTGGGAGGATATTGTGGCCTGTGAGATTTTTTCACTGCAATCGTACGAGTTTACAGACGTGAGTGACACAGCCCAGTTGTGCATTTATATTCGGATGGTGTTTACCGATGACACTACAAGCTGACATTCAGCTCAAAAGCCAGGGCTCACAGAGATTTTACTCACAGAGGAAAAGTGCCCGAACATGAGGAAACGTGTTACCTCCTTGACTGCATTATGCATCTCCACTTATATAGAGTCAGCCTTTTCCCACATAAAGATTATTAAGTCCAAATATAATTCCACCATGACTGATGATGGTCTTGAAGTGTGCTTGAGGCTGGCTCAGCAGATACTGTCCAGACTACGCATCCCTGGCTGATTCCATTCAGTGCAAGTCATTAGAGTAAGGTAATGACAAATAATGTATAGTGTTGTATTGTGCAATATAGGTTAATGCACAAGGTACATCAACATATAATGTACAAATAAAGAATACTTAATATTTTTATAAATAAATGTATGTTTTGTATTTTTATAGAAGGAAGATCACTTTGACTTGGACATTTTAAAAGTAGCTCGCATGCTGAAAAAGTGTGTGCACATCTACATCTTCCTCATTCAGCCCTGTCTTAGAACAAAATAAACACACACACACACACACACACACAGACAAGAGTAAAAAACTCTTTTCTGCCTTTGCTTTTGGTTGATAATAATAAAATAAACATGGTAAAATGACTTGTGGACCTGGTCTATGGTTTTCTGCATGCTTTTGAATGCTGCTTTGAGCTGAAACATTATCAATCAAACCAGCAGAGGTCCTCTGGACTAGAGATTATGAAAGCACATGAAAAAAACTGTTTTTAGATTTTTTTAAATAATTGGGAATTTTTAAAAAATCACAAGTTAAATTCAAGTGTTGATGTCGAGTAGCTGCAAAACCTCTATCACAAAACATGTTTTCATGTTTATTATTTAAACTTTTTTCATTCAACCTTTATTTAGACAGGTAAATCCCATTGAGCCTCGAGGACTCATTTATAAGAGAGACCTGATTTCAACAAAGAGTGATGACAACAGCGACAACAGTAGACAATTATTAAAAGGCATACAGATTTTATTTTTTTATTTTTTTACAAATACGATGGCAAAAAAAGTAACAAAAACAGCTAGATTATAAGGTGAATGTTGAAAACTAAAAACAGGAACATGTCTGCGTTGGTCCCTGCCAGGAGTCCAACAGATTTTTAAAGCCACTTAGAGAGGTCAAGGTCGAGAGCTTCAGGTCTTTTTGCAAGATATTCCAGGAAACAGGAGCGGAGTAGGAGAAAGTCCTTTTGCCTAGTTCAGTCCACACTGAGAGAACACTGCAGGTAATAATGTCCTGAGAGCGCACGCTGTAGCTGCACTCACGCAGAGACATGTAGGAGGAGATGTATGAAGATGTATGAAACTTAATGACAATATTACTGCTCCTCCACATCAAAAAGTGTGGGCATGGGTACAGCACAGGGCTGGTCCCCAAGAGAAGCTGGAGAATGTTGCTGAAGAGAGGGAAGTCTGTGTTTTCCCCCTGGACTGTGCAGGACCATGGATAAACAGCAGAAGAAGAATGGATGACTGGATGGATAGATCTGCACATTTACCCCTGTGAAAACTGCTGTACTTAAATTATTTTTAACAGTGGTGGGCACAGATCTGCTAATAATAGTGAAACTAACGTTTTGTTTAACAGATTAGCATTTTTGCAAACTTTGGACACTGTTAGCAAAATTTGCTTTTGCTAAATTGGGTTTATTCAATTTTAAATCCAATTGTTGTGGAAAAAATGAGTTTCCCAAACAATCAGGTGTAGACTTCTACACATTACAACAAAGCTTTGGAGAACAGTCAACAATCACATCAATGCATTTACAAGTTCACATCAGTGCCTTCACCTGTCTGAGGTTCTGACCCGTTCTGGCTTCCTGTAGTAAGCTGTTAGCTTATAAAAAAAAACTCTTAGGAGCCATTTTTTTATTTTTTTTTGGGTGGGGTGGTGACAGGTTGAGCACCTTTCAAGGATTCTCCAGGAACACGTCACTGTGTCTACTATTCATCCATCCATTATCTTTTACCCGCTTCTTCCATTTTGGGTCATGGGGGTCTCCGGTGCCCATGTCCAGCAATCACTGTGCGAGGGGCGGGTACACCCTGGACAGGTTTCCAGTCAAACAACCATTCACTCTCTCACTCTCAGCTAGGGAGAATTTAGAGTTACCAATCAGTCTAACATGCATGTTTTTGGTCTGTGGGAGGAAACTGGAGTACCCGGAGGAAACCCACCTATGCACAGAGAGAGCATGCAAACTCCACCCAGAAAGGCCCCCGGACCGGGATTTGAACCAGCAACGTTCTCACTGAGAGGCAGCAGCTCTACCAGTTGTGCCACTGTATCTACTATATAATTCAAATCTTGAGCATAATAAAAATTATCTCTTCACTGTCTCTTTAGTCGCATCAAGACTGATTAAAATGTAAAGGAAAAATTCTGGAACCATTTTATTACACCAACAAGAGGGAGTAGGTAAAGTAAAGTCATGAAGTCTTCATTAATAAAGTAAAATAACAGAGCATGGTGGGTGCATAAATACACATTCCCTCGACACCACTAACAAAATTCACAAGCTCGTTCCTCTCTGTTGGGGCCGTATCTCGAAGAGTCCGTTAAGCACACGTGACAAGACGTGATTGGTCAACGCAGCTTCAACTGAAAGGGGATAAAGATGTGTGACGCAGACTGATTGACAGTCATCTTAGTGTTATTTTTACCTGTTTAGCATTTGTTTAGCGGAGTGCAGTCCCTGTGTACAAATACAGTCTATTAAACTTTTACCTTTTACCATTCTGACCATATGTATATATTGTTGTAGATAAAATACAGCATATTTGTGTTGTTTAAACCAAAAGTTCTCAGAAAAATCAATCAATCAATCATTTTTTTATAAAGCACCCTTCATACTAAAAGCAGCTCAAAGTGCTGTACAAAATTATAAATAATAAACCCAAATGTAAAAGCAAACAATACACACACAAAAATACCCCACACAACTGTATGGAAATTGTATTGTAAAAACCTTCATTCTACATTATTGTAACACACAGCTGCAGCAATACTCTCTGCTTTAAGATGCAACCAGACACATACTGGATGAATGTTGCAACGTTTCAACTCAGTCACTCAGTGAGCAATTGATGGATGTGATTTATTGTTTTTGTATTTCCTTCATGCTCCAAGTATGCCTTAACTTGTTGCTTCTCAGCCACAGAAATGTTGTGGAGGGGCTGAGACTAAACATGAACAGCCCTCAATCAAAAGGAAATTCCTCTGTTTTCTTGTTATTCATAACAAAGAACAGATTATTTTGATTGAAACAGCTAAGAGAGAGGAGAAAACTTGCTGCCTTTGTGTTTTTTATGCTGAGTTGAACAGCTTCAGCCCCACTGGTAGAACAAGAAGTTTCCCTTTGTTTTCATTCATGAGTGAACTCTCGTACCCTTAGGGTGTAAAACGCACATTGTGCTCATCTAGACTGGACACCACCTGGTTTTTGGTGGCTTACTCACCGTGTGAGAAACACCTTCTCCTTTATGGCAGACTGAAACATGTTTCCTGTATGACGTGAGCTCCTGTGCTCGCTGCAGTGACATCATGACTCCCAACAATGACACAAACCATCCATTACCAGCACAGATGTCTGGATATTTACTAAGCTATAATATCTGATTTTTACATTTTAGAACATTTCTTTGCTTTTGGTGGGCATCACTGTGTAACACTGTGATCAGTTAGTTTTAGCTCTGCCTAAATATGAAACTGACACATCCCAGATGTTATGATGAACTTGGTTCACAATTTGACTGAAATGTACCTCAGTCCATGTACAGTCCATCAAGTTTTTCATTATTTTTAAGTATTTCCATCAACTTTACTGGATTTTCAAAGCTCACATACGAAACACAAATAAATGCAGTCTGTGACCCAAACCATGTCATATCTTCAGTGCACATATGTCTCAAAATGAGCGTTTACTTCACATTCAATTAAATATTCTGTAAGTTTCTGAGACAAAAAGGCAGTTATAATTGTGATATATCCATTCTTGTGAAATATAAATGGTGATTTTGAGTTGCAATTGCAAAAGTGTTTTTTTTTTTGTGATCCATGATCACTCATCATCTGTAATTTGTACCATTTTGCAAGAACTTCATTTGTATAAAAATTGTCAATACGCGTGTGTTTGACAAGTACCTGCAGAGGGAGAACAGAAAAGGCAAACAGGACATTTAGAATAAAGTAACACAGGAAATGAAACATTTTAGTAATTTTTGACATTTGTTATTCATCTCATATTTTGCACGTGCATCCTTTTCTCTGATATCCTCACACAGCCCAAAAACTAGCATAACAGATAAATAGACAATTTAAAATTGCCATAAGGTGTGAACATTTTTTGGGAATATAAAGAAACAATTTACTTTAACTATCAGATTATATACTGGCTCTTGTACTGAAGCATACTGGACATAATTTAAATTCAGTTGTGCCCTTTATTTAAGATACAGACATTTTCTTTTTTGTTGCTGTTGTTTGTTTTTGTGCTCTTGCACCACTTCTTTCTGCAAATGATAAAATAATTAAACAGTACTTCATGTAGAAAAGATTACAAAAACAAAAGTTAAGTTTACTCAGGGGTCAAAGTTCTCTTTCCACAACCATTGATTGCTGGAACTATAGGTGCCCATGCAGGTTAAGACAAAGTTGCTTTAAATGCAAAACTGTAGAAGTTTAAAATGAGCTAATATAACATCTGTCACACCAGTGTTTTATTTTAGTGACCGAAAGAATGATATTGCGGATACAGGAGGTTGAAATGAGTTTCCTCCACAGGGTACCTGGACTCTTCCTTAGAGATAGGGTGAAAAATTGAAAATATCCTGATGCATGCTCAATAATCCAGGTAGAAAAATCTAAAAAAGTTAAATCAGGTCCTCTGGACGGGTTCAATAAGCAAAATAAAACAAAAAAATAAGTAGAAACTTCAAAACACTTCTTCAGACTGAAGAAGTGTTTTGGCTGAAAGAGGAAATGTTTCTACATTTAAATTTTTTATTTTTTTTTTTAACCCGTCCAGAGGACCTGATTTAACTTTTTTGTGTGAGAAGTTCAGTTATCGGTGAGAGACTCGGAGTAGAACCGCTGCTCCTCCACATCGAGAGGAGACAGTTGAGTTGGTTCGGGCATTTGGTATGGAGGATGCCCCCTAGGCGCCTCCCTAGGGAGGTGCTTCGGGTATGTCCGACTGGGAGGAGGCCCCGGGGAAGACGCAGGACATGCTGGAGCGACTACGTCTCTCGGTTGGCCTGGGAACGCCTTGGTATCCCCCCAGAAGAGCTGGAAGAGGTGGCTGTGGAAAGAGATGTCTGGGCCTCCCTGCTCAAGCTGCTGCCCCCATGACCTGACTTTGGAACAAGTGGAAGATAATGAATGGATGGATGGATGGATGGATGGATGGATGGATGGATGGATGGATGGATGGATGGATGGATGGATGGATGGATGGATGGATGGATGGATGGATGGATGGACTTGTTTTATAGGCTCAGTAAAAAAGAAAGATGGGCCCCTGTTTGACCAGCCATCAGCCTAACCTTGAGGAAATCTTCAGCTCTTTTTATCATACTCTGTGCTCTATGACTGATGCCAAACTTAATGTGTTAATTATTGATAAGTATCAGTCAAAACATCCCTTTCAAAATGTTCATATTATGTATTTAATTTTGCAGTAAAACATTCCAATCATTGTTGTCTGCTACTGAATTCAACTTGTTTGAAAAATGTGTTATTCAGTCGACATCTATTTATACAGGTTATACATGTTAGATAGCTTTCTCTTTCACTACCATCAAAAAATAAATGAGGGAACTTTTTTTTTTTAAAACACTGGTGTTACTTTGTGCCCATCAAGTCAGACATTTGCATCATGAGGCATGCTGAAGCTCACCAAACTACCCTGACACTTTAAACTACTACTTGTCTGAGTGAAGTATTGTTAACGATGCTGCATGCAGTCGGGGCAATTTACAGCCATCCAGGGTTTAATTTCCTGTTGTTGTTCATAGGCTGTGTTTAGGCTTCTAAAAGATTTTAGTCAAAACGTATGTTAATATTTCAATTCAATTCAGTTTATTTATATAGCACCAAATCACAACAAAGTTGTCTCAGGGCACTTTACAGGAACATTCAGATGCACAGAGAAGCCAACTAGTAAAGTTCTCTATCTAAGGAAGCCAGCAGACACTTTTAATTTTCACTTCATCACAGTCTCCAGTCCTGAGCAAACACAGTGGCAACAGTGGAAATGTAAAACTCCCTTTTAACAGGAAGAAACCTCCAGCAGAACGAGGCTCAGGACAAGTGGCCATCTGCTTTGACCGGCTGGTTTGAGAGGAACAGGAAGGAGAGACAGACAAACACAGACTGGTATGTCCAGATGTAGTTCCAGGTGTACCTGAAAAAAAAAAAAAAAAACATGTTAAGGATACAAAAAAAATTTACAAATGTTGAGCAAAGTAAGTAAAGACAGTAGCAGAGTGAAAAATGTGCTCAGTTTGTCCTACGGCAGTCTAAGCCTATAGCAGCATAACTAAGGGACAGCTCAGGAAACCCAAGTTGACCCTAACTATAGGATTTATCACAAAGGAGAGTCTTAAGCCTAGTTTTAAAACTGGACAATGTGTCAGCCTCACAGACAGAAACTGGAATTTGGTTCCACAAGAGAGGAGCCTGATAACTGAAATCTCTGACTCCCATTCTGTTTTTGGAAACTCTAGGAACCGCGAGTGAACCTGCAGCCTGAGAGTGAAGTGCTCTGTTAGGAAAATATGGAACAATAAGATATGTAATATAAGCTGGAGCTAGGTTGTTGAGAGCTCTGTAGGTTAGAAGTAAGGTTTTGAATTTTATTCTGAGTTTGACAGGGAGCCAATGGAGAGAAGCTAAAACTGGAGAGATATGATCTCTCCTACTAACTCCAGTTAAGACTCTGGCAGCAGCATTTTGGATCAACTGAAGACGTTTTAAAGAAGTATTTGGACATCCAGATAATAAACCATTGCAATAGTCCAGTCTAGACGTGACAAATGCATGGACCAGTTTTTCTGCATCATTTTTAGATAAGATGTTTCTAATTTTACTGATATTACACAGGTGGAAGAAGGTGATTCTAGTAACGTTTTTAATGTGGGGGGTAAAAGACACGTCCTGATCAAAAATAACACCAAGATTTTTAACATTAGAGCTGAAGGCCAGATTAATGCCATCTAAGGAGGGAGAAAGACTGAAAAATTAATTCCTAAGGTGCTCAGGTCCAAAAACCAAAACCTCGGTCTTGTCTGTGTTCAACAGGAGAAAATTACGGGTCATCCAGGTTTTTATATGAGGTAGAGCTTTCTATCTGTTCAGTATCCAAGTATCCTAAAACTGTAATGCTCATGACAAGACTGCTGTGACATGAGTTATACCTGATTGTTCTGAACATTTTTTTTATTGTGAAACGTTGCTATTTAGAGGAACAGCATAGAAATGAGACAAACTGACAGAAATAGAAGCACAATAAAAGCACCAGTAAGTTTATTACGGTCATAAAGGCTGACGAAAGGAAATCCAGTCACGTGGGATGCAGGAGTGAGTTCATGATAAGGCGACGACACACCAGCTGCAGGAACTTGGACTCTTCAGCACAGACCTTATAAGGAGAACATCCCTGCTTTGACTCTTTTACTGTCTGTCTGACTGAATGACAAACTGAGTGTTTGGATGCTTGGGAGGCGAGACAGTCACGTCAAATCAGCTGCTGCTCACATTTCAGCCAGTATCAGTGCATCACACCACTTCCGTGTCTCATAATGCCTCTAATTCAGTTCCTGTCTCCTCTCAGGCTTCAGTTCCTGACAATGTCTGCCTCATTTCTATTTCTTTTTTGCACTACGTCTTTACATTGTGCAACAAATTACAAAGTTTTCACTTTGGACGTTGTTTCACTTTTTAGTAAGCAAGTGGAAACAAAGAAAAAGTCACGCACAAACAGGCTAAAGCTGAACTTTACCAGTTTGGTTGAGGCGTAGAAAAGGTGTGTGAGAGAGAGGATGGGCTGGTCTTCCAGCTTTAAAGTAAAAAAAGGGAGAGAGGAAAACCCTCCCACAGGAAACTAGTGCTGTACTCCACATGTCCTTTTAAGGTAAAAACTCCCTGAAAACTCTCCTCGTCAGGGAAAAGGGCGAAGATGTAGTTCAGTTTAAAGCAACAGAAGGAGCCGGTGATGCAGGGAGGAAACTGGACACCAGTAAAGTCTTTCTGAGAAATACACAAACAAAATGTACACTTTAATCAGCGGTCAAACTTGTGAAAAACAACTTGTCTGGGGCAAATGTTTCATTTCAATTAATGTGTGACCTTTGTGTCTCTGCACGGTGGTTGTTTATCCCATAACATTTCACTATCAGAGAGTATTTATGACATAAAGCACTCAAAAATACTGGTTCTGCCTGCCTTTTATGACCGGGTCGGTGGGTGGCTGTACACATTGATGCAGACTGACTCACATCAGTAGGACTGTGGGAAATGGACCCCATACATTTAACTCACATGGGAACATTAGCTGCACTTTTTAATGAAGTGTAAACAAGAGGCTCATTCACTAATCAAGCCATTATGGGAAAACATTGTGAACTGTCAAGAGAATTACATCAATGCTAAATGTTACCATAAAGTTTTATATGTTTTTGTATAAAGAGAATGCTTAGACTTTAACTTAAACAAGAATTTGCGGAGGATGCAGGACATGTTAGTATTTTTTATTTTTGTCATCTCCTATCCTGGGCCTTTCCTTTTTACAGTAACAGTATCTGGATTTATTGTACTGCTGGTGGAAGAAGCGACTAGTTCATGATCGAATTGATGCCATGTTGTCCAAAAAGTTCTTTAAAGTCTTCAGTTGATCCAAAATGCTGCTGCCAGAGTCTTAACTGGAGTTAGTGGGAGTGATCATTTCTCTCCAGTTTTAGCTTCTCTCCACTGGCTCCCTGTTAAATTCAGAATAAAATTCAAAATCTTACTTCTAGCCTACAAAGCTCTCGACAACCTAGCTCCAGCTTATATTACAGATTTTATTGTTTCATATTTTCCTATCGGAGCACTTCACTCTCAGACTGCAGGCTTACTTGTGGTTCCTAGAGTTTCCAAAAGCAGAATGGGAGGAAGATCTTTCAGTTATCAGGCTCCTCTCTTGTGGAACCAACTTCCAGTTTCTGTCTGTAAAGCTGACACATTAGTTATGTTTACATGGACATAAGTAATCACATTAAATGGCCATTCGGAATAAAAATGTGTCATCTGAACTCCCCGTTTGGGTTATTCTTTGTTGATTCAGCTCAGTCTGAATGAATCTGTAATCAGAATGAGATGAGTGGTTTATGCCGGTTCATAATCCGAACGATGTGCATGTAAACATTTAATCTGATCTTCTTTTTTTTTCCAGATTTTGGAAAACTGACCTGACTGCACATGTGCGACCTTTGTCTCCCTCACATATTTCCGCCTGGTTAATGCTAATCATATTAGCATGTTGGGGAAGCAAACCGGTCGGTGAGCGACACAACATTTCTACTAGAAACTTTGAAAGAGCTCAAAATGATCTGTATCACCTGTAGCTCAGGCAGGGAGTGCAGTCACGTCTCCACCGTCATTAAAACTTGTCGCGGGTCCATTTTGGGCACTCAGGTTTGTTTACGTTCATCCCAGAAGTAGAACTTCTTCTTCTGTTGTTTCTAAGGAGAGTTTACCACTCTGCACATGTCAGTACTTCTATTTAGAATAAAAGCCCGCCGCAAGTAAACGCTCATTGTGAATGGATTGTGCCCATGTAAATGATACATTCTGATTTTTTTAATCTGAATACATTTCAATCTGATCAAAGAATTTTGTGCATATAAACATAGCTAATGCCCAGTTTTAATCCTATAGTTGGGGTTGGATTGTTATGCTGCCATAGGCTTAGACTACTGGAGGGCAAATTGACCCCATTTCATTAAATTAATTGTTAAAATTTAATAGTTTTTATTTTAATTTATTTCTATCTTAACACGTGATTCTCGACCTGCCATTGTGTATCTGTTCCTCCTTCCTGTTCCTCTCAAACCCAGCCGGTCGAAGCAGATAGACGCTTGTCCCATATGTGTCAAAATCAAGGCCCAAATATGGCCCTCATTGACATCTTATCTGACCCCCAAGATGTTATTTTAAATGTAAAATACTTTAATCACTTTTTTTCAGTAATCGTTGATTATGATGTCAAAAGTGCAACAGAGAACATTAAATTAGACCAATCAAACTCTTGTTGAGGAACCTGCAACCAAGAAAAGATGTTGGGTATCTAACTTGAGTTAATGTAGATTCTGAAACCGGCCCTTAGTTTGAAAAAAAAGTTTTAATTTTGGCCCCCTTTTGTAAGTGGGTTTGACACCCCTGTGCTAAAGGTTTCTACCTTATGAGGGAGTTTTTCCTTTCCACTGTCGCCTTCATGCTTGCTCAAGATGAGATGTGATGAAGTTAAACTCAAAGCAGTCTACTTCTCAGATAAATATATAAAATGTTATAA
>NC_056500.1:22421288-22444751 GCF_014905685.2 Nematolebias whitei
ATGAATGTTTCTGTTCAGTGCCCTGAGACGACTTCTGTTGTGACTTGGCGCTGTATAACTAAACTGAATTGAACTGAATTAAGATGAGCTGGACCTGGTAAGATAACATGACATAATCACCAGATCCCAAGTGTCTCTTTACCTAAGATAAACAAGGTCACTATTGGTAATTTACTTTTGTCAGTGTATTTAAAGACGAAATGTCTAAACTTAGGCGTCTGTTTATCTGTTTTTTAACAGACGTGTGTGTGCTTGTGTGTGTGTTTGCTGCCTCAAGGGAACGTGTCAACTCATTGCCGTTGCCGTCCACAAACATTGTGAGTGTCCTCTACGGGAGCTGCCTCATCTTGCTGCGTTATCTCGGCCCAGCATTTGCCTCTCTGACGTTGTTTACAGAGATGCTGTAAATAAAGATCTGCTTCTGAATAGCTGCCTTCAGCCAGATATCAAGATTTTTATCACCTCAGCCCATTCGTTCGGGACAAAAAGGGGCTGACAGTGAGGAAGGAGCCAGGGAGGTTAAACTGAGGTTTTCTGTCAGGATTACACCAGAACATCTGGTGAACAAATCAGTGTTGTTAACTCACGTTATAGGGGCTGTAAATCATATGTTAAAGCAATGCAGTATTCCTCATAAGTCACTGTGATTTGCTGTCTAAATAAAAACACATTTTAATTTATTGTACCACAACTCAACCACCACACAAACAGGCTCCTGAATTGAATGTTCATTGTCTTCTCAGGTCTTTCCATCTGAAGTAACGCCCCCTGAGAGAAATACTTGGCTCTTTAACATCTGAAAACTCCACTCTGTTCTCAGTTAGCTGCCATCCATGCCTGGTTTAGCAATGAATTACTGGGTCTGTTCCAGCTGCTGGGAAAAAAAAAAAAAAAGGCTGATGAGAGTGGTGAGAATGCAGCAAAATGGTAAAGATGTGGGCTGTAAAACCAAATCAATTAGCCCTAATGAGCTATAAAACTCTATAGAGCTGAGGGGAGCCGCAGAGTTGCTGTATAAAACATCTCTGTTGGTTTTACACTCCAACCTGCTTCCTGTACATCAGACTTTAGACATAATTGTGACGCAGTTCACATATAGGTACCTCATATATATTATTTGTACTGTATTAGAATAGATCTCGTGCATTTCAGAAGTTATCTAGCATTTAGCTGCAGGAGGTTATCTTGGTGCCACCTTTAAGAGCCAGAGCAGGAAGAATGCATGACGTTGGGCCCACAGCTATTCTGCTGATATGCTGCTGATATCTACCAGCGAAGGCAGAGTGCTGCGAGGCAGAACGATCACAGCAGCGGTCACAACCAGAGCCGACGCTCTGCAGAGGAAGGCTGGTCATGTTCTGACATAAAGTCATACAAGGTCAAAGGTCATTGTGTGAGCGCTCTGTGAATGAAATAAAATATTAGAGATGGGGCTCACACTGACTGTGAGAAAAACCATCACTGCCGAATCCTAAATGCAGTAAATCTAACAGCTGCTACACATTTTAATCCACACTGAAGACTTTACTGAAACTGAATTAATTTCAATTCTAAAACAGAAACAAACAAAAAAAAACTTTGGCCTGCCTCCATTTTACCAAATTGTCTCGCTGTCTTCCCAACTCCTGGTCAACCTCCTCTCTGGCTGCTCAGTTATTTTCATATTCTCCCTAAAACATGCAGAACACGAGCGGCCTGCCTCTGCAGAGCAGCTCGGCTCTGGTTGTGGCGGATCGTTCTGCCTCGCAGCTCTCTGTTCTTACTCCACTCAGTCTGAGGGTCTAAAATATTCTGGTTTCCAGAATACTGGAGCTGTGGGCACTCCACCTTCATCCAAACAGATGACGTTCTGTTCTCCCAGTTATTCTTCTCATCACTTCATTATGTGTTTTACAAACCATAATGGATCAATTCCATACTGTACCTTGTTGACCTGAGTGTGTTTGAGTGTGGTGGGCTGACCTCAGCCCTCTCCTGTGTCCCACCCTGGTTTCTATCAGGGTGTCCCAATCTTTTCTTTGCTGCTTCCTCACTTCCATAAATGTATGTTAGTATCTCCCTCTCCTGGACATTCAAAATATCACAACATTTCTTATTTATTTGTACAATAATTCATGCAAAGTTAATAATATGTATTAGTTATTATATGAATGAATGGAAAGGTTTTTCCAAAGTCATAATTCTCTGCTCATATACATTCTTATATACATATACTGCTACATCTAAACTTTTCTATATTTTTAATTTTGGATTTGCTTTCATTGTTTTTTCTTTTTTTTAAAAAAAAGTTTCAATATACCCCACCTAATGGTGGTGTCTTTTATCAACTTCATATGATTTTACTTTGTGTTTTCAAGTAAATCATCTTAAGTGACCTAAAGAGCTTCTCGCGGTGGACAAAAGATGGCAACATCAGAATCAACTTTATTGTCATTGTACAGTTAATTACAGCGAACATGACCACACAGACAATATATCATAAACACTCCCATTTTATTTATTTGTTTTGTATTTTAGTCATCATGTTGATTTTTTTATTTCAAGGCTGCTGCATCCAAAATGAATCAAACAAGCGTTGCTGCAGGGCCTTCAGCTGTCAGACTGTGTAACCAACGCTGCTCACAAAACAACCTAACAGCACAATTTCCTGAAATGTTTCTGACAAACCTGTAACTTACAGAACAACTGATCCACCCCCCACCATTTAGTTCAGTGTCAAAGCAGCAAACTGGGAAAGGGCTTTATGAAAACCATTGGTCCCTCACATCTTTGACATTTTTACTTATGACGCGATACCTCCAGAGATCACGGGTGTTTTTCTTTTTATTTCACTCCTCTTTGCCTGTGAAACATTTCTGTGTGAGGAACTTCTTTTAACAATAAAACTGTCTTTATGTAACAATGAAGTAACTATTGTTCAGTGGGATTTAGTTTGGTTTAATTTACCATTTTCTCAAAACAGTGTGCCTCATGTATTAATTCTGGTTGTGCTTACTGACCTCGAACCGATTTTATATAGTACAACTGAACAATGTTGAGAGCTATTGTGGATGAGTTGAAGAAAGTTTGACTTATCTGACTCTTTTGTTTCGCTTAAAGCACCTTATAATCCAAAAAATACTGTACGCAGATGATATAGTACTGTATCAACAACAAACTTCTTTTATGCCCATGTTCGTTTCAGCAGTTTGTCATCCATCATTTGTGAGTTAGGACGTCAACTGAGAACAAGTTAAACAATATTTTTAATGTGTTTTTAAATGGGCTACATTAATAACCTTTACTTTGATTCGATTTATTAACGAGTACTGTGCAATAAGAAGTTGAGAAGGTCCTAATCATGCTTAAAAATGTAAAACAAGCAACTACTGAAACCAAATTTCTGATTTAACATCAGCAAAAACCCATCTCAGCACTGTCCTTGTTGCCTGTTTCATCACCTTCTTTACCTGAAATAATTTGTTCATAAAAACAGAGTTCACACTGCAGATCACTTTTACACGATTTGAATGTGCTTCTGAGAAGTGAAGGAAGGATACTCATAGCTTATTGGAACATCAAATAAGCAGTGTGTGCTACAATGATGTTGTGAGATTTTATTACAAAGACAAAATATTTGTTGCATAATACATTAACACAATAAAAATAAAACTTTTTTTTTTTTTTTTTTTTACTGTATCTAACATTGGTCAAACGCAAAAATAAAATCTTGGAAGTCTGCTGTACTTGTTTGTTATGAACACTTGGACTAAAATTATGTATATATATATATATATATATATGTATATGTGTGT
This sequence comes from Nematolebias whitei, assembly GCF_014905685.2. NCBI lineage: Eukaryota > Metazoa > Chordata > Actinopteri > Cyprinodontiformes > Rivulidae > Nematolebias > Nematolebias whitei. Next base: position 22,425,083 of record NC_056500.1, read on the forward strand.
GTGTGTGTGTGTGTGTGTGTGTGTGTGTGTGTGTGTGTGTGTGTGTGTGTGTGTAAAAATAAATACATAAATAAATAATTGTAACCAGAAAATCTTAAAATAATCAGTTTTCCAAATATCCCAGAATCCTCCACTGTAGATTAAACTTTGAGTTGGATCAGTGGAAAGTTTTCCTCAGACATGTCAAGGCTGTGTTCACTGTCATTTTATCTCTCACCTCAGAGTCATATCAGATTCATGTTATCATGTCAGTTTCATCATGAGCATGGCCCGTTTCTGCTGATCTGCTGTGGAAAAGACCTCGTCTGCCCTTTTGTTTTGGGTAGCTGCTGATGTCATGACCTCGAGGCACATGAAAGGCAGGAAGATGTTTGTGCAACATTTAAAATGTGTTTAGTCCTAAGTGTGCAAAACATCACCCTGTTTTTATTCAAAAAGTTACATTTGGTAGAATTATCAGTCTGAGTGTTTATAAAAACTAAAAGTGTTGAACCTAAAACCGAACAAGGAATATTAAACAAGAGCTTAATAAGCTCCACCATCTTAAAGGAAAACTTCAGCTCTTTTTAAGGACATTTGGGGATGGAGTATGAGCAATTATTATCTCACCTGTAGGTCCTGTCTGGATTAAATATTTCAGTTTTGTCATTTTTACCCCATTCTACACAATTTGTGTAATTTGTGAAACAGCCATACCACTAGGAGGCGAGAACATCTACATTACCATCCATATCTTTTACCCATGTCTTCATTTTTGGGTCAGGGGGGTCACTGGTGCCCATATCCAGCAATCACTGTGCCAGAGGCTGGGGACACATGTTGCAAGTCCATCACAGGGACACATGGAGACAAACGAGACAAATCAAATCAAAATACAGAGAGAAAAAAGTGCTTAGTGTGTATTTCATTTGGGGATATTGTTTGCAATGTCCTTTCAGTTATTAACCATTTCAGCACGATAATTTATTAGCGACAGGATTGAGATGAAGTGAGATGCACAAAATCTGGTAAAAACAGCTCCAGTGTTGTTTGGGTTTCTAGGGCCCAAGCAAATGTGTGAAATAGAATTTTATCATAGTTTTTGAAAAGCTTTGATTACAAGTGTTGACTTGTCGATTCACATGACATGAGGCAGCAGTGGCTGAGTGGTTAGAGCAGTCGTCCTCCAAAGCAAGAGTTGGGGGTTTCGATTCCACTAGCAGTCACATGCCAAAGTGTCCCTGGGCAAGACACTGAACCCCTCACTGCCTCCGATGTGTCCCATCGGTGTATGAATGTGATAAAGCACTGACTGGTCTCTGTGTAGATCTAGTAGAGTGCTGTATGAATGGGTAAATGAGGGCACAGATTATAGTGTAAAGAGCTTTGAGTGTCTTGATAAGATAGAAAGGTGCTGTATAAGTACAGTTCATTTACCATTTCCATTTACACAGTTCTTACCTTGCTGCTTCATACTGAAAGTTTTATTATTTTAATACTGTAATTACTTATTTTTAAATAAGTATTATTTATTACTTATTAAGTATTACTTATTTTTACTGTAATTTTTAAAATGAATAAACTTTATACCGTACCATACTTATTTCATGCCTTAAAGGAAGCTCATGTGACAACATACCTGTGTGCATGACAGTGGACTGGACCCGAAGCCCTTTATGGTCCTATAAATGCAGCATGGCAGCTCTCATACTCTGGTTCCTGCTGGCTTCAACTCCCAACAACAAAAGAAAGTGAGACATTTTGTCTACGAGCTTAATACATGTCGACGGGCCGACTTTATTTGTTCAGTCTACCCTGGAGGTCAGATTGTGGCAGTAACACAACAGATTTAAAATGACCAGGGTAGAAAACGTCAACACTGTGGAAACGTATCTTTTAGGTTGTTCTTTGAACAACCTCAGGTTGGAGAAAATAGTAGAACGTTCTCTTTATTCTCTGCTTTTTAGAGCTCCCTGTTGGGGGAGACATTGGATTGGGTTTGAAGTTACCATCATGCCTTCAAACTACTTGCAAGTTACTTAATTTAGTTGTTTGTGAAGAGAGATAATTTTAGCACGATCTTTCAAACAGTAATGTTTAGTGGCAGTGTTTAGATTTGATCATCATGATGTAAACATCTTCAGAGTGCTGTCAGAGTCCAAGTGAAGACATCAAATGATGTGCAGGCGGAGATGAACGGCGGGTCTATGTCAACGCCACGGGCACAATGTGCTCATTGTGACCACGACACAGAGTGGACATTGTGCTGCGTCGGTGTATAAAGACAAGGAAAGTCGTGACCCTTGGTGAAGTGGGTCAAACCTGTGAAAGGGTTAACACTTGGCTGTGTCAGCAGAATGATGTGATTTGATCATTCCCATAGCCTATGAACTCTCTGAGAAGCCCAGACTCCGAGTGGAGGCCCTGGAGTTGCATTAATTATCCCATGATCCTTGTGTGGCTCTAACTATTGGACATTTGAAGGGTCAGATGGGATGTCATGTGTGGTGTTGGTTTCAATTAGTCTCAAAAGCAACCAGACACTCTCAGGAAAACATAAAATAAACAGAAGTGAAAACCTCCTGAGAACTTAACATCCTGCAAATCACATGTAAAAATGTACAAGAATACTCTCAAAAGAGAGACTCTGTTTCCAGAATTGACCAAATCAGTGAACAGTTTTATTTTTTTATTAAAGCAACATAAATCAAAGTCCAGGCATGAAGTGAAACATAGAAACGGGACATTAGTTATTGTAACTGTGGTGAAAGATGCTAAATTGTGCTACATGTGGCTTTATTGGCACCAAATCACATTCCTCCAAGAAATACTTTGTGTTTCAGTGACGTCACAGTCTGAAGTCAATGTCTTCCAGTTACATTTCCACACTTCAAATCAAAAATAACAAAGCTGGGGTCCCTGTGAGTCTTCTGGAGGTGTGTGTCTCAGGTGCTCAGTATACAACAGCTAATATTAGACACAAAACTTTTTAGATAGTTGAACTGATAAAACAAGTTTTTTAAGTATGTTATTGCAAACAGACTGAACACAGAGTCCCTCTCCCTTCAAGTGATCAATCCAAACAAGAGTATAAAATGGGTAAAAATGTGTCTTTGAGTGAATAAGGCTGGACTTGTGGGTGTAACTGAGTGAGAGATGTCATAAGTCCAGTCCGGGTGATTCCTTCTCAGCCAATCAGAGCGAAGCAGGAGGTTTGTTTGTGGTGGGGGGGAGGCTGTCAGGGAATGATTAAAGACTGGGGGTTGGTTATACTCTAAAATGACCTGCAGGAGTGAGGTGTAGCATTCTGTCTGTAGTACGGTTTCAGGCCAAAATGCTGTCTGCAGCTGCCCGAGTGTAAAATCTGTTAGACTGACGATGGGGCTGAACAGGAAACAGCAGAGTCTGGTTCTGTTGCAGTACGCTGACTGTAAAACGTGAAAACGATACGAGAACATCTTTGTGGTGATCAGAAACTTTCTTTCTGTAACTTTCATTCAACCTTTATTTAGACAGGTTAGTCCCATTGAGTCTCGAGGGCTCATTTACAAGAGAGACCTGAACTTCAAGTGCGCAAACGTGAAAAACAACTTGTTGAAACAAAGCACTGATGTTGCTCTCTATAAATGTGTATGTGCTGTTTAAAAATGTGGCACAACAAGGTTGTATTTTTTTATTTTTTTCTCCAAGTTTTAGAAGTAGCTATTGAAATTAGAAATTGCATAAAGATGCAGATAATCAGTTTGTTTCTATGGAAAACCATCTTAAATAAGAAACTTTAACTTTACAGTCATAATGGGACTTTTATTCTAAAATATTTTTGTCATACATAAGTACTGAATACATCAGAGTTTTGAGACACCCCCCCCACACACACACACCTCCATATGCACACACACACACACACACACCTCCATATGCACACATGCACACACACACACACACCTAGGTGTGAGTGAGAGAGTGATTGGTTGTTTGTCTCATTGTCTATTGTCTCTATGTGTCCCTGTGATGGACTGGAGACATGTCCAGGATGTCCCCCGCTTCTCACGCAATGATGGCCAGATATGGCACCAGTGACCCCCGTGACCCAAAATGGAATAAGCGGGTAAAGATAATGGATGGATAGATAATAATAATAATAATAATAATACAATGTGTTTGTATTTGTGTTCATTCATTCCAAAATGCTACAACTATTAAAGCAGACTGATTTATTATATATATATATATTTTTTTTTTTAAGAAAAAAAAGCATCTGAATATGATAATAAAAATAAAAAAATCCAGTAATGGTCATCTGGACAGCTTCGTTTTTTGTAGAGACGTTTCGCTCTCTATCCGGAGGGCTTCATCAGTCTGAGGAGTCCCAAGTATCAGTAAACTGTTTCCCCACTAAGCAGCAAACTCCTTAAGTGGACCAACCAGTTTGCTGGTGATAAAATGGTTTCTGGGGGGCTGTTCTGTCCTCCGTCGACTCCTCCCAGGCAGGCAGCCGCAGCCAAAGTGGTTCAAGACATTAAAGTTCATGCTCAATCATCCAGGCACCAAATCCGAGCTCAGTCAGATCATCTGGACAGTTTCTTTTTTTGTAGAGACATTTCGCCCTCTATCCGGAGGACTTCATCAGTCTGAGGAGTCCCAAGATTATTTTTTTTATATACTTTCATTGTATACAGAACAAACACCATGTATACATTGATCATGATCACAACCAAAGAAAATCTGTTATTCCAAGAAAAACATCATGCACAACAGAGTAAACAAGAAGCGTACGCATATCCAGTAAATTAGGGGCTTACATTTTATGAGTGGTATTTTTTTACGTTTGTTTTTGCTGTTTGGCTATAAACATTTCAGACTTCATCTAAACTCTGCTTGTTTACATTTACAAGCCATGCAATTCCCATGTTTTATTGCTCTGTGGGGGATAAACTGCATTTGGTAAATTTAAATTTGTAAACATCTCTGCAAGGCACTTCATACTTAATTTGACACAAGAACTGTTGTTTTAATGGTACTCATGGTTTTTAGAAAACTTGCAGCAATTTAGTGCCATTTATTGACATTTGGCTTATATTGGATCAAAAGTTTGGTCAAGTTTAACTTCACATAAAAATGCAGGGAAGTGGACTTTGATGTCACATTTGGATTCACTGAGTGTGCGTTAAATATTATTTGTTAGGGGCGGTGATCTGCTGTACTGTGCATGTATGTTTTGTGAGGCGAGGTTTCATAATAACACATTCACACAGGTAAGAGGAGACAAGAGCTCATACCCTGACTCCTTGGAGTTTGTCAGCGTTGTGCGTTTTGGTCTGTCCTCCTGGCTCTTGAAGACTGACAACAAGTTTTCAATGCAATTAAGTTCTGGTGAAACTGTTCTGGGATGTCCTGACACATGCTCAATAATACTGTTCTGGGATGGTTTGGTTTGAGATGTTTAAGTACAATTCTTTATAGCTGAGTGGCCAACCTCTGTTCAAAACTGACTTCATGTGTACAAGTACTTAAAAATACACTTTGCTTTTATTTTCAAAACTTTATGTAGCAGAAAATTCAGTTTTCTCAAGTTACGTGGCACAGTAGCATCTTTACCTACAAAGTATTATAAATGCAGAATTAAATGACATTGCTTGATACTTGTAATAATTTAAAAATATTCATGTTGTTGCAAAATTGTTGCTATTTATTCATGCAGAAGTGAAAGAGATGAGTTTCTTTTGAGACAGTGAACTTTTGTTTTAGTTTACCTCATTTCCAGGTCAACTGATGTTACCGTTCCTCTTCTTGTGAGATTGTTCCTCAAGCGTCTAAATCAGTCACATTTGTTTAGAATGAACCCAGAATACTTCTAACACAACATGAATCATGCAGATTATTATTATTTTTCTTATATTTATAGGCCTGTCAGCACTTCCTCCTGGCTCAGTAATCCATAATGCAAAGAGTTTTTCTTTATACATGCTTTCTTAATTTGTCTACTTAGCATGCACATTTCTTTCCAGTCTGATACATGTTAGAATTATAACAAGTTAAATGTATGCTTTTCAAACTGTAAATAATAATAATAATAATAAATAAATAAAACACAAAAAAGGTTACTCTGAACTATATCAAATGGTGCAGTTTCAATGAGTTTACGCAAAAAGTTTTTTTGAATATATTGACACAAAATTCTAAAATGCAACTATACCTCAATGCAAACAAAACATTGAATCTGCCAAAACAAAACAAAAAAGTCACACATTTTGAATTTAAAGACTTCTTAATCATCAATAAGATTAAAAAAAAAGTGTGACTTTCATTTATTTTGTTGGTTTTGATTTACTCTAATTTTAAGAAATAATATACTGGTACTTCATTTATTGTACGGCATTTTTACCCAGCTTGAATGACTTTAAAAGTGTTTTACTGGGTTAAGATTACAGGTGCAGCATTAGAATGCTTCCGTTCTTACCTTAGTGACACGTTTCTGTGTTAATGTTGTTAATATTTCATCGTCTTCAGCGCCTCTTTCCTGCGAGGTCCCACAGGGCTCAATTCTTGGATCTCTTTTGTTTTCACTCTATTTGCTCCCTTTGGGGTCTATCCTGAGGAAACATGGTATTTCCCTCTATTTCGGAGTCAGCCAGTCCTCACTTACACGTCTGCAGCTGGTGCAAAATGCTGCTGCACGTCTTTTAACAGGAACATGTAAAAGAGAGCATATTACTCCTGTCCTAGCTTCTGTCCACTGGCTGGCAGCTGCCCATGTACTGTATTTTAGAGTTCAGTTTTAAATTATTTTGTTCATTTTTAAGGTTTTAAACAGCCTTTCCCCACCTTATTTAACAGCGTTTCTTCACCGCTACACTCCCCCTCGGTCACTCAGGTCCGCTGACCATCTGCTTCTGGTCATTCCCAAGTGTAAGTATAAGCTTAAAGGAGACAGGGCCTTCTCTGTTAGTGCCCCTAAGTTATGAAACACTGGCTTTGCACATTCGACAGGCCCCTTCACAGTCCATGTCTAAAACCCGTATGAAAATGTATTTTTATTCATTGGCCTTGAACCCAACTGAGACTTGATTTTACTTTATTTTTATTAGTATTAATTTTATCTGTTTAACTCATCCTTTTATTGTGTTCTGAATTGAGTTCTCAATTCATTATTGTGTGCTTAGCTTTGTCACTTTATTTTAATACTTTCTTTTAACTTATTTATTACTGATGTTCAGCACTTTGTTTCAGCTGTGGCTGGTGTTAAAGTGCTTTATAAATAAAGTTGTTGATGATGATTTCATTTCATTGTTATGCTGATGATTGTCAGATTTATTTGCCTTTATTTACCTAACAGTTCTTGCTCCATTTGCCCTCTGTTAAAATGTCGTGATGACATCAAGGCATGGATGGCTTCAAATTTTTTAAGTTTTAATGATCAGAAAACTGAAGTCATTGTGTTTAGGCCTAGCAATACCGCTGTCTCTGATCCTGTAAACATTGACTCTCTTCAGTCATATCTTATGCAGTCTGTTTCAAATCTCAGGATAGTTTTAGACTCTGACTTTAAGTTTAATAAACAAATTAACTCTGTTCTACAAAAAAAAGTTTCTTCCAGTTAAGGCAGATAGCAAAGCTTAAGCTCGTGTTGACCAGATATGATCTTGAAAAAAACAGTCCATCCATTTGTTACAACACAGCTGTATACTGTAACATGCTTTATGTTGGAATCAGTCAGCTCTCCCTCTCATGGCTCCAGCTCATCCAAAATGCTGCAGCTCAGCTCTTAACAGGAACTCATAGGTTTGAGCACATTTCACCAGTTTCACATTTCACCAGTTTTGTCCTCCTTTCACTGGCTCCCAGTGCATGTCAGACTTGATTTTAAAATTCTCCTATTGACCTTTAAGTGCATTAATGGTCTTGCACCTGTATACCTTTCTGACATCAACCATATGTTCCTTCTCAGGTGATGAGATCATCTGACCTGCTGCTTTTGGTTGTACCATATACCAGGCTGAAGCTCAGAGGAGAGCGGGCTTTTTCAGTTGTGGGCCCTAAACTTTGGAACAATCTGCCCCTCAACATTAGGCAGGCCACTTCACTTCCTGCTTTTAAATCTCTCCTAAAAACACACCTGTATTCACTGACGTTTAACACAGTGTGATTTGATTTAGTATTTCATTGTTTCTCATGCGGCTGTTTTAAATGTGCTTTATGAATAAATTTGACTTGACGACTTAAAGGTAAACATGCTTGGGTAAGTCAAATGAAATATACCTAAAAACTTTAGAAATTGGTTCAAAACTCTCACAAAACGTTTAAATTACAGTTGTGACTTTTACCTGCCATATTTCTTCGACTTCAACAGCTCTAGCTCACAGTTTCAAGATTTTATTTTCATTGTCAAAGCCTCCCAGCGATGGCGCATAACATGAGAACAAGTCTGAATATGCCTCTCCATAGTGTCAGTTTATTGCTCCATCCTGCATTCTGGATTGAAGCTGCACTTCAGACACATTCCAATGAGTGAAGACCGCAGGTAAAAGAAGTTGGAAGAAAAGAGAGGAAACAGAAGAACGGACAAGAACCGAGGAGGCAAACGAGAAAAGAGCGAAGACAACAGTGCAGCGATAAGAAGAACATGGTGGTCCGACTCTGCTGGCTGCTGCTGGTTGTCAGATGCCATGAATGGATTACAGGTAGAGCTGGAATGTGAGGATTACTGAGTGTTTGTCTGAGTCAAAGGTTTTTCCTCACACTTCACCCTGAATAAGTCAGGTTGTGTGTGTGTGTGGATGAGATAGCAGTTCTGGTCAGCTTTTGCTGTCTGGTCTTTCAACTGACCTTGGATACGTCTCAACCTGTCCTCAGGAATTCAACAACAGAAAAAGAGCCTGCATGCAAAACCTGCCAACAACATACACATAATACCTGGCCTGTTAGATGTGATTCAAAGTGTGTGCTCTCTTATTTAAGGATTTGTTGTGAGATTCACTCCACACAGGTAACATCGTAACATGTTGAGGAAAGTGCTGGGTTGAGCACCAGCACTCAGGACAAGGTATTAGTTTTACAAGCTCTGAAACTTTGGTTTGAAAGTGTCTGGAGAAGAACATTTGTAGCAGTCTGAGTTTATACTTGAAGTTATTATTCCCACAACGTGCATAAATGTTACCAATAAACTTATCAGTTTATCAGCTGCCATAAGCCAAGATGCTCCATCTTTACAATATTCACACTACTACATGTACAGTCTGTAGCTATGAGGTGTGTGTGTGTGTGGGGGGGGGGGGGGGGACCACAGCAGGACGTCCTCCTCCATCTGTCTTCTGTATCCTCAGTCCTCCATCCAACTATTTCCATTTCTTCTCAAACTGCATCCATAAATCAGTTTTTCAGTGAGTGGATATGTCTCGTTTCTGGCCTTTTAAAGAATAAATAAGTTTATGAGTTAAACTGAATAAAAAAGAAAGATGGATCACTCATCTTGTTTCCTTCTGAACTATGAAGCTCTGTCCAGTAATTTTCTTTAGTCTTACTGAGTTGAGTTCACCATGATCCTATCTCCAAACTTACTGTAGAACTTCACGTTCAAAAGTCCAGTTTTGTTCCATCAGATAACGTTAACTTTAACACGTTGTCATCGTCAGAACAAATCCAAGCACAGTTTTTATCTCAAGATAACTTTATCCATTTTCAGTTAAATAAATGAGCTAATTGTGTGTTTATTTAAAATGTACAAAATGGAAATAATTTTTATGTTAATTTGATGACAAAGTTTTACCTTGACGTTGAAATTGTGTTGGATATGTTAAGCGCTGAAGAATTATTGTAAGTCGGGAATTTTCAGCCTCTGCAATTTTTCCATTTAATCTAATATGAAAAAAAATTATGAGCTGTACCTTATGTTTAAAAGTGGTCTTACAGCTTAGTTTACCTGTTGATTTTATCCAGAAGCTTCTCTTGAGTTCACATACATTGTGCAGATTGGTCTAAGTCACATCTTGTGGAGAAGTTTGCAGAAATATCACAGATTGTTGCTGCTCTCCTATAACCTGAGTTCCTTGTTTTCCTGCAGGTTCTACGAGCAGCATCAGTCCATTTATAAAACATCATGAGGTCTTATCATATGACAGGCAGGAGCTTCACAGAAAACATATGAGAGCCAGGAGGTCTGCACAACCTCAGGACTACACACTTGATTTGGATTTTACTGCTTTCCATAGGTAACTAAACCCCATGAAAACAATCTGTTTCTGTTTGCACAACTGCTTTTTTTTCTCTAAATTATTAACAGATGCAAATCATTATTTGGGGATTTGTCCAGTTCTGCCAGCTGATGGTCGATTATTCCCATATTACTACAAAGCTATACAGCCACATCTGCAATTTATTTGTGTGTTTTTTTTTTTTTAAATCCCATCAGATCTTTTCGTTTGCTTCTGAGACCAGATTCAGAGGCATTTACTAAAGAATTCACCCTGGTCGGGGAAAATGGTCCCATGTCTGTGGACCTGTCACACTTATATTCTGGAACACTTCATGGTGAGTGTGATATGAGGGTCTACATTTTAATTAAAATTACTGGATGCTGGAAAAACTTTTTTACTTTAAGTCAGTGGCAACTGCATAACTTTAAAGACAAAATAAATAAATATGGGCTTTATTAATAAGACTTACAGAATTAGTCCAAGATTTTATGAGACCATTAGGTTTAAATCGATTTGAGGTCCCGTTTCCCTCCTGGGTGTTGTCCACTGCCTGCTTCAGAGCCACCTGTATGATCATATATCTATTCGGTACCACTTTACAATAAGGCTCCCCTAATAGATGGCTAATAAATAGTTTATATATATATATGTCATTAATTCCTCTATAAACACTTTATAAATCATTAATAACTGCTTATTATGCATTAATTAAGGGTGACAGAGACAAAACGGACCAGTTTATTGCCAAACAGTGAACCAAATCTGCCACCTATATATTTAACCTAGAGTTGTTATATTAAACATTTCAGACTAAGTTACTACCTTGTAAGCACAACATTTGTAACCCTAATTTTTTTAAGCATATAATATTAGTTGTAGATACTTATAATGCAGTGATAAAGTACAATATTATATGCTAAGGAATATGTTTACAAATGCTTATTCGCTCTAGATGAAATATATAGGTGAACAGATTTGGTTCACTATTTGCAAGAAACTGGTCAGTTTTGTCTCTGTCTTCCTTAATTAATGCATAATAAGCAGTTATTAATGATTTATAAAGTGCTTATAGAGGAATTAATAACGTATCTATAAACTATTTATTAGCCATCTATAAGGAGAGGCTTATTGTAAAGTGGTACCTTTTATTCTAGAAAAATTATAAAGTAAAATAAGCAAAAAGTCACAGACAGACTGTACAGCAGTCCATTGCTTGGCAGTTACATATGTTATGTTCTATTTGTAACGAGTCTGTATGGATCGGCACAACACCTGACTCAGGACAATATTAAAATAAAAGGTTTTATTTTATTAAAGGCGTTCGTCTGAAGGATCTGAGCCTCAGTTCTGGTCCAATCTATGAAGACAGACAGGTTAGTGACTGCAAAAAGGTTCTGGGAGCTGAGAGGTGGTGTGCACGTCACTAACCTTCTGTGGCAGGAGCAGAGCTGAGACAGAGAACGTTGGAGGGCTGGGCAGGAAACAGAATCCAGGGACGTAGCAGGGGTCGAGAGCCAGGAGCTGTGTGAACAGGCAAAAGGATGATCCGTAGTCGTGGTCGAAGAGGAGAGCGAGGTTGTACCATGTAGGCCGAGAGCGTGGTATCCAGACAGGGGCAAAATCAAAACGAGGAATCAAGAGGGAAGCTGTGGTCAAAAACGAAGAAACTAGGAACGAACGAATGCTAGATAATTTACTGGCTGTGAGGCTTTCAATAATCTGGCACTGAGGAGAGTGAGAGTGGAGCTTAAGTAGTGAGCTGAACAGGTGTGGCAGGTGAGTGGTGATTGCAGAGACAGGGTGCAGCAGATGAGTGCAGATTGCTGAGAGAGAGTGACAGGAGCAGAAAATGGGTGATAGGCAGTGCAGGACCAAACAGGATGAAATAAACAGAAACTGAGGCAGGAAAAAACGTGAATGATCTTAAAACAGGGGCTGTGATATGAGGAGCAGAGGCTTAGGCAGATGGGGGGGCAGCGGAGGCCGCTGAGCGTGACAGTATTATTATGTATTATCATAATGTCATTGGGTCTTAAGTGTAAAGTTTACAACTATTAGAACAATTTTTTTAATAAATAAAAAAGACAGAAAAAAGTCAGACTCAAAAAGAATCAGAAAAATGTATTTTCTCATTATTGTCATTTCGTTTCTCCTCCCGTTTTTCGCCTAAAACGAATAATTTTAATATCTGACAAGAAATTTTTACTGATAGTTTTAGGTCAGTTGTCTACACTTTATGTTAAAGTGCCAAACAAAAAAATCTAATCACAGAACCAGGTTTGAGGGATTGGGATAACATACCTTAGATTTTTTTTTCCCTGCCTTAATCTCTGCCTTAAATACACGGCAAGTGCCTGTCTGGCAAAGTCTTACGACAAGGAAGAGAATGAAAGAGGAGGAGAACGGGGAAGTTCCACTCAAGCAGCTCCTGGAAGACTCTGCCACTCAGTAGCTTGGACATTCCAAGAAATCCACACGACGGCTCACTGAGAACCTTTGTATATAGTAAACTATGTAAATATTACAACACACTTACTAAATTAAACTTTTATGAGATAATTTTCCTTATTGTAAAGATTGCAGAAAACCAATAATTTTTATTTACCTAAACCTGGAAATGTTCCTTTTGTCAACCCCTGTATATGTACTATATATACATATACAGTGTATATATATATATATATATATATATATATATATACAATATATATGTTAAGTTATCCTTTTATGAGTCTGTCTTTAGTAATCTTTGTTCTGCTTCATCATTTTAACTCCGTCTTATCTCTCCTCAATGCCATACCTCTGCGTTGCAGGAGAACACGGTTCCTCCTGCCACGGCTCCGTGCTACAGGGACAGTTTGAGGGAACCATCCACACAGAAAATGGCACTTATCACATAGAGCCAGTTCAGAGATACACCAGCAGCCCAACAAATCACCACTCTGTTATCTACCATGAGGACGACGTGGGTAAGAGTGTTTAATTAAGAGAACAAAAGAAGGGGCTGACTGTGTCTCAGTTCTCATTTATGAAATAAGTAGGGTTTGATGAAAATGTTGTGAACTATTAATATTTTACAGGATGCTGACTGTTCTTTGAATGGTTTTCTTATATAATAAAACTGATGCAAGTGCAGACAGAATACATCCAAATAACACCTCAGCTGGTTTTCCAGGCTTTTTGCAGATGATGGGAAAGAGCGCAAAAAGACATTCTTTGCAATATTGAATCTGTTTCATGATCCATTATTTTTCTTGGCTGTCTCACAGAAAGACAAATGTGCTCAGCAACACACATCTTCACCACTGTAACATATCCCCGCAGTAACGAAAGGCCTCCTGCTTCAGTTCCAGTTGGGGTTACTAGGGGCCAGCGAAGAGAGCACTTAGAGATCTGAGGGGAGGGGGTTGAGGCTCTCCCTGCCTGGACACAGGCCAAAGAAAAGATAAACTGAAGATGGTGTGATTTTTGCAAGAGGAGGAGTAGATGAGACAAGGGCTGAAATAAGGAGGAAACTGTGACGTTGAATCTCAAGTAAAAGGTAACATGAGACCCAGTGCATGAAACAGAGAAAGAAAAGAAGAAGAAAAAATGAAGGCTTAACATGCAAGAAAGTTTTTGGAGATAGTTTCTATGACTGCAAGTTGAAATGCAACCCTAGATGGCTTTTCATATAAATTGTCCAAACGAATGTCATTAGAAATCTGTCAAAATGGAGATGTTCATTTGTGGTTCAATGTGCGTGCGATTGTCTAGCTGCATGTGGGTATTTGTAGTAGTGTGACCTTATTCCAAGAAAACCTTTTCCCGGAAACACAGTTCAGATTGTGCCAAAATAACCCCACACAGCAACACCGTCTCACCCTCGTGTTTGTTCCTTTATCTTCACAGACTCTGCGTTTACCGCGTCTTGCTTCTAAAAAAGTTTTTTCAAGCTGAGCAGTAGTAGCGTGCGCTTTAGTTAGCTCTGCAGTCGACGGCATCCTGTTCCTTCATTCATGGGTCGGCGTGTCTGCAGGAAGCCGTAAAAGATTTAACCGTGTGATATAACAGTAAACAATCAGGGCCTCCATACAATACGAAGAGGTACAACATGAGGCTGAACATGATGACATAATGTGTATATTTTCACTTCCTGTGGTTGTCGTCTGGAGTTTTGAATGAGGAACTTGAGGGTCCTCTGGGACTGTGGATGTCACGAGGTCTATCAGATCTGAAACAAAGGGAGCTGATGATAACAAGACACCTGGCCACATTCAGATAAACATACTTTCTTACACTAATGCTATATACTCTAACTTTAATCTAACCATATTTATTTTCATTCAACATTTTTCACATTAAACTTCCATACATTGAAAGTAGTACCAAATTCCCAAAATACTGAAGTCATGCCAACATATTTCTATTTAGGTCAATTTCTGGAGTGTATGGTCAGATAATGTTTGAAATTGTCTTCTGGGTCACAAAACAGCTAGAGAAACAAGCCTCTCTCAGACTGGCTGAAATGATGAATCCACCGTCACTAGGTTGTCCAGCAGCATTGTACAAGGCAGTGATAGGGACCACTCTAAAAGCATAATGGATCGAACGCTTTGGAGTTTGCTGGTGAGGCCTTCATCACCTGCATGGTCAAACAATGAGACTTCTTACTGGAAAGAAATCAAGTCGTGCAAGAGCTGAAACTAACACAAAAATAGACAGAGATGAACACTTTTGTCTCATTCAGTGGAGCTAAGCTAGATGAGTCATTACACGTTTTCATCTCGACCTTAGAAATCATATGTGTCTTTAACCACCTCAAAGTTGTAATTTTTGTGAAGCACTTTGGTCAGCTGTGGTTGTTGTAAATGTGCTATATAAATAAATTTTGACTTGACTTGACAAATACAGAACCTATAGTTGCCAATAAATGAGTTAAGAAATAAATGAAATAAGGTAGTGAAGAAAATAAACAAATACTGCAGAATTTCACTGGTTTCCATCCTCTACATACTGCAGCAATAATAGATATTAGACTTTGTTTATTTGTAAATGTTTGTTTCTGTTATTTTGTGTTGTTGCACAATTTTTGTAGCTCAGGATCATCATCATCACAATCATAAAAGAAAAAATAGAAATTGAGAAGAACAAATGAAAGAAAATGCTATTAAAAAACTGAAACAAAAATAGTTAGGTTGTCAAGCGATGTAGAAAACTAGAAAACTAAAAACAGGAACATGTTTGAGTTGGTTTTTGCCATGAACTTAGCAGATGTTTGAAGCCACTTAGAGAGGTCAAGGATGAGAGCATCAGATCTTTTTGCAAGATATTCCAGGAAACAGGAGCGGAGTAGGAGAAAGCTCTTTTGCCTAGTTCAGTCCTCACAGAGGGAACACTGCAGGTAATAATGTCCTGAGAGCGCACGCTGTAGCTGCACTCACGCAGAGACATGTAGGAGGAGATGTATGAAGGCAGTAGACCAAGGAATGATTTAAAGATAAAAAATGTACCAGTGAGAGAGTCTACATGAAGTTAATGATGACCAGTTGACCAGTGAATACAGGGTGCAATGATGGGTACAGTAGTTATAAATCTTAGCACACCATGATAGACAGCGTCCAACATCTGCAAGGAGCTTATAGTGGTGTTCATGTAAATAATGTCACCGTAATCAATGGAGAGAAGGAAAGTCGCAGTCATAAAGCGTTTCCTAGCATTCAGAGTTAGACAGGATTTATTTCTAAAAAGAAACCCAGTGTGACTTTCAATTTCTTTACCAAATTTTCCACATTAAGCTTAAAAGAAAGATGTGAATCGGCCAAGATACCTAAATATTTGAAGGAATCGACAAACTAAATAGCAGCGCCATTCGAAGATAAAATCAGAGGAAGAACTGCTGATACTGGCTTCCTGTTTGAAAACAGCATCCCTTTGGTTTTGTCGACGTTTAGGACAAGTTTGAAACAGAACAAATCAGACCGGATGATGTCGAAAGCAGATTGCAAAAGCTGGAAAACCTTAGCAACTGTTTTCACTTGACAATAAACAACTGTGTCATCAGCATAAAAATGTAAGGATGAATCAGGGATGCTCTGACCTACATTAGCTATGTAGATTGTGAAGAGGGTGGGCCCTAAGACTGAGCCTTGTGGTACACCATTGTTAACCGTAAAATAACTGGAGGAAATACCATTATGTTGAACACAATGCCTCCGATCTGAGAAATAGAGAACCAACCAGTGGTGTGAAATGAGAAACCAATTTCTGAGAGCTTATGACATAAAATGTTATGGTCCACAGTGTCAAAAGTTTTAGACAGGTCTAAGAAAAGTTTAGCACAATGATCCTTAGCACCCAGTGCTTCAACAATGTAATTAAAAACCTTCAGTGAAGCAGTCATTGTGCTGTGCTCTTTCCTGAAACCAGATTGATGTGGAGGTAAGATGTTAAATGAGTCCAAATACTTTTTGATTTGAAAATTTGTTTTTCTAGAACCTTAACTAAAATACAGAGTTTAGAGATTGGACAATAGTTGTTCAGTGAGGTGGGGTCACCTCCCTTCAGCAAAGGTAGAACAAAGGCTGTTTAACAAGCATCTGGAATGAAGTTTGGGCTTATGGGCAAGTTAAAGATGTGAGACACCAGTTCTGCAATGATATAAGCAGCCAGCCTTAAGAAGTAAGGTTGAACTTCATCTGGGCCTGCAGATTTTTTAGAGTCTAGACCTTTTAACAATTTATTAACCTCACTAACTGAAAACGGTGAAAATAAAAAGGTGTGGTTTACTGAAGATTGACTTGCAGGAGAGATCTGATTTGTAGATGTTTGACTTAAAGGAGAAGTGGCTGGATTTCCATTAGTAACTGTGCCAAACAAGGAACTGAAAAGCTCCAATTCTGATCTTATGCACATACAAGTTTGTTACATTTTCATTTGCATAGTCCTTTAAACTATCCTTCAGAATCTATTTCTTAATGCTTTCTGTGGCTGCAAGGTTCTGAGAAATGGCTCAAACTCTGGCTGAGCTCTTGCTGTTGCAGCAACACAAGAAGCTTATCAGTGTTTGATTCCTACAACCCAGTCAGTAATGCTTCAGATCAGTGCTGTTCTGATTAACGTTAAGAAAAGACAGCCAAGCAGTGGGAGCTGCCAGGGTATACATTCCCATGTATCCTTCCAGGATAACATTTAGTAATGAGAAACTGAAGGCAGCTATAGAGATTGTATGGACTGCAGAGAAGCTAAGATAGGAGTTAGTAGGAAACGTGTTCAGTATGAAATAAAATGTGTTTTAACTGTGCAGAAAATGTGCACAGACTCAGACACTGAAAACTACTTCAACAGGCACTTACTAAATTACACTCCATAGAACTTAAACTAACATGAGCAGAGGTTGGAAAAACTAAAGATAATTGTTACAGCACTTGAGCTGTTGTACAGACCAAATCTGTTTTGCACTTTAATACTTACAACTAATTTAGTTTTATCCATCAAACAAAACATAGGATTATATGCATAAAAGTGTTGTAATTTGGCATTGATTTGCATCGTCTGTTACTTCCAAAGTGACTGAGACTGGGGGTTTTGGTGTAAACCTTACAGCTCAACAGAAATAGGTTTCAACAGCTGCTAGAAACATTAGTCTCTTGGCTGAAATGTGACTGTGACTTTTAATTCTTGGGAAATCCTTCTTTTAAAAAAAACAAAGTATTAAATGCTTGCAAACTGGTGGCTGACCTGGCTTTGATTTATTTGTCAAAAGAAAATTAGTTTGAAAGGATCACGACAGACAGATTGGTTTCCTGCAGTGTGTCAGAGAAGACAAACTCAGGGTGCAGAGGAAAGGCAGGAAGAGAGGTCTGGAAATAATTCTGGGTCGACACCCGTCATTTAGGGGCTCCACATCCAACCCCCTTCCCCCACTCATGCTATACATAGATTGAAGTGTGGGGTCTGTGATTGGCTGAGGAGCTCTGGGAGGATGGTGTGATTCAGTGTTTCTTGAATGGTCTAAACCTGATCCAGGAAGACTGAACAGAAGTTCCTGTTGGTGTTTAGTTAACTGGTTAAACATATCTAATTCTGTGCTCGTATACCATTCACTGCCATCTGCGGTTGACAATTATCTCTTTACACTCTGGCGTAGAAGAGTTTAAAGACTTTTACATCATCATTACTAAAATACTTGGCTTCCTGTGTGGTTGTCTCAGTTATAAAACTGCCATGCTAGTGGGAAAAAAAAAAATCACTTCAAACTTAGATTCTACCCGTATTGCTGCATATGCAGATCAGTCCTTGACCGCTGACCTAATAAACTCTGTTGCAACATCTTTTTACTTCTTGCATTTTTTTTTTTTTTGGTTGAAATTCCATTGCCTTTGCATAACATCTCGCCTCTCGAGGCTCCAGTCTAATTTCCGTTGCATCAATCTGAAATGAGACAGCCATCTCAAAGGTATTGCAAATTACAAACGACAATGTTTGTAGTGCAATCAAACTAGCACAGCATCACAGCATTTCCACAAGCATATTTAGCAGAGAGGCCATTTCAGACTTCTGTGTTGATTTCCAAATGTGGGTCTTCTATTTATCCAGAGCCTGAGAATGTGGAGGCGCTTCTACGCAAGTTACTTGAATGACATGCAGCTCATAAAGACGTCCACTGAAGCACTGATTGGGTATTTACAGAACAAAAAACTACAGTCAAGGCAAATGGTTTTGATTGAAATTCATATACTTTGTAGATCCATTACAGCAAGAAGTCACAACTAAATGGGGCTGCGATGGGGTTGTCTCTGAGCAAGACACCCAGTCCCTAATTGCTCCCCGGACGCTCACATAGCTGCCCACTGCTCCACCTGGGTGCATCCCATGTGATGAGTTAAATGCAGAGAACCAATTTCACCATTGGGAACATACAATGATGACAACACATAGCACTTTACTTAAATGTTGTGCTGTCTTGGTTTCCTATTGGCAGGCAAAAAATGTTATACTTGGAGCCCAGATCTGTCTATACTACAGTGATGCAGCTAATAGGTAACACATTGTGGTTGTTCTTTCGGCTGCTGCCTTCTGCCCGGGTCGCCACAGCAAGCAAACTCGCCTAAATTTATTGGAAGTTGTTCAACGACAGATACTCTTCTTGACTCAGACTGGCCTTGAACCTGCAGCCTCAGGATTACAAGAATGCAGCACTGACAGCTGAGCTACCGCAGCTTTTTTTTTTTTTAGCGAGTCAAATCGGTTCTCATCCTAATCATTTCAGTGTACTGTTAACCCAGTGTTAACCTTCATATGACAAAATAAACACAACTTGAACTTGAAATATGTTGGTCCTCAATTTGTTCTAGAATTGCGCCGCTCAAGATGGCTGCATGTTGGAGCAGCTCTGTTACATTAATTTTGAGAATTTGCTTTTGGAAACTTTAATTCCTCTTTTTCTGGATGTAAATCACATTTTTTTGTATGATTGTTTCCACTGGTATCGGATGCTGTGCAGCTGGAAGGATTTT
>NC_056500.1:22449751-22462884 GCF_014905685.2 Nematolebias whitei
ATATATATATATGTGTGTGTGTGTGTGTATCTATTATGCACCAGTCTTTTATTTAGTTCATTATCAGCCATGAAGCATCAAATGATTTCACTGTTTTCACCTCGGTGGATTCATAACCACTTCATAGTTGTATGTGATAACAAAAACAGAAAAAGTGGAATGCTTCCACTGCGTTTGGGGAAAAGTTTTTGCTGCAAGCAAAGGAATTAGAGTTTCAGTCTTGGTCAGGAGTGATGGAGTAGGTGACGGATTGATGGACCTGGGTCTGGTCAGCAGTAATGAGGGCTTTGGTTCGATCTGTTGCATTGACAAAGGAGCTGAGAGGACAGGCTAACCTCTTAACTTACTGGTTCATCTACATTCCAACCCTTACCTACAATCATACAATCATGAGATGTATCATGCCAAACTGAGAAGATCCCAGACACAATTTTGTTGTGTACACACAGATTTCATGGGTATTTTGTTTTAGACTACTCTGCATTGAAAGGAGTCAGCTGTGGTGGTTCTAGCACGGATTAGACCTTTGGATGTTTTAATGCACATCCTGATGACCCAGAGGCAGATCTAGAAATTACTTGAAGGATTACGTACCCTGTGTAGTCTGGGAACACATTTGGAACCCCCAAGAGAAGGAGCAAGGAATGTCTGGGTTTCCCTTCTGGACTTGTCTCTGCAACCTGCCCATTAATAAACAGCAGAAATAATGGATGGACAGACAGATGGACGGATGGACAATCATAAGTCTTGTGTTTTGTTCACTCAGTTATGAAGTGTTTAAGATGCAGCAGGTTCATTAGACTCACATCAGCCAGATGTGAAAGACATTCTGTATGTTCCTCTTCTTCTAGAACTAAAAGTTGGACAGTAAACTATAAATATTTTGTCCCCATTAAACAAACTTCCATTGCACTTGGGAGAACGCGGTGTCCTCCACCCCTTCTGATGAAACTAATCGAACCTTTGTGGTTGAACCCTGTGTGCTTTGTTTACATGCCTCTCTGAATCCAGTGCCTTGGATTCCAGTTACACTTTGTTACAATAAAATTACAAAAGGTGCAATCTTTAATGTTAAAACCACTGTGGCCTGTCCGGTGGGACTGTTTCCCTTGTGTATCAAAATTTGAAAAAGATTTTAAAAGGCTAATCTGACTCTAGATCAAATATGTTTCTAATAATTTGTAGTTCTTCCCCAACAAAAACCTGAGATTCTGAAAGTTTTGCAGCATTATTTACCATTAAAGTATTCAACATCAACAGACAACCAAGCTTTCTCACTCCTGTGAGGCTGGAAACTGTCAGGAACTGTGTTTTAGTTGTTTATTGTCTTTCGTGTTTCATTATTAAGGTTTTTCCAATTCTTATTTAATGTACTTACCTGTGTTCCAAGTATTTATTGGTTTCTCTCTGTAAATCTATATTTATTTTAATGATGCTCATCTATCCTGTCCCTTAATTCCAGTGGTTTCAGTTTCACCCTCAGTGCAGCATCAAGTATTTGTTCATACCTTTTAGAGCAGACATGGGCAACTTAAGGCCCGAGGGCCAAAGGTGGCCTATCAATAATCTCCATCCGGCCCCCAATATTGTTAGATTTAAAAAAACACAACTTTTTAAATAAAGATTCATACAAAAAGCAGCAATTCATCAACAGGACTTAAGGAAATTTAGAATAAACATTTTACTCACAAAAAAAAGTAAAACAATTTTAAGTCACTGTGTTTCCAGAATTATACTGAACCTTAACGACTAAGAAACACAAACATAAAAGTTTGTTTTGCATATTTCTGCTAACATGTATAACATGTTAAGCTAACATGTAGTATATTGTCACAAGGCCAATTTACAGAATATGTCTTATACTTCTTCAAGATTCAATTCAATTCAAAAATACTTTATTAATCCAAAAAGGGAAATTATTTGTTGTTGTAACTCGTTATCCTCATTTCATTAAGAGATATTATAGATACTGATGGCTGTAAACAGGAAGGATCTTTTGTAAAGGTTCATCCCACAGTGGATCCTAAGAAACTGCAGATGCTAAGAAGCTGCAGATGCCGTCCGATCCATCCACCCAGACTCGGCTGGCCTCTCGGTTCTCCGGGGCTGTAGGATCACCCGAATGCTGGGCAGAACTCCTCCCAGTGCGATGACCACTCCTCCTAGCAGTCTGCCGAGCTCCTCATCACTGCAGACAGCCAACTGTAGGTGCCGAGGGACGATCCTGTCCTTCCGCTGTCATGAGCCGTGTTTCCTGCTAGTTCCAGGATCTCAGTGGTCAGGCACTTGACCACAGCTGGCAGGTAGATGAGAATGCATCCACAGAACATCCTTTTCAACTCATTTGAGATTTGGGGCTGTAGCTGAGATATTATTTGAGCTTTTGAGATGTTAATCAGCTGCTGTTGATTGTAGAAAACTGCCTTGTTGCCATGGTTACGCATCATAACAAATGTCCAAAACTAAAAAAGTTTCAGTAAAAATCCTTCCAGCTACACAGCATCTGATACCAGAGGAAACCATCATCCAAAAAATTTGATTTACATCCAGAAAAAGAGAAATTAAAGTTTCCAAAAGCAAAATCTCAAAATGAAAGTAACAGAGCTGCTCCATCATGCAACCACCTTGAGCGGCGCAATTCTAGAACATGTATAGAACATAGATTGTGGAAAGACTTGTTTTAGAAAGCCCGCTAACTATGCTACAATAAGAAAGAGGTCTTCTAGATTATCTGTCGTAAAGAAAATGTATTTTCCAATTTTCTATGTGGCCCTTTGATTGTTTTAAACATTGTGATGTGGTCCTTCGGAAAAATATGTTGCCCACCTCTGTTCTAGAACCTCCTATCTGAATCTGAATCCTTTTGTCTCCTCGTGCTCTGCGCATTTTGTTTTGTCAAGTTTATTAAAAGGTATTTTGCCTGCCTGTATTCTGGGTTCAGTCATCCACCGATCGTGACAAACAGAACCTGATGCATTATAAACAGCTGTTGTATCACGAGGCCAAAATAAGAAGCATCTCGAGAACATGATGTCTTATGAAATGTGGACATGTGCCAAAGTGAGACTCTGAGCCAGACATTGTCTGAAACAGATGTGGAAGTCCAAGTGAGTGAAGGTTGACCAGCTCGACTCTTGTTTGTTCCATCTGCTGTACACCATCTGCAAACTGTACCTTCAGCATGACGCAATCACTGTAAAACCACAATGCCCAGAACAAGATCCAGTTTAGATGTTTGATGGATCAATACAGGACTGGTCTGGAGAAAATAGGAAAACATCCTGTTTAGGGTAATCTGTTTGAAGTAACTTACAAATCCAACCTTTCATTTTATTTTTATACTTTTGTCTCATAATTGAGATTTTCTTTAACCTAATTAGAGCAGCTAAACTTTAGGATAAAAACTAGAAAGTAAAAGAAAAAAAATTGCACAAGCAATTTTTACTCTGATATATAAAGTGAATAAATTGTGCATTTTTGAACAATTTGCATTTTTGCTGAACTACAGTCTTATGATGCATAATAATACATGGCATTATATTTACATCATTTTGTTAATATTATATATTAACTGATTTTGGTTAAAGATATTAAACATATAAGACATATAAGATGTGAGGTTTCAGTAAAGTTTATTATTTAGATTTTTTTACTCATTCTAATAAAAAGGTTTGTTGTTTGTCACATATTTAATGCTAAGATTTTCATTTTTATCTGTTTTAAGTCAATACATTTTCCTGTTTTCTTAGCTTTTCTTCTTCCTCACATATTTGCTTGTTTTTATGTTTTTAAATGTTTTAGTCTGCGTCTGTGTGTGTGTTGGCAATGTTTCGCATGAACCACTGGATGGATTCTAATAAAATTATCGGAAATGCATAACAACTTTTGGAAATAACTGAATTCAAGGAGCCTAACACAATCAATCAACTCTACCTAACACAAAATGGTTTTAATGCTAAAGCTGAGGTGCCCAATCCTGGTCCCTGAGGGCCACAACCCTACATTTCTCTACCCCAACACAAGAGGTAATTCAACCATTGAATCAGGTGTGTTGGAGCAGGAAAACGAGTAAAACATGCAGGACAGTGGTCTTTGAGGACCAGGACTGGACACTCCTGTGAAGCTAAACATGACAATCATTCTCACTCATGTTCCTAATGTGAAATCATATGAAACAAGTTTGTTCAAATTTAACCTGAACTTTGTCATTTTTCAGCTTCAAACGATCTTGATTTGAAACTGAAAGGTTGCAGGTGACATGCATTACTTTAAGGAACGCTGGACCTTTAATTATTAAACGTCTGAGTGCCAAAGGAAAAGCCTCCTAATGTGTACATCCATTTGTCTACAGCTGCTTTATGTCCATATCTTAGAGTCTCCTCCTGCTGTCTCTCCTCTCATCTCCTCCCCTGGCCTTCCTCACTTTTTCCCCATCTTAAACATACACACTTGTGGTTATTGTTGGTTCAGAGCCAAGCTGTTGTTGTACTGGGTAGCAGAGTAAATGGTGAGTGATGTGATTGTGAAGTATGAATAAACAAAATTTTGTTGTCGACAATTGTCAACGCTTTACTTTTCTGGATGTTTTCCAGCAGGCTTCTCCGTTCCTTCATCTCCTGTTGTCAGGAATCAGACCTCTGCATGTGACTGATCTGCACGTGTTATGAACAAAACACTGTCATTAAATTTGCTTTAAAGAAAGTGCAATTTAAACAAAGTTAAGTGGATGTTCAGGAAGCATGCATGCCTAATGTCCCCCTAAAAAGATGCTTCCTGCGGATCCCATTTAATTTAAAAGATCAAATATAGACTGTTTATAACTGATCCGGTGGCTGTTTTTTTTTTCTTTCTCAGGTTGCGTCCTACCTGCGGGCTGTGAACGATATCTACAACAAGGTTGACTTTAATGGAATCAAGCTGATCAACTTCAAAGTGAAATCCCTTCGTGTAAGATCCTTGTGTACACAATTAACAGAACTGTCAAAAATTAGCAGTACTCCTGTTTTTCACATGCAATTTTAAATCATATACATGTGGGGATCGGTGATAAGCTTCATGAGCTTGTGAATGCGGAATTGTTTTTAAATCTTTTAAAGGCAGCTTCAGCAGAATTTTGTAGCAGTGATGAATTATTTGTTTTTGTCTATAAGGTGAGTTAAAGAACTTTGTTTGCTGTGCAGGTGATGACCAAAGAGGATAAAACGGACCCTCTGTCTCCTCTGTTCATTGGGCCGGAGAAGTTGTTGAGTCTGTTCTCTGAGAACAACTGGGGCAACTTCTGCCTGTCTTATGTGCTCACCAACAGGGACTACAGTGGAGTGCTGGGCCTCGCCTGGGAAGGCAAAGCAGGCGAGTCACAGAAGTAACACAAAACACACTTCATGGTTTTTCATAAAACTGATGGAGTGAAAAGTTTGTTTCAGTTTCCTTGTGAGGAGAGAAAAAAATAACTTTAGGAATCCTTGTGTTGTCCTTTTTTCTACCCTGTGGAGATCTATGAAAACACTGAAGTGCCTGAAGTATGATTTCACACAAAAGCTTTCTTTGGATAACAGCAGCAGTCACACATGTGAGCTGTATCTTTAACACATATGCAGTTTCACATTTCTGAAAGTGATCCAGGACTGTGGGCTTAGCCCTTAAAAACTGCACAATTGAGATAAGTTTTCATATTATGACAACATTGATACAACTTTTTTGCATGCTTTTGTTTTTGATGTGATCACAAACTAAAACTGCATGCGTAAGAGTTGAAAACAATGAGGACGATGTGACAAAAACTATGAGGCTACAAGAGCAAATTGCTGGTTGCCTGTGCGAGGCAACCTTTATGAGATTTTCTAGATTTAAATACAACACCATAATGTAAATATTATAAACATATAATAAAATAACATATTGGCACTATTCTGGATTTGGTTGTAGATCCAGCTGGTTCATAATGACCCATTTATGCAGGAATGTTCACTGAAAACAACAAAATAAGTTTGATATGGGCGAGGAAACCAGCCACAAGAGAGCACAAGCCAGTGTATCTCTTGTTCAGGTCCCAAGCCTGGGTAAATGGTAGGGGTTGTGTCAGGAAGAGCATCCAACGTTAGACACTTTTGCCAAAACTAATATGCAAGTTAATCTAAGCGACACCATATGGGATGGATCGAGGATAACAACGACTGCCAAACGGGGTCCTGGTGGAAATAGTGCTACTGTTAGAAGACAATCATAATACGTTTTGTTAGACTAGATAAGAGCAGATGAAGTAGTAAATCCGGACCAGTTTTACATTCCTCCATAGAAATCCATAGGAGGGCCAAGCAGACAGTAAGTGTGAAATGTCCAACTGTGAGATTTGTTCATTTGTTTGTGACAAATCTTACTACTCCTTTAAAACTAAAGTTTCTGAAGATGCAATCATCTTTAAACGAGTCATATTTTGAAGTTGTGCCATCACTTTTCTTTCACATGACTCAACTCTACACTAAAATATAGTTTTTATGTTTTTATTTGTCAATACTTTAATTTTCATTTTCAATTCACCTTTATTTAACCAGGCAGAAACACGAAGAACCAATTCTTATTTATAGTGCTGGCCTGGCAGCAACAACAGGCACTTGTAAGGTCAAGAGAAGGGAAACAATGCTGTTAGGCAAAACTATGAAATATAGAAGTCATTATCATAACAAGCAAAGAAAACTCAAATTACTTTAACAGAAGTTCATTGTCAAGGTCAAATCAATTCCAAAATCAAATCCATCAATCCAAATTTCCAAATATTTATAAACTGTTACCTCTTCTATAATATCTCCATTTACAGTTCTGAAGTCCACCGAGGTGGGTACGGTTTCTCCTCCATGACCAAACCACATAATTTTAGTTTCCTTGGTTTTTAAAGACAAATTTAAATCAATAAAGGCCTGCTGGATTTCAAGAAAACCACATGCAAAGGACTTCACAACCTCATCTGGAGTAGAATCAAAAGCATATAAACTAGTGTCATCAGCATATAAACGAATAGAGAATAACAGAATGTGAGATATTTATAAATATGGAGAAAAGAGTTGGACCAAGAATTGAGCCTTGGGGTACACCTAACATAACTGGAAGAAACTGAAGAATGAGAGTCAACCTTCACTTGCTGCATCATTTGCATCATCATCTGCATCACTTCTAACACTTCTACACACCTCATAGTTTTCATATCAGTATGAAGACTTATTGTTGCAATAAAAATATCTTCAGTATTTATACAGAATAAATCTGGTTGTAATTTGTGCATAATTTGCAGAGTAAAAATGTGCAAAAATTGTCAACTTCAGTGTATCTGTACTTGATTTAAGGTCAGCATAATCTGATCTGATACATATACAGTATATACATGTATATACTTCATGTATATACATGTATATAGTTCTAGAATTGCGCCGCTCAAGGTGGCTGCATGTTGGAGCAGCTCTTACTTTCATTCCGAAATTTAGCTTTTGGAAACTTTAATTCCTCTTTTTCTGGATGTAAATCACATTTTTTGGATGATTGTTTCCTCTGGTATTGGATGCTGTGCAGCTCGAAGGATTTTTACTGAAACTTTTTCAGTTTTGGACATTTGTTATGATGCGTAACCATGGCAACAAGGCATTTTTCGACAACCAACAGCAGCTGATTAACATCTCAAAAGCTCAAATAATATCAAGTGCCTGACCACTGATATCCTGGAACTAGCAGCAGGAAACACGGCTCAGGACAGCGGAAGGACTGGATCGTCCCTCAGCACCTACAGTTGGCTGTCCACAGCGACGAGGAGCTTGGCAGACTGCTGGGAGGAGTGGCCATCGCTCTGGGAGGAGTTCTGCCCGACATTCGGGCAGTACTGCAACCCGGGGGAACCGAGAGGCCAGCCGAGTCTGGGTGGACGGATTGGACAGCATCTGCAGCCAGTTTCTTAGGATCCACTGTGGGATGGACCTTTACAAGAGATCCTTCCTGTCTACAGCCATCAGCATCTATAACATCTCTTAATGAAATGAGGATAATGAGATACAACAACAAAATAATTTCCCTCTGGGATTAATAAAGTATTTTTGAATTTGAATTTGAATTTGAATTTGAATATTATATGTGTGTGTATTCTTTCATGAACAAAGCATTGTTTTTGTCTGTGTATTTAAATCATTTTGGTGTTGAAACACAAAACTCAGGAAGAGCTTAAAAATAAATCGGCACACAATATATTTATTTAGATATTCAGTATAAAATTGGCATCAACTTCAATGAACTCCTATTTCCCAAATGTACCTGCGTGAGTTCAAACTGTTCAGTGACCTAAATACACAAAGTGAACAAAACCAAGCGTTAAGCAATCATTGTAACACCAGGCAGACCTGGTCAGGCAGTCTGTGTGTGCGCGGGCGCGCATGTGTGTAGCATTAGTCCTGTGTCTGAGGAAATCTGTTCTTATGTGGGAATTGTTGTGGCGGGGAGGTTCCACCAGCTTGTTTCGATGACATTGTCTCACATGAGGCCTCCGATTGGCCAGATAAGGGGGCGTGAGAGAAGCAGACCCCCACATATGATCAGGGTGCAAACACACACACACACACACACACACACACACACACACACACACACACAAGGTAGTCTAAAAGTTGATCCAAGAGTTGGGACTTTTCAGTGTCACGCCGGTGGATAAGGTTTGACCTCCAGAAACAGATACACTCAACCTCTGTATCTCCACTTATGTGGTTTTAGTGGTCTTGGGTAATGCAAAGTCTCTATTTGCAAGATAATAAATGCAACAGCCTCCATATGCCTCCAGGAGCAGCATAAGAGAATATCACTTTCGCACGTAGGCACTCACGATCCCTACACTACCCAAGTCCTACGTTCACATGTCAGAGGTGGGGGAGGAGGAGGGGTGGTTAGGTCCAAATGTCTTGTCACGCGCAGGTTGTTGAAACCAAGGAAATTCTGCTTCTTTCTGATTACTGAAAATGGTTATTGTTAACATGAAACAATGTCAATTGAGAATGACAAAAAAGAAGCGACCAAAAAAAGCACATGAAGAGATATTCTTTACAAAGCTTAGAACATATGAACAATAAATTTAAAGTACTTTACAAAATCCAATATACTTGCAATGCCAAGCAAACGGTGCATAATTTATCATCTAATGAATAAAGTATAATTCCATGTAGGAATGCATATCTTCTGCCGCTGTGCATGCTATCATGTTGTGAGATCTGTAAAGCTGAGATTATGTGTTGTGAATGACTCTCAGCTACTACCACACTAACATTTAACTCAATATTTGCAAAATATTTACTGAGTTTTAGCCATATTTGTGTCCATGTTAATTAGCTGCAGCAGCCATGTTAAATCAAGTTGACTCCAATGGTTAAAAAGTTGTAGTTGTCATCAGTCTCTGTCGTCTTGGATGCTAATCAGGCCAATCTGGGATGTTGTCTATCACAGTGCACTAAGATTAATAACTGGCTGTAACTCCCGTATGAAGAACATTATAGACAACCCTCAGCATCCTCTTCATCACACTGTCATACAACAAAAAAGTGTCTTCAGTCAGATGCTTCTTCAAATCTGTTGTAGGACAGACCGCTACAAGAGATCCTTCCTGCCCACAGCCATCAGCATCTAGAACAACTCTTTAATGAAACCAGGATGATGAGTTACCACAACATATAATTTTCCTCTGGGATTAATAAAGTATTTTTGAATTTGAATTTGTACCCACCACTGCACCCTGTATTCACTGGTCAACTGGACATCATTAACTTCACACAGACTCTCCCACTGGTACATTTTCATCTTTAAATCACTTCTTGGTCTGTTGCCTTCATACATCTCCTCCTTCATGTCTCTGTGTAAGTGCAGCTACAGCGTGCGCTCTCAGGACATTATTACATGCAGTGTTCCCTCAGTGCGAACTGAACTTGGCAAAAGGGCCTTCTCCTGTTCCGCTCCTGTTTCCTGGAATATCTTACAAAAAGATCTGAAGCTCTCAACCTTGACCTCTCTAAGTGGCTTTAAACATCTGCTAAGTTCATGGCAAAAACCAATGCAGACTGTTCCTGTTTTTTAGTAATTTGCATTGCTATGTAATGTAGCTGTTTTTGCTTTGGCTTTTTTAATATCATTTTATTCCATTTATTTTCAATGTATATGCTTTTTATATGATTGTTTACTGTTGTCATCATTCTTTGCTTAAAACAGGCCCTTCTTGTAAATGAGTCCTCGAGGCTCAATGAGACAAACCTGTATAAATAAAAGTTGAATGAATGAATGTCCAATGTCTGGTAGTGTCCAAGAGTTTCACTGACCCGTCCAGTGCTTCAGGAGCTATTTTGCCAACACACAGGCAAACGAACACGCTCATACAGGAGCAGGCTTTTGATGCTGATGGGCGCTACATCTTACATTTACATACAACTTATAAGTCACAAAATAAGATGACTTCAATCAACACTGTTTCTTTAAATCAGTTTGTTTTTGGCTGAAGCACATTTTTCTTGTTTTTGTTTATTTGTTTGTATTTTCCCACATTTCTGTTTTATTTTTGAAAAGCTTCATGTCCATTCAGACTGCAAACAAACACTGAACCTGTTGTTGCTCACTGAGAAGAATTTTTATTTTTTATTTTCACACTTTCCAAATGGCTCACGAGACATGTATACAACGCCGTGTGCTTTGATTGCTTACCCAAAATGCTTCACTCTGCATGGGACAAGAACAACAGACCGACACATATGGGCTGCCTTGAATCTATCAGAGAATGTTTTGCAGAATCAAATGCTGGCTTTGTCTACAGTTTCCTGTTCGCACATGCGGAACACAGCAGGAGGTTTTCTCTGTACTGGAAAACCTCCTGCTGTGTTCTCCACAATACTGGAAGTACTGCGGAAGCGAGATACGACACATAAAGCATTATGTGGAAATCACATTTAATTAGTTTACAGGACATCAAAAATAATGTAAGAGGTTCTTTATTGTCCTCAAGCAAACTTTTTTGTTTTTACATCTCAATATGTTTTGTACTTGCCTCTGAAAGCCCTGTACCTGTATGACAAGCATTTGCGATATACGTGTGGAACGAAGGGAAGGGAAGTTTGAGATTGTGATCATTGTATGTTTGCATACAATGGCGAAATTAGTTCTCTGCATTTAACCCATCACACGTGAGATACACTCACGTGGAGCAGTGAGCAGCTATGTAAGCACCCGGTATTGGGTGTTTTGCTCAGGGACACCACGACATGTGGGGATAGCTGGGAGTCGAACCGCGACTTTCTGGTCCCAAGTCAGCTATCCTACTCTACCCCATCTCGGACCCCAAAATAGTTAAGTGTAGTTCAACTAATAGTGTACTCAATTACACTACTTGTACTCAACTCAATTGTAGTTCAACTTCCAAAAACTTCTGTGTTCTATCAAATGAAGCTTTACAACACCAGAAAACATAGAAACTTTTGAAAATAAATAAAACTAAAATAAATAAAACATGCGTGCATCTATTACACAACACATACAGAGTGTTATCACAGAGAGGAAGTGTCGACTATTCTCACAATTCATATACACATTTATTTCAAATTATCTATATTGTGCTACATGACACATACAGAATAAACACATTTTCAGTTTTCAGTGTCACTCATTCTTTAGTTAGAATTGAACACTATAGAGATGTACACAGAGGGACACTTTTATGCAGTAGTAAAAAAAAAATATTTTCAACGTTCCATCCACACAAAACATAGTGTTTCGAGAACCTCCAAAAGAAAAAATAAAATAAAATAAAAAAACAAAGTTCCATGATGAAAAAGTCTGAAATGTCACCTTTGAGTTTTTCTGTAGACAGCCAAAACACAGCCTTTTGAAGACAATGATGTTATACTCCCACCTCCTACTAGATGCTTCACGTCTTGTTTCCTGTTTTTGGTGGAGTTTTATAGCAGTGTTACAGCGCCAGTTGGTGGATCTGGCCTGGGACATTTCTGGGTGGAGTTTGCACGTTCTCTCCGTGCATGCATGCATTTTCTCTGGGTACTCAAGTTTATGGGGTTGGGGACCCTTTACTACGGGCTGTTCGGTCCCTATACAAGCAGAGCAAGACTTTTGTTTGCATTGCCGGCAGTAAGTCAGATCCCTTCAGGGTGGGATTTGGACTCTGCCAGGACTACCTGTTGTTTCTGATTCTGTTCATAACTTTTATGGACAGAATTTCTCTTTGCAGCCAGAAGTCAGAGCTAGTCCAATTCAGTGGCCTGAGGATTCCATCTCTGCTTGTTTCGTATGATGTGGTCCTGTTGGCGTCATCGTGCCATGATTTTTAGCTCTCACTGGAGCAATTCACAGCCAAACATGACGCTGCTAGGATGAGAATCAGCACCTCAAAATTTGAGGCCATGCTCCTTAGTCACTAAAGAGTGGATTTCTCTCTTCGGGTCGAGGGTGAGGGAGGTTCTGCCTCAAGTGAAGGAATTCAAGTATCTTGGGGTTTTGTTCACAATTGAGGGAAGAATGGAGCATGAGATTGACAAACAGATTAGTGTGGCATCTGCAGTATTGCAGACACTGTGCTGGT
Source organism: Nematolebias whitei (assembly GCF_014905685.2). Lineage (NCBI taxonomy): Eukaryota > Metazoa > Chordata > Actinopteri > Cyprinodontiformes > Rivulidae > Nematolebias > Nematolebias whitei. Next base: position 22,462,344 of record NC_056500.1, read on the forward strand.
CCATTGTGGTAAAGAGGAAGCTGAGCTGTACAGTAAAGCTATCTGTTTACTAGTCGAACTATGATCCTACCCTCACCTATGGCCACAAACTCTGGGTAGTGACCAAAAGAATGGGATTGCGGATAGAGAAGGTTGAAATGAGATTTCTCTGCAAGAAAGCTTGACTCTTCCTTAGAGATATGGTGAGAAGTTCATCTTTAAATTATCCAGGAGATCCTTGGAGTAGAACTGCTCATTCACATCGAGAGGAGCCAGTTGAGGTGATTTGGGCATCTTATAAGGATCCTCCCTTGGTACCGCCCTAGGGAGGTACTTTGGGCATGTCTGACTGAGAGGAGACCCTGGAGAAGACTCAGGAAGTACTGGAGAGACAATATGTCTCAGTTTGCCTGGGAATGCCTTGGAATCCTCCCAGAAGAGCTGAAAGAGGTGGCTGAGAAAAGATATGTCTTCTCAAGCTGCACACTGACCCAACTTTGGAACAAGTGGAAGATGATGGATGGATGGATGGATGGATGGATGGATGGATGGATGGATGGAT
>NC_056500.1:22462894-22465708 GCF_014905685.2 Nematolebias whitei
GGATGGATGGATGGATGGATGGATGGATGGATGGATGGATGGATGGAGGGAAGGAAGGAATAAATCCTATTCAAATTTGTACTGGACAGTTCAATGAACTGTTGACTATAATAGAAAGGCAATAGATGAAGTTCTGTTATTTACTGTAGGTATTTTAGGTGCCTTTCAAGTTAGCACAGTCGTGAGAACTCAAGGTACTGAATAATTATAGCTTGCTTTGCCTGTTTTTGTTATTAATAGGAGTTTAGGCATGCTAACGTCCTCCACTTATGTATCCTGAAAACATTTTTTACTATTGTTAGTTCATATTAAACTATGAATGTTATCGTCATATGTAGTCCTTCCTGTATATGTGTGTACCTCTGTTTGTTTGCCTGCTATATTGAGAGACTGTGACTGCCAGTCTTTTTTTCCCAGTAAGTATGAGTACATAAACACAACATACTGTAAATGCATGTTTTCATCTGATAGGTGTGTTTAGTGCAAGTGATCCAGATGACTGTTTGTGCCAGGGGACTGTGTTTATCTAGCAAGCTAATAATAGGGGACTTTGAGTATGGCTTCTTTTTATGGTGAACACAAAAAGGAGAAGCAGACAAAATCACAACCCTTTGCTGCTCATCCTGCCAAAATCCACAGCATTGGCTTCCAACCCTTCTTTCTAAGAAACCCACCTCCTTGAATAGTCCAGGGATGTGCTTTGGGTCAAAAACAAAATGTGAAAAAAACTGCAGCCAGAATTCTTGCTAAACATTACCAACGGAGTTCTTCAAAAAGTTTATTTCTTAGCCATAAAGATCACAAGTGATTGTGCACATTTATCTTTTTTATCCCCCTAAAGTTTAACAGTCTCAGTGACCCTCATGAACCTCTTGTCATATCGAGTACCAGGAATTGAAACACTTGCATTTTACAGCAATGTCACTGACAGTGTCCTTCACATCATGACAGTAATGTAGTCTTCTTGCTTGCTGCAGTACCCTCCTTGTTTTTACAGCAACATAGATAAGGGGCTTGTTATTTTTGTTTAACCTTGCATTGTCCATGACCATTTTCTTGACGTCACTCCTGTGTTTACTGTGTGACAAACAACATGCTGGTAAGAAATCCATATGATTGCAACTGGTTCCCACAGTCCTCAGTTACACGTGGTGAACTCAACGTTTCTCTGAAATAATATTGACTCTCTGCAACATACCCCTCACCCCCACTTCCTAAAATAGTGTAACAGACCACACTGATTGAGAGGTGTTAAATAACTCACGTGAGTGCAGCTGATACCTCCACACTGAACCGCACACAGACACAAAAATAAAGAGAACCACTAAGAGGTGAGACATATTTTGGATATGTGAATAAGGCACTTGTTGAAGGACTTGGTGGTCACATATGTTTATTTTAATGTGCAAGAAGCTGTAAAGATTTGAAATCTGACATCAAACTATTTTATCCATATATGATTAATCATAAGAAAGTCTGCCATAACTTCTGTGGATAATCCTGTACTGGTAACATTAACTAGATATGCAATATGATCAGTCACCTTGGTTAAAAGATGATTGCATAACTCTGCCATCCATTCATATGAATTTGCCAGCAGTTTGCAACTACAGGACAAACATCCAGTATCACCTAAAGTCAAAATAAAAAAAAAACATTATAGACTAAATGACTCTGCAAGCTGTTATATAAAACAAAGGTTTATCAGGTTTGTTGGACAGTTTGTGCATGGCTCCCCATAACTGGGGCCTCAGAGGATGACGACGTAAGGGTATTTCTACAAGTTTAAGAGCTTACTCAACCACTTCACACTGCAAGTGACTCCCAGCTGTGTGCTTACAGTGCTTTAGCTGAATTGGCTTTATAGAGTTTGCATTAATATTGTCACAGTTTTGTAAGTGTTTGTGCATTGTCATCAGGGATTTCTGAGCTATCAGTGACACAGAAAATTGTGACCAACCATCATTCTTCTTCGTTGTTCCCTTCAGGTAACTGGGGAGGAATATGTTCACAGTATACCACCCTCCGTAATGGCCGCATGTCCACCCTGAACACAGGCCTGATAACGATTCAGAACTACGGACAGTTCCTGCCTCCACGACAAGTCCAACTGACCATGGCACATGAGCTGGGCCACAGCCTTGGTTCCCCGGTCAGTCTTCATCTTTAACACTCATAATCAGCATCTCATGCTCAGGTAGTCACTATTTTCCCACAGTCTATCTTAGATTATTTGAAATTCATCATAAAAGAACCCAACAAAGACAAGATAACTGTGCTACTCCCATAAATCCATCCATGCTGTAGCACCTCATTGAAGAGGACACTTTTTTTAAACAACACTTAACATCAAAATCAACTAAACGCCTGACTGGTTTCCCAAAGTTTTCTTTACTAGAATATTTTAAAAAATATTCCCTTGCATGGTGTAAAGATATTTGTTGTGTAAAGGTTCAATTGAGTAAATGTCAAATTTTGTGGTTCATACAAAATTAGGATTTAGTGAATAAAATGCAGGTGTTTATTGACATGTCATTCTTTACTTTACATTTTAATCGATAATTTAGAGTTTAAATACGCACATATTTTCAGTTGCCAGCAATTCTACAAGTCTTTCCAATCTCTGACTCCTTGTTGGGTTCCTATGCTAATGGATGGATGGATGGATAGATAGATAGATAGATAGATAGATAGATAGATAGATAGATAGATAGATAGATAGATAGATAGATAGATAGATAGATAGATAGATAGATAGATAGATAGATAGATAGATAGATAGATAGATAGATAGATAGATAGATAGATAGATAG
>NC_056500.1:22466108-22543283 GCF_014905685.2 Nematolebias whitei
GATAGATAGATAGATAGATAGATAGATAGATAGATAGATAGATAGATGGATAGATGGATAGATGGATGGATGGATGGATGGATGGATGGATGGATGGATGGATGGATAATAGATAGATAGATAGATAGATAGATAGATAGATAGATAGATAGATAGATAGATAGATAGATAGATAGATAGATAGATAGATAGATAGATAGACAGACAAACACATTTATTGTACCTACACACGTGTGGATTGTGTACTCAAGAATGAAAGAACGTACGATTCCTATTTTAGTCCTAAAGTAAATATTTTGTTGGACACACAGTGATATTTGTACAACGCTTGAACAAATTGTCCATAAAATTCACTCAGTTGGACATGGAGACTTTGTCTTTTATTGATCAGTTTGTCTAAAGTGACCTCACTCAGCGTCACTGGATGAGTTGTGATGTCTTTTGTAAAACTTTTCTCTGTTTATTTTCATGTGAAAGCTGTGACACTAACTTTTACTTTGCCAAAGCGCTTAAGAACTTGTAACAAACCTCTCTGAGTGAGTTTTACTCATGTAGTGAGCATCTTCCTCCCTCCACCTGAAGCTTCCCCTGAAACGTCATCACCACTCCTCTGACTCTTTTTACTCTGCCTGCCATTGTTCTAAGATTACAGACCAAAAATTTTTCAGAGGCATTGCTGCCGAGAGAAGTTCTGTCTATTTTTTTTTTTTTTTTGGATCTATAAACCACGGTGAAGGAAACAGAGTGATGAGCTGTGATTTGTTCATTACATTTAGGAAAAACACACACACAAATAAGCTTTAATCCTTTTTATATTCAAATGGAAGACAAATGGAAATGAAAAAATTCAAAAAATTAAAACTGCTGGTATTTTTTCCTGGAAATGATCTTGAGTCCTTGAACTTTCATAGGAAGCAATTCATAATCTCACAGTTTCTGTCAAAATGCAGATGTATAAAAACACACTGAATGGGCTCGAATGATTTCACTGTATTTTCTGTTTTTTACTGATTCCCAGACAGGAGTAGGATTAGCAGAAATGTGTCTGATAGATTACAAAGTAAAGTTTGCTTCCTCTATTTTCAGATGGGTTTGTATTGCCTAAAAAATTATTACTACTGTAAATGTCAAATGCACAGTCAGCAAAACTGAAATATGCACACCTAAAGACTAATTTTAATTTTGGAGGTCAGCCAGAATAGGATTAACTTTGTCATTTACTCTTCTGTTCTCAGATTTAGTTCCTTGAGTGCCAGTCGACTTCAAACGGTTGGATGGTTGCTCAAAAGTTTTTGTGCGTACGTGACAGCTGCTAATTCTTTGGATTTTAGGAGTGATAAATTAGCCACTAGAAAAACCTTGTGCAAACGTGTCGTCGTAAAACAAAGCACTAAAATCCAAGGCAAGATGTTCTAGGTTTTTACGAACCATTTTGTCACTGATAAAAAAAATACATTTTTCACACGTTCAACAACTTAAAACCCTTTTTCACCTGCTGACAAAAACACATGAAAAAGTTTAATACTGGCTTCTAAACAACCAAACAAAGAAAATAAATATACTCAACAAACTGATTGGATAATGTTTATGAAAAACATTCCTGTTTTGGGATTTGCAATTACAAAAAAAAGAAAAAAGAAAAGCAATATTTTTGCCCTTTTTGTTTTGAGATAAAAGTAAAATGTCTCCGTTAAGTCTGGGACTGACACTACTGAACTCCATTTGAAAAAAAACTAACTATTTTGCATTTCTGTGATTTGATTTTGATTAAAAATAAATTAATCCTTGAGGCATGGCGGCACAGTGTTTAGCATTGTCAACTCTCAGTGACAGCGAACAACCGCAGGCCTGGAGCCTTTCTGGGTGGAGTTTATGCTCTCCTCGTGCACATGCGCGTTTTCTCTGGGTACTTCAGTTTCCTCCCTCGAACCAAAAGTGTTAGGCTGATTGGTCACGCTAAATTGTCCCTAGGTGTGAGTGAGAGAGTGAATGGTTGTCTCATTTGTCTCTATGTGTCCCAGTGAAGTACTGGGGACCTGTCCAGGTTGCCCCCCGCCTCTCGCACAGCGACCGCCTGAGATAAGACACCAGCTCCCCATGAGGAGAAGAGGGTAAACAAAATGTATGCATTGAGTTAACATGTTGCTTTTTATATTCTCAATCAATAAAGCAGGTGAAGGGAAGGAGGGGGAGATCGACAAGAGGTCTAAAAAAGTTCAATCTGGTCCTCGGGACATACAAAAAACAAAACAAAGCAAAAAAAAAAAGTAGAAACGTTTCGTCTTTCATCCGAGAGACTTCCTCAGTCTGAGGTGCTGTGTTCAGCTCAGTCTCTTAAATAGCACCTTCTCAGAGTGGATCAACCAGTTTGCTGCTGACAACCAAAACCAGCTGTTCACATGGTCAAGAAGGACCATCAGCCTAACAATGGATCATTAGCACTCTGATGGCTGTTTACTGTTCACAGAGGGCTGAGTGACACTAGCAGTCACAGCATTGTAAGAGGGGGACAATTGAACCCAGAGGCCTTCACCCCTGTTTAATGATGGAGGGTTTCTTTTCACAAAGATGGCCTCCTTTACTCCTCTCTCAAACCATCGTTCCTCTCTGTCCAGGATGTGAACATCTTCATCCCTGAAAGAGTGACCGCTGGCCTGGAGATGAGTGTAACCGCAAAATCCTGGCCTGATGATGTTGATCTTCTGTGCTGGGCCATCCTTTTGGCCAGTGGCTGTTTTGTTTCCCCGATGTAAGACTGATCACAGCTCTGACACTGAACAGCATACACAATATTACTCTGTTTGTGCCGGGGGACTGGATCTTTGGGATGAACCAGTCTTTGCCGTAATGTATTTTGGGGTTTAAAAGCCACTGGGACGTTATGTTTAGAAAATAAACGTCTCAGTTTCTCTGATACTCCCTCAACATACGGAACGACCACTGGTCTGGGTCTGGGTTCCTCTTTTTCACCTGATGGCTGACTGGAGTCCTGTTTGGGTTTCTTCTCTGCTTTCAGGAAGGCCCAGTTAGGATATCCACATTGCTCTAGAGCCTGTCTTGTGCGGGATTTCTCCTTCTGCCTGGCTCCTGAGTTAGTGGGGACACTGTCTGCTCTGTGGTACAGAGTCCTGATAGGTAAACCATACAAACTAGGTGTGGCCTTCCCTAGGTACAGTCTGTGGAACAGAAAACGGAAAAAGGACCAGATTTAACTTTTTAGATTTTTCTACCCTGGATTATTGATCATGCATCAGGATATCAACAAGAGGTATTTCTGCACTGAATCAGTTACTTCTTATATAATAATAATAATAATAATAATGTCATCACATTGTCATCACTGTATGTTTCCATACAGTGGTGAAATTAGTCTCTGCATTTAACCCATCCACCACCAGGTGGTGCAGTGAGCAGCTATTGGAAGTGCCCCGGAGGCTTTCTGGGGATGAGGTGTGCTGCCCAGAGACACTACAAGGTGTACAGTGACAGAGGATCGAACCTGGGACTTTCAGGTCTTGAGTCGGCTGCCCTGCCTCTACACCATCTCAGCTGAGATGACATTGGTCTGAGATGATATATTATCATTTCAGACCAATGTCAAAATTAGAAATTAATAATTGTGACAAGACTGTGTCTAATTTTTTAACTTTGCTGAACCCAAACTGTGAGTTATTGCTTGCTCTTTAACTGGATGAGGTCCATGAGCAAAACTGAGGGAATTTCCACAATCTCCATTTTTTTTTTTTATTTCTTTTGGCTGCTCTCTTCTTCAGGGGTCACCACAGAGGACTATCTCACACAAAGATTTGGCACTTGTTTTTACACCAGATGCCCTTCCTGACACAATCACAGACCGCTGAGCTACCACAGCCCTCTGTGTGGAGCAGAGAGCTGCTATCTAGGATACCCAGGGGAGCAGATGTTGCTCAAGGGCCCAGAGTGAGGCAGATGAGGCAGGTGTGAGTGTTTCACCATTCCCAGCCACATTTTAATGTAGTTAGTCTGTGTAATCGAAATGGCAACCTTCCAAACACAGGCCAACCTTCTCTAACCTCTGAACCACCACTCCCCCTTCCACAATCTCTCTATATTTTATCTTTTGACACCTAACACCTGCTTAGCTGTGTTTTGGGATAAAGACCTATGACCCAACAGGTGTTCAAAAATCGAACGCACTGTCTGATTTTTTTGTTTTGTTTTGCTTTTCTGTCACGTAATGCCTCCAGTTCAAAGACGAGGTCTGAGTCGAGTTTCTGCAAAACAGTGGGGGAAACAGAACTTGTCAGTACTTTGAAAGAACTAATAAGTCTAATTGTTGAGTAGAAATGCTGTGTGGTCTCACATTTGGTCAAATACTTTTCAACAAAAATGAAAACAAATCCAGATTTTTAAAGAAAAAGCACTAACAGCTGTTGCAGCCAATCTTCACACCACTCCCAGAGGCAAACACATTAGGAGTGACACTGACAGATGTGGAGAAGATTGTAAAATTGTCACTTGTTTAATCCATCATGCTAATCAGGACCAGAGTAAGAAATACCTACATCACAGCTGTCTCTCTCCACACTCATTTTAAATTGTTGCCTTGGTTTCTGAACCCACTACATGGTCTGACACTCAAACAGGAGTTTGACCAAATGTTACACAAAAGCATGGGAAGAATTTTTGTTCTGTGACCAACAGATAAAATAAAACAGTCCTTTGTTTGTTTCAGGGACATCATTTTCAGGAAAAATATTTGACAACAGAAGTAGCTTATTAGTCTACTGAGATATGTAAAAGAGAGTTTATTCCCCGTTAGTGATTTTAAAAAGAGGCGCACCAGTAGTTTCAGCTCGGTTAGTTAATTTGTTTGTGTTTCAGCATGACGAGGGCTCAAACTGCGGGGACCTTGGTTCTTCCAGTGGTAAAGGCCAGTACCTGATGTTTCCTCATGCAACAAATGAGGTGCGTGAAAACAATGACAAATTCTCACCCTGCAGCATTAAACATATAAGCAAAATCCTAAATCTGAAGAAGGACAACTGCTTTTTAGGTGAGAGACGTCCCTCGCACAGTACCCATCTTTGTGCTTCCTGCAAAGTTTACATCATGTAGAATACCACTTGTGCATTTAATATGGATTTATTGTGTTTTTCTGCACCTCTGCTCGCTTTGGCCAGTCAGTGATCAGCCCATCTGTGGAAACCAGATTGTGGAGGAGGGTGAGGAGTGTGATGTCGGTCACAATGACACAGACGTTTGTTGTTTTAGTGCTAAAGAACCTGTAGGAGTCCAGTGTCGCCTCAAGCCTGGTAAAGTCTGCAGGTACTGCACGCATAACGTAGTATCAGCATATATAAGTAACTTTTTTTAACCCATATTTGTCAGTTTAGACATGCTCTAACTTTGTTCACCCCACTTTAATTTAAATAAACCATTGTTATTGCGCTTTCATCGAAACTACTTTATCTTTTGTGTTTCATGCTAATTTGCCCCCCTGACTGCATGTGCATCATGTCTTTTCACTTGTCCGTCAGTCCGAGTCAGGGCCTGTGCTGTGGTCACAACTGTGTGTTTAAGCCAGCCGGTCAGATGTGCCATGAAGTGACGGACTGTCTGGAAGAAAGTGTGTGTTCGGGTCTCTCCGCACTCTGCCCCACGCCACACGCCAAGGAAAACCTAACCGTCTGCAGCCAGGGCACCCGCGTCTGTCTAAATGGGGTGAGGCACACGCACCCAGTCTGTGACTCAACACATTTTCTTTATGACCCAGTGGTTCAGGCAACGCTCGTATGTGTGCACCAGTACTGCAGAAAGGAATGTGCAACCTTGCAAATAGCAACTAAAAGAACTGTTTTGTTAATTTAGGACATTTTTTTTCATCTCCATGAGCTGTTTTCTGCATCAAGCTGAGCCTAAAGTACAGCTTTGTGAGTCTGAACAAAAACAACTGATATTAGCACATCTAAATAAAAGCACAGTCAAATCAGTTTCTAGATGCACATACAAGTAAAGTGCTTCCTGTTTTGTTTTAGGCTAGTGTGAAGATTAAAGAAAATCCTAAAGCTGATGAATCACTGAGCAGCTTAAATTTTAAACAAATGCATCACAACAAATAGAAATACTGACAAAACATCTGCCTGAATCCAACTTACCACACAATGTGTGTTTGCTAAAAAATAATCCTGAACATTTTCCTCCAACATTATGACCCAGTGTGCTCATATTCCAGCTATGAATGTTGATTCATCATACAGATGCAATGAATTAAAATACTGTTTTAACAAGAAGTTAAAAGATTTCTTGTCGTTCATTTCAGACAGTGAAACTCATATATTACATACATTTATTACACGTAGACAGAAATATTTCAGGACTTTATTTCTTGTGATTTTGATGATCATGGGTTACAAATAATAAAATAAAATAAAATAAAAATCCAGTGTCTCTGAATATTAGAATAATCCACAGCCAGATTTTGGTACCTTTGTCAGTGTGGGCAGGAATGAATCCAGCATCTCCATAGAGCTCATCAGCAGAAGGAAGCATGAAGTCTGTAAAATGTTCTGCTAGATGTTGCGTGGACTGTGGACTTAGAAAACTCAGTGGACCAACACCAGCAGATGACATGGACTCAAACCATCACTCACTGTGGAAACTTGACTCTGGACTGTAAGCACCGTGGATTCTGGGCCTATCCTCTCTTCCTCCAGACTCTGGGACCTTGATGTAAAAACGACATGAAAATTTACTTTAATCTGAAAAGAGGACGATGGACCACTGAGCAACAGTCCAGTTCTTTGTCTCCTCAGCAGGTAAGACGCTTCTGATGTCACCTCTGATGGCTGGACTTGAGGAATGAGACATTTGTAGCTCACATCTAGGAGTTAATCTGCTGATTAGGGAGTGACACCAGGAGTTTAAAATATTGAACCTCTTCACAATATTCAAATTTTCTGAGACACTGAATTTTTGTTTTCCATTACTTGTGAGCTATAACCATCAAAATTCACAAGTAATAAAGTCTTGAAATATTTCACTCTATGTGTAATGAATTTATATGAGTTTCACTTTCTGAAATGATTGACAAGAAAATGAATATTTTCATGACAGTTTCATTTTTTAGATGCACCTGTATGTCCTAGATATCTTATTGTCCACATATGTAATCTACAAATCTCCAGGAGTTTAAAGCTTGAGGGTAAGACACCATACCTAGAAAAAGCTATTGGTGAGATGAAGGAATAATGTGTGAGCACACCCCAAATCTACTGGGTTAAAAACAACCCCATCAGTAACCCAGGGGGTCAAATTTGGACTGAGCTAAAACTGGACTGTTTTAACTCGGCAGGTCTTGGTTAGCAGTTTGACCCAGTACAGTGGGTAAAGGTTTATATCCAAAATGTGGGTTTAATGACTAATTTGTGGATTTAGAGCTACAGAATAGTTTAGTGAAAATCAACAACCCAGAATTTGTGTCATTAGATAATTACAACATTAGCACGCAGCTAACTAGTATCAACTAATGTATGACCCCAAACTCACCTTCTAGTGCAAACTAAGTTATTCAGTTTAAATATTTTCTTTCAAGTTGTTTTTACCAACATTTTACTTGACATTGGTCAAGTTCATCCAATCTATGACCCAACAGGTTCAGCCACCAGCTAAGTTATCAAAATAACCCAGCAATTCTAAGTGTGTATAACCCTTGCACAGTTAAAAAAAAAAACGTAGTGTTAGTCTTCTGATAAATAAAAATACTATCATATTATTTTCATAAGAAAAATCTATTTTGCTTTTACATAGATGGTTTAAATCCCTGAAAATGGGATCTTAAAAAGCTGAAGTATCTGCATCACACCAGTGTTGGCCAGATACTTTCCATGAGACGAAGCCAAATGAAAGCACTGAATTCAAAGGATTGCAAAAAGCGAAACAGACAAGAAGAGAAGCAGAAAAAAAAGGTTAGATGAGAACGAAGTGAAAACACGTCTAGTGATTAGAAAATTTGAAACAGGTGTGAAAACAAACTCAGATCAGAACAAAGCAATGAAATAAAAAACATAAAACCAACAAATACCAAGATAATCCAAGCAAAATGACTCTGACTCATTCTTTCAAATGAATAAAATCAGAAAAAGATGACAAACAATAACAACAGTGTAAACATCAGACCATGTCAAGATCTCAACAGTTTTAGTAAATATTGAACAATGTCGGCTATTTGTTAAACATATGCACTAAACATCTGTGCACGGTTTTCTCCATGACATCAGCATAAATAACTAAATGAAGCATAGTTTTAGGCAGGACATGTATGTTTAATGTAAACTAACCTTACTTTGTCTTTAAGTCTTCTCTATGGTACTCACAATTACTCTTAGCTCGTTACATTTCAGAAAGAATTACCAGTAGGTTTTTTTTTTTTTTTGGGGGGGGGGGGGGGTTGGTGGTGGGAGTAATGTTTGCTCAATGGTCAAGTGCCATAGCCTTAGCCTGGGGTTGTCAGTTGAAGCCCAGGTTGCGTCAGGAACAGCATCCAGCATGAAACAATAGCCAAACCTTCCATGTGAGTTCACTCGCTGTGGCAACCCCTGCAGAAGGGAGCAGCCGACAATAAGTTTTTATAAAATTAGCAAATCTAGCAAATAATAATAAGCTCTTCAGTGAATACTTCATGTTTAGCTGTAAGAATCATACCATACCATACCATACCATACCATTTTATTTATAGAGCACTTAAAACAGCTACAAGGCCAACCAAAGTGATGTACAGACAGAACAATAGACAACACACAAAGCAATATACAAAATGAAGTAAATCAAAAATATAGACGTAAAAACGATGCAGATAATAAATATGATGACTAACCAGTGTGGAGCATACAGGTTCAAAACACAGATCCTCTGGTGTTGAAAGCTACTGAATAGTAGTGGGTTTTTAAACGGGATTTGAAAACCGAGAGGGAGGGGGTCAGTCTGACAAGCAGAGGTAACTCGTTCCAAAGTCTTGGTCCTGCTACAGAGAAGGCCCTGTCACCTCTGCGCTTAAGACGAGTTCCTGGAACTGTGAGGAGGAATCATCATTGGCTAGTTGTTTTTGACTTACTGAAAGTACCAGTTTATCTTTTCACAACATTTTGCTGCTTTTTCTTGTAAAATATAAGCACTGTTTTTTACCATTACTTCCCACATTCCCCACTCTTTCTTTTGCATGCATGATCATTAAAGTATTTTTGCTTTGTTTTGTGGCAGGTCTGTGCTCAGTCTGTGTGTGTGAAGCACCGCCTGAAGCAGTGTGACTGTCCAGGAGACGACATGAAGGAGAAATGCCACATGTGCTGCCAGCAGCCTGGTAAGAGCAGACACGTTTCGTCTCAGACTGAGGAACATGTGTACACTTTCAGTCCCAACAAATGAGCCTGCGTCCGTATGGAAATAATCCCCTCAGAATTGTTGTTTGCTGGTTCGTAACCTCAAGATGTTCACAGACAAATTCAGCTCTTTGTCAGCTTTGTAATGGACTGGATATCATGTAAACTGTGTAGTATTTAAAGTAACATGTAATTCATAAGTAAGTGTACTAAAACCTGTGGTCTGACTGTGTATATTGCAGATAAGCCTGAAACGTGTGCCAGCACCACCTCCTCTGTGCTTTCTCGTCATTTTCAGAGAAAATTGTTGCCTCTGGTAGGAGGTGCTCCATGCTCAGGGAACCGAGGATACTGTGACAAATTCCACGTATGCCGTCTTCTAGATGCAGACGGCCCGATCGCCAGACTGAAGAACTCTTTCCTTCATTTGGATGATTTTGACGACATGGCAGAGTGGATGAAGGTTATTGCTTTTATTTGTCTAATGAGGTTGTCAGGTCCTCTGGACGGATTCTTCTTTGTTGAAACGTTTCATCTTTTATCCAAAATAAGTCTTCAGTCTGAGGAGCTGCAACAAAGTCAGTCTTATAAGCAGCACTTTGTTATAATGACCATCTGTTTGGCCAGTGGCTGTTTAGTTTCCCCAGTGTATGACTGTCACAGTCCTCCTGGCACTGAACAGAAAATGGAACTGAGTGGATCTTTGGGATTAACTCGTCTTAGCCATAATGTGTTTTAAAGTTTTGAAGACTACTGAGATGTCAGGTTTAGGAAATTTAAAAAAGTTTGGAAAAAAATCCAGTCCTCTGACACAAACTGGGTAATATTGTGTGCTGTTCAGTGCCAGGAGGCCTGTGACCAAGTTGTGTTGGGCTCCAAAAAGATCCAGCACAGAAGAACAACATCTTCAGGCCAGGACTGTGTGGTCTACATTCATCTGCAGGCCAGCAGTCACTCTTTCAGGGATGAAGATGTTCACATCCTTGATAGAGAGGAACGATGGTTTGAGAGAGGAGTGAAGGAGGCCATCTTTGTGAAAAGAACTCACCCATCATTAAACGGGCGGAGGCCTCCGTGTTCAACTGTCCCTCTCTTAGAATGCTGTTATTGCTAGTATCACTCAGCCCATCAGGGCACTAACAATCAATTGTTAGGCTGATGGTCCAATTTTTGCATGTGAACAACTAGTTTTGTCTGTCACCAGCAAACTGGTTGATCCACTGTGAGAAGATGCTGTTTATAAGACAGTTTGTCGCAGCTCCTCAGACTGAAGAAGACTTTTGGATAAAAGACGAAACGTTTCAACAAAGAAGAATCCGTCCAAAGGACCTGTTAGATTTGTCTACCTGGATTATTGAGCATGCATCAGGACATTCTTTTTATGTACTTATACATATTTGTTTACACACAGAATTCAAATCACCCCATGTTCCAAAATATTAACAAAGACTTTTCTGGGTTTTAGCTTTTATAAGGACAGGGATGACTAACAGCTGCACTTTTCTTATACTGAACAGATTTTTAAAAATGAATTTGATCCAGCTGTTTTCGTGTCTTGTAGCTAAACTCAAGTTAAACTTGCCCTCCGTTGATCTCCATGCTAAACCTTGGCCAAGTGTTTGGGAGATCACCAAGACAAAATCACTTCAAACCTAACCAAGTAGTTAAAGTAGTGAAACATCACCTGTCTTCCAGTCATAATAAGCACACCTGTTTACATTTACTTATCACCCCTGGCAGTATAAACTATTTACTCCTCGTTTTCAGCAGCATCAGATCCTCTTGTTTATCCTGTGGATCCTGCCATGCTGCCTTTTCCCCAACGTTGCATTGGTTTAGTTAAAGTATGTTGCCTTGTTCCAAAAACTGCCTCCAACATTCTGCACTGGGGTCCTTGAATAACAACTCATCACTCTATGTGACAGTAGGATCTGACTGTCACTGACTCGGGACTCCAACCTACATCCTGACAATGGCACTTGTTTAAAACTCCATCAAAGTCGCAACACTTGCCCAGGACTTCTCATCAGCTTTGTTGTAGACATCAAGGTGATCCAGATCAACTCACCTTTGCCACATTAGGACAGCAAGCAGGTACAGGCCTGTTCCTGTTCCAGCTGATGAAGTGGTCCAGGCCAACCCACCTCCATCCCCTCACCTTGACATAGCGATCCAGGATGACCTGGGTTTAGGTTTACAAAATGTTCAGGCCAACTTGCTTCCACAACGTTAGGTAGATGAGGGGAGTCAGTTGACTTGCTGTTTCACTCCCCAAAGAGGAGGGGAGCAGCCTAAAGAAAAACATATTTAAAAATAATATAGTAAACATTATATTAAGCATATTGAAATATGTTTTGTACAACTTATCACAGACGTGGCCCAATGATGTCTGTGAGCACAGGGCTTTCTTTCTGACATTTTAACTTAGTTTTGAAAGCTCTGATAAAACTACATCCTCACTCCTTGTCGGTCCAAAAACTGTTAGCGTCACGACCAAAACGTTTGCTTAAGCGTTCAGAAAGGCAGACGAAACATTCACAGTAAGTTTTAGTTCATGAGAAATTAAAATTGTATTGCATATGTATTTTCTGCAGGCTCATTGGTGGGTCATCCTGCTGGTTATACTGACGCTGTCCGGAGTGATGGGCTGCACAGTCGTTCTGTGTGGCCAAACCCTGAACACCCGCAACTTGGACTCGCCCTTAACGCCTACTCTCTCCAACACCACATGATGGAAGCAGATAAAGTGCACTTTTAAGAGTCGATGTCACATTGTGGAGATGCCTGTGGATGCCTTCATCTCCCTTCACAGTCTGTGGTCTGAAAATGACCTCTGACGTCACCGAACACCTGCTCATGCTAGTCTGCCATCTGATCTGTCTGTTAGTCAACATGCATCTGAATTTCCTTTTCCTTGGGAGACTTGTTCGTGGTAATTCTCCCATGATACTTGCGATGTGGAAAATGTTCCTGCCAACTGTGGAATGGGTCAGTCTAGTTTTCCTCTGAGAGCCTAGATACTTGTGACACTAGTGTCTCTTCAAAGACTAAAGGGAGTGTATTTCTGATCTGGAGACCATCCAGCTTTCCATCTTAGTGCAAATTCATGAGCATGTGCACATGACCTCTGGAGTCAGGGCTGCAATTTGTCTCAAAAAACATTTTAATAAAGCAACAACGATCATGTTTCAATCTAGAAAGGTAGTACACAGATGTATGAGTATTAAAATGAATATTCCAGTTGAATAATATTATAATGCACAGAGAAGCCTGTTGGTTTCCAGCCCTTTTTGTTTAGCATTTAGGAAGTGAATCTGCAGCTGTTTGTGCAGTTAACTCAAGTGTCCTTTTGTTAATCTGTCTCCATGTTACCTTGACACAATCAGAAATACGTCCTGGCGTCACAACTGTGAGGACATTAAGAAATAACACTTCTTGTTCTGGATAATCAAAGAATACTTTGGACTTTTGTATATCAGAAATGGAAGTGTGAGAGTTTAAAGTGTTATTCTGTGGCTCAAACATTTTAATAACAATAAAAACAGAGTGGAGGTAAGCTTTATTATAATTATTGTTACAATCACTACGCTAAAACAAATTTCCCACTCAGTCTGACCTCAAAATTGGCAAATTTATTTTATTAAAAATCTACAGTGCAGTGACAAACAGTATTTACAATTTTATACATAGAACTAAAACACACATTTTACAGAATAAATTCATCCAAGTGTAACAAATAGTTATAGCGGCGCCTCTTTTTAATAAACCTATTATGTGTGCTTTGATATTTACATAGATTTATTGTACAAATAGCTTGCTTTAGCAATCTGCTCCTGTTTTGTGCAAAAAACAAAACATTCCCATACTTTTAAAGTCGTAATCATTGCCGTACCAATCTCTGTAAAGCAGAGAATACAGTTTTAGAAAGGAATAGAAACGTATTTAGAAATCAGTGTGCATTAGCAGATAAAAATGTGCTCACACAACGAGGACAACAACATTCGTGGACATTTGACTTTTACCTTACAATGAGTATCACATTGTCAAACAAAGTTATATGCAGTATTCGAGGCACATATGGCAGGTTTTTGAGGTGAAAGACGTCATATTTTAGGTGTGCAGCAGCAGAACAAATCACTCAAAACAACACAGCTTTTGCTGGAAGTCTCGTGAAACAAGAGAAATGCACACTGAGGTTAAATCAGGTAAGAACAAACAAAAAGAAAAGGTCTGTTTGGCAACTGTTTCCAGTAATGCCAGCTGATACAGAACCCAGTCTTGCACAGTGCTGGGAGCCACAGTGGTAATTATTTTACTGTTAGGTTATATGTGAGCATGATAACACTAACAAGTGGAACATTTCTACCACATTTACAGCAGCTCCCTTTAGTTTACATTTCATGAGGTATTTCATAACATAAAGTACCTACATAATTAAAAATAGTAAATCCAGTCTTCAGGCTTTTAACACTGGTACTTTTCCATTTAAAAGAATGCAAACATTGCTACATCTTTCCTTCACGTCTATGTTGAAATGCTTCAAAACAGATAAAGATCCACAGTCGCGTTGCGATTATATTTTGTCAGTCACTATCTTCTTGGTTTGTCACAACCCCAAAATCTAATCCTTTCATTACAGATGTTAGCCATCACTTTAGATAGTTTACTACCATTAACAATAAATACATATTTTAAAGAGCTGTTTCTAAATGAATATGTAGCAGAATGAATGTACCTGGTTTTGCCTTTATTATATTTATCTATTCGGACCATCTGTGTCCACTAAAGATAAAAATATTAACTTTTTTTTACACATGTGTATCTTTTTTTTTTTTACAAAATACTGTACAGTATTTACATATATATTTTGGACACCACAACTTTATACAAGGCTTTAAGTATCTGAGAAGTTTACATGAGTATAAATGGTGTATAAATTATGTGCTGAAGGCAAAAGGAGTTGAACAGTTTCTTTTCTTCGTGTCAATCATTCTTCAGCGATACTCTGTGCACAAAAACAAGGTCATGGTTACACATCAACTCTCACAGTAATGTATTGGTAATAAAAAAAATGCAAACTCACCTTCTTGTAATTTGTTTTGATTTCATTCTCCACGTTCCCTTACATTTAACAAATGTGACCTCCTGGGTTGGGTTTTGAGTTTTGGGATCTTTTACACAAAACACCATCCTGTAAAAAGAGATTTAGGAAAAGATCTTAAAAGCCCCCTTTATCTAACTGTGTCATTAGCCAGTGATAAATAATAAAATAAATAAATAATAAGTGGGTTTGTTGGCAATTAGCACCAAACGCAACTTAAACTTGAATCAAATACACATTGGACACACAATTAGGAGCCATTTAAAAAACCTATTTTGAATAATTTTTATATTTCCATTAGTGACAATAACAAGATTTTTACAAACATGCAAATTTATCTTCAAAAATGCATATTCTTCAAACTTACTTTTGTTGCGTCTCACCAGCTCTGATGCGGATCTTGTGAACCTCCATGTTAGCCCCGTCTGAGTCTCCAGACCACCAAGCAGAAACCATCTTCAGTAGGCTGGAGGCCGACCAGCTGTTTGTCTCCTTCCACTTAAACTTCAACATCACCAAGTCGCCAATGTCTTTGTCTGTCACCAGCAGGAATGAATGTGTCTTATTTGTCACGAGTTTCTCCTTGCTGCCCAAAAAATTAAATAAAATTAGTATATCCACTAATATCCTAGTCAATACATATGATACAAAATAAAGCTTTGCAAGTTTAGGCTTGTAAAGTGCACACGTGCTATAATAACCCAATATGGAACCTGTTTACTATGTGTGTGTGGTTACATCACAGTTTATCATTTTGTCTTAAGCAACTGTGTTGACGTTAGAAAACATGTCATAACTTGTAAGATGCAAATCACTGTGATGTAAATCTCTGCTAAAGCTTTTAAACTGCTCACTCACAGCTTCAGTTCCAAGTTTTCCGCCTCTCCTTTGGTTCCAAATAGTGAGAGGGTGAGCGAAGGCTCCATCTCTGAAGCTTTCACTTTACTGGAGAAGTGGATCTTCATCTGATAATGGTAAACTGGAAGAGCCGCCACAAAATGCAAATATTCAAGAAGCTGCTCAATAATAATCCTGCTTCAGATTAGATTTTGTCTACTGACCTTTGAAAGGCATGGAAGCTCGAGTCTTGGTGTACATCTGAACGCGGCGCGCTCTCCGGACTTTGCTCATATCGTAGCCCACCGTGTTGCAGCGGGTCTTGCGGCAGCTTAAACACATGCCGCGATTGAACATGTCGCTGCTGCCACACCTGTAGGCCTTGGCCACTTCCTGTTTGTTCAGCAAAGAGTCGATGAACAGGTGGATTGAGCGCTCGTGTTCACACTTGACTGCATCAGTGATAGCTGAAGAGACGAGAGGGAGACATGGACAAACATATAGATTTAGTGTACACTCATTCAACCTTCGTTCAACCTTCATTTATTCAGGTTATTCTCATTGAGTCACGAGGACTCGTTTTCAAGAGACCTGTTTTAAACAAAAAAACATAGATGGGGTACATACAACAATAAACATTCATGAAAAGCATATAAAAAGAAAAGTAAATAAAAGAAGTGATATAAAACAAAATAAAAACAAGCTACATTATGAAACGGAGTAAAATACTAAAAACAGGAACATGTCTGCATTGATTTTTGCATTGAACTTAACAATTGTTTAAAATCCCTTAGAGAGGTCAAAATCGAGAGCTTCACATCTTTTTGCAAGATGTTCAAGGAAACAGGAGCAGAGTAAGAGAAGGCCCTTTTGCCAAATTCAGTCTGCACTGAGGGGACGCTGCAGGTAATGATGTCTTGAGAGCGCACGCTGTAGCTGCACTGATGAAGTGACATGTAGGAGATATATGAAGGCAGCAGACCAAGGAGTGATTTAAAGATGAAAATGTACCAGTGAGAGTCTGCGTGAAGTTAATGATGACCAATTGACCAGTGAACAGAGTGCAGTGATGGGTACGGTAGTTACAGACAGTTATGTATCTTAGCACATCGTGATAGACAGCATCCAACATTTGTAAGGTGCTTGCAGGAGCATTCATGTAAATAATGTCAACATAGTCAATGGAGGGAAGGAAAGTTGCAGTTACAAGGTTTTTCCTAGAATTCAGAGTTTAAAAAGATCTATTTCTGAAAACGAAACACTATTTTAATTTCAATTTCTTTATCAAGTGTTCGAAATGAGGCTTAAAAGAGAAAAGTGCATCAACCAAGATTCCCAAGTATTTGTAAGAATCTACAAATTCAATAGCAACACCATTGGTAGATAAAGATAGAAGGAAGGACTGCTGGTACCAACTTCCTGTTTGAAAACAATATCCCTTTGGCTTTATCAGCATTTAGCACCAGTTTGAGATGGAATAAGTCTGACTGAATGATGTCGAATACAGTCTATAAAAGCTGGAAAACCTTAGCAACTGATTTAGCGTGACAATAAACAACTGTATCGGCAGCATAGATATGTAAGGATGCATCAGGAATGATTTGACCTGCATTACTTATCTAGATTGTAAAGTGGGTGGGTCCTAAGACTGAGCCTTGTGGTACACCATTGTTGACAGTTAAATAACTGGATGAAGCACCATTGTGTTGAACACATTACCTCCGATCTGAGAGATAAATACACAGATGACTACAAAAACAAGAAGCAGTTTTATTTGTTGACAGTTGGAAATAACCCCTAAATTTTTCTTGTCATGAATGGAGTGTTTGTTTTTAGATGAGAACAAACTTTGTGACTGTGCAGCGGGCAATAAAAATGTTTACAGCTGTGACAGAAAGCAATATGTTATTACTGAAGGTGCTAGACTGCTCTGAACAACGATTTTAAAAAGTGCATAAATGTTTTTTGTAACAAGTCTATTATTTATTAAAGAATGTACAAGTACAGTAATCCAACTCATGAGGTTGTCTTTTTAAGAACTCAAGTAAAAACATGATTCCTCTTTATAAGTTATTTTAATAATTAAATATTTCTTTAACAAATTTTGATATCCATAGATCATCAGTCCTAACATTAATAAAGTCAACAACGTGTAGAATTGAGCAAAACTCTTAAGTCATACCTAATTTCTTTATTTTTTTTGTTTTTAATGAGCCAGGTGTTCTTGTCATCTTTAAAACTGGTCTATATTTCGTTAGGCTTTCTGCTTTTTTCTGCTCCTTTTTCACTCATTTTTTGTCCAGTACTAGATCATTATCTGAATAATGTTTTTTTTTTTATGCCTAACTCTCTCGTTTTGGCCTAGAAAGGCTCCTGATTACAAGAGCTGAATCTGTGCTGTGCTGATGTAAAATACCAGAAATAGTACCATTTGAATGTATGTTAGAAAATTATTATTTTATCATCAACAATGTTAAAGAGCTAGCTGAAAACTCAACATACAGTTGAAAACATACTGAAGGATGATGCATCTGTCAGGTTCTGTGTCAAATTTCTGCTGGATTTCTTTCATATGTTTTATAAATATAACTGTCAGGTACTAATTGACTGCTGTAAACACTTTTTTAGGGCCAATACTTTTCTTTTTTTTTCTCACTTGTCTTCTTTTCTAATTTTTAAAACACACTCTACACAATATGCTGTCATGGTAAGACAAGGAATGGGTAGAAAATAAGTACAATAGCCAATCATCCATTATCTTTACCCACTTCTTCCTTTTCGAGTCATGGGGGGCACTGGTGCCCATAAAGTATCCCAAGTCCAAAAACAATAGTAAAAATAAATCTTTGTATGGCGTTCATAAATCTGAAGAGCTGTTTATCAAGACGCCTTTAGGAGATTACAAGTGTAACTATTTGAAACTGTGATGAAAATAATCTAAAAAGGCTATAATAAAGCTTGCCATACATGTAGATGACAAAATATTTAAAACAATTTTTTTTTACCAAAAATGCCAAAGTTTGCGATCTTCTCCAAGGCCCCTTGGAGGTTGCAGCCCGGCTGGAAGCTGCCCCCATTGGGGTAAATGTCCACGTGGCCAATGGGCTGCTCTATCCCGATGCTGAGTCCCAGGGAGCCGCGAGTGAAAGTGTGAAGGACGTCCACGAAGTGGGCGTCGTCTGGGGAGAGGCGCTTGTGAGCATGCTCACCCTCAAAGTCAGGACCAGCAGGATCCAGACCTTCAAGTTAAAGAAAAAAGGAACACCAGTAAATAATAAGTATGGATTTATTAAAAATATGACATATTGTAGAAAATGTCTTTGTTTACCAGTAATTCTTCCAACTTTATTGGTAGCATGGCTGCCAGCAACTCCTGCCACGTGAGCCCCGAGGCTGTAGCCAATCAGGTGGATGTTGTCAAGAGGCATGTTGGTGGTTTCCTACAGAACACACGTTAAACAAAATACAGTAAAGAATCTGCTTAATTTGAGACAGATTTTTGAAACAGTACAAACTGAGCATGAAGTTAAAAGTCACTGTGGGTTACTGCTGCCTTCACCCCACTCACCTCGATCCAGTCGATGAAGGAAGCAACCTTCTGTCCTACAGCTTTGGTGTTCTGGGCTGCGATCACATAATGGTTCTGAGCCGAGCTGAGCCAGTCTACAACGATGACGTTGGCCGTGCGCTCCCTGGCGTACAGCGCCGACACTAACTTTGGCATCCAGCTTTCAAACATACCACTCAGCTGTTGCAAGGACAGTCAGAACATTCAACCTTAAAACATGCCTTTTGATGGACCCCAGAAATAAAATGACCAAGGGAGTTCTTCTCACCGTCCATCCGTGGATCACCAAGAAGGTTTTGGACGTGCTGTTAAAGGTGCAGGCAGCCAGCGAGTCTGGATTGCCAGGAATAATGTAGCAGAGGTCGTCATCGGGATGGGAGGGTGTACGGAGGGAGAATTTGGCAATGGCTGCACCACTCTCATGCTCGTGATCCGAGGAGTTTTCAAGAGGGTCCAGGAAGTTACCTGGTGAAGAAGATTTAAAGATGAGCTGTTTTTGAGGACATTTTATTTAAAATCTGAACCACGTCTAAAACTAGATGACGGACAGGCAGATGTCCACTTCTGACTTAGATGTTCTTGATGCCAGACTGAACTCCTGGATGAACTCGGAGCTTCTCGGTAAACGAGCTTTTTTAGATTAGGTCAGAGTTCAGAGGGGTCAGGACTGACCTCCACAGAGTTCAGAGTTTGTTTTATTTACCATCTTTGTTCTTGACATCTCCCTCATTTGAATCTGCACAGTCAGCTAACTAAACTCAGCTGGGTTCACATAGATAGAGACAGGAGGGAGGTGTTCAGGTTTGCTTAAGGAGTCACCTGTGCACATGATAACATTTAGATGCAAAGCATTGCTTCTTAATCTAATAAGGTTAAATCAGGTCCTCTGGATGAATTCTTCTTGGTGACATGACTGAAGAAGTATTTTAGAAAACATTTCAACAAAGAAGAAGAATCTGTCCAGAGGACCTTACCTTATTAGATTTACCTGGATTATTGAGCATGCATCAGGACATTGCTTCTTTAATATTCTCTTTGACATCCAAGAAGCGTAACTCAAATGTCCTTGAGAACAGATGTTAGTCAACGTTTTTGTCAATGATGAGGTGATTCAATTATAGTAGCAAAATCCAACACATATCCAACTCATGCAAAGTACTTCTACTTTTCATGAGTTTTCTTTTAGATTTCTTTTGATTTTCCCACTTTTAGTCAGCAGACTTTAATCCTAGAGAGTCAATGTGATCAAAGGTGTGAGTAAATGTGGATGAGGTGCAACTCACCTAAGATAGAACCAGTGAGCTCTTCTTCCAGGGGGGTTCCATCCTGCACAGCTGCACTCAGAACCACTAACAGAACCCGAACCTGCCACGCTCTCATCTCTCACTCACACAGAAAAAAAAAGATTTACCATAAAGAGTTTTATTGACCGCAGCCTGTCGGGGAGAGTTATTCCGTGTTAATCGTGCCGGTCCTGCTGTCATCTGAGCCACCTTGAAGCGTCCGCGGTTTAAATAGTTCCCGTGAGTTGTGACGAGACATTGGCTGCGCGTCCGCGGGCGGGGAGGAGAAAACGTGTAAAGTAAATCATTAGGCTGATTCGTGAGAAGAGTGTTTGGAGGGAAGCCAGCTGAGAGCCTCGTTTATGTTTTTATTCTGCGTGTTTCTGCAGTGATGCAAGGAAATAATCCCTGCTGCGGATTAGGACAGATAACTGCCTGTTTGTGTTGATGCAGATAAATTTGATTTTAAAGTTAATAATTTCTATATTTATGTCATAAATTATTATATTAAACCAATAAAAAGTACAAAAATATCCGGAATAAATGCGGAAAATGCACACACAAAAGTGATAGAGTCTTATTCTTAAAGCCTTGGGTTATTTGTCACTTGTTTTGAACAAATAGAATAGATTACTAAATGTTTGGCAATCCTTCGGGATGCATATCGCCCGCCGCTTTTCTGACAGACTTTCACAGTAAAATCGTCCTGAGAAGTGATGACCTGCAGCGGTTTGGTCAACCCTTGTAAACGTCATCTCGTGGGAAATCTCGCGAGATGTACTCTAATGAGATTTACTCTCAGAGATTATATAGTAGTATGGGTTTAGAGTCTTTTAGCTCAATATTCGTAAAATTGGCGGTTACAGCCCTTTTGTCATTCCAAGGTGTGTATATATATATATATATATATATATATAATGCAGGCATGCAGTTTTTAGTATCTTACACTGTTTTCTAATGTAGCATGTTTTTTATTTTGTTTTATATACTTCTCATTTGATATGCTTTTATATGAATGTTTATTGTTGTCTATACCTCATTTGTGGTTTTTGTGTAAAACAAGTCTCTCTTGTAAATGAGTCCTTGTGACTCATTGAGACAAACCTGTATAAATAAAAATAAAAAGAAACTGTCCAGATGACCTGACTGAAAATTGTTGGATGTGTAAATAAAGGTAGAATGAATGAAATAATATACAAACACAAGGAGACATTGTAACTCTTTTGCTTTCTGCAACATCCATCCATCCATCCATTATCTTTACCCGCTTATTCCATTTTGGGTCACGGGGGTCACTGATGCCCATGTCCAGCAATCACTGTGCGAGGGGCGGGGTACACCCTGGATGGGTTGCAAGTCCATCACAGGAACACATAGAGACAAACGAGACAAACAACCATTCACTTTCTCACTCACACCTAGGGACAATTTAATGTTACCAATCAGCCTAACATGCATGTTTTTGGTCTGTGGGAGGAAACAGGAGTACCTGGAGAAAACCCACGCATGCACGGAGAGAACATACAAACTCCACCCAGAAAGGCCCCTGGACCGGGGTTTGAACCTGTCAGAAGAGTCCATCCATCCATCCATCCATCCATTATCTTTTACCCGTTTTTTTCCATTTTGGGTCACGGGGGTCGCCAGTGCCCATGTCACTGTCACAGTGCCAATCACTGTGCGATGGGCGAGGTACACCCTGGACGGGTCGCAAGTCCATCAGGGCCGCCAGAAGAGTCCTGCCAAAAAAATCATATATAACTCAAAATAAAATAGGGAAATAAAACAACAGTGATACAAGTTAAGGCAATTAGGAAGTGGCACAACAATGCTGCAGAAAAAACTAAAATGGCAATCAAGAGATAATAAACATGTCCATCCATCTTCTACCACTTATCTGTGATCAGGTCGCAGTGACAACAGGTCCAGGAGAGAAACCCATACCTCCCTCTCCCCAGCAACACATTTCAGCTTGTTCTAGGAGACCCCAAGGCTTTCCCAGGCCAGAGAAGATACACAATACCTCCAGCGAATTTTCTGTCTTCCCCGGGGCCTTATACCAGTGGGACGTGCCTGGAAAACCTTTAAAGGGAGACATCCAGGATGCATCCTAGTCAGATGCCTGAACTACCTCAACTGACTCCTTTTGATGCAGAGGAGTAGCTGCTCTACTCCAAGTTCCCCCGGATAACAGAGCTCCTCACCTTATCTCTAATGATAAGCACAGCCACTCTGCAAAGGAAGCCCATGTCGGCCACTTTTATCTGGGATCTCGTTCTTTCTGTCATGATCCAAACCTCATGACTGACTGTAGGTGAGGGTTGGAACAGACAGACCAGGAAATTGAAAGCTTTGCCTTTCAGCTCAGCTCTCACTTCACTACGACAGACTGAAGCAACGTCCTCATTATTGAGGACAAGGCCTCAGTCCGTTGATCCATCTCCCACTCCATCCTACCATGCCTTGTGAACAAAAGGCCCAGATACTTGAACTCCTCGACTTGAGGCAAACTCTTTCCCCCGACTCAGAGGGGGCAATCCACCCGTTTCCATTCAAGAACTACGGCCTCAGATTTTCAGGAGCTGACTCTCATCCCTGCCACTTCACACTCAGCTGCAAACAGCCCCAGTGCATGCTGAAGTTCTTGGCTTGAAGATGTCAACAGAACCACGTCCTCAACATAAAGCAGAGATAAGACCTTGAGGTTCCCAAACCAGACGGCATCGTCTTCATGAGTGCATCTCCAGATCTTGTCCATCAACACCACAAACAAGATCTGAGACTAATTTAGTTCATTATTAAGACAGCTGAATAAATAAAAAAAACACTAAAAAGTGATGTAAAAAATATGCTCTTGTTTTACGGTCCACGTTGCATTACATCTCCTTCAGATTGAATGTCCCGGCTCAGATGTTTCATAATCCAGTCAGTTTTTGGACACAGCGGACTCAAGGGGCAACAAAAAATATGTTGATCTGTTTATAATTTCTGACTGTTGTTGCATACACAATCGTCAAAAACTTTCTGTAATTATTTAATTAGAAGAAAAAAATTAAACTGTGTGGTAATTAGGTATATATATATATATATATATATATATATATATATATATATATATATATATATTTATTTATTTATTTGTTTATGTATGGACCTAAAAAAAAGTGAATATGCAAAAAATATTAAACACGTGTCTTTAATTTAAATATTACTAATGAGACAACAGATGATAATTGTTCATGATAGTTCTAAATTTTACTTTTAACCATCAAGAACTTTGCATCATTTTACCTGATGGGTCGGACTGAGCCAAAAGTCAAGAAATATGACTTTTAATAATCCAGAAATATGACACGTGTCATTTAAGCTTTTCTTGTCTTCATGATTAAGACAACAGACAATTTGTTGAAGGTCTTTATGTGGTTCTGCTGCACTGTTATGCATATTGTTCTGCAAATGCTGCAAGCAGAATCACCCAAATAGATCACGGGAAAGCTCCCATGAATAATGTAGGCTACATAATAAGATTTATTCTAAATATAATAGGATAATGTATCAAAGGTTTATTTTTTTTATTTTTTTTTTCCTATAAATGTTGCCCATTCTGAAAAGTTGTGTATATTGCAATCAAATTACTACTGAGAGCCTTAAATTTACAAATAATTGCCTCACTTGAACGGAAACATAAAAAAGACACTGGCACTATATCAAACACTGGGTTTGTATTACCAGTACTTTAGTTTCTGACCCTTGACCCATTGCAGTGAACATTTTACTCATCTGCCGAACGGGGCAAACATGCAGCTTGGTGCCAGTAGGAGTTGGAGCTGCTTGTAAACAGGAACAGAATAATACAAATCACAGCTGCTGGTTTGATGCCCAAACCCCCTGCACAGGATGCCAAGACAAACTAGGCAGATGACCAATAAAGTGATGGTTAAGAGCTACAGGATAATTGTGACGGTCAGGTGTGCAGTAACAGTCTCATAATGACTGCATGTAAACAATGTAAACAAAAATCAGCTGAGAGTGTATCAAAGCTTTTAGCTTTGCTAAAAGAACCCACAGTGAGAAATAAAAAGATCTCCTCTTCCTGAGACATTGTTCTCACTGACAAACAGATGTTGCTGTTCCATGTATGTGACAACATTTTCTTCGAAAACTAATGACAGCATTTGTTTTTCCCCACCTGATGCTGCTGCTGTTCAGATCTGGACAGCCTGAACTTATTAAGAAGAAACTTACAAGAAAGAGACGAGTAAATCGGATGCCAGCGCTCCACAGCAGAGACCAGCTCCAGGAGAGAAGAAAATCCAATTGGCAGTAATTTTACTGCGGAGTTTGGACACAATGAAATGTCCTTAGTTTTAATGTGCTTCCAAGATGTATTTCCTACTTTTATTTCTAGGAATAGCACATGGTCTTGTGCTGCACATGTCAGATTCAGAGAGTACATGGAGAAAGTAAACAATGCTTTTGAAGATGACTTATGGTGGGGAATATTAAGGAAAATGTGTACAAAAAAAAATTACTGACCCTTTTTTTCAATTCAAAAACATTGACTTTGATATTTTTTTGGTTTTCTTTAACACAAAACAATAATCACTAATGCAAATACTTCCACGATAATCAATATAGCAATCTATTTTTTGCATCTTTATTTTTATTTTACCACTGTGTTCTTGACTATATTTGACTCATTTATTATGCACAGTGATGTAATATTATGTAGTCAGTGAGGGTCTGTGGAGTTTGAATACATCCTTTCACAGTCGTGTGGTGGTTAGCACTGCTGCCTCACAGCAGACTGGCAGAAGGGCTCTTTTTGTGTGGAGTTTGCATGTTTGTTTCATTTCCGCAAACTGTTCTCCTCTATTTTATTCTTATTGTCCAAAATCGTGCAAGTTAGGTTAATTAGTGCTTCTGAGATATTTCATATCTCTTTATCCATTATCTGTCCGTCCTCTCCTCTTCCTCCTCCTTCTTCATAAGTTGCATGGCAGCTGGTGCCTTTCTCTGGCAGTCACTGTGCGAGAGGTGGAATATAACTTAGACAAAAGGTCTGTAAGCTCAGGCATCCATGTAGATAACAACAAAACAACCTTGACAGGTCACAAGTCCATCACAGGCAGCTATGAACAGTAAATTAAATTGAATAGTTTATTCATTAAATATAAACTACTGTTGGTACCGCACTGTTGATCAAGTGTGGAAAATGGGAAATAACCAGTAAAGATGATTAAAAATTCTATGCCCATTCATGATGTTAGCATGATAACTTGAAAAGTAAGTGCGGTACCAACTTATATTTTGGTGTGTGGCTGCATGAGTGAGAAAGCTTCTTATTGAAAATTGGGTTGCCACATCAAAATACACGATGGCCACCACCGTATATATTTATGTAAACACCCCCTGTCATTTGAGGAAACTATGCTTTCTAGTTTTTACATTGCTTAAAAGTATTGTTTTCTCAAATGATTGGGGTGGCCTAAGATTAATCTATGGTGGCCAAGGCCTCTTTTGGCCACCCCCTGGTTTGATCATTGTGCATGGCCATGGATAAAAATGTTCCCTCCACTCACCAAGATCTGTCACTCTGCAATCTTGGACAAGGAAATGATTAAAAATAAAAAAAAACTCAGATATTCTACTCAGTGTACTTCCTACACACTTCTTCTTGTGTTAAAAACATTAAGGTTTACTTGCATTCCCTGCTTAATTTCAGTGCAGAAAAACATTAATCTCGAAAACTACAAACGTCCACTCTTTAAATCCCTCTGCGACAAGGGACCACATCTTAACAGAAAGCAGATGTTTAGTTGGGACTAACTAACAGACCTAACTGAACTGATCCACACTGGGTTTGATGAAGCTTCTTCTTCATTTTTGTCCTGGAGCTTGCTCTCTAGCTTTTCCTAGAAGACCTCTTTCTCTCATTTATCTTGGCTGTGAACTCTTTTGGACTCTACCTACCATAATCACTCTGTGTCACAGGCTGCTGCATTGATTGTGAAGATGGAAGTGACACCTAGCAGCTCTCAGACTGATTTGTCCAATAAAACGAAGGCAGATGAGTATTATGCACTTCTAACATGTATTATATAGGCTGGGGACCTTTGCGTTCAGATTTTAATAGTGTGGATCCAGCTAAGAAGCAAGTACTGGTAGGTTACTTGGAAAAAAAAACTGAGCCAAGAATAAAATTACCAGATGACTTCACTGTTTCTCTTTCTATAGGTTTCGAAAACAAATCATTTGCTAATTTCACCAAGTAAAATTCAGTTCTAGAAAACATCTGTTAGCTGAAAGTTAGACTGGCTTTTAGGTCCTGATGTACAAAATAAATCCAACTCAAGCATGAATCCAAACCTCTCTCTTTCTCTATTGTCAGTCCATTAACTTCATCCAGATCTTGCATGTTGCTCAATGCCTTCCCAGCTTTTCCACACTCTCATGGGAGTCTCTTTAACAGGAACTAATCCAAACAGTCAAGGAATTAGAGACCAAGAATGTTGTTTTGTCAGCCGTAATGTGGACTGGTCCAGTGTTGCGTAATTTGTTTTCAACAACAATCAGCTAGAATCTTGTCGTAAGAAAGTCATGACTTCATTTTCAAGACGATTAACCTCAGGAGGAGGTTGTGGTTTGGACCATTAATAACCTCCTACTTAAAGTGCCAAGATGTTGACTGTCAGTGCTCATCAAGTGCTGTCTGTTTTTACAGAGTGATACAGTGTAAAAACACTCACGATGTTCTCGTGGTTCGTGCAGTCATGAACGTTAGGACTGAAGCAGATGTGAATTTAAGAACGTCAAGGACTTTTGGACTTGGTGTGTCAGTCCCACTGCTACTGTTGATACAAGTGCAAGGGACTGGTACTATAATGTTTGTTGTAGCTAAACTCATCTTCTAGCATCATCTAATCCTCCTTACAGAAAATGTGGGTTATAGATATGTGAACTGGTGGTAAATGTATTTTTCTGGGAATTAAATCGCATTACTTAAATTTATGCTAACCTGATGTTACTGCTCCTTTTAACAAGTTCAGATATTCACTGTGATGTAGCTACTCTTAGTGGCACCCCCAGTGGTAAGCTCTGAGACATTTTATCCCGAAGTTGTCTTTTAATTTTCATTATCTTTACAGTGACAATTTAATTTTTCTGCTTT
The DNA here is from genome assembly GCF_014905685.2 of Nematolebias whitei. Taxonomy (NCBI): domain Eukaryota; kingdom Metazoa; phylum Chordata; class Actinopteri; order Cyprinodontiformes; family Rivulidae; genus Nematolebias; species Nematolebias whitei. Next base: position 22,493,425 of record NC_056500.1, read on the forward strand.
GGTGTTTATCTTGTGTTTCTTGTCTGTGAATTTTCATCTTTTGTGTGCCTCTCTGTATTCTCCAGCCATCCTCGGTACTTTTCCTTGGTCAGCCTTCACTCCCTGGTTTTATTCCACACACTTACACCTGTTTCCTGTTGTCATTACACAGCCTGACTGTCTAACATCAATCCCAGCCTTCTTAAGTTTGTTCTCCAGTCTGACATTATGCTTCATGCCCTGTCTAGTTCTCCTCCATGTATCTTGTTGTGTCTTTTTCACTGCCACACCAGCCTTTTGTTTTAACAGTTATTAAATCTTTTAGGTTTTACTCAAGCCTCCCATGTTCGTTCTTCATTCTTGGGTCCATCTTTCATCTAAACAGTCTTTTATTTTGCACAAAATTGCCTAAATATACTGTATTATTTTACATGATTAGTGTTTAGTGTATATCTTAGATCCTTGTATACTGTTTCTTGTTATACTTTATATTTTATTTTTGCTATTTTTGGGTGTAACTGGGACCTTGAGTACTCAGTTTCGTTCCATCTCATGTACCATATGTGATGTGATTGACAATAAAGAACCTTGAACCATGAACCTTGAAATAAATTTAAATTGTGTTTAAAAATGTTTGTATAACAATTGTGTTTGGGTTTACTGTATTTCACCTCAGTTGGACTGAAGCAAGGTTATTTTAACAGTGTACAATTGACCAAAAAATATATATATATATATTTTCAGCAAATCAAAATTCTGCAGCCAGTGTTGACAGATACTGATAAGAAAGTGCAATTTACCTATAAGTAAATAACTTTAAAATAATTTTGTATTACATGAAAACCCCTTAATGGTCTTATCTGACAGATCTTATCATTTCCTGTCACCCTTTAAGAACGTGATGCTTGTCTTTTTTTTTTTTTTTCAACCTGCAAGAAGATTCTTTAGTTTTAAAGCTCACTGAATGATGTATGAGATGAAGACACCTTCTCTCTTTTTAAACCAAAACTTAAAATCATGATCTGTCTATTAGCCACTCAGTTTATCATCCTTTGTCATTCCTTCAGTTTGCATACCTGCTTTGTTCTGTTTGGGGTTTCAGGGACCCATTAGCTGTCAATCAGCTGTCAACCAGCTGGTACAGGTCCATCAAATAAATAAAAAAGCATGCATGTCACCTACAGTCAAAGGTTTGGGGTTGTGGAGTAAAGGGAGAAGAAATAGACTCCAGCCAGAAAGGCCTTTTTCTTCCAACCTTCCAGGGGATCTGTGCCATCCCCTCATCTCTGTTGATTTGCAACTTTAAAACATTTAAAAGCAATTTGAGCAGGATGTAACATTTTAATGTTGGGTATACACTTTATTAGGTCATGTAATTGGCCTCTTTCTTTAAACAGCGCACAGGATTTCGGCTCATAAAGTCAATGCACTCAGCAGCTGGCATGGAGTTCAATCTGATTGATGCTTCCAAAACCTCGTCCAAGAAAAAACACAAATGGCTCTACTTAAAGAAACACAGAACAAATCTGCAAGCCAGCCAACATATATTACAGCTTTATATACAAATATATAAATGTACAATCAATAAATACATTATAAAGGTTTTGTTTAATGTATTATGGGCGTTACTGATGTCAGTTCATGACAGATTTCAAAGGCTTGCATGTCTTTTTTAAGGGTGGGAAAAACTTAATGCTAAAAGCTAAGCTTAACAACGTAAACCGCCTCGAGCGAGACAGAGTTAACAACTCTTAAGTTGAACTTTTCTGGATGAATATAAAAGTGGCTAAAGTTAATTTTTATATATATATATAAAAATAAGAATTAAGGAATGCAAATCCCTAGTGGAGTGCAATCAACATATTCTTTACATCTAAATGGTCTTTCTAAAGTGACCAGTGACACAAAACCGAGCACGATTAAAAAAACAAACAAGGCCTCCAAAGATAAGGTGTGAACACAACTCATATTATAAGAACAAATACTGATGTTAGTTACAGTATGTAAAAAAGAACACTGTGATTCTCTGTTCCATAGATAGGAAGTGGTTCTTTGGTCCCTGTTGATTGTTGGCATTTTAGTGATATAAAAAGACACAACTCTTGGCACAAAAAGACAAAACGCATAAAAAACAAAAACACATTTAAAGATGTGCTATAATTCTGCCCATCACAATGAATCATTAACAATTTATCAATAATTCAAGTTCACATTGGCACAGGAAACATAATTTCAGAGGTTTCAGAGTGTAACAAAGTCAGTAAAAACAGTACATACAGGATACACAAGCATAACAATGATTATAAAGCAGCAAAAGCCACTCTTGGGATAATTTTGTTGTTGGTAAAAAAAAAATGCAAGAACATCGTAAGGAAGCAACCATTGACAGTTCCATCAGCAGAGTTTGGATAAAGAGATGAGAAGTCATGATGTTTCACCGGGGGGGTGGGGTAAAGAAGAAAATCTGGAAAATGACGGGGGACAAAAGGAGCATTCACTGAGAGTCCGGTGTTTGCAAAGGTTTTCCAGTGTTTCTGTGTGCTGTCCATCTTAGGCTGTGTCGCTAGAGATGGGTGAGTTGCATGATGGGAAATCTTCAAGTTTGCTTCAAGCGTCGTTCTGCTTAAAAAGGCTGCCCTGCGTTTTGAGCCTGTGCATCCTGACGGGACAACAAACAAAAAAGATGAGGTGTCGCGCACGGTTTAACTTTAAACCACATTTTACACGTGTTTTTCTGCTTGGACGTTCGTGTGATCGAGTTTACCGTCTTTCTTTGCGGCTCTGGTTGTCTTCTTTGGACTTGACAAAAACAGCATCTTCTCCTCCCTGAACAAGGTAAGCAAACTCCCCATCCTTTGCATCGAAGATAACCCTGAAATCACACACGATGTATATTTTAATTCCTATTTGTCTCGAGCCATAAATACATTCTGTGTATCTGTGCCGATTCATTTGAACTCACTTGGACTGAGTCTCCCCGCACTTGATGCGAAGCTTGCGGAGGTGAAACTTGTTGCTGCCCCACCAGCTGGACCAGCTGATGATGGCGTCCTTCTCCCAGCGCAGCTTAACCATCATGAGGTCACCAATGTCCACGTCGGTGGTGATGAGGAAGGAAAAGGTGGTGTTGTCCTTCAGGGCTGGTCTGTGGGGGTTAAAGGAAGGTTAGCATGCAGCAGCTCCATCTGTAATTTCATCAGTCGTTTCATCTACGTACAGAATGAAAGGGATGTCCTCCTTCTCTTCAAGGGTGCCATATAGTGAAATCTTCATCGGCTGCTCGCTGAAGCTCAGTTTCTCCTGGCTGAAGAAGTGCGCTTTCACTTGGTAGTGGAAAACTGCCAGACAGGGCACAACACAGTTTCAAACTCACACATCTCTTAGTTCACCTAGCACGAATGAAACCTGTAGTGCAGCATTAAATTATAGATACAATGTGGCTGTTTCTTCATCCACTTTTCTCCTCACGGTCTCCTAAATGCTTCTTGCTGCACTGTCTTCGTGAAGCGCTCAAGAACTGTATTCGGTCAGTCAGTGAAACCGTTAATGCCTCTAATATTTCTGCCAGCTCCAAGCAGTCACACTCACGCTAAGCATGTTCACCGAAAGTAGCTAATAAACAGAGGATTACTTTAAATTGAGGCATGTGAATGATTTAAATCTGAGTAATTCCCACTAAATCCAGTCAGACTTCTCTACTCCTTTCAATCTGCACCATTTGCATGAAATTAACCTTATTATTATTCAATCGGTGCCCTCTGTCTTGATAATTACCTTTGTAGGGCATCATTTCACGAGTCTTGAGGTACATTGTTGTGCTGCGAGCCGTGCGGACTTTGTTGATGTTGTAGCCGAGCTTGTTGCAGCGGTTCTTCCTGCAGCTGAGGCACATCCCCTTGTTGAAGGTGTCTTTGGAGTTGCAGCGATAGGCCATGCTCTGCCGCTCGTAGTTCAGCAGGGAGTCGATGAACAGGTGGATGGAGCGCTCGTGGGAACATTTGACGAGCTGGTCCATGTCTGCAACACGCAGAGCGAAGAGAGCGTAAAACCTCTGCAGCTTTTCTCAGATGACGTCACGTAAATCCAATTACTTCCTGATATACACCCTTTTTTATATATATTTTTATTAAATGTGACTTCCTAAGGGCACACCTCATTTAGTTCTGCTTGGATACATTAAAACACAGCAGAGAGAAGAGTGAAATGATCAAATTTCAGGTAAAATTTGAACCTGAGCAGCTCAGTTTGCAGGTTAAGAACAACTGCAGCTCTGAAAGTTCAGTTTAGTTGTGACGTGACTCTGTAAAAGTACATGAATCTGCCCTGATTTAAGTTACAAAAAGATGCCACAACGATGGACAATTAAGTTTCTAATGTATTCAGACCAGTTCTGTTAAACTAAAATGCTTTTTAAAAAAATGCAGCATCTCAGCTGGAAATGTGAGGAGGAATAAATAACTAGCAGCCTTTGTGTGACGTACTTTGGAGGCCCTTGATCCCCGCTGACGCAATCCCCATCAGGGTGTTCTGGATGTCGCAGCCCGGCTGGAAGGTGCCTCCATTAGGGTAGATGTCGATGTGTCCCACGGGTCTTTGGATGCCGATGCTGCGGTCCGGAGAACCCCTAGTGTTCGTGTGCAGGACGTCCACAAACTGGGCATCGCCTCGGGACAGCGTGCTCTGCTCGTCTGCGTGCTCAAAGGTGGGACCAGCAGGATCCAGACCTTAGAAAAATGCTTTTTTTAAATCTCTGTGGCCACTCTAAACTACAAACACATGATTCAGATCAAAAGCTCAAGGGGGACAGATTGTTTCGTGATGTATGGAGCCCAAAGTTTGTACTCAGTTTGACCTCGTTCGGACTTGTTTAGCTCTTGAAGCTCAAACCACGAAACAATGCGAGGCAGCGACTGAACTCATTTAATGATCACAGTAAATGCACCATTCTTTAAAGCAGGTCAGGGAGATTTCAAAGCTGGATAAACTTCAGAGTAGTCAATCGAGAGCCGACACAAACAGGCCGTTTGCACACATACAATGCAGGCCTGGAATGTAGTCTGACCGACTGTTTTCAGCAGAGGGGGGCTGTAAAGCAGAGGGCTAATACTTCATGCCATATGTTTACGTGACTGAACGTCTAAAGAAAGTTAACTGTTTAACGCATAACACTTGCAACTCATTCAGCCAGAACCTTAATATTTAATGTGTGATGTAAATCAAAGCACGCACCTGTGATCCTGCTGATTTTTTGGTCAGTGAGGTCTCCTGCAATCCCAGCCACATGAGCCCCCAGACTGTAACCCAGCAGGTGGATCCTCTCCCAGGGCAGCTCCAGCTCTTTCTGTAAGCCAATAAAGTGAGACAATTAAAAACAAACAAACAATCAAATAAAAGAAAATCCAACAAAAATGCCAATCTTACAGGCTCTGTTTCAGTGAGAGAGGGGTCGGTTTAATTTTATGCCTTGCTAGATTCTTGCAGGCTTTAAAACTTGGAAGTTACACAAGCGAACGAGACTTTGTCACTGTGAGCCTCGCAATGAGAGGCGGCGCGCCGCAAACTCGACCATTAAATGTGTTTATAACCATTTCAAATCATAAACAGCAGGAAAACGAATCCACAGCAGCTTGATTGGGAACAAAGCGTTACGTCATAGGCGACAAATTTCAGACAATGCACTAATGTCTTGGTCAACAGGGTCAAATCCACAAAGACAATGGAGAACATGCAATCCAGCTGTTCCCAAACACCCAAGCACCTAAAAAAGCACCTCTGTGTGGGAACAATCACCTGCAGCCAGGAAACAAACTTGGCCACGTCACGGCCCACCAGCTTGGTGTACGCTGCAGACGTGGGGTAGTGTTGGCTGGCGCGGGTCAACCAGTCCACCACGATCACGTTGGCGCTGGGCTCGCGCTCGTACAGAGCAGACACCAGCTTTGGCACCCAGCTCTCGAACATTCCTGTCACCTGTAATTAAACAAAAACAGATTATGTCTTCACTGAGCACATTTTGTTTGAATCGCAAATCTACAAACGACTGTGAGTCAAACAGAGCACAAGCACATTTAGTTGTGGTTCTTATTGCTTATTAAACTGTATTATCTAATGAGATAATAAATAGGAACAAAAAGAGATTGCATCCAGCTGTGAAATCGTTCAGATGCAGTTTTAATTTGAGTTCAGGAACTTCTGAACTTTTAAACTCACCACCATTTCTGTCATACATGTTGCGCTACCCGTGCGTTACCGTCATAACGTTTCTTTTTGCACACCGGATTGATTTGTGAAGCAGTTTTAACATCCAGAAATGCAGAAATCATGTGTGTAACTTTGCATGCCTGGTTGCACGAGAGCCTGAGGTCAGCTGCTGCGTGGTGTGATTTATTTGGGCCTCAGCCTTTGTCCCGCTGCTGGAGAAGAGCCAAGGCATCATCAAGTTCGAATGTTGCTGCCTGCCTTTTAATCACATTATAGAAGAAGATGCATGCTGGCCGAACTTCAGTGTGTGCTTTATGTTTCAACAATGTGTGTTTTAGTGTTTTCCAGCTGCTGGGTGTCGTCATATCACCACAACTAAGTTTCAGAGCCAGCGAACTGTTTACTGTCCACAAATAACTGCACACAGAACTCACACACACTGATTATGAGTGTGTTCAGTGTGACGTACCGTCCAGCCGTGTATCACAATGAAGGTCTGCGTTTCTGTGTTGAATTCACACTCTTTGATGGTCTGTGGTCTGCCGGGCACGATGTAGCACATGTCATCGTCTGGCAGCTCGGCGGTGCGCAGGGAGAACTTGGACACGATGTCAGAAAGGTCTGTGAGCCATTCAGTGGTGGTTGGCAGAGGAGTAGAGGTGACGGTGGTGTTTACTGTCACAACACACACACACACACAGTTTACATGACATGAGGTATGACCACAGTCTGAGGGCTTTAAAACTGATTGCTGTTATTTTTAAAGCAATAACAAGATTTATTTTAATACACAAGAAGAAGAGGTGAGAGGTCACTCCAGAAGGGTAATATGTCATGGAAGTGTCGCCCCCCTTTATGTTTCATCTGCATTTCTACCATCATAACAGTTACATTTAATAATTTGGATTTTCTAAATAAAATCAAAACAAACTGATTGCATTTTATCTTATCACTCTGAAAAAAACAAATCTGTTTATTGGGTTTGATGTATAAATTTAAGACTTTTAATGGATTTTAAAATGAATGCTGATTTTTCATTTGTATTTAAAGTTTAAGTATTGTAATGAAATAGTGTAGAAAACAATATGTGGGTTCTTCCATCCATATCCCCCCCTGCTCCCTCAGATGAAAGGCTCCCTGCTGCAGCTTTCCTTCATGCATTCATGGAGCTGAATGGGTGCAGAGCTGAACCCTGAAAGCTTGGGAAGGGGTTACCTCCGGTCAAAAAGGAACATCAAGCACAGATTAGCCTGTTTCCTGAGGCTGATTTACCTCATCACATCTGGATCTCTTGTTAAACAAACCTCATTAAGATAAATATGCATGGGCTTACCAAAAGCAGTTGTGGTGGCAGGTTCAACACTGGAAGAAAAAGTTGCAAAGATGTTTCCCAAAGTTATCCAAATGGTCAAAAAACAAATGTTTTCCGTTCCCATATTATTATTGAGGGCTGGTTTTTTTTATCCTAAATGTCCTAATTTAAAAGTTGATTGTCGAGTATAGATTTGATATCCTCTTAAACCCAAAGCACCGATGACAAAGTGGTGTGGAGTTGTGGTTTAAGGGTGAAGTGGCTTAAGATCTGTAGGAGTTTGCTGCTCCTAGTCATCTTTATGGGTGGCTTATTTGAATATTCAACCATGATTGGCTGCAGGTTTGAGGGAGGAGACTAAACTTTGTCCCAGCTCTGGGGAAAAAAACAGATTATTCATCCTGTGAGGAAAGCTGTGGCCCCCGGCTGCACAGCAGAAGGTTTTACTTAAACATTGCCACCAACTCTCGGTATGTTTGTGTGATTCAAGAGATTACAGGATGACCGACCTTCACCCAACTCCAAATTATACGAGAAAATGAACTTTTATCAGACTTTGATGGGTTAAAAAGAGTTAAGAATATGCAATATACTGTATGTTGAAAAAAGTATTGGTTTTAGAAGTACACTATCATTTACAGGCAGCTGTAGCTGAGTGGTTGGAGCAGTCGTCCTCCTATGGGGGAGTTGAGAGTTTGATTCCACCAGCAGTCACATGCTGAAGTGTCCCTGAGCAAGACACTGAACCCCTCATTGCCTCTGATAGTATGTCATGAATGTGATCTAAAAGCACTGATTGGTCTCTAAAGAATGATTTGTTCAGATTATCTTTGTAGAGATGCAGTGGAGTGCTGGATGAGTGTGTGTTGAGGTAAATGAGGGCACAGATTGCGTTGTAAAGCAATTTGATTAGATTGAAAGGCCGCGGCGCTATTTAAATACATTTTGTGTTATCATTTTACAGACATTTTGATACTGAATGCCTTTGTTTGAAACAAAACAAAGTTTATTTTTTGCTGTTATTGTTTGAGTTCTTCAGTAAAATCTCAATTTAGTAGCTACAGGCTTTCAAATGGTCCACATTTTACACAATTATTCAAAATCTATATGGTTTTTAAGCACATTTTAGCAGCAATGACATCCTCAAATCTTTGTAATTAAGGTGTTATTTTTCAGGAAGCAGAAATATTAAGCATCAGTCAAAGTGGATTTGAAGTTCATTTATGGTTTTTAAATATAGCTGCTCAAATCTCTGATTAATTTTGCATTAAAGTATGCGATAAATGCTTTTAGATGGATGTATTGCTGTAAACTCATTTGTGGCATTGAACAAATGTGCTGAATGACAGGAATAATATAGGAGGTCTGTGTTTCAGGCTGTTCAAATGTAATTCTTGAAGCAACTTTAGAGTTCGTCTCTTGCAAAATGACACTGAATAAGATCCCAGATTGTTATAAAGAAAGGAAACACGCAGGGGGTTTAAATAAAACAACAAAAAAATCCAAGAGTGGCACTAGATGACAACAAAAAGGAGGACACAAACATCATATGGATGGAGTGCAGGACAAGACTGGAGTTTTGCTCTGTTGCGTATGGCCTTTGGGGGTGGGGCTGGGGGGTTGCTTTTACCCGGGAGCCCACAGACTGATGATCCTCCCAGGATTTCAAGAACCCACGTCCATGTGAGAGCTGTGTGGGTGTACTACAGTGCCCTCTTTCTCATTTAAGGACCACAAGTGGAACAGTGTCAGAGAATTTCAAAATGATACTCTCGTTCCTCGTGGAAAAGACAAACTGGTCTTCTATCAGGTCACAAAATATACAAAAACAAGATCTGGGGACACCGTGGATATTTCTGGTGGCAGGTCAAACATTTTGTGACATTCTTTACAACACAAAGGAAACTCAAGATTAGATAGAAAAGCATCACAAGCAGTGGTGAGAAACATGTTTATGAAACATCAAACTTCATGCTTAATAATCCCAGTAAAAAAAAACAACAACAAATTTCAGTCAGGTCATCTGGACAGCTTCTTTTTTTTGTTGTTGTTGAAACATTTCATCCTTCATCCAAAGGACTTCGTCAGGTGGAGCCACAACAAACTCAGTCCCACAAGCAGCACACTCTTATAGTGGACCAACCAGTTTGCTGGTGAGAAGATGGTTTCTGGAGCCCGCCATCTCCCCCATCAACTCCTCTGAGGCAGCCATAGCCAAAGTGGTTCAAAACATCAAAGTTCATGCATGAAGAAGTTCTTTGGATGAAGGCCGAAACAGCTCAACAACAAAAAAGAAACAGTCCAGATGATCTGACTGAACTTTATTGGATTTTTTACTTGGATTATTGAGCATGAACTTTGATATTTTGAATCACTTTGACTATAGCTTCCTCAGAGGAGTCGACCGGGGAGAGAGCGGGCTCCAGAAACCATCTTCTCACCAGCAAACTGGTTGGTCCACTATGTGAGTGTGCTGCTTGTGGGACTGAGTTTGTTGTGGCTCCTCGGACTGACGAAGTCCTATGGATGAAGGACAAAACGTTTCAACAAAAAAAAAAAGAAACCGTCCAGATGACCTGACTGAACTTTGTTGCATATACAGTATATGAAAGTTTAAAAAAAAAAAAAATTTCTTAAAATACTTAAACATATTATATACCTCAATTATCTCTCCAGATCGAGGGCGACAACACAAACTGATTAACAGAATCACTCAAATAATGTGACACCATCATCTTTTTTCATTCATATTGTGTAAAAACAAGCTGTCCATCAGCAGTGTTGATATTTCATCCCACCTTTGAGAACTACTAGAATCAAGCTGATATTTATATATAAAATCAGTGATCATGACATTTAGACCAGAGCTATTCAACTGGTGGCCCGGGGGCCAAATCAGGCCCACAGGTGAGCCATGTTCGGCCCACCAATGAGCTCATTTTAAAATAAAACTAGACTTTAAATTGTAAAACAAAGTTACTTAATGACAATAACGGCTGGCTGTCCGGCCCCTGAGCTCTTGGCTTTCAGTAAATATGCTCTCCTGAGAAATTTAGTTGAATAGCCCTGATTTAGACAGCTACTGAGTATGATGGGTGCCATCAAGTCTGTCATCCTTCCCCAGCCTGAAAGTTGGAAACACACTGAATGGAGGCCTGATACTAATCTGTGGTTTTTCTGAACATGTTTAGCTGACTGGCAAATGGGAAGGGTGGCATGCACATCAAAATGAGCACTTTTTCTGGTCATAATGTTGTGGCTGATATGTGTATATGTACTGTACGAGATAATGATTGGAAAGGGATGCTTAAGTCTCAACCAGCAGGTCCAACCTAGTAGTTAGGCAGCAGAGCGACGCCTCTCGCTCTATCTGTTACTGTACAAGCAGCCACAGTAAGAGCCTAAATGATGACTGGCTGCACGAGACACGCCCTGGCAACATCAGTTATGTTTAGCCTCGTGGAAATGTTTTCTTTAATCGTAAACTTCCTCAGCTGCTTGGAGGTTGTTGTGACTCAAAGATAAAGAGGTGGAGGAGGGTCAGCAGTGATAGCAGACTGTGTATCTTTTCAAACTTGCTCGTTGTTTAGATCTTTCTCTGAGCACATCAAAAAATCTGAGCACAGATTTTCTCCACTTTTCCTGTTGCTGCTGTTTTTCCTCTGTGAGCTTCCAAACGGACATTAGTTTCACATTCCACAACCTGCATTTAAAAGGGACACCGAAATACAGTGTGCTGTGTGCACACTGAATAAATGTGCAGCATGGTCTTGATTCATGTGGGGTGTAAAAAAATACTTTCCCTTTCTGGCCTCTTGTGCCTGCAGTGTTTACATGCATCCTAATAATTACACTCAGGCTCTGCAGGTGCACTCCAAGTCCTTTTGGAAACAACATACGCTTCTTTCGCTCGTTGGATGAACTCATAAACTAAATGTAAACCTCATAAACTTGTGATGAGCTGCACATGCATGTTTAAAATGTTCAACTTGACGATTCACTCAAAAGGAGGCGTCATTCTGGGAAAAAAGATTTTTGAAAAGGAGCTGGTTTTCCAGAATGATCCATAGCTTGAGTTTGTTTCATCCACAGGTAACAAATAATCAGCTACTAATAAGTTTTCTGCTCAGTCTGATGAATTTCTCAACAGTTTGCATTCCTTTAACTTCCCTATCCCTTCATTGCAATTCCTTTTTTATATCCTTATTGTACGCTCATGCATATTACTGTAACATTGAAGGCATGTATGCAGAACCACACAAAATATTTTATATCTAACTGAGCTGAGACAGAACATACTGCTGTGCATGCAAGGCCAACTGTTTCCACGATCCTGTTGACACTCGTCACTTTGTGTTCTTCGTTATCAGATCGTTTCCCCCCGTCATATCTTCGCAGACACAACTAGAAATCAAAACGACCTTCAGGAAGTGCCGGCGGCCTTATTTCACCCTCCGCCTGTGGCTTCAAAAGTTAAAGAGAAAGCTCTAATTAGTAACTGATGTAGTTGGTTTCCCAATAGTCCATTCAGACGGCTGGGTGTGTGTGGCTCAATCAGTCTCTTCAGTAGGAGTGAAGTCTTTTACAAGCCTCCAGAAAAAGACTTGGAGAGGTCATAAAAAAGCCAAAGAAAAGATTCAGGGAGGAGACGTGCTGTTGAGGAAGAACATGTTTCATTCGTCTGTTTAAGGGTGGCGTGAAGTGAATGTGGCTGCAGTTTAGCGACAAAACTAAATGGGGGGTGCATCGCTTTAAAAAAGCCACAACAATCACTTGAAGGGAAACGAATCAGCTTTGCAAGCAGAAAATAACTTGCATTATCTGCAAAACCAGTGACATTTGAGTTGTGTTGTTTTGGGTATGCATGAGGGTTCTGCAGATTTTCAATGAAAAAACAAAATAAAACCCAACACTTGCGATGTTAACTTTTTTGAGACTTAACTGTGTAATGTGCTTGAAATATATGTATATACTGTAAAACTATACAACTTGAATTCTAAAAATATAAATAAAAAGCTGGCGCAGTGTGAAAAATGTAACAGAATGCAATGATTTGTAAATCTCAAAGGCCAACTTTTTTCACAGTGAAACATGGTAAAAATATCACTTTTTTAATTGTGTAATTTTAAAATATACATAGTTTTTTTTTTAAATATTATAATTTTCAACTAGATGTGGTAGCAGTACATCTGAACAAATTGTAATTGTGGCAATAAATGCAGTAAAAGTGAGTAGTATGTTTAAGAAGCTGGAGCAGCCTTTTACAGTAAGAGGACTGGGTTTACAAAGAGCATTTCAGAAAGGCTGAACATCTCAAAAGTAAAGACGGGAAGAGATTTACCAGTCTAAACAATTATTTAATTTCAGAATAATAATCATTTATTTGGAAAGACTGCAACATTTCTGTATCATCAAAAGATTTCAAGAACCTACAAATCTGTGCGCTCATAGACACAACTATTGGATCTCATGATCTTCTGGTACTGTATTAAAAACTGGTCTGATGCTGCTTTTAACATCGTTGCACGGGCTCAGGAAAGCTCTGTCACGCAAAGAAGAAACCATATGTGAACACCATCCAGAAATACAGTTGTCCCTGTGCTGCTGCTCTGTCCTTCTGGACATGGTTAAACCAAAAAAAAGTAAATAAAAAAACCTGGACTTTCAGTCACAGAGACAACAGAATGTCTGCCGCAGAATAAACGTGTTTTTGTTTGTTTGATTTTTACATTTTTTTAGATTTGCCGTCTTCTCTGGGCAAAGCTCATTTAAAATGGAATGATGGAAAGTGGATAAAGAATCAAAATCTGATAATTATTTTGGGAATCATGAACGCCACATCCTCCATGCTAAAAAGAAGCGGGACCATCCAGACTGTCACTGCACACAGTTCAAAAGCCTGCCTCTCTGATGGTATGGAGGTGCATTAGAGCTTATGGCTTAGGCAGCGGCACCATCAATGCAGAACAATATATGCAGGTTTTAGAACATCAACTGCTCCTGTCCAAACATCTTTTTGGGGGAAGTCCTTGCATATTTCAGCAGGACACTGCTAAACTGCATGTTGCATCCATTACAGCACATCTGGATTGTGCTAGAGTCCAGCTGTTGAACTGGCCAGCCTGCAGTCCAGACCTCTCAACCACTGAAAACATTTGGTGCATCATGAAACAAAAATCCTGTACAGAAGATCCAGGACTGCTGAACAGCCAGAATCCTACAGCAGACAAGGATGGGACAACAGTCCCCTCCAAAAACTCCAGCAGCTGGTCTGCTCAGCTCCTAAATATTTACAGAAACTTGTTAAAAAGATAAGATGCTGCAATATGGTAAACATGACTTTGTCCCCAAGTTTTTTTAGATATGTTGCTGCTATCCAATTAATTTACCTTGTTATTTTCCAAAAATTGTAAAAAATTCAAATAAAAATTAAACATTTGATATGTTGGAATTTTGTTCAGTGCCCTGAGATGACTTCTGTTGTGACTTGACGCTATATAAATAAACTGTTTCACTGTGAATAAAACACAGGTTTGATCTGCAAATCATTGCACTCTGTTTTTAATTTACATTTTACACGTGTATTTTTTTGCAGAATTGCAGTTGTGAAATATGAGCTCATGTGGACTTTTTGGCTCTCGTTTATTCCACTAATGCAGCTCCCTGTGTGTTTATGCATGCAGAACATGTGCTATATAACAGCTTTACCATCACACTGAACAAATGCAAAGAGGAATGTATGAAACTGGAGGCTCTATATGAGTCACAGCAAAACATCTGTTTGCAACGTGTGCGTCAGGTCACACAGAGCGCCCACTGTTCAGCTCGGAAATACTTAATCTTATTTGAAATGCATCTGCGTATCGATTAAACATGCAGTGGAGCACATGTGGAACGCAGCAGATCAAAGGCCTGAACGGAGCCGTGGAGTCATCCACGAAGGCAGCTGCTCATGCCAAGGTTGAGGCTCTTTCAAAGAGACACTGTGTGCATGCAGTCTGGTCTGACTGGAGTTTCTCAAGCTGTCGCCGATGTCCCAACTGAGGAGCAAGAGGAGGTTTCGCAACCATCAGATGTTGTCTGCTCCAAAGGATGCCAGCACTTTGGGAGGCAGTGTGGGGGAGGAGAGATCACACATGTCGACATTCTCTATCTTTAGGGCTACTGTAAAATAAAGGTAAATTATTGCACCCAAGTAACTCAAAATAAACTGGAGAATCAAATTAATCTCCAAACTACGAATCCCTTTTTATTCATAGCTGCAGCTTCACCCTGCAGAAGCCTTCTCACAGCAGGTTTTACTTTGACGACTCAGATTGTGTGAAGGTCGGCCTGCGAGCGCCACTGCAGGACAGTGGTGGGATGGTACTTAAGTACATTGTTCATGTATCTGTACTTTACTTAAGTAGAGTTAAGCATGGGTACTTTTGACTTTTACTCCACTACATTTTACATTAAATATCTGTACTTTCACTACATTTCTGTGTTGTGTTACATTCACATTGCGGCTTTTTGATTTGTTCGTTAGTGTGAAAGTAACCAATGGCGAGAGGGGGATTGGTCCAATGAATCACTGCAAAGTGGGCAGGTAACATTAGACCCACCTTCAAGAAGAGCTGGGCCAATGATGTATATTCTAGTATATGTGTCATTGAGCTGGGAGCACCCACTATGGGGCGCCATTTGTAAAGTTAAACAATCAAAAATTAATGTTGGTTTATTTAGCGTTTCATAAGAAAAAAAAGGTTGTTTTTTTCAAAGTCATATTTTCACCATGTTATTCATACATTTATAAATGTCATGTTCCTAACTAAATATTTAATTTACAAGCTAAATATTTAGTTTACAAACTAAATACTTAATTGTAAGTTAAATATTTACTTAGTAAACTAAATATTTAGGTGTAAATTAAATATTTAATTTCCAAACTAAATCCAACAATTTTCAGTCAGGTCAGTTGGACAGTTTCTGTCCAGACAAAAACTGTCCAGATGACCTGACTGAATATTGTTGGATTGTATACCTGGATGATTGAACATGGACTTTTTTGGTTCCAAGCTAAATATTTATTTTCAAAACTAAACATTTAATTTCCAAGCTAAATATGTATTGTGCAAGCCAAATATTTAATGTCCAAACTAAACATTTAATTTACTAATTAAATATTTGGCTTTGATCTAAATATTTAATTTGCAAGCTCAATAGTTAAGTCCTAGCTCCTAAATATTTAGCTTGCAAGTTAAATATTTAGATCAGAGTTAAATATTTAGTTAAAAATTTTAATATTTATTTTAGAAATTAAATGCTTAGCTTAGATATTAAACGTTTAGTTTGGAAATCAAATATTTAGCTTGGACAATAAATATTTAGTTTGGAAATTAAGTGTTTAGTTTTGAAAATAAATATTTAGCTTGGAAATTACATATTTAATTTACACCTAAATAGTTAGTTTACCAACTAAATATTTAATTTGCAAGTTAAGTATTTAGTTTATAAACAAAATATTGTGCTTGTAAATAAAATATTTAGTTGGGAACTATGACATTTATAAATGTATGCATAACGAAGTGAAAATATGACTTTAACAACCAAACAAAACAAAAAATTTCTTATGAAAGGCTAAATAAACCAAAATATTGCTGTTAATTTTTGATTGTGTAACTTTACAAACAGCACCCCATAACCCACAGCACCGCTAACACACCCAAAATGGATTCCACCACAGAGAGTCAGCCAGAAGATACGCACCACCCATGGCCTATTGAAAGACTATTGAAAGATTATTGAAAGTGTGTTGAAAGACTATTGAAATACTATTGAGTACAGCAGGACAGATTTTCTCCCAAAAGAGCCAGACTGGACTCAAAAAACTTTAAAAACCAACTTCTTCTGAACTTGAACAAGAAATTGTTGCTGCAGTATTAAAATGTGTCAGTTCATGGGATGTTAGGAGATGAGAGATGTCTCCAAATGGCTCGACACTCTTGTCCAAGTTTTGAAAAAGGTGTCAGGAAGTTAAAATATTGTTCAGTATTGATCCATTACAAGGTCGACTAGACAGGATTTTAACTAGAGTTGATGACAAACTGGAGTTGAAATGATCAGAGCCTGTTCCTTTGTTAGTTGTGTCTAATGCTCCTTTTTTCAGCAGACAACTTTTACTTAAATGTTTTAACTGCAGCTAAAATGACACATTGGTTTAGCTTTGTGTTAAATAAAAACTTTCAAAGGTATAATCATTCCTCTTTCTTATTTTGTTTAATGTCATTTAACTCTGAATGTCATCCCTGAAATTCTGACGCACAGAATCACAAGTCCAAGTGTGAACTGTGTCACAGAGTAAACACAATCACAAACCACCATCACAAACATCTACACTTCCTGATACAATAAGAGAGTCACCTGCATCATGAAAGACCCCACTCACCCAGCACACACTTTTTCCACGCTCCCCACAGGAAGGAGGTTGAGGAACATTTAAGTGTAGAACCACTAGACTGAGGAACAGCTTCTACCCTGAGGCTGTTAGACTCATGAATATCTAACCAGGATAATCACTGTGAAAAATCACATCATGTTGCTGCTGATCTGTTTCAATGTCGCTGCTGATCTGTTTCATGTTGATGTGTTCATGCGTGCTCATCTGCTCACACAGACTCATGTTCATGTTCGTGCTGATGTTCGACGTAATGTTTTTATGCTATTAGTGCTTAGTGTATATTTAGTTGATGTTTTTCTTAGTTCATATCTTAGATGTTATTACTGTTTTTCTTATACATTTTATTGTTGGATGTAACTGGGACCCTGTGTACATAATTTTGCTCCACCACATGTACCACATGTGGTGCGAATGACAATAAAGAATCTCTGACTCTGACAATAAAAACGTATTATCTGCAGCATTGTTCATTAAAATGACTCAACACTATAAATGTTTTACAGAAAATATACATACAGTAGGCTTAATGATATTGTAGACCATTGCATTAGCTAAAATATTCAGCAAGTACTAATTTACTTTTACTTAAGTAAAAACATTAATGTGGTACTTCTACTTTTACTAGAATACATCCATCCATTGTTTTTACCCCCTTCTTCCATTTTGGGTCATGGGGGTCACTGGTGCCCATGTCCAGCAATCACTGTGCGAGGGGCGGGGTACACCCTGGACGGGTCGCAAGTCCATCACAGGGACACATAGAGACTACTAGAATACATTTTGTCTGTTTATTTGTACTTTTACTTAAGTACAGAGTTTGAGTACTTTCTCCACCACTGCTGCAGGAGACGTCGTTTTCATCGTTTATCTCTTTCAAACAGCGCCACGATGTCTCTGTGTTGTGCGTGAACGGCTGTAAGAGCTGCAGCAAAAAGCTTTGTTTTCTTTTATGTTTGTCACTGCTGATGTTTAGATCTCACAAGTAATCCTGATTTGAATCCATTAAAAATGAACACCTGATCAACGGGAATAAATCAGTACGTGTTGTGTGTCTTAAAAAAAATAAAATTAAAATGAAAGATGACAAGAAAAGAAGACAAAAATGAGTTTCAGTCTCTGCCAGACCACATGCTGCTGTTACTTTTATGAAATAGAAGCATCACTGTCAGTGGCTGTGTTGCATTATGGGTAAACATGAGCAACATGTATTTAACATGACAGAAAACATGTAAGTGAAGACACATCAGCTTCTGCAGCTTTATTTCTGTCACATTAAAATTTCCTATTGGGGTCATAGCAGTTTATTTCAAAATACACAAAAAAATCAATTTGAATTTTCAGTGAAAATGTTCATTGTTTTTTTCTAATTCGCGTTTGTTTGCATTAATACGGTGGATGTTGCAGCCACTGTGTAGCTGTGTTTCTATTTACAGTTTTTGTTTGTTTGTTCTTTGCAGCAAAATGCAGGAGGTCTGAAGCGCTCCATCTCTTCCTGAACTCCACCTCGGCTGAAACAAAACAAGGATGTTGTCTCAGCTTTGTTTGGCCTCAGCTGGCAGGAAAGATCTTGGTGGATCCACCTGTGGCGGTCTCAGGTCTGCAACCTCTCAGACTACATGTTAAAAGACACGGGGTCACATTACAGTCCTGCTGCTGCAGAGCTCAGACCTGATAAACACAATAATGACAACCTGCTGCTTGGTAAGATATTTACACCTTACGTTTTATTCAACCTTTATTTGTACAGGTTAGTCTCCTTGAGTCGTGTTACTTGCTTCTTCCTTGCATGTAGGACAGGGTGGCACCTGCAGAGGGTTTTAATTCACCTAACGCAGCTCCACATGTGATCATGAAATAAGATCAGCTTTGTAGAAAAAAGTAAATGATGTGAATAAAATGGAAGGTTGGATTCAAAATAATAATAGCTGCAAAAGTATTGTGACTTCATGCAGGACTGATGAAACTGATTCATTTCCATCCATTATCTTTAACCCGCTTCTTCCTTTTCAGGTAACAGGGGTCACTGTGCAAGAGGTGGGGGACACCCTGAACAGATCTCCAGTCCATCACAGGGACACATAGAGACAAATGAGACAACCATTCACTCTCTCACTCACACCTAGGGACAATTTAGAGTGACCAATCAGCCAACTGGATTTTACTTACAGATAAATGATTCTCACAAGTCCAGTTCTTTTAGTACCGTTTAAACAACGGATCATTGATTATTGGGAAGGAGATTGATATTGTTTTTACTCATGTGTGTTTGTGCGTCTCTCTACTACCAAAATAGCTGGTAAACCTCTTGATGAATTTTGATCAGACTTGCAGAAAGTATATGTTGGATGCAGTCTCCTCTACACCCACCTCTGATAACTATTTGGAGTTGACTCAGTTCAAGATGGCTGCCGCAGCCAACTGACTAAGTAAACTACACCATAAAGGTCATAAAGCTGTCAGTTTAACAGATATTCTCCTAAAATTGAGTGTGGTAGTAGCTGAGACTGATCACCAACACAAATTGCTTCATGAAGGACCCCACTCACCCAGCACACACTTTTTGCCCCGCTCCCCTCAGGCAAGAGGTTGAGGAGCATTAAGTGTAGAACCACTAGACTGAGGAACAGCTTCTACCCTGAGGCTGTTAGACTCATGAATCTCTAACCAGAATAATCACTGTGAACACATCATGTTGCTGCTGATCTGTTTCATGTTGCTGCTGATCTGTTTCATGTTGCTGCTGATCTGTTTCATGCTTCTGATCTGTTTCATGTTGCTGTGTTCATTCGTGCTCATCTGCTCACACAGACTCATGTTCGTTCTGCTGTTCGACGTAATGTTTTTGTACTACTAGTGCTTTGTGCATTTTTAGTTTAACGTTTAACTTAGTTCGTATCTTAGATCTTATTACTGTTTTTCTTTTACATTTTATACTTTTGGTGGATGTAACTGGGACCCTGTGTACACAATTTTGTTCCACCTCATGTACCACATGTGGTGCGAATGACAAATAAAGAACCTTGAATCCTTGAAAATCTGATTACTTACAGATTTTATTAGATTTTTTAAAATAACTATTTGAAGTAAATCTAACAAAGTTAAGTCAGGTCCTCTGGATGGATTAAAAAAAATAAAAATAAAATATTGAAATGTTTTGTATTTTATCCAAAAGACTTCATCTGTCTGAGGAGCTGCACTAAACTTATAAATATAACTCTTATCTTATAAATAGCCCAATCACTGATTTTTTTTTAAATCTGTCCAGAGAACCTGATTTTAATTTTGTTAGATTATTTTACCTGGATTATTGAGCATGTATTAGAATATTTGAAGTGAACATTTTCTGTCTGTTAGCATAATATATCATGAACCTCTGTGTGTATTTCATTGAAACTTTCAGAAAATGATCATTGGATGCGCCTCTACAACTCTTCAACTTTTGAAGCCAATCAATTCAAGATGGCTCCCACAGCTAACTGACTTTATAAAGAACAACAATGGCTACAGTTCAGTGAATTTTAAATATTGTGCCAAAATATGTTGTGGTTGCAGCTGAGAGCCCTTCACGACACTTACTCTAAATGGTATGCAGTGGGTGTCATCTTTGGTTTAAACTTTAGCATTAACTAATGGAGTTGATGCCGTTTGTCTATTAGCAAAATATCTCATGAACCATAGGCAATGTAAATGAAAATTTCTGAAAGTATTCATACGTAACATAACTGCAACTGATGAACTTTAGCAGTCAATCTGATTCCAAATGGTTGATACGTCAACTTCATTATAGTTAACACTAAAACGGCTCATTGAGCTAAAGCTTGATGCGGTGGCAGCTGAGTGTCTTTATAACACACTCAAATGTAGTATCAGGACATAGCATATTGCAGACAATGCTATTTTAAATATTTGGCCAAAAAACTTGTGTTTACAAAGTATGAAGTCATAGTGACATAATAATTTTTAAAGCGACAGGAAGTTGTGATCAAATCTGCACAAAGTTGAGTGATCTGCAGGCATCACTTGGGTTATTTGCTGATTAAAGGAATATTCATTGTATTATATGATTAGTTTGAATACCATACAACACTTGATTTATTAGGTAACTCAAGAACAATGAGTGTTAAACTGTGATATTCGGGTCATTGTGGCTGATAAATCATTCTATATTAGATTGATAATTCACAAATATGTGTTGTATATTTTAAGATAGACATTGGGCAAATGTTTTGTGCAAGTGATGTAGAGAAAAAGACAGAAACCTAAAGAACGCTTCAGTCAAACGACTGAACAGCCACCAGAGAAAACCAACACCATCATCCTTTGGAGAACAGGAATTTGGGTAAATGATGTTTCACAGTGTGGATCGGTGGGGTGTGTGTGGGGGTGTATTCATCTTACACGCCACCCTCAGCATGACTGCTCGACTCTTCCCTGCATACACAAACTTCTGAGGCAGCAGCTGCTCTGAAGGTCCAACTGGTGCGGTTCTCTTCCCAGTGGTTGCCGTCGTGTTGATTCATGGCAGCTCTCCTACATCTGGTAGGATATTTAGAGTTGAGGAGTGGTCGCTCGGGGCGAGAAGGAGGCCCCGAGTTTTATCCCGACATTTTCTCATGTCCAGATCTTCGGTTCTCTTCACCTGGAGCCTTTCACGTTCAGACGTCGTCAAATCTATAGTCACTTGGAAGTAAAAATACATTTACCTTAGGTAATCCTAGGTCTGGGGTCTGCAACCTGCAGCTCAGGAGCCACATGTGGCTTTTAGGTTCCTCTGCAGCGGCTTCAAGTTTTGATCAAAACTAACATAAAACTGAAGTTTATTGGTCGTTGTACCAACAAGAAACGGCTAGTTTTAGCAGTTTTCCAGTTATTTATTTTTCCGTGTGAATGATAGTACTAACACAAGCAGTAAAACTTGTTGACTACTCAAGGGTTCCCAACCCTGTTCCTTGAGGAACACCATCCTGCAAATTTTAGTTATTTCCTGCTAAGACACACCTGATTTTAATACATGGGTGATTTAACAAGCTTCTGCAGAATGAGAGGAAGTAATTAAATCACTGAACCAGGTGTGTTGGAGCAGAGAAATGACTAAAACATACAGGAAGGTGTTCCTCAAGGCACAGGGTTGGGAACCACTGGTAGTTTGTTAGCCACTTCTTTTAGCTCACTTCCAGTGATCTTTTTCTCAAATCCACCATTTTCTTTGTGCATGTGTGGGGGAATATCTTTAAGGTAAGTTGCTGAGAAGAAATATGGTTGGTCAACTTGATAACAATAAAAATTAAAAAAAATTTAAGGAGTTTTTTTTTTTTTCCTTTAAAATTTCAATTACATATCCAACAAACTGGCCTAATTTTTAACTTTATGCTTTATTACTTTATAATAGGATACTTTATGAATTGTTTCCACAATTAAAAAGGAAACTCGCATAAGCCTGCATTCTTGTACTTGGAATTTTTATAAAATTGATTAAAAATGTTTTATATTTTTTCCTTCTTTACAAATTATTATTATGCCCTAAAATATAAAATATCAAATGTTATTAATAATAATAATAATGTGATATTTTAGTTTAATAATATCCCACCTACCGGCTGGAAACATGCAAATTCTAAATGTAGAATAAATCATCCATGAGTGTTTAGTACGGACAGAGAGCCCTCTAGTGGGGAGAATATAAAAAATAAATTCAACGGTTATCAGCTGACATTGAGGTTAAAATTATTTAAAACCTAATTTCAATCAATCCATCCATTATCTTTTACCCGCTTCTTCCATTTTGGGTCACGGGGGTCGCCGGTGCCCATGTCCAGCAATCACAGTGTGAGGGGCGGGGTACACCCTGGACATGTCTCCAGTCCATCACAGGGACACAGAGACAAACGAGACAAACAACCATTCACTCTCTCACTCACACCTAGGGACAATTTAGAGTTACCAATCAGCCTAACATGCATGTTTTTGGTCTGTGGGAGGAAACTGGAGTACCCGGAGAAAACCCACACATGCACGGAGAGAACATGCAAACTCCACCCAGAAAGGCCCCTGGACTGGGATTTGAACCAGGGACCTGCTCGCTGCGAGGCAGCAGCTCCACCAGTTGCACCAATGCGCTGCCCTAATTTCAATCCATTATTGATCATTTGAATATTAATAATAATAATATGAAGATAAAAATCATGTTCATTGCAAATTTTCTGTTAGTACCATGGTTCATATAGTAGGCAGACATGAAATATGGGAAAATTGTGGAAATGTTTTTTTTTTTATCTTATTTGTCCCAAACAGTTGGGAAAAAAAAGCATATTTAATATGCAATTAAATAAAACCACATTTGTGACTTCAAATTTTTTTTTGTTTTTTTTTGGGGGGGGGGGGGGGGGTAAACTTAAAAATATCACTTCTAACATGACCATTGTCAATTACATTCTTCACGAACATTTTTGCACAATTTGTCATTAAAACAATATTTGTTAAAACTAATCCTCTTTTTTTTAAAGGATATAAATAGTTTGAAATGATCAGTGACCTTCTGTATCATTTTAAACTTCTGATGAATAATCTGTAATGTTTGAGGGAGGACAAGATCATGTGGGAAAACAGGAACTCTAGAAATAAGAGCTTGGAATAAGTAATGGATGTGACTAAACAAAGACAAGTTCCTTAGTTTTTCAGGTCAAACGTAAATATTTAGTCATAAATGAGCTTTTTCTTTATAAAAAAAAAATGCAGACTTGCAAACTTTTTGCTTTATATTAAAAAATAATGGCAAGACAACCAGGTTTTGTGGAACTTTACTCTTTCCAATTGTAATCAGGTGAAATCTCGATTCAAAACGTTTCTTACATTCATTTATTTGTGAGCGTTCATTTGTTTTACCTTCACTCATTTAAAACTGGACCAGCTGCTGTAAGGTTTAAATCTGTCAATACTTCACTTATATTTTACATTGTTCCTAAAGAGACAGATAATCTCATTCCCATTTACTTTTCTGCATATTTTCCCCTAAATTAGCAGCATTTGAATCTGTCGACAGTTTTCAGAACAGTTCATAATGAAAACTACAAAACACTGGTAACTGTACTGGTTTCTGGAACACTTCAATATTGGTTTTGACTCATCCCTAGATTAGACTTATTATAAACTACAGCTGAATAAACTGCTAGATAGTTTTAAAAGGAAAAGTTGTTCTCGATCAGCTGACAACCGTTTGTTGCCAACTTTTAGGATAACTTCAGGTTAGACCTTTCCTTACATAAATATTCCACCTGGTGTTATATTTTAGCAACAGTACAGTAGTCCCTCGCTACTTCGTGGTTAATTTGTTGCAGATTTGCTCTATCACGGTTTTTCAAAAAAAGATTGGACATGACACACAATTGGCTGATTGAATGATGAGTCACATGATCAGCATGGATTTTCATTTAAAATAAATTAGCACCACGAAGTGGATGTGGCCAAGAGCGACAGAAATTATGACATTCTGTGCTTTTATATCATTTAGAAACATTGTTTACAATAAGAGTGTGGAAATGGTTTAAAATGCCGTAATAAATATAAACTAAAATAAAACTACTTGTACTATTTCTATTTTGCGGTTTTTCACATATCGCGGGGTTTTAAACGAGGAACTACTGTATAGTTACTTTTTCACGGCAACAGCTGTTTAGATGTGGCAGTGGTCTGTTAAATAATATACTAGATAAATACTTTCAAGTTACCATATTTATAGAAAAAACTGTTAATTCAATGGACGTTCTTCACATAAAAAGGCATTTCAGAATAGATTTAATCTCACACTTAATTTCTAAAATTTCACTGGAAATGGAGACAAATATTTGGCGTGCATCATTTATAGTGTATTTCTTTCAAAAAGACAAATTGAAGTAAACGGCAGGTTAATTAGGCTTATTATAACAAAGTGTAAGAACTTGGCATCAGTACCTGAACTGAAAATTGAAGAAACTTTTATTTAACTTCACGCAGTCCTTTTACAAGACGCCAGCTGTTCTGAGCTGAACATGTTTAAAATAAGCAAACACTGTCAACTGAAGAATCATCATCAAAACGCTCTTCAAAAAAATAAAAACACACGACTTCGCGTACAGTACAGTTTAGAATTAATCGTTCACAAGATCTAACAAGTTTTGAAAACCAAAAAAAGATTTTGATTTAAAATAATTTTCATCTTCTGCAAACATCACATAAGACTTCAGGAAAAGGACACTAAAGGAGATTCTTAACAGAATAAACGAAGCGAAAGCTCCTTTAATGAGAACAGAAACTTTGTAAAAAAAAGTTTCTGACACGAGGAGGAGATACAGGAAGCAGACGGATGCTGAGCTTAGTTACATCTGAATATAGCAGAGCTGAGAAAACAGAAGATTCGAAGAAGGCAAAACAAAATGACAAATACCACTAAAAAAAAAGACTACTATATCACAAGATGAAAAATATATACTGAAGTATTGTGACCAAAAAAATAAAAGGTACAAAAAGAGTTGAGTCTAATCCATGAATTAACGACCACCTGAAACGGTCCCAATATCCCACAGATCAATAGCGTCGACCGAAGGCTCCCCCCTGCATCCCACTGCCCTGCATCATCTGGCTCTGTCTGTTCAGAGTTCCAGACACAGACTGAGATGCTCCTGCGTTCATGTAGCCTCCACGGCTGCAGGACAGAAAACTGTCATTAGACCGCAGCTCTTGTGTTAAGATAAATGTAAAAATCAGACCTAACTCATGACTGACTTACCCCGCCATTCCTCCTCGCCCAACGTGGCTCGGTCCTGGGAGACTTCCATCTCTACCTAGAATTTAAAAGAAAACATCAGGCATACTGGCCACAATCACAATTCCCTGGTACAGGTGTATTTGCCAATATCTTGAGTGATCATTGTGTGATAGCGGCTTCGAGAGATATTAAACTTCCACCTACTAAGCCCAAATTAATTCAAAAAAGGGATATGAAACATTTTTGTGAACAGTCATTCCTCTGGGATCTGTCCCTCTTTGACTGGCATCGTATTCTGTTAACTGATGACGTGAACTCTGCTTGGGACTATTTCCATAATAATTTCATTTATTTCCTGAACAAACATGCTCCTTTTCGTCAGTTCAGAACAAAGGGACGAGACAGCCCCTGGTTTACTCCAGAGCTAGCTGACCTCCTGCACAGGAGAGATCATCTTTGGGCCGCAGCGAGAAAATCTGACTCAGACACTGATTGGTTGAGTTTTCGACAGATGAGGAATAAATGCACAACTGCTGTCAAAGCAGCAACACACAACTATTTCTTATCTCAGACCTCCAAAAATCTAAATGACCCTAACAGATTCTGGAAAACCATCAAATCTCTCTCAGGCACCCCCCAATCATCTGACCTCCCATCACAACTTCTCGTTAACTCTGTTTCTGTGTCAAATAAGCACGAGATCCTGAACTGTTTCAACAAACATTTTGTTGCTTCTATTTCATTATAAGACACAGTTACTAATGGAAGATCAGCCACTTCACTTAATAACCAAACTTCTACAAATCAAATCCCTCCTACAAGTCAATCCTCAGTTAATCACAGCTTCTCTTTTTCTCCATTCTCAGTCAGTGAGGTCAATAAACTGTTAAAAGATCTTGACCCTAAAAAATCTGCAGGTCCAGATGAACTTCCACCTTATTTCTTAAGGCTGGCTGCTCATATCATCACAGTCCCTGTGACCCACATCTTCAATCTCTCCATAAGACAAAACTCCATCCCAGACACTTGGAAAACAGCCTTTGTTCTTCCTTTGCTGAAGGGAGGTGACCCCACCTCACTGAACAACTATCGACCAATCTCTAAACTCTGCATTTTAGCCAAGGTTCTAGAAAAACTGATAAACTCTCAAATCAAAAATTACCTGGACTCATTTATAACAGCTTACCTCCACATCAATCTGGTTTCAGGAAACAACACAGCACAACCACTGCTTCACTGAAGGTTCTTAATGACGTTGTTGAAGCACTGGATGCTAAAGATTATTGTGCTGCACTTTTCTTAGACCTGTCTAAAGCTTTTGATACTGTGGATCATAACATCTTGTGTCATAAACTCTCAGAAATTGGTTTCTCAGAACACACCATTGGTTGGTTCTCTAACTATCTTTCAGACCGGAGGCAATGTGTTCAACATAATGGTACTTCCTCCAGTTATTTAACAGTCAACAATGGTGTACCACAAGGCTCAGTCTTAGGACCCACACTCTTTACAATCTACATACGTAATGTAGGTAAAAACATCCCTAATGCATCCATACATTTCTATGCTGACGACACAGTTTTTTATTGTCGAGCTAAAACTGTTGCTAAGGCTTTCCAGCTTTTGAAATCTGCATTCAACATCATCCAGACTGATTTGTTTTGCCTCAAACTTGTCCTAAATGCCGACAAAACCAAAGGGATGCTTTTTTCAAATAGGAAGTTGGTCCCAGCAGTTCTTCCTCCGATTTTATCCTCAAATGGTGTCCCCATTGAGTTTGTTGATTCCTATAAATATTTGGGTATCTTGGTGGACTCACATCTCTTTTAAGCTCCATGTGTAAAACTTGTTAAAGAAACTGAAAGTTAAACTGGGTTTCTTTTTCAGAAACAGATCCTGTCTAACCCTGAATGCTAGAAAACGCCTTGTATCTGTGACTTTCCTTCCCTCCATTGATTTTGGTGATATTATTTAAATGAATGCTTCTACAAGAACCCTGCAGATGTTGGATGCTGTCTATCATGGTGAACTAAGATTCATAACTGGCTGTGATTATCGTACCCACCATTGCACCCTGTATTCACTGGTTAACTGGACACCATTAACTTCACGCAGACTCTCTCACGGGTACATTTTCATCTTTAAATCACTTCTTGGTCTGCTGCCTTCATACATCTCCTCCTACATCTCTCTGCGTGAGTGCAGCTACGGAGTGCGCTCTCAGGACGTTATTACCTGCAGTGTTCCCTCAATGAGGACTGAACTAGGCAAAAGGATCTTCTCCTACTCTGCTCCTGTTTCCTGGAATATCTTACAAAAAGATTTGAAGCTCTTGACCTTGACCTCTCTAAGTGGCTTTAAGAATCTGTTGGACACCTGGCAGGGTCCAATGCAGACATGTTCCTGTTTTTAGTTTTCTACATTCGCCTTAGAATCTAGCTGTTTTTTTGTTACCTTTTTCTTTTAGCCATCCTAATTGTTATAATAATAATAATAATAAAATAATAAAAACTGTAGTATGACTTTTTATAACTGTTTATTGTTGTTGCTGTTGTCCATTGTTGTCGTCATTCTTTGTTGAAATCAGGTCTCTCTTGTAAATGAGTCCTCGAGGCTCAATGGGATTACCTGTCTAAATAAAGGTTGAATGAATGAAAAATCACAGTACTTACAGCCATTTGCTGCCACAGTGGATAAAACTAGGGGTGGGAATCTTTAAGCATCTCAAATTTAATTACAATTCATAAAGCTGCGATGGGATTAGAAAACAATTTAGAAACTTTAGCGACTACTGCATCTTTTACATAAATACAATTATATATTTTATGTTGAATAAAGAATTCACAAGACAAACCAATTATGAATGACAGGCTGCTGACCAACAACTAGCATAGATGCTAACCTAATATTGACAATTCAATGCTAATGGTGTTAGCATTGTTTGCCACTGAAAATTTAAACGCATTTTTAAGTCATTACTAAAACCAGTTATTTTATAACTTATTATTTATGTTGGATTAAAAAAAAATAATAAAAGCTGTGAAAACGCAGCTTTACTGCAACCTGCTTTTACTACAAGAATCAAAGAAAACTATGACAGATTTCACACTGACCCCTTTGTAATTATCTTCCGTTTAGGGTAAAATGCTCAAATTCAGTGTTTATTTTTTATTTAATTACTTTAACTTAACACACACATCAGCATAGCAGATGTATGGATACCTTGCCATTGCCTGTCTCCATCCACCTTCCGCCCTGAATCCCAGTCACGGCCACCCTCCCTTAAAAAAAAAACACACAAAAAAAACACCGATATATATTTTTACATTCTTTTAGAAAATTTAGATTCAAGATTTATATGACAGATGCTGGTCTCTGGTCTGTGTGAAACTCACCTTGTATTCATGCGCTTTTCGTAGCCTCCGCCCCAGGAGTCTCTGCCATGTCTGTCTGAAAAGTGCTGCAAGAAGAGATGAGAAACTTTTATTTAATGTTGTTGTGTGGCTCTAAATGAAGCTCAGCGAGCTGCATAACGCTTACTTTGCTACGGTTGTGTAAAAACACAACTTTTGTTTCTTGTCAAATGTATATTTTTTAATGTTATCCTCAAGAGAATCCTGGTGTCTTACCTGTCCATCTCTGTCAGCACCTATCCCCCGAGCATTGTCCCGTCTGTCCATAGACATGTCGTCTTGGAACCGGCCCCGGTCCCTGTGATCAAAGTCCTGACGACCAAAGTCTGAGCGGCCATAACGGTCATCCATAGACATTCTCTTATCAGGCCAATCATCTTTCCTTTAAAAAAATGGAAATTCATCTGGTGAGCTTGCTCATAAACAAAACTGACGTTTCAGTAATAAATCAAACACCAGTCATCAGTGCCAGGCAGTTGTCATTGTACTGTATACCTTCCATCCATGTCGTACGGCCTCTTCATTGGGCGCCTGTCCTGCTCGTAGCGCAGCTGGTCCTGCTGCCTCCTCAACTCGTCTCGCTCCCTGAGGATTCTTTCCTGTTCACGCCGCCTCTCATACTCTATACGCATCCTCTCACGCTCCAGGAACTGACGCTCTATACGGTCGGCCTCAAGACGCTGCTTCTCAACCTGCCAACAAAATCTCTCACTGTAACCATCAATGTGGATGAGAACTTCTTTTAATTACAGCTGGGATAACAAAAAAATCAAATAAAACCCTGAAAACGTTCCTGCAAGTTTAATAGTTATTGACAATAAAGCTCAACTATTTGGAAGGAATGAAACGAAACGTTGGCTGTATAAAAACAAAAATAAATGTGATGTCAGTAATAGTCAGCTAAAAGAAAGTCACATGACTTTACCTCCAACCAGCGTCTGTTATGCATCAGGTGCTTCCTTTCTTCTCGTTCCCGGAACAGACGAATTCGCTCCCGCTCTGAACGGTCACGATTGCGGTCTCTGAATGAAGACAAAAAATAATCTTTATGTACAAACGTCTTTAGCTCTCATACATTATTCTTCATTAATAGCAGAGCTGTGATAAAAGATATTAGTAGTTTCTGTAGCATTCAGTTCTCTGTAGGATTTGTGTCTCGCTCCTTACGGGAATCTGCGTCGCTCAGCCTCTCTGAGGTCTCTCTCTCGTTGTCGCTGTCTCTCCCGCTCTCTCTGCTCCTTGATTTGGTCAAATGTCAGGATGTCCTTCCTCTCTTTACTGGAGGAGGCACGATCTCGACTCTTTGTGCTCTGAAGAAACAAACGAGAAGCGTTAAAGACCGCAAGTCCAAAAATGTGAAAATCTGTAAAGATTTTTTTTAACTGGACCCAACAATAAGAGAAAGTTTCATCCGTCTTCTCATATGAAGCACTCATCAGGTGAATGTTTTCTTACCCTGTCCCTGCTTTTGCTTTTGGTTTTGACGCTGATAACAGGCTCTCCCTTGGACTTATCCATGACAACAGTCCTTTCATCTCGCTCTATCAAACAAGGGATAAAAAACTTTTAGTAACAAAATGTTTACTTTAAAACAAAGTTTACTTAAAGGTTTTTGTTGTTGAGCTTGAACATTCTTATCACCTTTTCCTTCTCCTTCAGTCTTATCTTTCCCATCAGACCTGCAGAAATGTACAAGAAAAAAAAAACATTAACATCACATTTAACAACACAACAGATTCATCAGAATGTGTTTTTGAGACAGGACGTAGCGGTTTTAAACCAACCAAGACACTAACGAGCCATACTACAAAACATATACACGGCTGTATGTCTTGAATTAAGCGATCCAGCAGACGATCTTACTTGGAGTCAGTGGAGTGCCTCCTGTCAGACATCTTTTTCCCAGCAGGCTCATTTTTAGCCTGAAATCATGAGAAGAACAAGTTGACTTCAAACTACTAAAGGTAACACTTTAAATTAATTTTCAAGTAAATCAAAATTACAGAGACTAGGAATTTCACTAATTAAAACAAACAAAAAAAAAAAAGAACTTTGTGCTGTGTTGACCACTTCACACTGATCTGGTGTGAAGAGACAAGGAACCAAAAATCACCAAGATGCTAAAAATAAAAGCACTTTGAGAAAAGTGGTAAATATGGTTAGCAGTAGGAATGCGCGATATAAACGGTACACGGTAGAAACAATAGACATTTAGCCTATGATAGAGATCTATATTGTACCGGCTAACCGCAGTAACACTGTGTCTGATGTAAAATCAGTTTTGTCAGATTTAATAGTTACGTTTTTTGAGTTGAAAACTGCATAAGTGGTGTTAAAGTCTTTTCTTCGAGAGCTAAGTAGCGAAGCTACAAGCTAACTATGACCAGGTAGCCGTACTGTTGCCATATTCAGACGCATGCACAAAACGCTGTGTTCCGTCAAAAGCCCCCCTCGAAAGTTAAAGTAAGCGTTGATCAACTTTAGAGAAACCTGCTCTCTGATCTGTAAAAGAACGCTGTGTTGTGTGATTTTACTGCGAGACCCTCTGGTCAGAGTCACAGAGGAAACTGGTCACCATTTTGTGTCAGCTCTCCTTAAGGCGGAAGGAGACGCCCACTAGAGGGTTGGAGGGTGAAGTGTTTCAGCGAGCACTTGCTGCTCTGTTGCTGTTCATTTCTTAAGTGAGAATACTGGAAACTGTTAAGAGTTAACAACATTTATTTTGTTTAAAACATATTTTTGGTTAAAACTACATTTGATATCTTTTGCACTGTTTTGCACTACAATGAATAAGCCTAATACTTGCTCTCTGGACCTAGTAGTGGAATTTTCTTAACAGATTATTTTGTGGTATAGCAGTTTTCAAAATAAATGATGGCAAAAGAACACCCTATGCTTTAAAAAAAAATCCTATTGCAAGTTTTATACAAAAAACATATTGTGATATATATCGTTATCGCCACCCTTCACAATGCATATCGTGATATGAATTTTTATGCCATATCGCACATCCCTAGCTAGCAGTTAAAATTCAATCCATCAGGTGGGCAAAACTTTACATTTGATAAAATTAGACCTCGTTTTGAGTGCTGAACGTATATCAGAAACATTAACTAATGGTTGCACTACAATCATCTTCCAGAACTCACCTGCTCCACAGAGATCATCTTGCCGTGCAGCTCGGTCCTGTGGAGGTGGTCGATACAGTGAGTGGCCTCCTCTGTGGTCGACATTGTGACAAAGCCATAGCAGCGAGACCCGGGGCTCTTGGCATTAGTCACCACCTTAACGCCACA
This sequence comes from Nematolebias whitei, assembly GCF_014905685.2. Classification (NCBI taxonomy): domain Eukaryota; kingdom Metazoa; phylum Chordata; class Actinopteri; order Cyprinodontiformes; family Rivulidae; genus Nematolebias; species Nematolebias whitei. The sequence continues at coordinate 22,525,805 of NC_056500.1, forward strand.
AACCTGCAGGAAGCATAAAAATGAACAAAACCTTTTTAAAAACACTTTTTGCACTAAGAATTTTTTTTTAAATCAAAAATTAATAAGCAATTAGAGCTAGAGATGTTTGTAAGGAACAAATTGTCTGGACTCACCTTGCCATGCTTGCTGAACAGAGCCTTCAGATCAGCTGCTCTGGTAGTCGAGGACAGACCACTAACCCACAGATTCCTGCTGCTTGTTGCAGCACCACTTCCAGCGGCTGCACAAAAGAAAAACAAATAAGCAAACTACACAAAATACGGTGACTACAACAACAGAAAGTTCATTACCCTTTTCATCCGTTGACTCGGTCTTGTCATCCTTTTCTTCAGAGCTAAAATCAAAATGAAAAATCATTGTGAATAACACAAACAAGAGCATCTGGGGCCACCTAAAATTAGAAGTTTACACTTTTAAAGTATTAAACTTTACTCTCGGTGATCAACTCATCATGGTCCACAGTGGAGTGGGGTAATTGATAGAATTCTACCATCTTACTACCCCATTATATTACTTTTTAAGGGATAATAAAGTGAGTGTAAGTAATGACAAACCATCACATATCCACAGAACATTCTTTTACCTCCAAGTAGCATCCATATTTTGCTAAGACAAAGAGGCCAATGCAACAAGAGATAACCATTTTGGTTTCTAAAATACACAGAAAGCAACAAACCTCTTTTTCTGATCATCGCCCTCTACAGAAGAGGACTCTTTCAGCGTTGAGGTTGAATCCGGAGCAGCGCTATCTTCTGTCTTCTTATCCTCCTCCCCCTTCATAGACCCCTTTTCTGAATCAACAGTTTCACTCGTGTCACCCTGTTCGCTTACACTAACAGCCTGCGAGCTTTTGTTTTCAGAGTCAAATGTCTCTTCAGGGACGTTCTGCTCGTCCCCGTCCTCGTTCCGTACAACAGATGCATCGTCGTCCGGCTTGGCACCAGTGGTGGACACAGCGCCTTTCCCTCCCGAGGTGGCAGCTTGGTCTTCTTCAGGGCTCGTCCCGTGGTGATCTTCTTTAAGTGGCTCAGATAAACATGACCCGGCTACTTTGTCAATTTCTACGGATTTAACAGGAATAGAATGGCACAGAGTTTAATCACTTCTGAAACACATCAATGGTTAACGAGGAACTGGCAAGGCCTGGTTTAGGAACGTCATGACCACTGGCTTGTACTTTTAAAACTATGTATTGAAAAGGTCAGGTTGAACCCTAACAAAGAGACAGGAAAAGAACCCAAAGGGTGGAGGGCAACCAAACAACTACAGGGGCTTTTGCTTATTTCTCAAGCAGAACCGCTTCACTCTAGTCACCTGATCCAAACAATACTAATGGAGTATTGCTGAAGAGAGCCACAAAACCAGCCATGCAGCCGTGGAGACAAACTGCAATCCATCTTCTTTAGGCCTTGCAAATTTTCAACGTCCATTTTTATTGACCATAACTTCAGCTCAGGTCCAACAGTTTCAAGTGATAGTTGCAGATAAATCCAGGGGGATCTTCTTTGTCTTGATCTTCATGTGGCAACCTAGATTACAATCACCAGCAATGGCTCAATCATCCCTGACCATGGAGTGTGATTGCTGACAAAGTGCATCAAACTGTTAACCACAAATGTGTTAACACTTTATAACACAAGCTGTTTTTCAGCATACATTTAAAAATGTAGATTATGTTTTATTGGTTAACAAGATTTCAACACATGGACAGCAATCCCCTTTGGGCTTCCAGTCTCTCCTCTTGATTGTAACTAAATTGTCTGCATTTCCAAGCTAATCACTTAAAAAAAAAAAAAAGTTTCTGATAAACCTCATTCTACAGTACCTGCTTGTCCTTTTCCATCACCAGCATCTGGATCCTTTAAAAAGAACACATGGAAGCAAAAATTAACATTTAAAGAATATAATTTTCTGCTCAAATGCTCATATCAGTTATATTTGTTTGCAAACATACCGCATTGGATGATGAGCATGTCACATCTTCATCCCCTTCAACAGTCTCACTTTGTTCTAACTGTTAAAATATTCAGAGTAATATTAGGACATGGTATGTTATATGTTTATTATTAAAGCACTTCAATAGTCAATTTGAGAGTCAAGTTTCTCACTTCTAGAGCCTTATCCTCGTCTTCAGGCTCTAAAGTCTTTAAGTCAGCTTCTTCTGTTTTGTCAAAATTATCTTCATCCTCCAAGTTATCATCAGCTGGAATCCCACTGTCATTCTCGGTCTCATCCAGAACATTCATGTCAAGGATGTCCATGTCCTGCATGTTCTCAGGCTCATCCAAAAGGTCATCCTAATGAGGAAATCAAATTTCACACATTAACCATAATATCGGAGCAAAACTTGTGTATGAATATACAAATGTTGTCAAACTTACATGTTCATCCCGGGAATCCTCCTCCACGGTGCCATCCTCTGTTTCATCATTTTCCTGTCTGGAATCTACAGAAAATGGGTTTATTTTAGATCCAATTCTATAGCTATTCTACAGGTAGCAATGAAAATTGAACTGCTTGCCATTTGAACTCTGACATAAACACCTTCCATATGAAAAAAAAACTGGGAAGGACACTGATGCACAATCAACACATTATGTTAAAATGTAGTTAGAAACTTAACTGTGTATAAAAAAAATGTTGTGTACTCTTATTACCTATTTTATATACATATTTTACCTATCGGATGACAAATCTCATTTAGAAACAACTCGAAATTAAAGTAAATCAACAACTTTTTTAAGAGCAGACCTGATATTCTTCATGATACTGGTCATAATGTAGAGGTGTTGACGTTATGGATATTACATGCGCGCGAGAATCAAAGATCATGTGCCATTTTTTTTTTTTTACCAGCACGTGACTTTGCAGCTCCGTTTAGTTCAGTGAACTTTGATGTACGTTCACATTGGCTACTTGGCTGATGTGCACCGTCACCATTTTACCTTTAGCCGCTCCTCGTTTGGGTGTAAGGTTGGCCTTTTTGGGGGTCGACTCCGGAAGGACAACGATCTCGTCTGGATTACCCCCCTCGTCCTCAATCGCCTGTTAATGAACAAAGACACAAATAAATAAATAAACAAAACGCCATTACTGCAGGATATCGCACACAAATCCAAACGATTTGAATCAGATGAAGTTATATGACGCAGACGCTAGCGACCCCATTGCACTGAGCTAAAATGACCGCGGATGCTAACCATTAGCCTTACGCATTGAACAAGCCTCATAAGTTTTGTTTTTACGTTTCAGCATGCTTTGCTAGGCTTTTTAATCCCTAACATTGTTTCAAAAACGTTAATATAATGGCGGATAGACCTTTTTCAGACGCTCAGACAGGACGCTTTTGATGCCAGTCGTGTCGAGGTTTCGTTTCTTCAACTCGGCCTTCAGATCGATAACTCGCAGCTCCGACAGTTTGCGAACCTCTGCTCCTTCCGGAAGTTCCACGTCTGCAGATGGGTTTGCCATAGTTCTGCTTGCAAATATTTCTTAATGTAAAAAAAAATAACACTTTGGTTTATATGTGCGAAATGTAGCGATTTGCGCTGCACCACGAATGGAAACAGCACACTTCCAAAAAGGACTGCAAAATGGCGGACGTGTGGCGGGGCAAAGTAACGTAAAGGCGCATGCGCACTTCGATGTTAGTGCAGATAGTTTTTTTTAGGCAGGCCGTTGTATCAAATAATTAAACCACACCCTCAGAAACCCATTACATGTATTTCCTCAGTTACTACAATCTTAATTTATTATATTCATTCACTCAACCTTTATTTGTCCAGGTTAGTCACTGAGTCACGAGGACTCATTTTCAAGGGAGAACTGTTTTAGACAGATAACATATAAAGTACAGACAACAAGTCAACAAAAATCAAATACCGGTAAAAGAAGTTATGAACAGTCAAATCAAGATGTCATATAAAACGAGATGAAATCCTAAAAACAAGAACATATTTGCTTTGATATTTATATTGACATTATCAAATGTTTAAAATCCCTTAAAGAAATCAAAATCGATAGCTTCAGATCTTTTTCCAAGTTCATTATAATTCGCATCAGAGTCAGAGATTCTTTATTGTCGTTTGCACCCACATGTGGTGGAGCGAAATTATGTACACAGGGTCCTATTTACATCCAACAATAAATGTAAAAGAAAAACAATGATAACATCTAAGATATGAACTAAGAAAAACATCAACTAAATATACACTAAGCATTAATAGTGTAAAAACAATATGTCGAACAGCAGCACAAACATGAGCATGAGTCTGTGTGAGCAGATGAGCACACATGAACACATCAACATGAAACAGATCAGCAGCAACATGATGTGATTCTTCACAGTGATTGTTCTGGTTAGAGATTCATGAGTCTAATAGCCTAAGGGTAGAAGCTGTTCCTCAGTCTAGTGGTTCTACACTTAATGCTCCTCAACCTCCTGCCTGAGGGGAGTGGGGCAAAAAGTGTGTGAGCTGGGTGAGTGGGGTCCTTCATGATGCAGGTGGCCCTTTTCCTACATCTGGTGGTGTAGATGTCTGTGATGGTGGGGAGGCTGACTCCAACAGACTTCTGTGCAGCCTTCACCACTCTCTGCAAAGCTTTTCTTTCTGCAGCTGTGCAGCAACACGTTGATGCTGAAGCACAAGATGCTCTCCACTGCACACCTGTAGATGGAGGTGAGGACTGAGCTTTCCAGACCAGCTCGCCTCAGCCGTCTGAGGAAGTAGAGTCTCTGATGAGCTTTCTTGATCAGGCTGGTGGTGTTGTTGCCCCAGCTGAGGTTGTCATTCAGGTGCACACCCAAGTACTTGTAGCTGGAGACCACTTCCACTGCAGATCCTCTTATGTTCAGGGGGGTGTAGGTGTGTTTGGGGTGTAGCTGCCTTTTGATGACAGCTGATTCTGGTTTCCTCAACATTCTCATCCTCCTTGATCTCAGTGCGGCATTTGACACTATTTCTCATAGTATCCTCCTGAACAGACTAGCATCCATTGGCATCAGTCATACTCTACCTGCTTGGTTTAATTCATATATCTCAGGCCACACTCAGTTTATTCAATTTAAAACCCATTCCTCAAATTTGTTTCCCGTTGCTGCAGGTGTGCCCCAGGGTTCTATATTAGAGCCCCTTTTATTTATTATTTATATGCTCCCTCTTGGCCACATATTCCGCAAACATAATGTCAATTTTCACTGTATTGCAGATGACACCCAGCTCTACATTTCTTCAAAACCCAATTCATCTCTTCCACCTACTTCCCTATCAGAATGTCTTATGGAAATTAGATAATGGTTTTCCTCAAATTTTCTTAAACTCAACAGTAAGAAAACAGAAGTTTTACTTGTTGGCACAGTCTCCACTTTAACCAAATCTCAGAGTTTTTCCATCAATATTGACAACTCCCATGTTCATCCTTCCCCTCAGGTAAAGAGTCTGGGTGTCATACTTGATAATACGCTTTCATTTCAATCTCATATTAATTCTATCACCCGGTCTGCATACATTCTTTTACGTGCATGCATTCATTTACGTAACATTAACCGACTTCGTCCCTTTCTTACTCCTCATGCTGCTGCCATCCTTGTCCATAGCCTTATCACCTCCAGGATCGATTATTGCAACTCTCTTCTTTTTGTTATCCCGAATAAGACTCTCCATAAACTCAAACTCCTCCAGAACTCTGCAGCTCGGGTCATAACTTGTACCCCATTCAGAGAACACATCACCCCGATTCTGCAGCAGCTTCACTGGTTGCCCATCTAAGCTAGAATACATTTTAAAATTTTAACTCTCACGTTCAAGTGCATCCATAACCTTGCCCCTCCTTACCTGTGTGATCTGCTTCACATCTTCACTGCTTCCCGTTCCCTCAGATCTTCATCTGCCACTCATTTTATTGTTCCTTCTGCCCATCTCGTCACCATGGGGAACAGAGCCTTCAGTCGCTGTGCTCCTCAGCTCTGGAACTCCCTCACTCCTGTCATCAGGATCACAGACTCTCTTCCCTCTTTTAAATCACAACTGAAAACACACCTGTTCAAACAGGCATATTCTCTATAACTCTGTTTTAAGTGTTGTTTTATCATGACTTATTTTAATTATTTGTTGATTCTGTTTTTATTAATTGCTGATTTTAATTGTTTTTGTAAGGTGACCTTAGGTTTTTGAAAGGTGCCCTGAAATAAAATGTATTATTATTATTATTATTTGTTCCTTCTGAAGTCAACAATCATCTCCTTTGTCTTCTTCACATTGATGTGAAGGTTATTCTCTTTACACCAGCTCTCCAGGTGTTCCACTTCCTGCCTGTAGTTGGACTCATCGTTGTTTGTGATGCATCCCACCACCGCTGTATCATCTGCAAACTTTACAATTTGACAGCCTGTATGGGTAGGTGTAATCATACGTGAGCAGAGTAAACAGGAGGGGGCTTAACACACATCCCTGAGGAGAGCCAGTGCTGAGGGTTATGGTGGAGGAGAAGTTGTGGATCCTCACTAACTGTGGTCTGTTTGTTAAAAAGTCTAGTACCCAGTTGCAGATGGAGGGGCTTAGTCCTAGTGTGAATAGTTTGTCCATCAGGGTTTGGGGGATCATGGTGTTGAAGGAAGATGTGAAGTCCACAAAGAGCATACGGACGTAAGAGTCCTTTTGCTCCAGGTGGTTGAGCGCAGTGTGGACCACAGAGGAGATGGCATCCTCTGTTGATCGGTTCTCGCGGTATGCATACTGATGAGAGTCCTCGTTGATGTTGATGGTTGTTTTGATGTGGGTCATGACCAGTTTTTCGAAGCATTTTGCGACTATCGAGGTGAGGGCCACTGGCCGTTAGTCATTCAGACCAGTCACTGTAGAGCTTTTTGGGACTGGGATGATGGTGGCAGTCTTCAGGGAGATGGGAACTGTCTCCAGGGTAAGTGAGGTGTTAAAGATGTCGGCCAGCACCTCGCAGAGCTGATCGGCTTCGGCACACGTGGTACATGAGGTGGAACGAAATTATGTACTCGGGGTCCCAGTGACACCCAAAAACAGCCAAAATATAAAGCATAAAAAGAAACAGAATATAAAATAAACACTTTTGTAAGGTGTCCCAGGTTACGGGAGCAGATTAGGAAAGGCCTTTTTGCAGAGTTCAGTTCGCACTGAGGAGACGCTGCAGGTAATGAATCCCTGAGAGCGCACGCTGTACATATAACATTATTAGTAGTCTTCTTAATCAAAATAATTCTTATTAGTGATGAATGTTTGAGATATCTGAAATGTTTACTACAAACAGGATAAATGGCACTTTTCTGCTGAAAAGTTAATCTTGACTAGGAAGTATTTATTTATGTGTATGTGCCTTGAATATCCTCATAAACTAATATAAATTAAACTGACTTGCCAAAGTATATGGCAACAACAGAGTAAGAAATACAATGCAGGAAATCAGGAAATACATTAATAAAAATATTTAAAGTTACAAAAGCTCAACACACAACACACGTCTATTACTTCTCTGTTCATTCACAGTTTCATCATTTAACATTATAAAAATACACATCAATACAAACTTGTTTATAAAAAAATGCACAGTTAAGACGAAAATGACACCAGCCAAATAAACTGCATAGTCGTGTGCTCCTATTACTGAAATTTACACTTTCGTCTTTGGACATAAATTATTTTTCCATTCAACCTTTATTCATACAGGTTAGTCTCATTGAGTCATGAGGACTCAGTTTCAAGAGACCTGTTTTAGACAAACCACCGATAAGGTACATACAGCAATAAACGGCCATAAAATGCATGTACTGTCAAATAAAAAGTAAATAAAAGTAGTAATATAAAACAAAATAAAATAAAGCTACATTATGAAATGGTAAAATACTAAAAACAGGAACATGTCTGCATTGATTTTTGCATTGAACTTAACAATTGTTTAAAAGCCCTTACAGAGGTCAAAGTCAACCACTCCAGATCTTTATGCAAGATGTTCCAGGGAATTATAGATAATTTATCACTGTCACTGCATCACAATGCTTAGAAGGAATGAAAATTGTACATGTCACTGAATTTGTAGTTAGCATCATTCATTTGGCTGTAGGGAAGACTTTTGCTGGCTACAAGACGTTGTGGGGCACTGAATTTTTCTGGACAGTCTGTCTCTTCTGGTACATTGGCACTTCTGGATGAAATGAGAACATCAGCATTAGAAACTTTGCTGCAAGTTTGGGCATAGTCTGGCCATGTGTTTGAGGCAGAAGCAACAGAGGCGAATTCCTCAACAAAAGAGGAGCTCCCAGGATAGTTGCAGGAGCTGACGCTGGAGTAAGTTGAGGAGTTTCGAGAAGGCCGTGGCTCGTGGAGATTGAGTTTGGACACCAAAGGTTTTCCCACGGTTACTGGTAGCCTTTCTTCTACCTCTTCGTCCATGTTGGCGTAGGTGTACTGAAGGCAGACTGTGAATGTGAGCTCCCTCTGTAAAATTAATCAAAGTCAGTTTTAAATAAAGGAGGACTTTATAAATTATTCCCATTTGATACAAATACAGTATTTTTTTTTTTCTGATTTCTCTGAGGATAAAATATTGAAAAGACAAAAACAAGAGTCTGACTCTGAGTCTCTGCAGGCTGCGGAGGCGTGTGTAAAGACTTGGGACGTCTGGTGAAGGAAGTTCTTCCTTAATCAACAGTAAACAGCCAGCTTCAAGCAGAGTCTCCTGGTTACTCGTTTTCAGATCAACATCCACGTCCTGTGAAAAGAATATGAAAACAGAGTCAAGTCTAAATCTAAGTAAAATCTCATAACTGATTAGTGAGGACAATGATGAGTCCAGCTACAGGCAGGAGGTGGAACACCTGGAGAGCTGGTGCAAAGAGAATAACCTTCACATCAATGTGAAGAAGACAAAGGAGATGACTGTGGACTTCAGAAGAAACAAAAACATCTACACCCCCCTGAACATAAGAGGATCTGCGGTGGAAGTGGTCTCCAGCTACAAGTACTTGGGTGTACACATGAATGACAACCTAAGCTGGAGCAACAACACCACCAGCCTGATCAAGAAAGTTCATCAGAGACTCTACTTCCTCAGACGGCTGAGGCGAGCTGGTCTGGGAAGCTCAGTCCTCACCTCCTTCTACAGGTGTGCAGTGGAGAGCAGCCTCCAGCATCAACGTGTGGCATGGAGGCTGCACAGCTGCAGAAAGAAAAGCTTTGCAGAGTGGTGAAGGCTGCACAGAAGTCTGTCAGAGTCAGCCTCCCCACCATCACAGACATCTACACCTCTAGATGTAGGAAGAGGGCTACCTGCATCATGAAGGACCTCACTCACCCAGCACACACACTTTTTGCCCCACTCCCCTCAGGAAGGAGGTTAATGAGCATTAAGTGTAGAACCACTAGACTGAGGAACAGCTTCTACCCTGAGGCTGTTAGACTCATGAATCTCTAACCAGAATAATTACTGTGAAAAAATCACATCATGTTGCTGCTGATCTGTTTCATGTTGCTGCTGATCTGTTTCAATGTTGATGTGTTCATGCGTGCTCGTCTGCTCACACAGACTCATGTTCATGTTTGTGTTGATGTTCAATGTTTTTATGTTATGAGTGCTTAGTGTATATTTAGTTGATGTTTTTCTTAGTTCATATCTTAGATGTTATCATTGTTTTTCTTTTACATTTTATTGTTGGATGTAACTGGGACCCTGTGTACATAATTTCGCTCCAGCACATGTACCACATGATGTGCGAATGACAATAAAGAAACTCTGACTCTGAAGCTGAAATCATGAAAATGTCACTTAATATGTAATAAAAATAAAGAAAATTAAGCAAAGTGAAGTATGGAGAATTGAAAGAAAATTGGCAGAGGACAAGCTGGGACAAAATTGTCCAGCTGACAAAACCGGATTTTGAAACCTAACTTCAGTGCAGTGTGTACCAAACTATTTAGGTTTTGACCCATGAAATAGCAAAGACTTGAACCTAACTATTGCTGGTTAAAGTGCACAAACATCGCTTATGAGCCATTACACAAGAAAACAATGACACCCTAATCACACCTAGGGACAATTTAAGTTACCAAACAGCCTAACATGCATGTTTTTGGTCTGTGGGAGGAAATCGGGAGTCCCCGGAGAAAACCCACACATGCAGAGAGAACATGCAAACTCCACCCAGAAGGGTCCCCAGCTGGGTTTTGAGCTGTTAACCTGCTCGTTGAGAGGCAGCTCTCCCAACTGCTCCATCGTACCGCCCTGCCCTATTATCATTTATATTAAAACTTTATTTGATTTCTAGAAATTATCTTAAGACCCCACTGTTGTTTTTTTTTTAACACAGGTTGGGGTCCAAATCACAACTTTAGTAACTACAACTTTAGAGGTTAGAGGAGACCTTAAAATATTTTTATGTCAATATTTAAACCTTTCCACTGGCACAGCAATCGTTGACTGACTGATTTAATTGCTCTAGAATTGCGCCGCTCAGGGTAGCTGCATGTTGGAGCATCTCTGTTACTTTCATACTGAGATTTTGCTTTTGAAAACTTTAATTCCTGTTTTTCTGGAAGTAAATCACTGTTTTTTGGAGGATTGTTTCCTCTGTATCAGATGCTGTGCAGCTGGAAGGATTTTTACTGAAACTTTCTTACTTTTGAACATTTGTTATCATGCGTAACCATGGCAACAAGGTGCTTTTTTAAATAAAAAAATTAAAAAAAAGCAGCAAGAAGCAGCTGATTAACATCTCAAAAGTTCAAATAATATCTCAGCTACAGCCCCAAATCTCAAATGAGTTGAAAAGGAGGCTCTGTGCATGCATTCCCGTCTACCTGCCAACTGAGATTAAGTGCCTGACCATTGAGATCCTAAGATCGCCTAAGGAGATCCTGGAACTGCCAAGAAACATGGCTCGTGACAGCAGAAGGACCGGGATCGTCCTCTGGCACCTGCAGCTGGCTGTCTGCAGCAACGAGGAGCTCGGCAGGCTGCTGGGAGGAGTGGCCATCGTTCTGGAAGGAGTTCTTCCTAGCATTCATGTGGTCCTGCAGTTCGGGGAAACTGAAGGTCAGTCGAGTCTGGGTGGACGGATCGGACAGCACCTGCGGCCAGTTTCTTTGGATCCGCTGTGGGACGGACCTTTACAAGAGATCCTTTCTGCCTACAGCCATCAGTATCTATCTTAATGAAATGAGGATAATGAGTTACAACAACATTTAATTTCCTATTGGGATTAATAAAGTATTATTGAACTGAAATGTATTAAATTGAATTGTCATCCCTTATTCTTGTCTTGGTTGAATATACATTATAAAAATTTGGTGTCATGACAACAAATTCAGGAGTTGCTGTTTGAAGTAAGACAGAAAGTCCCAAAGTCAGAAACGTGGAGTAAACGACCACATAACATCGTGAGGCAGCTGTGGTTAAGTGGTTAGAGCAGTCGACCTCCAATGAAAGAGTTGGGGGTTCAATTCCACCAGCAGTCGCATGGTGAAGTGTCCTTGGGCAAGAAACGGAACCCTTCATTGCCTCTAATGTGTGTTCCATCGATGTATGAATGTGATAAAGCTCTGATTAATCTTTGTAGAGATCTAGTAGAGTGCTGTATGAATGGGTAACTGAGGACACAGACTGTGCTGTAAAGAACTTTGAGTATGTTAATAAGATAGAAAGGTGCTAGATAAGCACAGTTCGTTTACCATTTACCACATGGGATAATAGCTAACTCACCACTGGGAAGTCAGTCAGCTGAGCAGAACAGGAAACTATCTCTTTGGGCTTCTCGAGTGTCCGAGTGTAAATGACCATAACGTTGGAGAATTCTGCTGCAAAGCCCAGCTGTACCTTCACCCCACAGTCAAACTGAATGCAGCGGCTCTCTGGCAGAACTGTGAAGGGAGGCATTTGAATTAAAAATGAAAAAAAAAAAAACAAATGTTAAAGAGATAAATAAACTGATCCACAAATAAAATAAGTAAGTTTCACTAAGTTTAATCCTTTACGATAATTTTAGAAGAGTACCGTGAGATACAGCCCACTGCAGGTTTCGAGCTGAATAAGAGGCAGAACAGTCAGAAGTCTGAATCTGGTCAGTGAGGGCACGTCGTTCTGACAGATTGCTACGCAGCTCAAGAGCCTGCCTCCCCCTTGTGATCGCACAACGACCCATATCTGGAAAACATAAAGAGCATTTTAGCTACAACAGGTATGAATAACGTAAAAGAGTTGCTCGTCTGGCATAACAGCCATGGACGAGATTTAAAAAAGAGAGCTGGATGTGACCCGAACCGCAATCTTTTGTTGCACTGCGTGTCTGCGCTCTACCTTCACCGACTCTGTCGAGCATGACGGTGACCTTCTCATCTTCACACACTCGCTGTTTAAGGAAGTTTATGAAGATGCCGTTTGACACGTCGTCTCTCTTGACCTCGTACGCTTTGGCGTCAACACATCTAAACACGAAACAATTCCACTCGAATGGCACGTTTAAAATCAACACGAGGAGCAGAACGACAGCTGAAGGAGCAACTCACGTGGCATAACCAAACACAATATTTGCTGTGACTTTGAGTGGTCCGGGCTGTACAATGACATCATCGTTTGGGTTTCTGAAAAAAAAAAATATATATATATATATATATATTTTTTTGTTTGTTTGTTTGTTTGTTTAATATGCGCTGCAGAATTATTTCCTTAAAACAAAAACTTACCTTTTGCGGCACATATCCAACAGGAAGACATTGAGCCCAGTTTCTTTTTCCTGCATCTTGGTCAGTATATTCTGTACACATAAGCAGTGCTCTGAAGTGTAGGACGCTGGAGCATCAATGGGAACCATAAAACTGTTGCCGTAGTTCTCGTACCCATGACCAGCAAAATATAGCAGACCTGCAGAAGCATTGACAAAACTTAAAGAACAAAATGCAAAGCCTTTACCTATTCTTCTAGACTTGAGATATGTGCTACGACTTGGACGTCTGAAGGGACACAGACGGATTCTAACCATAAACTCCCTTGTCGAGCAGCAGCAGGAACTCGGTCACAGCACTGTGCATCTCCTGCCAGTTGAGGTCGAGCAGGGACACCACCTTGAAGTCCATTTGTCTGAGAAGGTTGGTCAACTCGTGGACGTCAGAAATGGGCGCACACAGCTGAGTGTGGTGGTGGTAGTTCATGTTGCCCATTAGGAGAGCAACTTTGTCCGTAGCTGTGCAGAGTACAAAGATAGAACTGTAGAACTCACTCATTTTAAATGGAAAATACAAATTTCTTTATCACTTGCTTAAAAATTACCATAGACTTTATTGGCAGCTGAGGGTGGATCAACCATCTGTTGCATTGGATGTATGCCTGGTCCAAAGGTTGACCTGTGGACTTCCTGCAATTCTGCCCAAACCAAATGAAACAGTTATCATCTAAAAGAAGAAAAGTACTGCGCAGACTCAACCGACTGAACAACGTTAAAGGTTCAAACATAAATTGCAGAACAAACTGTGCTGTAAAAACAAAAAAGGAAGAAGCAGGGGAACTATAATAGTGCTTTAATTTCTCCATTTCCTCTTGAAACGCCACAATACCTGAACCACGATCGACTTCTACCCAGGTGGCGTCTGTGACTGAACTTGGGCCTGCATGAGCGTGTAAAAAATAAACAGTTAGTTGTTGCACAGCATCGCAATTCTACAATTTGAGATTTACGCAGTATTGTTGTGATTTCATTAGCATAAACTCTTTTGTTTCCTGTCTTTACATTTAACAATGAGAACTAAAGTCAGTGGGTCTCACCGATGGAGACTGTTGCGTTGTCACTCCACGCCTCGTGGTACAAGTTGAAAACCTTGCATCTGTACTGTCCTCTGTGCTCTGTGGTCACACACTGAATCTAGAAAGCAACAACATTTAGTAAACTGGTACAGAAACAACGAAGAGCGATTTTATAATCCAATGTTTTGATTCAAATGTATTTAAGTGTACACTGGTTCCACCTAACATTTGTTCACTGGGATGTCAAACTTGTTTTTGGTTTTTGTTTGTAAGAAAAAGAACATGAATCCCAGTCGGGGGCCTTTCTGGGTGTAGTTTGCATGTTCTCTCCATGCTGCGTAGGTTTTCTCCAGGTACTCCGGTTTCCTCCCACAGACCAAACACATTCATGTTAGGCTGATTGGTAACTCTAAATTGTCCCTAGGTGAGAGAGAGTGAGAGTGAGAGTGAGAGAGTGAGAGTGAGAGAGTGAGAGTGAGAGAGAGAGAGAGTGAGAGAGTGAGAGAGTGAGAGTGAGAGTGAGAGAGAGTGAGAGTGAGAGAGAGCGAGAGAGAGCGAGAGAGAGCGAGAGAGAGCGAGAGAGAGAGAGAGAGAGAGAGAGAGAGAGAGAGAGAGAGAGAGAGAGAGAGAATGGTTGTCTCGTTTGTCTCTATGTGTCCCTGTGATGGAGTACAGAACTGTCCAGGGTGTCTCCCGCCTGTTGCACAGTGACTGCTGTGCTGGATATGGACACCAATGACCCCCGTGACCCAGAAAGGAAGAAATGGGTAAAGAAAATGGATGGATGGATGGATACATAGTGACAACTGTTAATTCAACGTTTAAATGTAACAAAATGTAGGATTTATATATTTGCACATAAGACATGCACAACAATGTGGGGAAATACTGGAGCATGTTTTATTTTCCACAAAACTGACATCTCTTAAAAATTTTCCAGGATGCTTGGATTGAAAAAGTCCTTTTCTTTTCGTGTCATGTAACATAATTTTAGCCTAGATCGATTTTCATGCCCATCCTGAAACATGAACTTTTCTGAAAACATTCAGATGTTCATTTACTTGTGTTCTTTGGATAATCTTGTTTCACCTGTCACAGTAATCTGGACAAAATTCTGACCGATATGCCAGCTAAAGAAGCTACTGATCTGGTAGGCATTGATCGTAACGAACAGGATATTGGTGGGAAAAATGTCATTTAAGTCTTTCTGGAAAACCGACAGCATCATCAGGGTGTTCAGACCAGGGCTGAGGAATAAAGTCAGCAAACATTCACACATTAGTGGTCAAACAATACTATAAATCCATCTGTCCATTATCTTTATCCACTTCTTCCTTTCTGGACCAATGGTGCCCATATCCAGCTGTCTCTGAGTAAGAGGTGGGGGACATCCTGGACAGGTCTCCAGTCCATCACAGGGACACACAGAAACAAACGAGACAACCATTCACTCTCTCACTCACACCTAGGGACAATTTAGAGTTACCAATCAGTCTAACATGCATGCTTTTGGTCTGCGGGAGGAAACTGGAGTACTCGGAGAAAACCCACGCATGCACGGAGAGAACATGCAAACTCCACCCAAAATGGAGCCCGGGCTGGAATTTGATCCGACTACCTTGTCGCTGAGAGGTGGCAGCTCTACCAACTGCGCCACCGTGCCGCCCTAATTAACTAATTAATGCGGAAGTTTGGTCAAAACTGAACGACACGCAAATAAATTTTAGCAACCATCCATTTATATATTTTATTTATATTATTAAATAATTGGAGAAAAAAAAATCTGCTTTTACAAGTTTAAATTTGATCTGGTTGTCAGATAAAAACACACGTTTGTGACTTACTTTGAGTATACATGTCTTTTCTTGGGGTAGGAGAACTTTGTTGTGGTACCATTCGTACTGAGCAGGGGGGTTGGCCTCAGCTTTACACCTCAGGACCAGAGTATCTCCTTCAGAAGCTGCTTGGGACTGAGGCTGTTCGATGACACTCAGTCCGCTCACTGAGCCTGGAAACAGACTGCTGCAGTCTGCGAACGTGAGGATCCATCATTAGATCATCAGGTGAACGGGAAGCAGAGAAAAACACAGGGAGCGGGCGGGACAGATACCTGCACTGGAACCTGTAGATTGGACCAAGCGAACATGAGCCCAATGGGAGAAGAGACACTTTTCTCCATGGTTGATCCTGCAGATGTAGTGACCCTGATGGGTTGGACTCAGAGGACACAGAACCAGCTCCGGTGAAGTCCCTGTTTCATTTACCATCTGAAATAGAAATGTGTTTAACATATAATTAAGAGTTTTATTATCCCGCTGTCATAAAGATCATAAACATTAGGAAATTACAGATTTACTCAAAAATGTATATAAATACTTTCATGGTTTGGTAAAAATAGAATCTGTTATAATTTCATGAAAAATGTAGGACTGACCTCCTCTTTGCCTCTGAACCACTGATAGCCGAGTCCAGGGGGTCCAGAAGCCCTGCAGCTCAGGACCACCCTGCTCCCCGGTGAGGCCTGCAAGGACTGTGGGTGCGTGGTGATCCGGATCAGCTCCGACACTGAACAACAAACACAAGGACACGAAGGCGTCAGAGTTCAAGCACTTCTCTACAGACAAGTAAAAACCTATCAAAAGAGCAACAACTTGTGTTTTTATGACCTCAACTGTGACAACTAAAATACATTTGACAAATTAAAAAAGTGGAAGATTAAAAACTTTTAAGATCATAAGAGAAGCTCCAAGGAATTGTTATTGTAGATTTTATTAACTACATATGTTAATATAAGTCAAAATACAAATAAAGATTGTGAAGTGCTGGGTACTATATTATCATTTAAAACTTCCCTCATAAAAAACCTAAATAAACACCTTTTCACATAAATTATTATTTTAACAGCTTTAAGAGCTTCGTTTAGGCCAATAAGTAAAAAAGCATAAGCTAGAGGTATGAAGTTTTTATCTTTTTTTTTATTTTTTATTTACTTTTAATCAGATTTTTTTTTTCAGACAAAGTCACTTTATGTTTTACTGAAATCAAAAATTAATATCTATGTAAATATCGAATGACATTCAGAACTACCTCCAGCACTATGATTATATGAAGTGAATCTGGCCATGGATATTCTCAGCAGTGACATATTTTCCAAGAAGTGGGAAAAGTTAGTTGGAAAAAAAATAATTTTTTGATTCAGTTCTTGTGTTTTATATCGATTTCACTCTTTTGTTTCAGACAGTGGTTAGCGCTGTTGCTTCACAGCAAGAAGGTCCTGGGTTCAATCCCCGGTTGGACTTGGGGTCCTTCTGTGTGGAGTTTGCATGCTCTTCTCGTGCTTGTGTGGGTTTTCTCTGGGTACTCCGGTTTCCTCCCACAGACCAAAAACATGCATGTTAGGCTGCCTGCAGGCCCAGGCCGCACTTGCAAAAGAGATCTGTGATCTCAATGGGATTTGCCTGGTTAAATAAAGGTTAATAAATGAAATAAAAATTTGCAGCAGACATGTGCAGCCAGGTGTGAATAAATAGTTTGGTTCTACAATTTTAAATTTCCTCTTCATGACAACTGTACTAGCAAAGGGCTTTTTGAAAATTTCTATTAAAATGTTATGAAACCTTTGAGATAAGAATCATTAAAAGGAACAACAATCTGAGTACAAGTGAAATGATGAACTGTCTTAAAAAAAAAAAAAAAAAAA
>NC_056500.1:22543383-22544000 GCF_014905685.2 Nematolebias whitei
TCACGGATTTGCATCGTGCATTGTGTTCTGCATTCTGATTGGCTAAACAGTCTCTCCAGTACAGTAGTTATTTGTAAAAAACGTTTTTACAGTACTTTTATTTGTTAAACAAATGCTTGGGCCTGTAAAAAGGTTTTGTTCTTTGGTTTGAATGTATTATGGAGTATTTCATTGTATAATAATTGTAAAAAAATATAAAGGTTACTACTTCACAGATTTCACCTATCACGGGTTCTTTTTGGAACGTAACCCCAGTGAAAAACGAGGGTTCACTGTATATATATATATCAGAGAGTCAGAGTCAGAGTTTCTTTATTGTCATTCGCACCTCATGTGGTACATGTGGTGGAGCGAAATTATGTACACAGTGTGCCAGTTACATCCAACAATAAAATGTATAAGAAAAACAGTAATAACATCTAAGATATGAACTAAGAAAAACATCAACTAAATATACACTAAGCACTCATAACATAAAACATTGAACATCAGCACAAACATGAGCATGAGTCTGTGAGCAGATGTGCACGCATGAACACATCAACATTGAAACAGATCAGCAGCAACATGAAACAGATCAGCAGCAACATGATATGGTTTTTCACAGTGATTATTCT
>NC_056500.1:22544100-22556025 GCF_014905685.2 Nematolebias whitei
TGGGAGGAAACCGGAGTACCCGGAGAAAACCCACGCATGCACGGAGAGAACATGCAAACTCCACCCAGAAAGGCCCCCTGAGATTAAACCATTGAACATTATTTCTAAATTTAAAGAAAGAAGTAACAAGTTAATGTCTATAAAAATATAAAGTATTAGTTTATGTTAAATAATCAAATGCACTGGTCATTTAAAGTAGTGATAACAGTAAAATTGTTTAACAGCTTAAGTTAATCTTGCATCTTTTAGTTTAGAGAGTTAAAGGGAAACTTAAAAACCCAGTTGTGAATCTGTTTGCAGGTGTATATGACGTGTCTTCTTGAACTTACCCGTGGCAGTGAGGAACTGCACAGCTTCTCGATGGTCAATCTTCCTCAGGTAGTGAAGGAGGAAGTCCAGGGTGCAGTGGCGATCAGAGAGCCATGCCAGAAGAGTTCGTGCAGGACTGCCTGCAGAGTTCAACACCTGAAGGGAGCAACTGGTCAACTCCTTTTCACTGAAAAGGATGTCGTTTAGTGTCAGAGGAGTAAAATAATCAATAAAACATGCAAAAATATCTCATACTATGGGGAACAAACCTTAACACAGATAAAATTAACATAGGAAAATATTCACAAGGCTGACTGGTGTAAAAAAAAAGAGAATTTGATTTATTTATTTTTTTACAATGTTTTTAATCATCTGTACAGACGTGTTCCCTTCGTGGTGCATTCAGGGAATCACCTGCAGCGGAATTGTGGCTGCTCGGCCACAGCGCTGGCTAGTTGTCTCCATCCACAGGTGGCGTTGTCCAACATATTTGACAGCTTGTTCAGAACTTCTCCACTGAGACTACCCATGCTCATTTTCCAGTTTTCCATTCTCGGTTTTACTTTTTTCCAATAATCCAGAAGATCTAAACAGACGTAGATATAAAAGTAAAACTTTATGCGTTAAAAATCAAAAAAATAATTGTGATCTCACACATAAACGCGCAGCAGGAATTACAAAAACAAAATAGAGCAGAAACAGTGATATGAATGACCCCCTCCACTTCGTTTACGAGCCTGACAATCCACAAAACAATAGTCATAAACACAACACGACCCTGTGTTTCTCCCCCGCATTCCAACTTTATAAAAATCTGCTTGGAGGCACACACGCCATAAAACAAGCAAAAATCATATGGATTCATACACGCAACCTAAAAGCGTAATCAAATAAAAAAAATAGAATCAAAAATAGAAAACCAAACTCCTGGGAGATCGAGTTTTACAACCTGCGCAGCCGCTTCCGCCATCAACGAGAAAACTTACCGAATCAGTTAAAAAAAAAAAAAAAAAAAAAGTCCGAGCAGATGTTTAAATCTCAAACTCCGTCGTCATTTTGATTGCGAAGATGTCCGACATACTTTTTCTCTGACGTTCTTCCAGTTTAACGTGATTTTCTTCCCCAAATGCGTCGCTTCTCATTTCGGTTCCTCATTTTCTTCCATTCTCGCAGAGCACGCTCATTTGCATGCGTCGTCATGGCAACGACACTTATCGACGCCATCTTTAAAAGTGGTTATGTGCCGGAAGTGGTCAATTAATGGTGGAAAAACGTTTATACACATTATGTACGCATTTCCCCCATAAAGTTATTCAGTTGTTTAAATAAATGTTATTTAACAATTAAAACCTTATATTTTTTAAAGTAACTGTACACAGAACTTCATTTTGACATTATTTTATTTGTAATTTAGATCTGCAATGATACAAGCCAGGTAATTTATTTAGAAATAAAAATTAGATGTCTTTACTAAATCTAATGCAGACTACAGTATAATGGTCTTGTTCTGGTCTACATTTTTCTTCTTCCAATACAAAACAGCTTTGAAACTTGGCATCATGCAGTGTTTCAATTTTACATTTTAACTGAGGTTTTGCATTTCAATTACATGTAAATAAAAAACCAACAACTTGAAACAGTTCCACTACACAGTCACTATAGCATAGATTCACACGACCCTGTGTGTGACTTATGACAAAGAGCTGATTTTAACATTTGACCATGAGTCACGTCACTTTCGCTGTCATTTCAGTCCAGAACGTGAAGACTCCCAGTGAACTGAAAGAATCTGCAGCCCGGTCCTTACAGGTCTAAAACTTCTTCCCTTTATGAAGTCTGTTGTGATGCCAAATGTTTTCTTTCCTGAGACGTTTCCAGTACTCCCAGGTATCAGTTTTCAGCTCGTGGAGTTGTGCGGGCGGCCCCAAGTTCAGCTGGAACAACCTGAGTGAGTCGTAAAAGAACAGCCATGAAAACACCAGAACATTTACAAACGAGTGCTTCAAACTCATGTTCCTCCAACTCTTCAAGAACTGATGCGTCTCTTACAGTGTCAGCTGAAATACAAAGCAAACAGAGGAAATTCTACCCATTTCACCTAATCCCCCCCCCCCCGTATCTGTGTTCTGCATGAGCGATATCCAACACCGCCTAAAACCTACAAAACTGCAGCAATAATTGTAAGAGTAACAAAAAAATTATAAGGAATTTATTAAACGTTATAAATTATTATGAAACACATTATTCATGTTCTTTATTATGCATTGTATCTCTTATTAGTCCATAAATTGAGACTTGTCAGTTTCAAATTAGGTGTTGATAATTACACCCTACTTAACAAAAAGCTTTCTTGAATCTAATTTGAAAAAATAAATAAACAAGTCTCAACTATCCTAAAAAAAACTAAGAAAATTTGAGTAATTGTAATCTTTAAAAATCTTTATAAGGAACTTCTGTAGAGATTACAGGCTTGTTTTCCTGATTACTTTAGGATTCAAAAAAGTCAACACAGAATAAATATGAAAATTGTCCCATGAACTCTTTTCTGGTTACAAAACTTTCTTTTAGTTTGATCATTTATGAAGATTAACTTTAAATTTAAAGTATTCACTTGGCTTCACTTTTTTCCACATCTTATGTTACAGCCTTATTCCAAATTGGATTGAATTAAACTTTTTCAGCAAAATTCTCACAATATACCATTATGACAATATGAAAAAAGATTTTTTTGAGATGTTTGCAAATTTAGGGGGGGGGGGGGGGGACAACAAAAACTAAGAACTCACATTTCCCGGTACGTAAGTATTCACAGTCTTTGCCATGAAGCTCAAAGTTGAGCTCAGATGCGTTCTGTTTCTACTGATCATCCTTGAGATGTTTCTACAACTTAAATGGAGTCCACCTGTGGTAAAATCAGTTGACTGGACTTGATTTAGAAAAGCATACGACTGTCTGTATAAGGTCCCACAGTTGACAGTGCATGTCAGAGCGCACCAAGCATGAAGTCAAAGGCAGTGATTCCCCTACCATTATACAAGCAGGGCGCCCCTTCTCTGTTCTGATGAGACAAAGATTGAACTCTTTGGTGTGAATGTCAGGCGTTGTGTTTGGAGGAAACCAGGCACCGCTCTTCACCAGGACAATACCATCCCTACAGTGAAGCATGGTGGTGGCAGCATCATGCTATGGGGATGTTTTCCAGCAGTAAGAACTAGCAGACTGCTCAGGATAGAGGGAAAGATGAATGCAAAAGTTTACAGATAAATCCTGGATGAAAACCTGCTCCAAACACTCTTGACCTCAGCCTAGGGTGACAGTTCATTTGTCAGCAGAACAACGACCCAGAGAACGTGGCCAAGAACTCAAAGGAGTGGCTTCAGGACCACTCTGTGAGGGACCTGGAGGGGCCAAGCCAGAGTCCAGACTTGAATCCCATTGAACATCTCTGGAGATCTAAAAATGGCTGCACAGACACATACCATCCAACCTGATGGAGCTTGAGAAGTTCTGCAAAGAAGAATGGGACAAACTGCCTAAAGATAGGAGAGCTCAGCTTGTGGCATCATATTCAAAGACTTGAGGCTGTAATTGGTGCCAAAGGTGGATCAACAAACTATTCAGTAAACGCTGTGAATACTTGTGATTTCTTAGTTTTCTAGTTTTAATTTGCAAATATCTCAAATCTTTTTTCATGTTGTCATGATGGGGTATTGTGTGTAGAATGTTGAGGAAATACATTAATTTAATACAATTTGGAACAAGGCTGTAACATAACACAATGTAAAAATGTGAAGCACTGAATACTTTCCAGATGCACTGTACTTCTGGCATCAACAATTTGATTTCCAGTTGTAGGCTTGTACTGAATGTGATTTTTGTCCATTGCATTCATAAAACTTTCCCTTCTCATTTTGACACAGCTACAGGCTGACTTTTTGTGTTCATACGATGTGGACACAATATGGCATGTCAGGCGCTACACAGCTGCTGTGCTGACTGGGGGCAGAAAAGAAGTCATCCAGCTGTGAACGTATATCATATAAAAACAAAACCATTCTATGACCCTCATGGTAACCTTGTTTATGGGGTTCAAACTAAAAAGAAGTTTCAAATTATGACGACAGAGCACAAAATTAAATGTAAATAAATGGCAGATATAAAAGTCATATGTGCACTTACCACTCAGGGTATTCCTCAAAAGGCTTCAGTTTAGGGTCGTCTCCTTGTTTAAAGATGTTGGCCCCCACTGCATAGGATGTAAGTTTGACTGGATCTTTACACACCTCTGGACCCTTCAGTTCTTCTTTCATCATGCCTTTCCCCTTTGATTTGACCACTGAAAAACAATAAAAGTAAGTAGTCAGACGATCTAGGTTTAAAGTAATAAAATGGTAATAATACAATAACAACACTCACCATTTAGTACACATTATAATTCATAAAATAAAAAGACGTGTCCTTTCTTACCACCAACGTTTTTAGAAGCTCCGCATGTTTGTATTCTGTATATGTTCGCCCTGCTCAGAAACATCGCAACGTTGCTTGCGAAACATTTTGTTGACTGCGCTCTCAGAAATAAACTGTAGCCAAACATTTCTTTTACTTTGCTGAGTTCCTATTCACACAGCACACCATGCTACACTTTGACTTTCGTCCTTTTCCGGTTTTTTTCCTCGCATTTGACTGTTTCAAGGTGAAGCACTGCCACCGTGTGGAGGGGAGGAGACACTGCAGGTGTTTTCTCCGCTTTAACCCGACAGGTGGCGGTAGTGTGCAGTAACGTGACTAAAACAGAAGAAGAAGACGAAAGCAAAACATTCTCGAAAATGTCTGAGTACGATAAGATCCAGAAGAGTGCCCTGAAACTGAAAGGCGTCGATGAAATGTCAGCTGGCAAAAAGTGAGTTTTGTATCAGAATTATTTAGTAATGATAGATGAAGTAGGCTTCACGAGTCAAAAGTCTGTCATGATGACGATAAGCGGAAAAACGCTACTGTTAGCCTGTATGCTAACAAGACATTGGTGTTTACGCAACACATCAAGTAACACAATGCAAATATTTCTAAGTGGGAAAATAATTACTGTATAGCAAAGAAATACATTCGTATTCTTAACGCTGTTAAGGGTAATATGGGATTTCAGAAAGGGCTTTAAACATGGTAATTAGCATAAAAGGGAAAAACATGTTACTGCACGTAGGCTATTGCTGATTTATTTTTTAATGAACATTGTTTGAACAAAGTGTCAAGTCTTTTGACACCCATGTAAGTAGTTTACTTTAAAATATAATGTTTTCGATAAAGACCAAAAATCAATTATTGTATTGTTCAGTTTTTACACACAGCAAGCATTTAAATATAACTTTGGCAAACGTAAACCTGCTTTTAATTTAGGAAAAGCTGTAATGTGACAATCCATTGTAACTAATTATTGTCAATATACTGGCAACTGTAACTATTTTATAAATGTGGACACATTTTTGCCTTAAATAATAACAGACCTTTGACACATTGTTGTGTAAAAGCTTTATACTTGACTAAAAACAAAGTACCATACTTCAGATTGAACTCAAGTATATTTTAAAATAACAGGCATGCACAGTATGATTATTGGGTCACAGAGTACTTGTTTAAAAACAAGTTGACATATCTAACACACAGGAAAAGAGAAAAGCTTTTAGAAGTTATTTATAAAACACTCACAAGTGGCTCTGATCAGTTGGACTACCTACATATTTTATTTTGACATTTTTTTAGGAAGAAAAAGAAGAACAAGGAGAGTAAGCATCGCATGGAGCAGGTTGTGACGAGTCAAAGTGATGATGAGGTGAAAACAAAGAAAGCTTATGTTGACAAAAGGACACCAGCGCAGGTTGCTTTCGACAAGATGCAGGAAAAGAGGGTAAGATTTGACCTTTCAAAGTTCTAGGTAATGTAAATGAGTTTGAAGGCTCAGCTTGAGCAGAAAAGTAAACTTTAGGGACTGTGGAGTTAGTTTTTCTTTCGATTGCTCCGTTCTGTATGGGTTGCCACAGTAAGTTAACTTGAATGAAAGATTTGGCAGTTGTTTTACACTTGATGCCCCTCCTGATGCAACCTGGGCTCGAACCGATAGCCTCAGGATTACAAAGCTGCTGCATTTAACAGCTGAGTTATCACAGTTCCCTTAGTAAATCTGAATCTAAAGGCGCTCATATATAAAAAAAACATTACAGGCTGCTTTATCGGGATAAGGTAATCTGTGTCAATCAAACCATTTTGCACTGGTCGGTAGATGATTAACGTGTGTGTTGTTTTGACCTTTGTCATTACATTACCTATCATATGAATGGCCAAAATCAGTCTGCAGCAGAACAAGCTGCAGCTCAGAAACCTTTAATGTTTTATCATCTTAGTTGTCTTTGAAACATCTCTCCAAACTGACCCAAAAAAACCCAACATGTCATTGTTTCGAAACAATGTGTTGCTTAGTAAAAATATTTATAAATGTAAACTGTTCAATTCATATCTTTGATCTAAATTCCTGTTTTGCAGCAAATGGAGCGGATTTTGAAGAAAGCATCAAAGACTCACAAGCACAGAGTTGAGGTGAGTCTTACCTTACGTGACGCGTTTCTGCTCGTAGTTCACTTGTAGAACTGGACCCTCACTCGATTAACTTGATCATAAGTTGCTATAAAACTCTTTCAGTTCATCTAGATCAGTGGTGCTCAATACGTTGATCGTGAAGTACCGGTCGATCACAACTGCATTATGGGTAGATCGCATGGCATTTAAAAAAATTAAGACGTCAGCCTATCATCCATCGTCACTATTAAATTTGTTACTTGACTGACATACAGGGCAGCCAGTCAGAGCCCTCATTCTCTCAAACCAGGTCTCAGAGTGAAGAATTTTGGGGAAATTTTTATATTTATTCTTATTTATGCCCCCCGGTCAAAATCTTTGTGTGAGAAGTCGCACATGCGCACTACAGGTGGCTGCAGTCCAAAGTTTTTCTGCACTAACAACAGTTATAATAAATGGCAGCGAGCAGAGTGTTTTTGTGCTACTCACTCTTTTTCAGCATGTAGGAGCAAAACTAATAAAATCCAGGGTCCAAAGAGACGTCAGTGTGTTCACCAGTTTGGACTTTACTGTCATGCAGACTCTGCATGCACAATGAATGCAGCTGAGCCCGGCATCAGGGTTGCCAGATAAATTTAAAATGTCTTATTTACCCCCTCCTTTTCTGTGCACATGTTCAACAAACACAACACACAACTCATCTTAGGATATCTTTACTCCGACAGTATAGGTCAAAATACTATCATTTTAAAGCCACAGTACTATAGTTCATTTATTTTTCTGGCAACCCATCTGACAGAGAAAATAAAGCGTTTTTCATGTAAACCGGCTTATTTTTATTTTAATATCCCCAATAAACATTGAAAAAACACCAACATTTCCAAAGGTTGTTCTTGTGTAAACGGGGCCTTATAGTCACTTTGACGTGGTCATTTTAAAAGTAGCTTGCATGCTGAAAAAGTGTGGGCACCCCTGATCTAGATATTATTTTATCCTGCAGTTAAATTTTTGGACAATTTTCTTCCCAAGGTTATTTTTAAGTGTTTTGAATTGTCATTATGTATATGTATTATTATTATTATTATGACCTCTCAAAGTGGCTTTAAACATCTGTTAAGTTCATGGCAAAAACCAATGCAGACATGTTCCTGTTTTAGTTTTCTACACCTCCTTATAATCCAGCTGTTTTTTCTCTACTTTTCCTTTTAATTATCCTTTTTAAATACCATTTTATTTTCATTTGCTAAAAAAACAAATAATAAATTTGTACGCATGTTTTAAGATTGTCTACTGTTGTCATCACTCTTTGTTAAAAATCAGGTCTCTCTTGTAAATGAGTCCCCGAGGCTCAGTGGGATTAACCTGTCTAAATAAAGGTTGAACGAATGTATGTTTTAATCTTATAGTATGTGTATAGGTTATCTGAGCGTAAATCGTGAAAACTGTTAAATTTTTATTGTAGATTTGAGGAAAATTTTTAAAAATACATTTCTGTTATTGTTACAGGATTTTAATCGTCACCTGGATAATCTGACGGAGCATTATGATATCCCAAAAGTCAGCTGGACCAAGTAAAAGAGGAGCAGATATTCACTTTTTTTTTTTGTACATTTTTTTTTAATAAATGCCAAGTTTGAACTAAATTGGCGTTCATTTTCAAGTTGCAATTCTGTGTGTGTAATAAAGAAGTATTTAATGTTTTGTAGGATTTTATTTTCCCTTTAGACTGGTTTCTAATTATACCAGAGCTGGAAAACAAATCTGATCACAGCACATTCAAGTTGAAATAAACGTTTCATTGAACTGTGACAATATGTAAGTTATAAACCTTAAGACAAAAGGTGCTGCAAACATCTTGTGATGGATCAACGATGACACAGAAGATAAAATTCAAATTCAGTGTGAAACACCTTGGTGGGGAAACAGTTGTGATGTACATTAATAACTTAATGCCTACATCACAATGGTGTTTCACTCAGAGGATGGTCTATACATTTAGACACCAAAATAATATCAAATAGAGAATTTTCAGGGACTTTCATTCAAGATTGTTAAAAAAAATTTATAGAAAAGAAAATTTATATTTATTCAGTTCAACAACTGATTTATTCAGAAATTCTCTTCTCGCTGTAGGAAAGAGGTTTTATTTTTTTTGTAGTGTAGTGTTCTCAGGTTTCCAGACTTCACTTTGGGCCCAGCATCTCACTTGGCTTCACCCACTGGTCAAACTGCTCCTCAGTCAGATAGCCCAGCTCCACGGCCACGGCCTTCAGCGTCGAGCCCTTCTTGTGAGCCGTCTTGGCTATGGCGGCCGCCTTGTCGTAACCGATGTGAGGGTTGAGCGCAGTGACCAACATGAGGGACTCGTTCATGAGCTTGTTGATTCTCTCCGTGTTGGCCTGGATTCCCACCACGCAGTTGTTGGTGAAGGAGACGGACGCGTCGCCAAGGAGCCGCGCGGAGTTGAGCACGTTCTTGACCATCATGGGCTTGAAGACGTTGAGTTCAAAATGTCCGTTGCTGCCTCCAACGGTGACCGCCACGTGGTTCCCCATCACCTGGGCTGCCACCATGGTCATGGCCTCGCACTGGGTGGGGTTCACTTTGCCAGGCATGATGCTGCTTCCGGGCTCATTCTCTGGTAAGATGAGTTCCCCCAGTCCCGAGCGAGGTCCTGAGCCCAAGAAGCGGATGTCGTTGGCGATCTTCATCATGCTGACAGCCACTGTGTTCAGGGCTCCACTTAGCTCGACCAGGGCATCGTGAGCAGCCAGAGCTTCAAACTTGTTGGGGGCCGTGATGAACGGCAGGCCTGTGAGCGAAGCAACGGTAGAAGCTACTTTCTCTGCAAAGCCAATACGGGTGTTGAGTCCAGTCCCGACTGCTGTACCTCCAGCTGCCAGCTCGTACACCCTGGGCATGGCAGCCTTCACCCTCTCTATGCTGTACTTCACCTGCTGGACATAACCTCCAAACTCCTGTCCGAGTGAGAGCGGGACAGCATCCTGGGTGTGGGTGCGTCCAATCTTGATGATGTCTTTGAACTCTTCGGCCTTGGCAGCCATAGCATCGTGCAGAGTCTGCAGACCAGGCAGTAGGACCTCATGGACCTCTGTGGCCACAGCAATGTGCATGGCAGTGGGGAAGGTGTCATTGGAGCTCTGACTCTTGTTGACATGGTCATTAGGATGAACTGGATCCTTGGAGCCTAGTTTCCCTCCCAATATCTCAATAGCCCTGTTGCTGATCACCTCATTGACGTTCATGTTGGTTTGAGTTCCTGATCCAGTCTGCCACACTACCAGAGGAAAATGATCATCCAGCTTACCAGCTGAAACCTCATCTGCAGCCTGAATGATGGCATCTGCTATCTTTGGGTCGAGTCCGTAGTCCTTGTTCACCTGAGCAGCTGATTTCTTCAGGATACCAAAAGCCTTGATCACTTGGAGGGGCATCCTCTCACTGGGTCCCCCGATCTTGAAGTTCATGGTGGATCTGACAGTCTGGGCTCCGTAGTATTTGTCAGCCGGGACCTTGAGCTCACCAAACGTGTCCCGCTCAACTCTGTACTCCGAACTGGCCATTCTGGAGGAGCAGATTAGGAGTTTCGAGTTGCCTTGGAGTTTTTGCAAAGTCCGGAGGTGGCAGTTAAACTGCCGAACGCTTCTAAAAGAGCGGAACATGGCTTCGCATTAGAGGTGAATCCGGGGGGAGGTCAAGGCAGATTTCTATATTATAACCTGTCATTGGACGAGTAAGAAACCGAACTGCAAGCCAGCCAATCGAAACGTAGAAAAGGAGGGACTTCCGCTGTGGCTGGCCTATCAGGTGACGGCGACCAGACATCTACATCCGGTTCTATGAAGACGTTCAAAATATCGTGTAACTGTGTTTCCGGTGTGAAACGGCAAAGCTTTTACCTGAAAAATAAAATTATTTTTACTAAAATTTACAATTTATTAAATAGTCTATAAAACAAACAATTTAATTAGCAGTTATGATAAAATGTAGATTCAGTACTACAAATGAGAAATTTGTTATTGCTTACAGCTTTATTGTGTTATAACATGAGACCAAGTTTTTTTAACAGAGCAAATGTAACTAGTTATAAGTTAAAATTTATTCTAAATACCATGTTTTATGCCTTTATAAAGAAATAAAATACAAGTAATTTAGTTCTTATCTTTACCTATTTGGATCTATGTATTGTATCCTGTGTCATTTGCTTGTTTTGTTTTTGCTATACAGCACTTTGGTTGGCCTTGTTGCTGTTTTTAAGTGCTTTACAAATAAAGTGTGTTATAAATAAAGTGGTATGGTATGGTAATAAATCCTGAAACACTTAAAATGTAAATGTTTATAATCATGGTTGGGTAAGATATTAAACTAACTAGGGCCTTCTCTTACTCCGCTCTTGTTTCCTGGAATATCTTGCAAAAAGATGTGAAGCTTTGGACCTTGACCTCTCTAAGTGGTTTTAAACTTGTTAAGTTCCTGGCAAGAACCAATGCAGACATGATCCTGTTTTTAGTTTTCTACACCACCTTATAATCTGATTGTTTTTTCGTATTTTGTTGTTCGTTTTCTTTTAATTATCCCTTTAATTATCATTTTGTTTTCAGTTGTATATTTAAGTTTATATATATATATAAACTTAAATTTGTATGCGTCATTTGTGAATGTCTACTGTTGTCACCACTCTTTGTTAAAATCAGGTCTACCTTGTAAATGAGTCCTTGTGGCTCAATGGGACTAACCTGTTTAAACAAATGATAAATTAAACTAATCACAAATTTATCATTAATTTTACAAACTGGATTCCAAAAAAGTTGGGACACTAACTGTTCAATCGTCTTGGGCCTTCTTTGTCGCACCTTCCTCTTTATGATGCACCAAATGTTCTCTATAGGTGAAAGATCTGGACTGCAGGCTGGCCATTTCAGTACCCGGATCATTCTCCTACGTAGCCATGATGTTGTGATTGCTGCAGAATGTGGTCTGGCATTATCGTGTTGAAAAATGCAGGGTCTTCCCTGAAAGAGATGACGT
>NC_056500.1:22556125-22565357 GCF_014905685.2 Nematolebias whitei
TATACATACACTACAGTCCGGATCATTTTAGGAATAAATTTTGTTTTGTAGTCTTTCACCTTCTCTGGATGGCAATAATTTGGTCTCGAGATATAAAGTTAAAAACCTTGGTGTTATTTTTGATGAGGATGTTTTTTTTTATTTTTATCCCCCCACATTAAAAACGTTACTAGAGCCACCTTCTTCTTCCACCTGCGTACGTAATATCGCTAAAATTAGGCTCGTTGTTCCACATCTGATACATTTCAGCATGTTTTAATCTAATTTAAGCTGTTTTTCAGCAAGTTCTTTAACAATAAGCATTCACACACAATTTTATGAGTAAAATAAATTTCTCTAGTTGTGTTTAGAAGTAAACTTTACTTCACACTTATGTTAAAAACAATGTCAACTGATGCTTTACTTGTTTTGTTGCATCAAACTTAACTAATATTATTAATACAAAATGAAACGAATGCATATACCAACTAAAAATCAGTAATTATATGTTTTCTCGTTTATGTGCACTTACCCTCGCAACTAGACCCTTAACAACAGAATGAGCGCGCGCTCACTTTTACGTGGCTGGGGATGACCGGAAGTTCACGCCCATCCTAAAAAAAATGGACACTCAATTAACAAATTAAAATAAGTCTGATTATCTGCTGAGTGACACTTTATGTGGGCGATTTTTCTTGGTAAATAAATATATATTTTTATTTTGTCACTGCAATAAACTGTTTCAGTCAGCCCCACCATGAAAACTGCCGTAAAGTGGCCTCCACTTGGAAAAGTCACTGAGCCACCTTGGTGAAAACTTATTTTAAAATACAATCTGAATTTTTCTGAAAATCTACTTTTAAGCTGTGGAAATTTTATTTTTTTTACATATTGGTTTAAATGTTCCCTGTTCCCCTGAATAAGTGTGTTCTTCTCGAAGTGACGTTTTTTTTGTTATTATTTTGAAGTACTGGACTGTGGACCTTTAATTCCGCTGATTCCTACGTGAGACTCGCGCAACACGGGTCAGCTGACTTCAGACGCCATTTTGTCAGCCATTTCCTACACAGGTCTACCACCAGCGTCTGTGCTGCACAGCTCAGGACGTCTGGCCTCAGCAGCTTCATCTGCCCGGGCTCGGAGAGAGAACCTGCTGCGGACCCGGACCACACGGCCCCCGGCTGGAACAGAAACTAGTCGAACGGGGTCCCTTGCTCTCTTGCCCCGCAGGACCGGAGCGGTCACAAGTCAGACATGGCTTTGAAGATTGTCAAAGGGAGCATCGATCGGATGTTCGACAAAAACCTTCAGGATTTAGTACGTGGCATCAGAAATCACAAGGAAGATGAGGTAAGACGAGCACGCGCTGTCACCTGAACCACATTAAAAGCCTCACATTTATTAATGTTTTTATGTAAACTACCGTCACCGTTATACCGCGACTAGCTAACCAACCAACCCTGGGTGAGTTAGCTTGGCTCAGCCGCCTGCTAGCAACAAACTACAGTCATTCAGTAGTTTACGCAGCTGGTTGACGTTTGCTGAATTATTAAATTACTGAACACGAGCTGATTCTTACCTAGAACAATGTCTGGTATTAAACAAGGAGACTTGCTGACAGCTAGATAATATTCAATTAGAGGAAGAATGAATCACAGCTTAGCAGGACCTTAACTCTCCAGCAAAACCGAGACCAAACCAGAGATTTTAGCTTTGCAGAACTGTCCTTAAGCACAAGCACAAAAACCTACATACAAAAGATCAGGGGGTTTACTCGTATGTAATGCATTATTAAGATTTCTGAAGCCAACACGCACAATATAAAGATGTCCACTGTCCAGAACCATCCAATAACTACATCAGTGGTATAAGAACTGTTGCAATTACAGAACAAGATGTGAAATAGACACATCAACCTGCAAGGAACCGAAAATGGCTGTAAGGAGAACACTGGTCACAGGAAGATGTAAAAATATCTGAGTGGCATAATGGTTGCATAATGAATAACAAGACACATTTTAGGATGTATTGCTCCTGTGTAGTGCAGCTGTTTACCTACTGAGCCCCATGTTTATTATTGAAGGTCATTTAGTCTCCAACAGATGCTGTATTTATTGTATCTTAATCTTCTAACCTACAAAGCCCTCAACAACCTAGTTCCACCTTTATATCTTATTGTTCCATATTTTCCTAACAGAGCACTTCGCTCTCAGACTACAGGTTTACTTGTGAGTCTTAGAGTTTCCAAAAGCAGAATGGGAGGAATATCTTTCAGTTATCAGGCTCCTCTCGTGTGGAACCAGCTTCCAGTTTCTGTCCGTAAGGCTGACACATTGTCCAGTTTTAAGACTGGGCTTAAGAATTTTTTTTTTTTGTTGATAAATCCTATAATTAGGGTTTGCTTGTTATGCTGCCTTAAACTTTGTGTACAGGAGGACAAATTGACCTAATTTCTTCAAATGAATTGTTACAATTGAATATTTTTTATTTGATATTATTTCTATCTTAATGTGATTCTCGGCCTGCCATTGTGTATCTGTTCCTCCGTCCTTTTCTTCTCAAACCCAGCCGGTCGAAGCAGATGGCCTCTTGTCCTGAGCCTGGTTCTGCTGGAGGCTTCCTCATGACAACGTTTTTCTTTCCACTGTTGCCTTCATGCTTGAAGAGCTCTGCGATGAAGTTAAATTCAAAGCAATCTGCTCCTCAGATAAATAATGTTATTAACTGAGTTTTTATGCATATGAATGTTTCTGTTCTGTGCCCTGAGATGATTTCTGTTGTGACTTGGTGCTATATAATTACACTGAATTGAAATGAATTATGGGGTCTGGTTAAATTGGAGACAAAGGTATTTAGCTGTCAAATGAATCGTGTTATGATAAACTGACATGGGCAAAGTGTGAAAGAAGCCGCATTTAGAAACAAGTCTCACTTTACGCAGATTAAATTTATCTGGATGTTAAAGCAAAGCAAATGGTGAATTAGATCGCAATTCATCCTGCGAGTGAAAACTATTGTCCATGTTGTAGCTATGTAGAGTAGTGTGCGAGTCAGCCACTAGTTTAGTTCTGACGATGGGAGGCCTTGTTGATGCAAAAATGCTTTATCATGAAATGTAGTGGAGGGTGTGTGAAGTCTGGGATGCATTGCTGTAGTTCAAGTGTTTGATATAGATGGTTCATCCAGTTTAAGGACAGTTTTAGGATTCTTTCTCATTTGGACATTTTTGTCAACCTTACCATCTAGCTATGAGATTAGCTAGGGGTAAAACCAGCAGATCAAATCAAAAGGATTTTCCCAAATATATTTTACTTCAGGAAATTAAAAACAAGCACTAAGATCAGCAGTGTTCTTGGAGATTATCAGCTCTCGATCACTTGATTCTGTGCACGTTGCTGTCTGTGCTGTGCGTCAGTGGTAACCTTACCAGGGCTGCCTAGATAAGGTGCTGGTTTCCCAGTCAACAGTGGACAGACTGCTAAAATATTAATGCTCGGTGTGTGCATTCACAGTGTGCATTGCCCTGTCTTGGTTTTTTTTTTTTTTTAATAGTTAGCCCACATTTTTGACATTCTTTCTGTTTTGCACATGCAGGTTAAATGTTTGCACAGTTCATTCGTTCACTTTGGAACAGAGGGCGTATTGAGGAAAACGTGTGAGGAGGATGGTTGCTTCTTGGAAGTGTCTGAGCTGTTTGTTGGTGTTTTGTTAAAGTTAAAGAAGTATCACTAATTGGTCAAATAACAGTTTGGAAAGCACAGTTTATCCCTAACTCAGTCTGTGTTATTGATCCTCACTGGCTCTACATCAGCTATGTGAGGTATTTTGATGAGTGCTGAACTGATCATTAAAAAGAGCAAACAGTTTTTTTGCTGTCGAGCTCAGTGCTCCCCCATCCCTCCACCTCCTCCTGTAACTGTGCCGTCTCATGACTGCACACACATGACCAGCACACTCTCAAACCCTACTGCTATATGTTTTGTTAGGTTGCTCCTTTTGGCAATAATTAACTGATTTTTTTTACAGGAAATGCCTAACTCTGCTCCCTTCCCAGCGCTGAAAAACATAATAAAATTGTCTCATTGCTCTTAAATTCTCCAGAAATATATTGTGTTATTGCTGCCAACAATAAAAGCAGCTATTAATTCATTAAAAAAAAGTATTATTTGATCGAGCTTTTGAAGTCACTCAAACTGTAACGCACTTCTTATGATTTAAGTTCTGTTGATGCTCACAGTCGTAGCATTGTTGTAGAGTTAAGAACTGATTGTGTGAGGGGTAAAATATGCTTGATTTTATTAAATTTCCTTATTTAATTCCCTCAGTGCTTCCAGGGTTTTCAGGCTTTGGTTTTTTTTTTTGGGTGCTAGAAATGTAGTGCTCCGGATATTATTTCACCTACTGGGTAATCTGATTTGACGTCTGCTTTGTCTTCTTGTTTTGTATGTCCGCAGGCCAAATACATCTCCACGTGCATCGATGAGATCAAACAGGAGCTCAAGCAGGACAACATCGCTGTCAAAGCCAATGCTGTGTGCAAGCTCACCTACGTAAGATCACCCACCTTCCACACACACACACCGGCTTTGTCAGTCACCTCTCTGTTACATTTACACCTGTACACATACAGATCAAACACTGTGTATGCAGCTCGGTTTAACCCCACCCTGTCTTTCCTTTGATGGGAGACTGACTACCTGCTTTGACACATTTATTGAAAATGATACCAGTGTTGTTTCATATAAAACACTTGTTTGTTAATAAAAATTATAAATTTAGAGCTAAATATTAAATACATTGGAGTTTGTATAAAATATGCATGTTACTACAAGTTATGAAGAGTTTCAGTTTGTTTGGACGTTTTGTTAGTTTGTGTGAACCAGATGGCACTACACACTTTTTTGTTCCTAAAGCTTGAAGTACATCACCTTCAAGATAATCACAGATTTAAACTTTCTGGATCAATGACTTGTGGGTATAAAACACAAATAAGGCCGTTGTTACTAGCCATAATAAAGAAGATGAATTAAGATTTATTTTACTCAAATGACCCATTCTTATTGTAGGGAGGGAGTTACACTTTTCTATTACAGTCGCCCATATTGAATATAAATTGCTGTGATTGTTTTAACAGGATATAATTAAATTGAAATAAGCCAAAGCAAAGTGGAGTAATAACGCATTATGTCCAAGTTTTTATTAGGTTGAATTATGTAGCATTAACTTGTTAATTGGCTGTATTTTTACAAAATGGCATAAAGCTGCATAGTTTTATTTAGAAGAATGAGCAGAACAAGAGAGATGCATTTCCAGCAGTTCTTGACCAAATGTAATCGGTGTTTCTATTTTTAGCCAACATACACATTTTGCTTTGGATGCCTTGATCAGCTGGCATATCTCCTGCAGGGACGGTTTAAACCCCGCCCCCCATACACCCCCCCACACCTTCCTTTTTTATTTACAGTATGTCTAATTTGTTTTACAGCTTCAGATGCTGGGCTATGACGTCAGCTGGGCCGCTTTCAACATCGTTGAAGTCATGAGTTCTTCGAAGTTCACATACAAGGTTTGACTGCAGTATTTGTTGACGATGCATGCCATCCTGACATTTTACTTTGCATTAAGCAAATGATACAGTTGTGATAAACCTGTGTGGAGACTGATGAAAACATTTCTGATGAAATGGCATGCTTGTTTTTTTTTCCTACATGCTTTTCTTCTTGCAGAGGATTGGTTACTTAGCAGCCTCACAGTGCTTTCACGAGAGCACAGATGTCATCATGCTGACAACTAATCAGATTCGAAAGGTCAGTGATGCACTTGTTTTTATGTATCTTGTAAGAATCTCTGGACTCTTACCTCTCTCCAACCTTTTCTGCCTTATTGATATTTTCCCCTTTTTTGTTCTTGTCTTTCTTTCAGGATCTCAGTAGCCCCAACCAGTATGACACCGGTGTTGCCCTCACTGGCCTCTCTTGTTTTGTGACTCCTGACCTGGCTCGGGATCTTGCTAATGACATCATGACATTAGTGAGTCATGCAGAAAATGCCAAGTTTACTCACATGGCCTTCCCTCTAGAGCTGTATTTTCTCTCAGGCTATCAGTTTTTTCCTTCAAGGTCCTTTTTTTTTTTTTTTTTAGAACCTTGCAGATAAAATGTCGTTTTTTAAAAGAAATACTTAAAACACAATTGTCTCATTGCTTTTGTATTTTTTCTAGATGTCCCACACTAAACCTTACATCAGGAAGAAAGCTGTGTTGATCATGTATAAGGTGTTTTTGAAGTACCCAGAGTCCCTCCGCCCTGCTTTCCCAAGGCTTAAGGAGAAACTTGAGGACCCAGACCCAGGTAGCAAGAAACACACTGTACTGAGTTTGTTACACAGGTGTACTCTGTCATTCCAATCTCATTAAATTTTTAGTCTGAAACAATATGTAAAAAATAAAATTTTGATGCTGCTGATTGATTATATGTTCCTCATATAATGATCATGCGGCTTTTTGACAAAAAGAGTATTACCTAAGTCACCTAAATGTCAAATGACTTCCCGAACTGCTTTATTTTCATCTGTTAGTAGGGTATTGTTGTTCAGCCAGTAACCAGGAGACGTGACGCATGCCTTGCATCAGTTGTCAGATCTATAATCCAATCACTGACGAGGTGATGTTTGCACAAACTGGCTTTGAAAACAGCCCGGACATTGCTGCATTCAGCTCCCTGTTCTTGCACAGAATCTGTAGAAATTGTTAAGTAGCTGTGTGGGAAATGTGAGATTTTAAACTTTTAGGCCCAATTAATGGACCAAAATGCAGTTTGATAAGATTGCTTTTAGTCTTGCAAACGAGAACTCTGTGGATACACATCAAGACTGGTGCAATATAAAGATATTTTTTTTTCCCTGCATCTTTTAAAATATATTTGACCAGTTTTTATGGTTTTAAGAAACTTCTATACATGGACTGTACTTGTATAGCACCTTCCTATCTTATCAAGATACTCAAAGTGCTTTACAACACAATCTGTGCCTCATTCACCCATTCATACAGCTCACTACTAGAGCTATACAAAGAATAATTAGTGCTTTATCACATTCATGCACATTCATGCATAACAGGTCTGATTCCACATTTTGTCTTGAACTACTTTACTTAAATTGGAATAGATTTCACAACAGAAAAAAATGTTTTTTAGTTAATGTTGTTTTGAACTGGTTTGTTTTGATAATAGTTTTTGATTTTGATTATTTTTTCCATTTTAGGTGTCCAGTCAGCAGCTGTCAACGTTATCTGTGAGCTGGCCAGGAGAAATCCCAAGAACTATCTGTCTCTGGCTCCACTTTTTTTCAAACTTATGACCTCTTCTACTAATAACTGGGTTCTCATTAAGATCATCAAACTGGTAAGACAGCAGAACAGATCAAAGTGCCGCTCCAGAGTAACAATTTAGAAATGCAGGCAGAGTTAATTGTTATGATAGAGAATAAAATATCATCATTTAGTTTTTTGTTTTGCTTTTAGACTGTTTAATAGCAAGCAAACCAAATTTTCAATCTTGTCATTTAAATATGGTAATTTTGAAAATGAAGAAGTACAACAGGAAAAGAAGAATGTTAAATTTAGTGGATATGTTGGACAGTAAATAAATATGCTCATGACAAAAAAGCTGTCGTGCTTGAAAGTAAGAATCAAATTTAGTTTCTCCTTAAGTTTTCACATGGAAAAATAGTGAAATGTTTACAATGTGAAAGCAGTGGTGGGTTTTACAGAAGGATCTTGGTGCTTTTTACAGTTTGGTGCACTCACACCTCTGGAACCAAGACTGGGGAAGAAGCTTATTGAACCTCTGACAAATCTAATTCACAGGTGAGCTGAAAATGACAATTTTACACCCAACCGTTGCTGTTTGTCACCAGAAGGTCACATGTAATTAATTTACCAGTTGTAATCGTGATGTTCTTCTTTTCCCCTGTCGTCCTCTCTCACAGTACTTCTGCCATGTCTCTGCTGTATGAATGTGTCAACACTGTAATTGCAGGTCAGTGCTGAAAATCTGAGGCACGCAACTGACTCATCGTTGCTGTCTTTGTTGTAGATTGCACCTAAAATGTAGAGTTGGTAGTAGACTTTTTGCATTTATTTCATTTTAAGGCATATGAGCATTTGTGACCATGTGCTTATTTTCATCTATGTTTAGCATGGTTATATTTTATGCATTTGCAAAACAAGCAATAGTTGTAAACTGTATTTGTTTCCTCAAAACAATTCAACAACACTTTACCTGTTTAGGATTCATAGTGATTGCTTCTGTAGATTTTTTTTTTTTAATATAGGGTCTTAAGTTACATTTTGTCCCCCCTCATACGCAAAATTCCCATTTTTACTCTGCTGAAATATTTGGTTATTAATGACTGATTTCCTTCTTTTTTTGTTGCAGTGTTGATTTCTTTGTCCTCTGGGATGCCTAACCACAGTGCTAGTATCCAGGTAAGACTTCAAGTTCCTGAACTTTCATCCTTATTTTAACATGAATATTTTCTTATTATAAACCATTTTCCACTATAGTTGAGCCATGATGCACACTGTCACCAGTCTGTTTACTTAGTTGTATGCAAGTAGAATAATACTATTTTTCAGTTAGGCAAGGAAGCTGATTTGGTAAGTGCTAAATCAGTAATACAGAAAATATCTACTATGAACTATTTAGGTAAAGCCACCCTCACATAGATCACTGTTATGGTGTTTTTTCATTCAACCTTTATTTATTAATTAGTCTCACTGAGCCTCGAGGACTCATTTACAAGATAGACCTGTTTTTAACAAAGAATGGTGACAACAGTAGACAATCATAAAATAAAACATATAAATTGAGAAAAATAAATGAAAGCAAATTATATAAATAAATAAAAAAAGAAACAAAAACGGCTACATTGTAAAGCGATGTGTTCACTGTAGTTGCTGTGGAGGAGAAAATATATACTGTATGTGCACAAACTGCACCTTATGTTTGGTGCAGTTTTGAGCTGCCTAAAAATACTCAGGAAACTAAGTTTTTGTGGATTTTGGATTTTAAGATTCATCTGTCAAGCTGTCAGATGAATGTCTGGGCATTACTTTACGAATGAGGAGGAAGGGATAAGTGGGAACTAAGAGGATCTTGGTTTATAATGTCCTTGGAATTTGCTGTCTTTAGTTGTTCAGGAGCTACGCTTTTATATATATATAAATATATATATATATATATATATATATATA
>NC_056500.1:22565457-22604056 GCF_014905685.2 Nematolebias whitei
GCAGAGAACTATGTTCAGGTTCTAGAACAACATATGCTCCCATCTAGGCGTCATCTCTTTCAGGAAAGACCCTGCATTTTTCAACACGATAATGCCAGACCACATTCTACAGCAATCACAACATCATGGCTACGTAGGAGAAGGATCCGGGTACTGAAATGGCCAGTCTGCAGTCCAGATCTTTCACCTATAGAGAACATTTGGTGCATCATAAAGAGGAAGGTGCGACAAAGAAGGCCCAAGACGATTGAACAGTTAGAGGTCTGTATTAGACATGAATGGGAGAGCATTCCTATTTCTAAACTTGAGAAACTGGTCTCCTCTGTCCCCAGACGTCTGTTGAGTGTTGTAAGAAGAAGGGGGGATGCCACACAGTGGTAAAAATGGACTTGTCCCAACATTTTTGGGATTTGTTGACGCCATGAAATTGGGAAACTACAGATTTTCCCCTTAAAATGATAAATTCTCTCAGTTTAAACGTTTGATCTGTGATTTGTGTTCTATTCTGAATAAAATATTAGATGTTGGCACCTCCACATCATTGCTTTCAAATTTTATTCACAATTTGTTTAGTGTCCCAACTTTTTTGGAATCCGGTTTGTAGGAACGCTACCTGTCAGAGCTCAAACAGGACAATATAATCATACTGTTGCCTGCTGAGTGTGCACGAGGGATGAGAAGACACGGATTACGTATACTAGCATATTTCGCTACTTCATTGACTCGGTTGCTTCCAACAGTGAAGTGATGAACAACTGAAAAGCTCTGAGGCATATTAATATTTACACAGTAATAAGGTCAGACGCATTTTGTTAAAAGAGGTGGGACAATCTTATTTATCTTAAAGCAGACATCAGCCCAGCTAAAGCCTTAGAGTCCTCCATCACTGAGCTTGGGTTAATTGCAGAGGAAATTGTAATACTAAAGGCGAACAAATACTATAATGCTGTGTCCTTCATACACTTGAAATCATACCTGATATTCTCGTCACGCTGTTTTCAGTCCTTCTGAGGATCCGGCGTCTCATCTCCAGTGGTTTATTGTAGTCCAGCCACAAAGTAGGATACAGGTTTTTCTCCGTCGGCCGTTTGTCAACAGAGTGAAATGAGCTCGCATACAGCATTTTGGGTGGTCTCTTCTAGTTCAGATTTTTCAGCCACATTCAATTCCTCATTTAGGTAGGAGATGGAAACTATACCGCTTTTCACTGGAACACTTTTTTTGTTTTGGGTCCGTGTTCAAAACTTGTTGTAGCCACTGATTTAGTTTGGTCTGGGTGTTCGTGCAGCTGCAAACAACACAAGTAGCCTACCTGAACTCAACAAGGCTATTAAACTCTATGGTTGTTAAATAAATGTGAACAAAACAAAAACTGTGTTTTATCTACTAAACTGAATGTAAATTACTTTCAAATAAACCGTGGTCCTTGCTTCACTACCATGGTTAACCAATGCTTACTGCTACTTCCAGTGTCTGACAGGAAGTTGTACCATAATCATTTATACAATAGAGCCCTCAGGAATAAGGTGGATAGAAGTAACTGATCTCAGGCTGTTGATCACTTAAGTGTGGTCTTGTAGTGAACATCTAACTTTAGTTGGTGAAGAAACACACAAACCTCAGTGTGTGTATCTCTGATTGGACCCTTTAAGATGTCATCACAAAACTTAAGCCCAAGCTAAATCTGTTAGGTTCAGAAGCAGAACACATTGCACGCTGCATCCTACATAAAACCTTCAAAACACCCCATTTTTCTCACTTTTGTTTGTCTGATTTTTGCATTTACACTATGCTCTTATACAAACAAGTCAAACTGGTGTGTAAAGGTTAACAATCATGTTGACGGCTCTTCCCCTTCTCCCCTGTGTTTTCCTGCTTTCGTTCTTTCCCACAGCTCTGTGTGCAGAAACTGCGAATCCTGATAGAAGACTCGGACCAGAACTGTGAGCCCTCTGTCAATGCCTGCAGTGTGTCATTTTCTCATTGTCTGTGTGTTTCTGACTGTGGAACGGTCCATCCTTGTAGACGACAACAATGTAGACCCCCGATTCTGGATAACTCGGAACAGTGTTGCTATTTTCTTCTTAATTAAGAAGGCCTGCTTGGAATTATGTTGTTCTTAAGTAACATTCACCTCTTTCCTCCCAGAAAGCCTGCTGAATATGACAGTGAAGGTGGACAACTTTCAGAGATTCTCCCAGATTGAGGCTTCAATCTGATGGCATTACAGACCAACCAGTATTCGAGTTATCTGGACCTCCATTTTGTAGTTAGCTGTGTGTGTGTGTGACGTAGACAGTAGACATCTGGTTTCAGTGAACTCTGTAGCTTTAAGGGTTTATTATTTTACTACACCTCCTGTTGGTCTTTATTCATTGTTAACTATGAGAGGGAACATTTTCAAGTTTGAGACATTTGTGGAGATAAATAACTAGTATTTGGAGTACAGAAGTGGGGCTGCAATAGATATTAGTTCTCTTCAGGCAAAGTGTTTATTGTATTTGCAGTTTCTGAGAAGGTTTATTTCTATTTTCAGGAGCAGAGCTACACAGTTACTGTACCGGATCAAGCCAGCTGTGTCCTGTGTTTGGTTACTCACTTCTTTCATACAGCTGTGGCCCAAAGTTTTCAGCTCAGTTTTTTTAGAACCTTTTGTCAGATGTTTATATGGTATAGTACAGTTATAAGCATTCCAGACATTTTACACTTTTTATAGACAAATACATCCAGTTTAAGGAAATACTTAATATTTACAGTGTTGACCCTTCTTTTTTAATACTTCTGCTATTCACCTTGACAAAATCTTGAGTGATGGCAACCCATTCTTCCCTAATCAGTGCTTGAAGTTGATCAGAGCTTCTGGGTTTTAATTTGTCTGCCCGGTTTTTGCGGCTTGACCACAGGTTCTCAACAAGATTGAGATCTGGGGAGTTCCTGGCTGTGGACCTAAACTTTCAAAGTTTTGTTCACCAAGTCACTTGGTTATCACTTTTGCCTTGTGCCATGGTGCTCCATCATGCTGGAAAATATATTTTTCATCTCCAATTTGCTCCTGTGTTGTTGGGAGAAGTTGCTCTTGGAAGTTGTTTTGATAACATTCCTTGTTCATGGTGGTGTTCTTAAAACTTTGAGCGAACCCACTCCCCTGGATGAGAAGCAACCCCACACATGAATGGTCTCAAGATGCTTCACTGTTGGCATGTCACAGGCCTCATGGTAATACTCGCCTTTTCTTATCTGGACAATAATTTTTCCAGATGCCCCAAACATTCTGAAGGGGGCTTCATCAGATAAAATAACTTCACCCCTGTCCTCTGCAGTCTAAGTCTCTATACTTTCTGTAGAATGCCAGACTGTCCTTGATGTTTTTCTTGGAAAGAAGCGGCTTCTTTGCTGCCCTTCTTGACACCAAGCCTTCCTTCAAAAGTCTTTGTCTCACTGTGCGTTCAGATGCCCTTTGCCATTCCTGAGCAAGTTGTGCACCAGTGCACTGCTGGTGACTTGATCTTGTAACTGCATCCTTTTTAGGAGATGGTCCTGATGCTTGCTTGACTTTATTGGATGCCTGAAGCCTTCTTCACTGCAACTGAACCACTCATTGAAGTTCTTGATGATTTGATAAATGGTTCATTGGGGCGTTGTCTTTCAAGCATCAGTGTCCTGCAATTCATTTCATCACTCTTCACAATCTACAGTTAATACAAATTGCTGCCATAAAAACTGAGGCAGCAAACTTTGTGAGAACCAAAATTTTGTCCCATTCTCAAAACTTTTGGCCACGACTGCAGTAGGGCCTGCCTGCGACAACT
Organism: Nematolebias whitei; assembly: GCF_014905685.2. Taxonomy (NCBI): domain Eukaryota; kingdom Metazoa; phylum Chordata; class Actinopteri; order Cyprinodontiformes; family Rivulidae; genus Nematolebias; species Nematolebias whitei. The sequence continues at coordinate 22,569,267 of NC_056500.1, forward strand.
CATCAAAACTAACGACCAAACAAGAATGAAACCAGATTTGTATTTGCCAAAAAGCAGCATAAATCACAGCATAAGCCACACATAAGCTACAACACTTCTCTGAAATGTGAATATAATTATCTGGTTCAGTCAGGGCTGCTCAAGTGTTTCATTTAAACACGAATAGCAACATGCTATATAAACTTTATTGTTCTGTTTTGTCTTTTTGTGCCTTTATTGTGCATCTGTATCGAAAATACACAAATTTTAAACGAGCCGCAGTCCAGAACAAAAAAATTGAGGTAATCTCTGTCATCGTCATTCGCTTTGGCAGTAATTCCACATCTGTGGTTATATTTATAAGGTGTTCTCTCCAGTCTCACAAAGGTCAAAACTGCACACGTTTATTGATTCAGGAACCTGAGAGGCATTGGTCTCTGCCACATTAGACAATGACAGACTCCCATACTATTTATAAAAAACATATAAGAACATTTTGGTGAGCGATTATGATCTGCCAAGGACACGTCAAAAGGACAAAACGAAACAAAAATCCACTGTCTCGTGTGTGTTTGTGTCCTTTTCATCATTCTGTGTTTTTGTTTTTATTGTCTTCATAGCTTATTTTAGTTTGTAGCTGAATTAATGTTATCCTATATAGGGATAGTTATGTTTGTTGCTATTACTACTCATTTACAGTTCTCTTAACTGTATTGATTCTAAAATATCGGAGGACAGACTGTTGCAAGCTGTGGTATTTTTTGTGTTTTGGGTTTTTAGTAAAGGTTTTATTTCACTACAGCCAGTTTAGTAACTTGAAATTTTAATGAAGCAAAAATGGTGAATTTTATAAATGTTACAGAAAAATGGTCAGATTTGTTCATCTAGTTTATAAAATGAGTTAGAGTTTTGTATATTTAAGCAGATAGGGTCAACTAAGAGTTGCAATAAATATTCCTTATTCGGTTCACTGAGGCTTTGTATTTTGTCTTCACACAGTGAAATACTTGGGTCTGCTCGCCATGTCAAAGATTTTGAAGACCCATCCCAAATCAGTGCAGTCTCATAAAGACCTCATCCTTCAGTGTCTGGATGACAAAGATGAATCCATTCGTCTCAGAGCCTTGGACCTCCTCTATGGCATGGTATGGAGCCAAAACATCTAGCTTTGCTATTATTACAAGAGGTTATATTCATCTTAACTCAGCTTTCGCACATCAACTGATTACTCTAAACAAGGATGAGAGAGCGAGAGAGAGAGATCCATATATAGATATGCATGCAGCAAACTAAAATACTATTTATTTTTTATTTTTCCCCCTAACTGAATGAATTAAAAACTATCCGGTAACCTTTTAATGCTTTAAATTTATTTTTCTTCCAGGTATCTAAGAAGAATTTGATGGAGATTGTAAAGAAGCTGATGCTACATGTTGACAAAGCTGAAGGAACCACCTACAGAGATGAACTGCTCACCAAGATCATTGACATTTGCAGCCAAAGCAACTATCAGTACATCACAAACTTTGAGTGGTCAGTGCTCTTCCCTGGCAGCATCTTCTGTTTCACTTGGAGCTTTGTTATTTTTGCTATTTTCCAATTTGGTGATTTTTTTTTAAAACCTCCTCTTCATATCTACCTGACAGGTACATCAGTATTCTGGTGGAGCTGACTCGATTGGAGGGCACACGGCACGGCCACCTCATTGCCTCTCAAATGCTGGATGTTGCCATTCGGGTCAAAGCCATCCGAGTATTTGCTGTTGCCCAAATGGCAACTCTGCTGGATAACGCCCACCTGTTGACTGGCAATACGCAGCGAAATGGCATCTGTGAAGTGTTGTACGCTGCAGCCTGGATCTGCGGCGAGTTCTCAGAGTGAGTTGATACTTCAAAATGGAGCACGATAAGTAGTGAAGAGTTCTGGTTCTGATTGCCAGGACAGTTTTTGTTTTAATAATAAATAAAAAAAAGTTTTGGCAAACCCATAGTAAATTCAATCTTTTATTTCATCAATGTTTTATATTCATTTTATTGTTTTTGACTCTTCCATGTAGTGAAGGACAGTTTGCTATTTTTACCTTGCTTTGGGAGAAAATGTGATCTACAATTTTCTCTTATTTTCTTTAGACACCTGGAGAACCCAATGCAGACATTAGAGGCCATGCTGCGCCCAAAGGTGGCTACCCTCCCAGGCCACATCCAGGCTGTGTATGTTCAAAACTCAGCCAAGCTGTTTGCCACTGTGCTGAAGAGTCAGGAAGGGGACACGGACAGCACAGCAGCACAGGAAGCCAGTCAGCTGATGATAGACCGGCTACCACTGTTTGTCCAGAGTGCCAACCTCGAAGTGCAGGAGAGGGTAAGAACAAAAAGCAAATGAGTTGCATCTGAGCCAAGTTCATGTTATTGGTCTTTAACATTATCAAGATCCCAATGCTACTCTACATAAAAAAATAACAAAGAAGCAGTAATCTAGAATGACTCGTGTTGTTTCTCAGGCATCCTGCATCCTGCAACTGGTCAAGTACATCCAGAAGCTTCAGCAGAAGGATGTAGAAGTGGCAGAAGAAGTTTGTGCGTTGTTTGCTGGAGAACTCAACCCCGTGGCCCCTAAAGCACAGAAGAAAGTTCCTGTTCCTGAAGGGTGAGTTTACTCTGTGGAAGATTCAAAACAAAATTTATTTTGGGCTGTGTTATTTATTTATTTATTTATTTATTTAAATACAAGGCATCTGGTTTTTTTTTTTTTGTTGTTTTTTTTATTACACACATTACATTGGCTAATTGGTTGCAAACCTTTGTGTTTGTGAAGCCTGGATCTGGATGCTTGGATCAATGAGCCTCCATCTGAAAGTGAGTCAGAGGATGAGCAACCAAAGGCAATTTTTTCCAAGGAGGAGCCGAAACACTCGCGTCCCCGTCACACAGAGGTGGATGAGAAAGAGCTGGCCAGGGTACGTACTGATGAACTGAACCATGGACCTAAACAACCATATAAATTAAAGACAAAAAAAAGCAAACATCAGTTTTGTTTAAAATACTTATTTATGTAAGCAGCATTCAGTAATTATATTTTTGCTTAATTACACAAGGAATTACCCTTTTTCACCTAAATGTTAGCATGTTATTTTGTTAAAACTAGTTAATTTAGCATGCCACAGAATGATTGAATATGAATTTGTTTGATAATGTTGCTGTAAACAAATATTATTTCTTTTCTTCTAGTTTGTAATTATTTGTCATGTGGATCCCTGCTTGCATTTAAACTGACCTTTTCTGAAATTAATTGAATCATTGCTGCCATTTTGATTTCCTCACTTGCAGAGGAGAGAAGCCAGAAAGCAGGAGCAAGCTAACAATCCATTTTACATCAAGGCATCCCCATCCTCTCAAAAGGTAAGTTGACCACCTATTAACTTGTCATTTATAAACATAGTATTAGTATTTTATTTGGCCATGCCTAGTATTCACTAAATGTACAAACTACACATATAATAAGACTGTTTATGTGTTAAATCCACCACTTCTTCTGTGTAGGTGTATCAAGAAGCTCCTGGAGTGGAGCACATTCCAGTAGTGCAAATTGACCTCAGCGTGCCTCTCAAAGTCCCAGGTGGGTAATAGTTTTCTTACACTAACAGATAAAAAACACTTATTTCACTTTCATTACGTTTAAGAACTTCTACAAGTATCTAAATTTAACTGCAATATACAAAAATCATTACGTTCACCATGAACATTCCCCCTCTATTCATCCCCCTAATGGTTTCAAACACCTGTATCAGGTTTTAATGGTGTCTTGTTGCTCAGGTCTGCCCATGTCTGACCAGTATGTGAAGCTGGAGGAGGAGCGCCGCCAGAAAGCGAGAGCGGAGAAGAAGAAGAAGGAGAAAAAGAAGAAGAAAGAAAAGCGCAGTGGACGAGGGAAGAAACACGATTCCGGTCCTGAGAGCGAAGAGGACATTGCACCTGCACACATGGTCGACATTGTAACGGAGGAGATGCCAGAGGTAGGGTTGCTTTGACGTTAAACTGATGATGTAAGACAAGTGCCTATTAAAGAGAAATGCATTAATCTACTGTAAAAGTTTTAGTTGATTTTTAGTATCATTTGTGTTGTATCTACAATTGTAGTTGAGAATTTTATGAATGAATACAGTTTCATATGCAGGTTTGTGCAGGTGGAGCAGAACAAAATAGAGCAAAAATATGTATAAGAAGCTTTTTCCCTCATTATTTTAGTAAGTTTGTACGATGCTATAGTTTATTAAATTAATATTTACTCTTAACTAGTTTTTCATAACAAATAATTACAATTGTAAAACTATTTTTTTCCTCATTTAAACTCGTAGTTATTACTCCTTTTTTTGGTTCCTGGTGTGTTAGACAACAGAGGCTGGAACTTGGAATGCAGGATCTTAGTGAATTTCCTGCTGCTGAAATAAATATGATGGCAAGTTAAAACTCACTTTTATTGATTGTGATCTCTCCTTGTAACAGAATGCCTTACCCAGTGATGATGATGAAAGAGACCCCAGTGACCCGCACAAAGCTCTGGACATTGACCTGGACAAGTGAGTCAATGCTATACTGATCCCAGTCCTGCATACGATCAGCTCTTTATCAGTTTTTATTAAGATTTTTTTCAGAGAGCTAAAAAAAACAACCTTTCGTTGTTTATGTAGTTGGTGATATTTTAAACTAAAGGTTGTAGCTGAGTGTTTTTTTTTATTTTTAGTGCTCATTTGTTCAACAAATTTCAGTACACGTACAAAGTCAATGTAAAGTTTTCAGATTGTTTAGGCTTTCCTTATTTTTTGTTTTTAACGTTTTAAGATTTCTTTTAAAGTTGATTCCATTTTTTTAATTAACACAGCAAGAGTTTGTTTAAAATATTTTTCCTTTGACATACATTTTAGTTGCTTTCTCAGCTGTGGCTGACTGGTTAGGGCAGTCGTCTTCCAATGGGAGAGTTGGGGGTTCTATTCCACCAGCAGTCACGTGCTGAGTGTCCTTGGGCAAGACACTGAACCCCTCATTACCTCTGGTGTGTGTCCCATCGGTGTATGAATGTGATCTAAAGCACTGATTGGTCTATAGAAGGATTTGTTTGATTATCTTTGTAGAGATGTAGTAGAGTGCTGCATGAATGTGTGTGGAAGTAAACGAGTGAACACAAAGCTGACAAGGTGAGGTCTTTATCCAAACCTCAGCAAGAATATATTGCATAAAAACTTTAATCTGGGAAAGACTGAAGACAGATGGTTTCTGCAGCACCATGAATGCCCAAAAGCACAGTAAAACTTTTTATATAAAGGAAGTTTTGAACCATCAGCAGACTTGAATATGGCTGTCCAACCAAAATATGTAATTTGTGAGGACGTTGGCATTCTTGTCCTGCAGCAAGAGTGTCCTGGGTTTGAGCCCCAGCGGGGGTTTTCTGCATGGAGTTTGCATGTTTTCCTTGTCCCTCAGTTCAAAACCATGCATGTTAGGTTAAGTGACAACTTTAAATTAACCCAAGGTGTAAGTGTGAATGTCTGTCTTTGTGGTCCTGTGATGGACTGGATCTGTTCCCACATCTCACCCACTGCCAGTGTATGTGGGTGAGAGGCACTGCTCCTAGCCAAAAAGTTCAAGATGTCTACGAAGGAAAGGTGTGTTAAATCTGCAGGAGCGTTCATTAAAAAAATAAGCTGTAGGTTGCAGTTTTTTTTGAGGTTGTCACATGCTTTAAAACATGTTATGACATACTGTTGTCAGTAATTGTCTAAAATGACTTTTAAATCAAAGGAATATTAAACGCATCAAAAGTGAAGGGACTGAAGTTGTCTGAAAACATTGTTTATTCTATACATGTTTCTGGACACAGCACTGAAGTCCGTATGACCTGACCCCTTTCTCACACCCCTCATGGCTTTCTGCTTCTTCTTTTCTATGCATACACACAAACATCACTGCCTCTTTGTGAGAGCAGTTTGGTGGAATCGGCTGGGCGCAGGTGAGTAGTATCCCAGCCACAGGACCTGGGCTCCCACTGCCTACGACTGCTTTACTGTCTTTTTTTTCCTTCCTCACACTTATACATTCATCTACATACACTCATACACTTATACATACATGCATACATTCACACACTCATTCATGCATACATACATTTGGAGCTTGCAGTTTGCTTCCCTTCTGCTCTTCTTTCCTTGTGTTTTTTATATTTAGGCTTTGCTTGTAGTTTTGGACATGTTATGTGTTAACATCCCTTTTCTCCTGTTCGGATGCCTTTTCTCTGTTAGTTTGTTTTTTCACTCAGCCTGACAATATCGGCATCTGTGACTCTTAACAAACTACTCTTTGACTAATTTGAAATAGTACTATTTTCATGACAACATAAAATAAAACAGATTGATGCTGATGTTCTCAGGATTTAAAATTTTGCCACTTGTCCTGAAATGGGCTCCTAAAGGCATTTTGTCTTTAGTTTATTTTTAGGTAAATTGGTTCAAGAGTCACCACACCTGTTGCACACTTCAGTCCATTTGCCTACAGTTCATATGTCTACCTCAGCAGACATTCCTGTTAACTGGCCCTCCAATATGCCCTTAAATAAATATTAGAGTTTAATATTTTAATTGTAAAATGAGATGGTACAGGACTTGTTTGAAAAGGACAAAAATGGTCGCATTGGATTTACGCTAAATTAATTTACAAAAATGCATGAACTCGCACACAACTTCTGTTCTTAATTGTTCATAAGATAAACAGTATCTGAAATCAGGTTGTTGTTGTTGTTTTTTGTTTTTTTTTAATAATGAGAGGGGAAAACAAGACCTGACTCGAGCCATGAGGGCTGCATCACCTTCAGTTGACAAAATATTAATTAAAGATAGACTGTTCAGCCAATGGATTTTAATTTGACAATATTTGCCATCTTTAAAACACACATATCTGATCAAGATGCTGTATATTAGCCAAGTAGGAAAACAAAGATGTAGCGGCGGCTGCCATCTCACCAAATTCAAGTATTTTTTTTATCCCCGAGGGGCAATTAGTTTCAGTCAGTAGAGATATAAAACATCCATACTACACACAAGATTAAGACATTAAAATAACAATAACAAAATAACAATGTTCACTGAGAAGCTTGATCACTACAGGGATGAATGCATTTTTCAGTCCGTTGAGGGGAACAAACAGTGCCTTTGTGACGCTGTGCATTTCAAATTGGTTATTTGAGTTTGTCTCTTTTGTGACAAGTTTATGAACCTTTTAATGCATGTGCAGTTTAATGCATGTTCAGTTCATAGATCAGAGATAATTAGCTTCAACAATCTTAATTTGTTTGAAAAGGGTCAAGTACTTGACTGAAACTTAGTATAAAAGTAGTCGAAGGAAGTTTAAAGGAAAGAGTCTGACTTCTTGGAAACAAAATGAGCCTCAAGACATTTGCACAGTATGATGCATCTAGAGAACAATGTAATAAATTTAGACTTTACATGCAGTTTTGGCTCAAAGTGCCAAAATGCCTGGAGGTTTGCCAGCAGGGGGACACATTGCACCTTTTTTGTCTTTTAAGAACTCGCTTTGACAGGGAACAACATTGAAAACCCATCAGGTCAAAATGAAGGAATGTTTTCCGTGTAAAGACTGAAGCTATGTGGGATGAATGGCAAAACAATGCTTGGACTAATACCTAACATTTTTAAAGTCAAGAATCTGAGCTTGAGTGTGACGGTCTGCTGTAGATGACCTCTTGTTTTAGCTTTTGCAACACTAACCGTCAAAGAATGCAGGAGGTTTTAAAGGATTTCTAGGATCCTAGTCATAATGCCAATTGCATCAAGAGTCTCATGGTTGCAATGTGCTTGTGTGGATTTTCTCTGGCCAGGCCGCTTGCAGACAACGAGAAGCTGCCGGTCAGGTCCCATCGTGCAGTCGAGATTCAGAAAAGCCCAGTAGAAGATGGAGAGAGAGAAAATGCCACTTCGGAGGAACCCAAGAAGAGCAGCAAAGAAAAGAAGGAGAAGAAGGATAAAGACAGGGATAGAAAGGTGAAGGTTTAGGATTTTCTGTTACGGTTTGTAAAGACCATGAAATTAAATCAGACTTCTGGATTTAACTTTATGGTTTTTGTCTTGGTTTGACTGACACACAGATTTTTTTTTTCTGTTTGTAGAAGAGCAAAGAAGAAAAAAAGAAGAAGAAACACAAAACCGAAGGAAAAAAGGAGGACCTTCTTGGTAGTCAGATGGATGAACCTGTGGTCCAATCAGACGAAACAAATGAAGTGGCAGCACCACCTGCTTCCACCTCTGCAGAGGTATGCTGCTGTAACAGTTCAACATTTGCTTTCACCCATAATTCAGATTACTTGATCTCAAGCTCTTGATTAAAAGTGTCTTGAACATATTCTGTGTATTTTCTTCTAAAAAGATTAATGCAAACATGTTTGATTCTTTTCCTTGACTCAGCACTTTCATTGCTTCTTCAAGCCTCTTTTTCAGGCTGCTCTTGTGTTCAAGTATCAGTTTTCTCGTAGCTGACTGCGCAGTCTTCTGCCATGTTCTTGATTTATTCATGAAATAGTGCAGTGTGATCTCTGTATCCATTGTCATGAATGGTAGTAAGATACAAAGCCCCTCTCACCTCCTGCCACTCCTCTCCCTGCCTTCCTCTTCTAGGTTTCGGATCTGGATTTCTGGCTCTCAAACGCTCCGGTGCCCTCTAATACCCAGGTTGAGTCACTCCCTCCCACCCCTAACTCTCTCCATGTTCTGCCTTCATATGCTCACCTTGCATATTCCTCTTTCGTAGCTTTGTGTCTCATATCCCTTTCGCATTATTTGGATTTATTCTACACTCCCTTGAGTAGCTTTTAGATAAGCACCACAGTTTTGTTTCTTATCCAAGACACTTTTTTCCCAAATTTCTTTTCCTTCACAGGTCACACTATTTTCTCACATTACCACGCCTCAGTCTGTTGTCCAGCATGTGCTTGTGTGCATACACAATGTGTATGTAATTGTCTCAGAGTGTCAGTGGTTCTCCTTGGCTTTTGTTTCACTCCATGGGTCTTGTGGTGGTTTTAAGGTGGTGGCATTTGAGCAAAGGTCTGGCCTCACTTGTGTGTTTAGCGTCCCCACTGCATCAGAATGTGTGTGTCCTGACTGCCTCCTCGGAGCTCATGGTCATCGCCGTCAAAGATGGTGATTTGTGATGGAAGTAATTATTTGTTTGTGTCCACACACACACACATGAACAGAACAAGATCTGAATAAGCATTTATAGTTAATAATAAACCAGGTCTAAGTCTGAAAAACTAAATGTAAATATTAAGTAGAAAATGTAAAAACATTGCCTTATTTAATTGTTTTGTCTGTCAGCAGTAAAAGTAAATGTCACATAATTAATTTAACCACACAAACAGGCTTTTCAATTCAATTCAAAAAATAAAAAATAAAAATTCCTTTTGCCTCACACCACAGACGTTTTCATTTTTATCGACATCTTTTAATAGCTTTGCTTGATGAGATTAGTTTGTTAACACTAAGTTTATAAGACATTTGCGTATTTATCGTTCATCATCATTCGGCCCTGGAGTAAAATCTGACCTAGAAACATGCTTCAACATGTTTGTGTGGAAGAGTTCTTTTTGCATTAGCTGTCACAAAAGCCGAACAAATCTTCGTCAGATCTTTTTAAGCAGTTAGGAGAATCCTGCACCAGGCCCATGACTAGCATCTTGTGTAACTGGTTAATGCAGCATTTCATAGAACACCCAGAACAAAACAAGCTGCTCTTTCCTTACAGATATAATTTTTGGTTTGTCCTGTTTTAGTCTGTTGATTTTTAAAAGTTTTACCTGGGTTAGTGTTGTTGTAGACATTTGTTATGGTGTTTATTGGTGAGCTCAGTTTTTTTTTTTCAACACTAACTTTGCCATCCTCTCTTGACACAGAGGTTACAAACACAACTGCTATTTCACTCTTGCTGATCCGTCTACGTGTTGGTGTTTTTCTTTTGTGTGTGAGCAGGAAGTAGCGACAGTAGCAGCAGCAGCTCCAGCGCCTGGGGCACCCTCTGTCACAGCGCCAGACTCCGAGCCTGATGAACCCAAAGACACAGAAATCGAGGAGCTGGTGAGTTACTGCTGATAGCATGTTGATGGCAAAGTTTGAGATTCCAGTTCACAGTGCCCTGACAAGATACACTGGACCAGCAGCTCTCATTCTCACAAGCTTGTATAAATGAGTTGCCACAGACCTGCCATTTTCTCTGGTCTGTAGAGTAGTTTTCATGCCTCAACCAATTCATTTATTAGATTTTTCCAGAAGTGGCTATTTCAAATAATTATTTGTCTTGTTAACCAGAAGTCCTCCAAACACAAGAAGAAGAAGCAGAAAAAGGAGAAGGAAGACAAGGAGAAGAAAAAGAAGAAGAAGCATCATCACCATCATCACCACAGTGACGGCGGTGGAGAAGAGTCGGTGCAGAATGGGACTATGGAGGAGGAAGAGCCTCTCCCGGTCAGTGTTAAAACGGCTTCACAACAATTAGAAGTGTGAACAAAGAGCCTTTGATCTTTATATGTGGGACTTTATTTATTAATTCTAATTAAACCATAGGCTTCATTGTCTCAGTTAGGTTTCTGACATCTCCGGTTAATCTTGCTGACCAGTATACACATGCACATGCTTGTTATGTATCAGCTACATGGAACAAGCTCCTGTTGCCTGGTTATCACAGAACGCCTGGTCTTACCTGAACTCTTTTTTTCATTTCAGCCCATGTCCAATTACTGCCTGCTGGCTGAGAACAACTACATTAAGATGGTGAGTGATGGTGGGATCATGCTGCAGAACAGCCTTTTAGATATTTTTGTCCTCATTTGGGCTGTTGTACAATTGAATTCCTCTTTTTAGTTTAAAAATGAATTAATCTCTTTTTGCTTCCCCAAAAAGACAACAAAATACACACCAGTAAAACACAGTATGGTTATGTTTGAAATTAAACCTGATTTAATTGTTAAAATTATTTTGTCTTGATGATATGAACATATTCATAAATATCCTGATGCATGCTCAACAATCCAGGGAGATAAATCTAAAAAGGTTAAGTCAGGTCCTCTGGACAGATTCTTCTTTGTTGAAACGTTTTGTCTTTTGTCCAAAAGACTTCTTTAGCCTGAGGAGCTGCAACAAACTTCTCATAGAGGATCAACCAGTCTGCTGGTGACAGCCAAATTTAGTTGTTCACATGCAAAAGGAGGACCATCAGTCTAACAGCAGATCGTTAGTGCCTTGGTGGCCGCTTGCTATTCACAGAGGGCTGAGTGAAACTTGCAATAACAGAATTGTAAGAAGGTGACAGATGAACACAGAGGCCTTCACCCCTGGTTAATGATGAACGAGTTTTCTTCACAAAGCTGCACCCGTCCAGAAGACCTGACTCAGCCTTTTTAAATATTAATGATCAGTTTGCCAAATATGGGCCTACCAAACAGTGTTTCTACTTCACCCCCTGTTTGTTGTTGGGCTGTGTGAATGCAGTTCAGCTGTCTTCTGTGTCCCTGCATCTAAATAAGTTGAATATTGTAACAGATGGAAAATCTTTTTAAATTTTGGACATTGTGAAGTGTTTTTGTTTTTAGGAATAAATAATCTAATAATTTTGACTTGATTGTGAGTGTAAAAAGTTGAAAACTGCCAAGTTTAAGGTCCTTGTATTGAGGAATTTGGTTTTGCACAAATACAAAGATAACTAGTTTAAGTGAAGCAAAAAAAAAAAAAAGTAAATATACTTGATTCTGTTTCAAAGCAAATAAGTGAGCATTTTAGGTTCAGTAGCTAAAGTGTATTCCTGTTACCAGGATGTGGAGATCCTAAAAGAAATGATCAGTCAGACTTCACCTCCATCCAATTATTATTATTATGTTATTTACTGCAGTTGGAAAGAGGGGAAGTTTATAATTTAACAACAGCTCTTTTTAGAAAATATTGATCCTCAAAGTGAGAACGTCACTGGACTGGATGTGCTCTTTTGCTTTATAAAATAAAATGAAGTCTGTTACTAAGTTCAGCTACACAGCTGATCAAAACAAGCGTACCTCTTTAAGCTGAGAGAACAAATATTCCTTTATTTCTGGCACCATCGGGACTCTACAGAAACAAATAAAATGTTTAGAAAACCCCACATTTACCGTCTTTTTTTTTTTCTCGCTCTCTTTAAAGATGATGGAAGATGCTGACGAGGTAATGGTTAAAGTTCTGTCACTGACAGAATATTTTAAAAACTCTTTGATGTGCTTTTCTTTGTCCTCTTTCTCTTTTAGGCTGTTTTCTGAGGCAGATGACGTGCGTGCTTCTGTAGCACAGCCAGTGTTTCTTCTTTTTCTGAGATTGATTCTGTCTGTTTTTTGCCTCTGGGTTCAAAGTGCTTCTAGGAAATCTTGATGTCCTTTAACTTTTGAGTAATCCATCTGTCTTGCTGTTTTTTGTAATGCTTTGACTAAGACGTATTGTTATTTTTAACAATGAAGAAGGGAGAATGGGCACTATGACTTTAAATATTAATACATTTTTTTTTTGTTTTGTTTTTTCCAAGGTGAGTGATATCCAGGGGAACTTACAGGACGGCAGTCAGGTGGTTGTCTCTGTTATATTTGAGAACAAGTGTGACAGCTTCCTAAAATCCATGGAGTTCAACGTAATGGATTCTCTGAACTCCAAGCTGCAGAGGCCAGATGGCTCAAGTCCACATGATGGCCTCGTTGTCCCCTTTCAGCTTCCTCCTGGTCAGTAATAATCTGCAGCATGCTTGTCTTTAATAGTCGATTACCAAAACAATGCATAAACAATATGGCACACTTTAAAAGGAGGAGTAATTTTTAGGTTCTTACAGATTTATGCAACATGAACGTCAATTTCAAGATGAGAAATCAAGTTGAATCTTCTAACATTAGGCTTCTGTTTTGTTTAAAGGAGTTTCCAACGAGGCAAGGTTTGTCTTCACTGTGCAAAGCATCGTGATGCCACAGAAACTGAAGGGAACTCTGACCTTTATTGTCAAGGTTTGTGTTAAAGCGCATCAAGTATACTTGCATTGCATTTTGGTTATTTTGGTCTGTCAGCTGACCATTTGAACAAGACTAGGTTTACAATCTCGAGCAAACTTTCAGAACAAAAATGTCTCGGCAGACTTTGGGGGTGGGGGGTGGTAGTATTTAAAAATCTGTAAATCTTTTATTTTGTAGAATCTAAAACGAAACAACTTGCCCAATTTGGAACATGCTGGTTTTTCAAACTTTTTTTATAAGAACATTTTAACCTTAGAAGAACATGGTTTGTATGTTCTGGCCCTTCAAATCATTTTTACAAACTTCAGATACCGTTTTATTTATGTTTGTTTGTTTTTTCCACCTAAATTTTTTCTGGTGTTATACGTGTTCATATCGTCTGAATCAAGCTCCTCTGAAACAATCCACTTCTCAGATTAAAAAACAATTTTATACACAAACGCAGCGCTGGGCCACAGAGAGACATTCACATTGACGGTCTGTACAGAACGACTTGGAGCAGAGCCCTGAGCACTTTCTTCAGAACTGGCCACGCCTCCAACAAGTGGTTGTCATAGCAACAAACTAAGGAAGAGATCCCTATACTCACCATGTGACGTGCTCTCAGCCAATAAACCCTCATATTCTGACATGTATGATAAAATGGTGTTCTGTCTTTTGTTGAGCTAGGTGTGTAACTAATTAATCCTTCCTACAAGAAACTGGACACTTCCTACCCAGAAGAAACCATTTTATATAACTTCTTCAGAACAGGCACTCTGCTCTGTCTCTCTCTCTAAAGCAACAACTTAATCATAAAGAGAAAATGTATAGACAATAACTACAAATTAACCATAAAAGTATAAAAAATACAAATAAGATACAACCAAGGAAAGATAAAATATATTCCACTGGATTTTTATGAACAGTAATTGAATCATTTTTGTGTTTAATGTTGTGGCGTTCTGCCTTTTCACAGAATGAAGACTCGTCTACTCATGAGAAACTGGACTTTAAACTGCACTTTACCTGCACCTCCTACCTAATCACTACTCCTTGTTACAGGTTGGTGATTTATGCGTCTCTTAAATAATCGTGGACTCATAATTTTTGGAGGAACTTGATTTATTTATTTATTTATTTTATTTTTTTTAGTTGCTCAGATTAAATACACGTATATACAGGGACAGGCATTTTCTAAAATAGTGTTTTTCTTTCTGCATGCTCAGTAATCCAGGTAGATAACTCTAACATTTAAGAGTTCAAGTTAAGTCTGCAGAGCCTTGATATTAGTTTGAATAGTATCTACTAGTAGATATTTTCTCATGGAAACCTGTAGGGTTTTAATAAAGTATTTTCCATGAGAGGTATACTGACTACATTGGTCCCAAGTCAATATACCCAGATGTGGTCATTTTCAGTGTCTCAGAAATAGACGGAAATTGTACCACTTCCTGCTGCCAGCCTAATGGGTCCAGGCTTAGCCAGTCTTTTGGTAGGGTACAGCTTATGTCAGGATGTAGGTTGGAGTCCCGAGTCAGGGATAGTCAGATCCTACTGTCACAGAGAGTGATGAGTTGTTATTCAAGGACCCCAGTGCAGAATGTTGGAGGCAGTTTTTGGAACAAGGCAACATACTTTAACTAAACCAATGCAACGTTGGGGAAAAGGCAGCATGGCAGGATCCACAGGATAGACAAGAGGATCTGATGCTGCTGAAAACGAGGAGTAAACAGTTTATACTGTCAGGGGTGATAAGTAAATGTAAACAGGTGTGCTTAATATGACTGGAAGACGGGTGATGTTTTACTACTTTAACTACTTGGTTAGGTTTTGAAGTGATTTTGTCTTGGTGATCTCCCCCATGTTGGTCAAGGTTTAGCATGGAGAACAACAGAGGGCAAGTTTAACTGTCAGGCACCAAAACTGCTGGATCAAGTGATAAAAAAAAAAATAAAAAAAAGCTGTTTAGTTTGAGAAAAGTGCAGCTGTTAAAGTCATCCTAGTCCTTATGGATCACCTAAAGACATGAAAAGTCTTTAATATTTTGGAACATGGGTTGATTTAACTTCTGTGTGTAAACAAATATGTATAAGTACATAAAAAGAATGTCCTGATGCGTGCTCAATAATCCAGGTAGTCTAACTGGTTTGCTGGTGACAACCAAAGCAGCAAATAGGCTGAGAAGGTGTTTCTTATAAGACTTGAGTTTGTTACAGCTCCTCAGACTGAAGAAGACTTTTGGATAAAAGAAAAAATGTTTCAACAAAGAAGAATCCGTCCAGAGGACCTAATTCAACCTTGCTAGATCTATGTAGACCTATTTGCTACAAATAATGGATAATTTGTGGATTTAGTTGCAACCTTTGGGCTGAATAATAATAGACAAGTTTGTTAGAAGTCTTGAATGAAAGCTAGTCTTCCTTTAAACAGCACGATCATTTATTTAAATATGTCTTGGAACTTTGCACGCTTTGTATCTTCAGTGATGCTTTTGCAAAGCTGCTGGAGTCGGGGGACCTGAAGAGCAGCTCCATCAGACTGGAGGGGGTTAACATGCCCTTCCACCATCTACTGGCCAGGATCTGCTTTCACCACCACTTCTCTGGTACAAATCCTCTTTGTCTTTTTGAACTGTTTAAGTTTAAGTAGTCTTAAAATACACGCATAATAAATAAATATATGAGGACATACCGCACGTATATGGTATATCTTTAAGTTTATGATGAAACGTGTTGGTTTTGTGTTGCCTTTGATCAGTTGTGGAGAGGATCGACTCCTGTGCCTCCATGTACAGCAGGTCCATTCAGGGTCACCATGTCTGTTTGCTGGTCAAAACAGTAAGTTAACCAATCAATCAATTGTCTTAATAATCTGATTTCTGGTGTCATTATTTATTTTCTTACAATGTGAACAAGAAAAGGAAACTAAATTAAATAATCTTAACTTTCATTACTGCTCAAAAAAGTTAAAATGTTCACTTGAAACCAGATTCAGTCTTCTTTGGTTTTAATTATAGAAACGCATGTCATCTTATGCCCTGAACGTTAGTCAAATTGAACTGATACTTAAGAAGAATTATAAAACACTAACTTTAACTTTGTGACTTTCTGTTTTCCAGTCTGGTCAAACCGTAACCATTGACGCTAAGTGTGACGAGCCAACACTGCTTGGGAATGTGCTGGATGAGATCAAGCAGACCTTTTCTCAGTGCTGATTGTGTCTGACTGCCCCAGGGTGCCCCTACTCCCACTGACCCTTCCACGCCACCCACTCCGTCACTGAAACACAACATAATCACGTCACAAAACACTGCGGCTAGCACCTCCAGCTTATTTATTAGTCCTCAGATTCACAATATTTCTTTTTCCTTCTTCAGCACCTCATTTTGCTTCTCCTCTGCACTCAGCTCTGCGCTCACTCAGTGTTGTTTTACAAACTTTGTGTCCACACGCTTCATCTTTTCTGCAGCGCACTTTGATTTTTACTTCCTGATTTTCAAGCAGCCTCCTTCTCACACCCTGACTGTACTGAGCCCCTGTTTCTGGATGCCCTCACGTCCTGTGCTCTTTCCAACGTTACCTTTCTGCACTCCACAGATCCTGCTGGCATTTCAGTCTGTGACAGTCCTGCAGTGTAATGTTGACAACTGGTCATTTGCTGTTGATGGGTGAATTGTATTTTTACTGTTTGGGAGTTTTACGTTTTTGTCTGTAGTTTGTTTTTGTTTGATGGTTTGGTTCTCTTTTGTTTTTCTTATTATTATTTGAAGCCTGTCTTTGTCTCGACCCCTTCTTTCTGCTCACTGAACATCACTGCATCTCATTTGTGTAGGCCTGAAAAACACAATATTGGGCAGCTGTATTGATGATAGCATAGAATAGAAAACGATGCTGAATACACTAAAAGGTAGAGAGTTTAACTTGTACAGCATAACTTGTGTCCTACCTGCTTGTTGTTAGGACTAGGAGCATGCTCGCAGGGTCATCAAGAAACTTGGAGCTAAAGATCAGACTGCGAAATTTGATGTCTGCTCTTTAACCCTTTATAAAACTTGTAAAACTCCACATAATTCCTAAAGGATTTAGTTGCTGATTTAAGTGTGCTAATTTCCTCCCAAGACTTTAAACATGTCATTGTTTTCACAGCGATTTGAATCTTTAAGTTGAATAGTGCAAATTATGGAAGAGTGTACAGCGTTAAGATGAAATTACTGTTTCAGCCTAGGTCAGTCGTCTTGAAGTCGCAGACGGTTTGGATGTTATGCAGGATTTCCTGGTTGTGTCAACTGTTGAAGAGATCTCGTGTTGCACATTTTCTATTATGCCCTTCTTGAAAGTCAACATTTAAACAGGGTAGGAACTATACGCAAAATATCCACTGGCAGACAAATCCAGCTTCCTCTGAATCAGTATTGGTCAAACTGGCTTCCACTGAGAGGGGGTATTTACTGTCTTCATGTGTTCTTGTGAAATATTTGCGTCCGTGCCACTTTTTCTTCACGGTAATTCTACCAGTGCTGGCTAACGCCCAGCTGACATGCATCCTTGATGTTTCTTTGCCCTTTAGAAACTGCCTTGCTTGTTTTTGTGCATTAATGTGTCACGAGAAGCATGAACGAAGAACTGGCCCTTCTATTATGAGCCTCTCAGAGGTATTAAGATGTTTCAGTTTGCATCAGTCATGTTTGAGCTCGCTTTCCCTGTCCAGCGTATATTTTCTTAACAAGAAGAAAACTAACTTGGTAGAGTTTGTTCATATTTACTGGTAAGGCCCCGTTCACATTTGTCTGCTATTGTAGGGAACTACAATGTCTGTGACCAGAAGGTCAGGTCAGGCCATGCCACTAGATGTTCATTCTTGTAAACTCAGAGGTTGTTTTTTTTCAGAAAAAGATAATTATGCATTCCTTTTTCTTGGAAGTGACTGATCATCAGCAAATCAAAGAAACTGCGCGTTTCACTATGTTTATTATGATCATTTTGTGCATAATATAAGATAAATTTGTATATTGCATGATTAGGAATGTGCTTTTATTTCTTGGACATGCTTACACAAACTGATCATTCCATACTGTCCTTTTTTTTTTTCCTCCTCGTTTTCTTTTTTTTATATGTTCTTGACCATTGTTTTTGATTGTGTTGTGTTTTTATCTCTTCTAGGTTCAGACATTTAAAAAAGTGATATCATTGAATGTTTTAAATTATTAAACACGGGGGAATGGAAGGGGCTTCTGCTTGGTGTCATAGCGCCAAAGATGTGGGGCTCATTCAAAAAAACAAAAACAGATGGAGCAGAGCAGGTCACATAAAGCAACCCACTGTCTTAATTCTGTTGGTTCAGTTATTGTGAATCAATTTACCAAGTTTGGCTTGTGACATTGAAAATACACTCAACGTGATAGATTTTTATTGGTTACCTTCTTCATATTCATTTCTCAAGCATACAGTGTACATTGTCATGATGTCAAAGGGACAATATCTGATCTACGTTCCCTTTTAAAGGAAGTCAACTCAAAGCAGAAATAAAAGCTGAGAGAAGCCTATGTACCGTAGTTCTTTTTTTGTGTTCCAGAACATAAAAATTCAGCACATACCAAAAAGTTTTTATTTTTATTTTCTTAAGCATTGAAGGTGGTTGGTTAAAATTTTTTTTTTTTTTTTCTGCTGTTCAATTTTTTTTCTTTTTTGTATTGAATGAAAAATACTATTAATACTTTCTTTACTGAACTTCAGTTCCCACAATGCAGGGGTGTCAAACTCACTTACAAAATGGGGCCAAAATTAAATATTTTTTCAAACTAAGGTTCAATTTCAGAAATTACATTAACTCAAACCCAGCATCTTTTCTTGGTCACAGGTTCTTCAACAAGAGTTTGGTTGGTCTCATTTAATGTTCTCTGTTGTGCTTTCGACATCATAATCAAAGATTACTGAACTAAATTAAGAGCTAGAAGTATTTTCCATTTCACATCATCTTGGGGGCCAGATAAGATGTCAGGGAGGGCCACATTTTGCCCCTGGGCCTTGGTTTGCCACATGCCATAATGCCTTGCAAAGGAGCATAATCGAGACAACTGTTTATTGTCGGTGACTAGTTGAAAAAAGGAAATTTCAGATGACGAAACTTAAAAAGTTAAGTTTAATTTGACTGTTTCCTGGATAATGTTCTAATTTGAAGATAAATGCATCCCGAGCCGTCGGTCCAGCAGTTGGTTCCTGTTTAGACTTTCACAGTAAAACGTAACTTCATTAAGCATCTCAAAACTGAGGTGTTATTTTTCCATCGTTTCTCCAGTCATTGCAATGTATCAAAACTTACTTGTGTGTTGTATTTTTTACTGCTTTAGGTAAATGTATCTTCTATGAAGGAGGAAACAAGGGTTCAATTCCACTGGGAACCAAGCAAATAATGGGGGGAGGGATTGGGGTGTGTGTTTGACTGGTGATAGCACATTTCAGAGATTCCCATAATCAAGAGGGCGCAATTCAGTCATTAAACTGTGCACAAATTGCTGTAAATGGACTGTACTTGTATAGCGCCTTTCTATCTTATTTCAAGGTACTCAAAGCGCTTTACACTACAATCTGTGCCTCATTTACCCATTCATACAGCACTCTACTAGATCTCTACAAAGATAATTGAACAAATCATTCTAAAGAGACTAATCAGTGCTTTTTAGATCATTCATTCACTGATGGGACACACATCAGAGGCGATGAGGGGTTCAGTGTCTTGCCCAGGGACACTTTGGCATGTGACTGCTGGTGGATTCGAACCCCCAACTCTTGCATTGGAGGACGACTGCTCTAACCACTCATCCACAGCCGCCCTGTAAAATGGTCATCCTTAAATCTAAAGGAATATGGCTAGAAAAACAAGAAGATAGAAAGTCTCAAAATTACCATCAAAACACCTGTAAATCAAAACAATAAATATAAGAAGAGCAAATCAAAATAAGTTGAACGTGCTACTTTTATTGATATTTAGAAACTGGGAAAAATAATTATGCATTTCATTCCCAACCTGTGTAAATAAAGTGTGTGTGTGTGTGTGTGTGTGGGGGGGGGGGGTCCTTACAGAAAGTTGTCGTTTTATTCTGAAATCTGAAACCGGAAACGGAGTACATAAAACGTCGGACTTGCTTGAATTGTCTCGCACTAACGGAGCTGCTGCTCTGGGAAGCTTCACACGAGAGAAAAGGAACACGAGCTGTGACCAAAGCAGTCTCGATTTTAGATCCTGTTTTGTAGGCTCACCGACGGAAACTCATGCTACCGCCTTCCTGAGCGCGAAGGGCTTCGTTTATTTTTATTTTTTTTGTTTTTATTCTTGATAGTTTTTGCTTTAACCACCCAGCTTTGTCCGTCGCAGTCACGGTTGTGGTGGGGTTGCTGATTTTTTTATTTACTAATCGTTGTGGAATATGGCTCAGCATGGACATCCTTATGTAGCCAGTTCACAAAAAGCACTATTGCTGGAGATGAAAAGTCTCCAAGAGGAGCCAGTCGAAGGATTTAAGATAACTTTGGTGGACGAGTCGGACTTGTACAACTGGGAAGTAGCGATTTTCGGACCCCCCAACACTCACTACGAGGGTGGCTATTTTAAGGTGAGTGGCTAATGTTAGCTAGCAGTACGTCTATTGTTCTTTAGCGGATTTATTTACCCAGTTTAACAAATAAAGCTCAAACTGGAAGTTAACTTCAGCCTTCATGTAACAGCATTTAATAAAAACTGTGTAAAAACCGATTGTGTAACTTAACTGGTGGTAGTTTTTGTTTGACGCTGCTTGGGTAATCACGTCTTTGTTCAACTTTAAATCAAACCTGCTCAGTTGAGATAATTTTATATGGTAAAGGTGTGTTCACATAAGCTTTTATCTACGATCAGATTGTAAAATACAACTTATAGCATGTAGTAGTAATGTATTTTAGTCAGAAACAAAACGCTATTTTGGCATTAACAGAGAGAAGCTCATTAATTCAATCATCTCCTTTGTGCTCATCATTATTCTTTGAATGTAGCTAACTTCATGACATATACCTTAAGTCTTATTCTAAACAAGTTGCATGGCAGTTTTAATTACAAAATGTCTATTGGATTACAAAAAGTGATATTTAATCCCAAAGTCTTTGCTGTGCTTCATATTTGAACATTGAAGACATTGTACTTTTGTCTCAAAATAAATTATTACATCCACAAAATTTATACATGCTTTTATTTTATGTAAAAACAAAAAAAAAAACACTGGTTGTAGGGGTGCATGATACTGGCTTTTTGGCCGATAACTGATACTATTATTGATTTTTCTTTTTATCTAGACCAACTTAAAGAGACTACATAGCTTTCTCTGCTGTGGAATTAAAATACATTACATGGTCTTTGTCAATTTGGCCGGCTGCTACCAAATGCAGATGCCAGAAAGTGGTCTGAATATCAAGTGACACTTCAACTTGGATTATGTTTAATGTCAAATTTATTCATGACATTTACTCTTAACACAATGACAACACTCAGACAGTGCACATTTGTAAATTTTCACAAATCTAAAGTCAACGGTGCGCATTACGTTGTGCTGGTGCTGCAAGTATCCTTGTCACTGGGTTGTCATACAAACACAGTGCCTTTACACACACGCACACAAAACGGCACCTTTTTATATTGGTGAGTTGTTTTGATAGAATGTCCGATATTTAACTTTATCGCTAATATTGGCCGATACCATGCCGATATTGTGCATCTCTTAATTTGTCGTAATATATTTTTCCATTTAGAATGAACATAAACGCCACAAACTAAAAGATAAAAAAAAAAAAATACCATACCATTTTATTTATAGAACACTTAAAACAGCTACAAGGCTAACCAAAGTGCTGTACAGACGGAACAACAGACAACACACAAAGCAATATACAAAATGAAGTACATCAAAAATATAGACATAAAATCGATGCAGATAATAAATGTGACGACAAACAAGTGTGGAGCGTACAGGTTCAAAACACAGATCCTCTGGTGTTGAAAGCTACTGAATAGTGCGTTTTTAAACGGGATTTGAAAACCGAGAGGGAGGGGGCCTGTCTGACAAGCAGAGGTAACTCGTTCCAAAGTCTTGGTCCTGCTGCAGAGAAGGTCCTGTCACCTCTGCGCTTAAGACGAGTTCCTGGGACTGTGAGGAGCAACTGGTCCGCTGGCCTCAGGGAACGTGGTGGGACATGCGGTTGTAGCAGATCAGAGAGATGGGAGGGGGGGCGAAACTGTTCAGCGATTTGTAGACATACAGGAGTATTTTTAACTGGATTCAAAGGTGAACCGGTAGCCAG
This sequence comes from Nematolebias whitei, assembly GCF_014905685.2. Lineage (NCBI taxonomy): Eukaryota > Metazoa > Chordata > Actinopteri > Cyprinodontiformes > Rivulidae > Nematolebias > Nematolebias whitei. The sequence continues at coordinate 22,591,622 of NC_056500.1, forward strand.
TGGAGTGATAAAAATAAATATAAGAAAATAAAATTAAGAACCAAACTCACAATGATCATTTAACACAGAATAATGATTTCAGATTTTAGGTTGGACACAAATTGGAAAAACTGAAAATTTAGAAGAGGAAACCTTAATTTATTTGGTCAGCAGCACATCCAGTGGTTACTTAATTGCATTTTACTGTAGTTTATTGTTGTGTACTTTATATTTTGTCTGTCTACAGGTCTCTCTTGTAAATGAGTCCTCGTGACTCAACGAGACTAACCTGTATAAATAAAGGCTGAATGAATACTTCTGGTCAGATCATGTTACCATAACAAGTAAAGGTTTAGCTTGACAAAAGCACCGTGCATGTGTTTTTAACATTTTCACAGTTTTATTTAAAAAGGTCACCTTGGTGTACAATCTAAAAGACAAAGCTAAATGTTTTTGTTCTGGTTCAACCACATTGTCCCCAACATGTGCTACAGTTTTAAACATGTTCGTCTGCATTTAAAATTCTTAAACGCACCTGAATTGCTTCTGTTTTTGTTTGTTTTTTCTTTCTATCAGAACTGATCATAGGACGAGTGATATATTTACCTTCCATTTCTCTTATAAATTGTTTAGATAATCAGAGTTGTTAGCCGTTCATGTACTCCGAAAAGATAAGCTCATCAGCTTGCTAAATAATTCAGTCTTTTTCTTTGTGTTAAATCAACAGCCCTGGGATGAACACACATCTTGTTTGTATATTTTGATTTACTCACCAATCTCTAATGCATGGCAACCTTGCTGCTGAAATACAGATGGCCTTAAACCTAGAACGTCTTGTCCATTTCCTCCTATCGTGAGTTATTCAATTTGTTTTCTGACCTACTTCCTCCCCTGAGAGTAGTGTTTATCTCACATATGTGTTGTACCTCTTTGTGTTTAAATAGTTTAAATTTTTTACGGTCATTCACTGGTTCACAAGAAAAACTCTGGCCTTTTTAACTACAGTCAGTGGAACCCCAAGACTTTCCAGATCTTTTGCCATAAAGATTGATTGCTGACTCACTTTAGATCCAACTAGAAATTACACACCTACATTGTAAACACACAATAACAGTAGCATTTGTTGCCATAGCAGGCAGAACGTTGTTGATTTATCTCTAACCTAAGCAAGAACGTGGATTTTAAACACTTTAGTGCTAGAGTATTGGTTTGAAATGTTGTACTAATGTTGGTATTCATCTTGTAGAGGGCTCAGCTTTTTCTTTTAGACAAACTTTAAACAAAGCGTTGGTAGTTAGGGACTTTGTTGTTTCAAGCACAAATTTGCTGCTATATGTTAATTTTTCACCAAATGAAGGCGAGCATTTATCTTTCTGCAACAAAGTCCATGCTCAATAATCCAGGTATACAATCCAACATTTTTCAGTCAGGTCATCTGGACAGTTTCTTTTCTGCAGAGGGCCGGCAGTGGAGGAGGGGCGTACCAAAGAGACCATCTTATCACAAGCAGAACTGGTTTGTTCCACTTTGGAGTAAGCTGTTGGGGGAAGAATCAGTTTTGTTGTGTGTTTCCTTGACTGATGAAGCCTTCTGGATCGAAGGCGAAACGTTTCAGCACAAAAAAAAAGAAACTGTCCAGATGACCTGACTGAAAAATGTTGGATTTATCTATCTGGTTTTACTGAAATCAATAAAAACGGTCAAGGACATCAATGAAAGATGTAACTTTGTAGCAATAATGCTAAATACTCAAACTGTACATTTTCTAATCAACGTGTTGTCAGATGTGCAGAATGCTTTGTCATCGTTTATCAGAAATGATCACTGTTTTTGGATAATTCCACTTAATATGGGGTCTTATTATAAATTCAAACACACAAATTTAGGTAAGTCATGTTTTTGATGAACATATTCATTTAGTGTCTGTTTTTTTTTTTTTTTTTTTTCTCCAAGCACAGGGCCTCTGTGGATAGTGTTCAACGTGTTGGCAAGGTTTTTTTTTGTTGTTTGTTTTTTTTGGTCAGGTCAGGAATGCACACCCCTGCTGTGAAATCTTCCATGTGATTATGACTCGTTGTTCTTTATTGAGTATCCATCCAACCAGTTTGCTTTAGTGTTTGGAAAAAAAATGCCATTACTGTACCAGTACAATATGTTACAGCTGCCTGCTCACTTGTAACAAAGCAGATACTGGTGTAGCATGAAACCTGGCTGGGTCAGTTTTTTTTTCCCCCACATGGGTGTTGTTTTCCAGAGTTGCACCATGACTGCATGCACTGAGACATACTGAAATGTCATTCAAAGGTGATCAGGTAACTGATCTGGACACGATGACCTCATTACTTAACTGACCTTTGACCTGGAGGTTCCACATGCTGTCCTGGTCCAAGACATTTCCAAGTCTTGTCTTCTCCATCATGTAAAGTGTCTGATTGCTGGCAGAGGATCATTTCAGTTCAAAGCTGGCTATGATCTTGGCACACATTCAGCAGCTGACTTGGCTACATGGATGAGGTAGACATGGTTTGCATATTTGTCTTCAGGACTGATTTACTTTAAAACAGCAAGGACAAAATTAGAAATGGTTAACAAAACATTTTGTTCTGAATCCAGTTTTTATTTTATCTTGACATAATTATATAGTCGCAGCCTGATCTTTGTTTCAGACAAGTGTGACAAACATATATGTTTGATTAATACACATCTCCTGTTAAACTCTTTAGTATTTTGCGGATTTGGTTTGGTCATAATATAAAATCCAAATATCGCAACCCTTTAGTTGCTCGCTACAAGATTATTAAAGTTGTTTTCACAAACCCTGTTTAGATTAAATCAAATTAAGGCAAACTACTTTCTACGGCTCTCCTAGTGTCCCTTCATTTTTCTATCTTAATCTAAAAGACGAGTACTGGTCTTCTGGTTCTTTTTATTGACTTTAACAAACGATTGTTTGACAGTCCTGTTAAGCGGTTGCATTCATACCCACTTGACTTTATTTCTTCTCTGGTCCATACACCCACTATATGTCTTGTAGCAGCTGATGGGAAGAAAGAGGACCCAGTCCAGCCGCATAAGGCTTCACTGGGCTGAGCTGAACTTGCGTCATGTTTAGCCCCTCTAGCTGTGTCACAGAGAAACGAGAACAAGTCCGAGGAAGACTGGGAGTACTGAAACACGCGGCTCAAAGCAGATCCTTCCCTGCTGTTGTCCTTGTTTGAAAGGAGAGCCCAATGTGGCTGTGGGGTCATCCCCTGAAACCATGGCAGTGCTTTCCTTTCCTTCCTATTTGCACTACCAGTGGGGTAATCCTATCTCTTAAATATTGCTCTGTGTGCACTGATAGCAAAAGAGTAATTTTGACATATGACTCCAGTTTTAAATCCTTTTTTCTTCTTCTGTTAAGCTTCAATAAAATTGTGTGGGGTGAAGGTGGATTTCTCTCGAGTAATTTTCCCCTCATTAATGATAATTTTGCGTTGGGCCTGTGTGTGTTTAAGGTCTTTAGAGATCATAAAAAGTGCAAAAGGAGAACATAATAATTTGTTCTTTTCAGGGTTTTTTCATTGACCTGATTTTCTTCACCTTGCTGTCATTTTTCCGCGGGGTGCGCTCGTTCCCTCTCTTCATTTCTGTTCTCCCAAAGGCAATTTTTTTAGGTCACAGTGCAGAAACAATTTTCATAGACCGAAGCAACCGAGCCTCCAGTCTGTATTCATGGTAACAAGACAAGTCTTTTCTAAGTCTTGTTTCTGGATGCTTGGCAGGAAATTGGCTGCACTCATTGTCTGTTGCTCAAATAAGATGTTCAGAGTAAGTCTCCATCTGATCGTGTTATTTCTGAGGATGACGAGTGAGCCAATGGTGGACTGTTGCAACAAATACTTTGCATTTTGTAAGTTGATGCTTGAATATACACTGTGTGTGTGTGTGTGGGGGGGGGGGGGGGGGGTGGGGGGGGGATGTTACTGGGAAAAGATATGAATTGACAATAGGTGTAAATGTCTGTTTATTTGTATTTTTCTGAGTGTAACTTGGCCTTTTCAGATCTGTCTGCTTTTTTTTCCCAGCCAATTTAACATTTCAAATTTGTACAGGGTCCATTTATGAGGGGGAAAAGAAGATGAACCAGAGTTCAGCTTAAAGTAGTACCTTAATAGAATGGTATAATAGAATAGAATATTGGTTTTATTTTTCCCTCGATGCAAGAAGCCTATAAGGCCAAATCAAAAATAAATTTATGATATATTGCTCGTGCAATTGAACCAATAAAAAAACTATGTCCATCTGACCTCCTGTGTGAATAGGCAACAACTTAAGGTAAAGCTAAAATATAAATTAAGGGGTTTCTAAGTACAGAAAAATGATGAAGTTTTAGTGAAATTATGTTAACTTTTTACTGGTTTGTGTTTTATTTCTTGACACAAAAATCAGCCCTCCAGGTTTACAGTTTGCCTTCATTCAGCCTAGAATGGTTGTGATGATTGAGGCTGTTTTATTGGAAACTCAGTGTAGATATGTTCAGGCCTCCCAGCAACAAGCTAAAGAGTTAGAGATGGGATCAGTTTTTAGTAAGATGGGTTAAAATGGTTTGGGTTAAAAGAATGAGGTTGTCATTTTTAGGAAGTTTTGTATCCCGCAATAAGTGTAGTCTTGTCAAGTCGATTCCCCTCGTTTCTCATAAAGGTATGAATAGATTTACAATACAGTGCATCTTGAAGTTATTCACAGCGCTTCACTTTCTCCACATTCTGTTTTGTTACAGCTTTATTCCAAATTGTATTCAATTAATCTTTCCTCAAAAATCTACATACAGTAGCCCATTATGATGATGTGGAAAATGTACATATGTTTTTAAAGATTTTTGCAAATTTATTAAAAATAAAAAACTAAGAAATCACATTTACAGTGGAGAGAACAAGTATTTGATACACTGTTGATTTTTCAGGTTTTCCCACTTGCAAAGCTTGTAGATGACTGTAATTTTTATCATAGGTACTCTTCAACTGTGAGTGATGGAATCTAAAACAAAAATCCAGAAAAATACAATGTATGATTTTTAAATAATTAATTTCCATTTTATTGTGTGAAATAAGTATTTGATACACCAGAAAAATGAAACTTAATATTTGGTACAGAAACCTTTGTTTGCAATTACAGAGATCAGACGTTTCCTATAGTTCTTGACCAGGTTTGCACACACTGCAGCAGGGATTTTGGCCCACTCCTCCATACAGATCTCCTCCAGAGCCTTCAGGTTTCGGGGCTGTCGTTGGGCCACACGGACTTTAAGCTCCCTCCAAAGATTTTCTATGGGATTCAGGTCTGGAGACTGGCTAGGCCACTCCAGGACCTTAAGATGTTTCCTACGGAGCCACTCTTTAGTTGCCCTGGCTGTGTGTTTTGGGTCGTTATCATGCTGGAAGACCCAGCCACGACCCATCTTCAGTGCTCTTACTGAGGGAAGGAGGTTGTTGGCCAAAATCTCACGATACATGGCCCCATCCATCCTTCCCACAATATGGTGCAGTCGTCCTGTCCCCTTTGCAGAAAAGCATCCCCAAAGAATGATGTTTCCACTGCCATGCTTCACGGTTGGGATGGTGTTCTTGGGGTTGTACTCATCATTCTTCTTCCTCCAAACATGACGAGTGGAGTTTAAACCAAAAAGTTCTATTTTTGTCTCATCAGACCACATGACCTTCTCCCATTCCTCCTCTGGATCATTCAGATGGTCATTTGCAAACTTCAGACTGGCTTTGACATGCGTTGGCTTGAGGAAGGGCACCTTGCGTGCACTGCAGGATTTTAATCCTTGACGGCGTAGAGTGTTACTGATTGTTTTCTTTGAGACTGTGGTCCCAGCTCTATTCAGGTCATTGACCAGGTCCTGCCGTGTAGTTCTGGGCTCATTCCTCACCTTCCTCAAGATCAATGATGCTCCACGAGGTGAGATCTTGCATGGCGCCCCAGACCGAGGGAGATTTTCCGTTATTTTGTATTTCTTCCATTTTCTAATAATTGCACCAACTGTTGTTGCCTTCTCACCAAGCTGCTTGCCTATTGTCCTGTAGCCAATCCCAGCCTTGTGCAGGTCTACAATTTTATCCCTGATGTCCTTACACAGCTCTCTGGTCTTGGGCATTGTGGAGATGCTGGAGTCTGATTGATTGAGTGTGTGGACAGGTGTCTTTTATACAGGTCACGAGTCCAAACAGGTGCAGTTAATACAGGTAATGGGTGTAGAACAGGAGGGCTTCTTAAAGAAGAACTAACATGTCTGTGAGAGCCAAAATTCTTACTGGTTGATAGATGATCAAATACTTATTTCACACAATAAAATGGAAATTAATTATTTAGAAATCATACATTGTATTTTTCTGGATTTTTGTTTTAGATTCCATCACTCACAGTTGAAGAGTACCTATGATAAAAATTACAGTCATCTACAAGCTTTGCAAGTGGGAAAACCTGAAAAATCAACAGTGTATCAAATACTTGTTCTCCCCACTGTACATAAGTATTCACAGCCTTTGCCATGAAGCTCAAAGTTGAGCTTGGATGCATTCTGCTTCCACGGATCATTCTTGAGATGTTTCTATGAGTCCACCTGCGGTAAAATCAGTTGATTGGACTTGATTTGGAAAGGCTCACCTGTCTACATAAGGTCCCACAGCTGACAGTGCATGTCAGAGCACAAACACCAAGCATGAAGTCAAAGTCACTGTGGTGAGGCACAAATCTGGAGAAGGATACAGAAAATGTTCTGCTGCTTTGAAGGTTTGATGATGGTCACTCTGTCTGAGCTCTTTCGTTCCTCTGTGGAGAGAGGAGAAACTTCCTGAAGGACAACCATCTCTGTAGCAATCCATCAATCAGGCTGTATGGTAGTGTCCAGATGAAAGCCACTCCTTTATAAAAGGCACATGGCCGCCGGTCTTGAGTTTGCCAAAAGGCGCCTGAAGGACTCTCAGACCATGAGAAACTAAATTCTCTGTTCTGATGAGACAAAGATTGAACTCTTTGGTGTGAATGTCAGGCGTTGTGTTTGGAGGAAACCAGGCATCGCTCTTCACCAGGACAATACCATCCCTACAGTGAAGCATGGTGGTGGCAGCATCATGCTATGGGGATGTTTTCCAGCAGCAGGAACTGGCAGACTGGTCAGGATAGAGGGAAAGATTAATGCAACAATGTAGAGTCATCCTGGATAAAAACCTGCTCCAGAGCACTCTTGACCTCAGGCTGGGGCGACAGTTCATTTGTCAGCAGAACAACGACCCAGAGAACGTGGTCAAGAACTCAAAGGAGTGGCTTCAGGACCACTCTGTGAAGGTCCTGGAGGGGCTACGCTAGAGTCCAGACTTGAATCAGATTGAACATCTGTGGAGATCTAAAAATGGCTGCACAGACGTCTCCCATCCAACGTGATGGAGCTTGAGAAGTTCTGCAAAGAAGAATGGGACAAACTGCCTAAAGAGAGGAGAGCTCGGCTTGTGGCATCATATTCAAAGACTTGAGGCTGTAATTGGTGCCAAAGGTGGATCAACAAACTATTCAGTAAACGCTGTGAATACTTGTGATTTCTCAGTTTTTTATTTTTAATAAATTTGCAACAATCTCAAATCTTTTTCTCATTGTCATAATGGGGTATTGTGTAGAGTTTTGAGGAGAGATTAATTTAAAGCCATTTTGAATAAGGCTGTAACATAACAAAATGTGGATAAAGCGAAGCGCTGTGAATTCTTTCCGGATGCACTGTAGATTAAACTGACAAAACTGTTGTTCAGGAACAAATGTGCCTTCGCTGGCAGCCGTTAAATCCAAGAAATTTGTAGTGACACAACTTTTAAGAAGAACATTTGTTTTGTAACATGTATTACAAAAAACTTTATCCTTTTTCACCCATTCATAATTCTACTTTTGTTTGAAATAATAATTTTGTCTTGAAGGAAAAAAGAGTGACTGTTGCTCCTTTGACTTTAAACCCCCCCCCCCACACACACACACAAGTGGCTTGTTGCTGCGTGCTGCCCTGTTGGCCGCCTCTAATGTGTACAACTCTGCACTCTTTCTGGCAGAAGCAGTCAAGCTCTGGATTTAGGTTATTTTCCCCTCATTTTCCAGGATTGCCTCAGTGTTTCTTCTCCCGTTTGGTTTCATAGGGTGAGATCAGATTAGTTGGTTGTTGATCTCTTATGCATGTCCTGAAAAATACTGAAAATATACAGTGTACTGTGTACCAGAGGTCAGGACACACTGACACACAGCTTCACGATTGAAATAGTTGATCCTTACCAAGCACACACTTTTTTGTGTTTCACACACATGTTGGCTTTTTTAGATTATGCAATATAGTCTAAGAAGGCTAAAAAGCTTATAATATTGTGTACAGCCCGACTTGCTATAGCTTCCCTGAGCTTCTCTGCTCCCTCGGTCCACAAGTCTCTTCAGTGAGTGCCAGCTGACCAAGCCAAATCAGCAAGTGTGTGTGTATGACGATGGGAATCTGTGTGCGCTCCCCTTCTGTTTCTGTCTGCTCTGACACGCCGGGTGGAAAAGGGAGGAGGGGTCCTCCACACAATGGATTTACACAGAACATGAACTGAGAACATATAATGGCAGTACATGGATGTGTGTAGTGTGCTAGTACTGTAGTTTTGGGCTGCGGCAACAGCTGGAGAGGACGTACACAACGTCTTTATACCACTAACCTCCCCCTCCCTGCTGCTGAATCCCTGAGCGCCACACATTCAGAGAGCTTCCACCCCTCCCATCCTCCACATCATATTGCATTACACTGTGATTACCTCCTCCATGCTCAACCACGTCCAAAGAGTTTGCAGCTACTATTTATATATTCTTCAAGTTACTGTCAGATCTGATTGGCACGATCTTGGAGATTCATCCAGGAGCCCTTTGTTGACACTGATTCTGTAAAAAAAAAAAAACTTACAAAAAGAAGTCCCGACTTTGCAAATCTGTGAATCTACCAGAGGTGTGGATTTAAAACGGACTTTTTGGATTCACTACATACTGTAAGGAAAATTAATGCCAATTGTTGGCTTTTTATTTAATTATTTTGCATGCAGCTCTGCCTGTGTTGCACAAGGAATCTGCCTGCTTAATCGTTGGAAAATGTTTTCCAAGTAGGGACAAGTTGGTGGGAAGTCATTTGAACCTGTCTGTTGGCAACTGGGATGGGGTAAATAAACTTTCTGCCACGTTATTAATGTTTTCTTTTTCCCGCAGGCTCGGCTCAAGTTTCCTGTTGACTACCCTTACGCTCCACCTACTTTACGCTTCCTCACCAAAATGTGGCATCCCAACATCTATGAGGTAAATGGTTTTAAAATGTGAAGGACCAGTTCCATTGCTTGAACTAGAAGTTTGACTGACATAGGGCTGAGTACCGAACCGAGGTTCTTAAATGGCACCCACCGAACTGCACCAGTCGGTGTATGGATTGAAACGTCACTCTTTTTTCTGTGTCAATTTTCGGTATTGGCTGTAACGCGTCACGTGGTTTCAGCACGCAGGCAGGTAAAACACCAGACATATAGCAAACAGACTACGTGTTTACACCCAGAGCTGTATAGAGCTGCCGTACCTAATCTATGTATAATGTATGTCTATGGTGCTGGTGACGCCCACAGAATGGGTTCACGTGTGCAGCGCGTGTTGTCTTAACAAGAAAGTGAGAAAGAGTGATGGTAATGTAATTCATAAATAGCTTGATAGTGGTCATGTTAACGCATGAAAAATGTTCAAACCTTCATACTTCATGAAAAGCTGCTCTTTTGGTAGATTTCACATGTCCTTCTTCTGCTGATTGATATTTTAGACAAGAGTGCTTGACCTAGGGTTGGGCGATATATCGAATACACTCGATGTATCGTGAGTTTTTCAAGTTACAATTGTTAAAATGGCTCTAGAGCAACCATCAAGTATGTTTAGACTTGAAAATCCATGTAGTTTTTTCTCTCGTCTTTGCCAACTGTGCGTGGCCTCTCCTTCTCCCTCACTGCATACAAACCCAGCCCCGCACTCCCGCGCACTCCCCCCACTTCCTGCTTTTCCAGGTAGGCGGGAGCTTAGAAAAAGTTAAATTCAATTCAGTTTATTTATGTAGCGCCAAATCACAACAAAGTTGTCTCAGGGCACTGAACAGGAACATTCATATACATAGAAAAGCCAATTAGTGAAATTTTCTATCTAAGGAAACCAGCAGCTGAGCAAAAAGAAACACAATGGCTGTTATTTGGAGATGGTTTAGATTTAAATTGTTAGATGAGCAGCAGAAAAATGTTTTCTGTAGACAATGCTGACAACAAGTCCCGACAAAAGGTCGGCACTACGAATCTTTTTCACCATTTAAAATGGCGCTATAAGTGGAGTATGAAGCATGTGAAACTGCAGCTCCAACTGACTTCAGCCTCCTTCCCTGAGACAAACCACAGATAGTCATTTAGCCGTGTTGTGCCTTATGAGAGGAACAGTGAGCGGTAGCTCGGCATTAATAAAGCAGCAGCTTATCATATCGCTAAAGACACAGTCCGTAGCGGCTAACGAGATGGCTGGTGATATAAGTCACTGCTTTATTAATGTTGCGCTACCTCTCACTGTAAGACGTGAAAATCAGTGTAGTTTTCCTTTTACTATCCATCTGCGCTACAGTTGCATTCGAGCCCAAAAAAGCCGATCCGACCCGGCCCCAGCCTGCAGTCATCATTTCCGAACCCCACCTGACCCGACGAATTAACAGTAATTACAGGTTCGAACCCGGAAATAACCTTGACATTTTTAATTGGTTATTAACGGTCCAGGACGCGCGGCTGAATTAAGGGGCAGAAGATCGGAGCTGAGGGGGTGTTTGTCCTTTCATGGCCGTAAAAGAGCATTTAAACCCTGTTTCCTGCATTCTGATTTATTCACTGACCCTGCTCTGACACGTCTGCTTTGGGATCTCACCTGTTTTGGATCATCGGTCGCGCGTGTTCGCGTGCAGCGGCAGAATGAACGTCCATTTGGGCAATGGATCACTTCTTGGCAGTATAGTCCCATCTGAAGCTTAACTGAACTTTTTACCTCTTTCTAGGCCGGTCAGCTCGCTGTGAATTGGCCGCATGTGGCTGGTGAAATTATGGCAGGCCATGTTATCGTATAATTGGATCGTGGATGATCCTGACTCAATTAAAAGCCAGACACCGACCCGGCCCGCCCATCCAGCACATTCGGCCCAAATTCAGGTCGGGTGGGGCCAGGCTTAGGGCTCGGGTTAGAAATGACAGCTCTAGTCTGCGCCACAAACTTCACGCGGTCCCTCCTTCTCCCAAACACAGCCCCTCACGTGCTGCTTCACACACGCCAACTAATATTGTGAAGGAGGCGCAGCTGAAGCAGATTATTATTTAATATATGTAAATAGTTTATTTTTTAGACATTTATTTTGCACAGTTACAGCTGCTTGTTAAGAAATGTGCCTGTGTAACAATTGGGACAAAGCTTTGACTCAGAAATATATTTTTGTTATTATAGAAATAAAAAAATATTGAGATATACCAGTATATCATATATTGCAATTTATCTTGAAAATATTGAGATATTAATTTTGGTCCATATCGCCCAGCCCTAGCTTGAGCTAGTCCTCACTGTCTCATGCCGTCATTGGCTGATGTCTCCACACCGTCTGCCTATAGGTTGCAGCCCTGACACGTCAAAAAACAAGAGTTATTAGCCATTATCTCCATAGAAATAAACAGACTTTAATATCTGATGCATGCAAATAATCCAGGTAGAAAAATCTAGCAATGTTAAGGCATAAAGAATGTTGAAATGTTTTGTCTTTTATCCAAAAGTGACTGACAAAGTCTTTTGGATAAAAGACGAAACATTTCAACATTTATTTATTTATTTATTTACTTTTTGCATCCGTCCAGAGGGCCTGACCTAACTTTGTTAAACAGACTTTTAACTAGAATAGAATAGAAACAGCATTTATTGTCCCACGGACGGGAAATTCCAGTGTATCAGCAGCAACAGATAAAAAAGATTAAAAGATTTAAAGATAATTTCAAGCAAACAAATTCTCAAGTTCTTAAAGTGTGACTTTATGACACTACTTTGGTGTATTTATTATAGGGTTTCTTATTAGTATATTTTTATCACTATCTGAATGTTTAAATATAAGTCTGATCAAGGTTCTGTTGTGTTCATAGAATGGGGATGTGTGTATCTCTATCCTGCATCCACCAGTGGACGATCCACAGAGTGGAGAGCTGCCTTCAGAGAGGTGGAACCCCACCCAGAATGTCAGGTACCGTATTTTTCGGCCTATAAGTCACTTTTTTTTTCTTTTTTTTTTGTATTTTGCATGCCCTGCGACTTATAGGCTGACGCGCCATATATATGGATTTTTTTCCCATATTTATAAACCAATGTTTGGCTGAGATATGACTG
>NC_056500.1:22604066-22624575 GCF_014905685.2 Nematolebias whitei
TTTTTGAATTTACCATGCCCTGGATGACTGAGAATCTTCACCAGCTATTAATGACACAATCGGCTTGCTATAGTACCCCCACCTTCATTCTGCTCGCTGTTTGGCGCAACCATCAAACCAGCTGCACCGCCCCGGCAATATGCAGCTAATTTGACCATTAAAGTGCATTTTTTAAGTAAAAGTTCAACTGAGACACACATTTGCTATAATGTCGAGCAAACATATAATTGTTTTAGGTGCTTTTTCTTTTTAAATTTTGAAGAAACGAGCAGCGTTCCTCCTTCCTTTTTTCCTCCCTCTGCGCACTCCTGGAGCACCGAGGCAGCGATTACTTTTGAAATACAGCTGATTTGACAGTTAAAGTCCTTTTTATTAAGCAAATGTTGGACTGAGACACACCTTTACTATAATTTCAAGCAAACAAATAATTGTTTTTAGGTGTTAATCTTGTTAAAGTCCTCCTGTGCACACTCTCGCGGCCGCCATTTGGCAGCCCATCGATTTTTGGCTCAGCACAGGCCCACATTTTCAGGTTGTCAGAGGCGACGCATAATAGATGCGACGTATACAGTGAAACGACATATTTATGGATTTTTCCACTTTTTTAGACATATTTGGACTATTAGGGCGGTGCGACGGTTTACGGTGGAAAATACGGTACTCCTCAGCTCAACAAAAACAACCAGCTGGCCTGCTGTTTTCACAGCAGCTGCTTCTTCTTCTGCTGTTTAAATATTGTGTGGCAGTGCAAGAAGCTTCTGGAGCTAAAATTAAATAACAGTGGAAATAACTGTTTTCAGGGTAAGCAGGCTGCTTGAGTTACCACTCTTTTTGTTCTTATCTTTCTTGTTTTCTCTCTTCCTTTTAGTCCCTCTTTTTCAATGTCTCTTGTCTCATCTTACCTCCATCTTTACTTCTTTATCCTTTGTCACTCTGTTTTCTTGTATTACTTTCCCTCTATTTTTATCCCCAAAATATCACTCTTCTCACGTTGTCTCCCAGGACCATCCTGCTCAGTGTCATCTCTCTGCTGAATGAACCAAACACATCTTCCCCAGCCAATGTGGATGCATCTGTCATGTACCGCAAGTGGAGGGAGAGCAAGGGCAAAGACGGAGAATACATCGAGATTATAAGGTATCCACCAGATAATGCACAAACGCAGGACGCCTCAAAGGGAGGCTTAGAACAGAGGAGACAAAGTTCTGACTCCGAAACTCTTTTTCTTTCCATCTCAAAGGAAGCAGGTGCTGGCTACCAAAGATGACGCAAAGCGGGACGGCGTCAATGTTCCCGTCACGTTGGCTGAATACTGCGTCCGCACCAAACTTCCCCCAACAGATCACGGCTCCAACCTTTTATGCGACGACCCCTGTGACTCCTATAACTCGGATGACGAAGACGAGCTGGATGAAGACGACGACGACGATGATGACATTGAGGGCCATTTCTATGACGACAACGACTCTGGCACTGAGGATTCCTGACCGTGTGGCGTCATCCACCTCCTCTCCCACCCCTGACCAGTTTCCACCTACACACACGCCTCCCCTCTTCTGTCACAGATTAGACTTTAACTCCTCCACCTTCTGTTGCGTACAGTCACGGTATGCACACTAAAACCTGATTCTGTGAGGAAAAGAAAGCTGCAGAGTTGTTTTTGATTGTTTCATACATTATATATATTTTTTTCATTTGTTGTAAGAGTAGAAGTTAGACACAAGATGAACACAAACAGCAGGAAAATGTAAAGAAATCCTTCCTCGTTTCTCTCCACTTGTCTGCACTGACAATTTGTATCTCTGTAAAGCTATTTAGGTTTTGTCTTGGTCAAGTTTCTTGCTGGTGCACGATCGGTCCCTTCTGATACACCATCAGCAGACGGGAGTGTAACGTCACGGATCAGATCACGATAAAACATGAAAGTAAGCGATAGCCTCCAAAGCTAATTAAGGACAAAATGCCTATTTGTCTCCAAGTCATTTTCGTTGGAGCCATATGTCAGCGTGTTTTAGGCTCTGCCTCGGTTCACCTCTGACCTTCATAGCTGCAGGGCTAGAGCTACTCCAACTGTGGGAAATGTCTCAAAAACCAACTCGTCCTCCCTTGTGCCTTTTTATTTTATTTTTTTACAATAAAATCCCAGATCTGAGCAACTGGCTGATCGGTCCAAACAAACCCCTTTCAAGCTAAACACACAAAAGTAGCAGAGATATTCAAGCTCTGTGTGACATACAAACTTATTTATAGAAGCACCTGTTAGATTTATCTGGGGTGTGAGTGAGGAAATCTAAGAGCCAACAGCTGGTAAACAATGAACATGTTACTGCCCCACAGCCTTTACTGGAAAGGTACCTGCTACTGGTTGTCTGGAGGTGATGGGAAAAAAAATAAAAAATCTACCTGAGCCTGCTGCTGCTCATAAAATCCAGAGTACTGTATAAATAAAATCCTATGCAGTCGGGGTTTGGAAGTTTAATATGCAGTGCTTTAAATGTGGCGGTCCTGCAACAGTCTGATCTAACTCCAGCTCAGGCCCTGAAGGTTTTTGTTGGTAGTTCTTTCAGAGGGTGCCCACCAGCCCCCACTGAGCTCGCCTCCTACTGTTGACCGAGAGCACAAACACTTTCTGACCAGCAACTGGATTGCAGCCATCTTGACTCACCTGGATCAATGTTACATCGGAGGAGCTCAAGAATGGAGTGACCTGCTGAATATTTAGATTAATGGGGGGGTCAGTCTGTTGTACACTTTACTACATCGACACCAGCAGCAGCGGTGCCAACGACATAACTGTTTTAATTTTGTGTAAAAGTTTGCCGATGGCTTAAAAGAAAAACTTGGAGAAGAGCTTCGAGAACGTTGTAGGTTTGTGTGAGCGTGAACGGGACAGTGATATTCTTAACTAGCATGCCGCTAATGCGTTTGTGGTTTTTAGATTATTTTTTTCTGCTATAAGAGTTGGGGTTGTGTTGAAGGGGGTCGTCTAATTAAATTTTAGCTGAAACTTGTTTTGTGACTGGGCTGAGGGTTGATGATTTTATTTTAGTCGTAACTTTTCCCCCCAAATGATGGTGCAAGCCCAAACGTTTTTACGTTTGTATTGGGAATAAGACCGAATTAGGACGATTGTACTTTTGTCTGACAACAAAAATGTTGGAGCTCAAATTGACGTGACCGCACCCTGACCTGCGTATAAATGTTCCACAGGGAGTTATTAATACCGACGAACGAACTCGTGCCCATTCTGTGTTCATTAACGATGTCCACTCTTGTGTTTTATTTAGGATTTAAAAGAATGGGATTTAATTCTATTGTCAAAACTTTTCTCGTTTTTCCTCCACACTCATTCCCCCAAGTTCTCTGAACTCTCTGAACCCAGAAGTTAAAAAAAACAAAAAAAAAAAACACCAATTAACCAACCAGTTCCTCAGCTGAGTAAACCAGACCCTGGGGGGGAGGGGGGGCACCTCTCTGTTCGGCTTCATAGGATTGTTTACGATTTCTACCTTAATATGCACATGTGGCTATTTTGATGATCACTTGCTGTTTTTTTGTTTGTTTGTTTATTCTCCTTTTTTTCTTATGGTTTGTAAATCTATTTAAAATTAAATAAAGTTCTTTATTAGATGCTGACTACTTTTAAAGGGATGTTTCTTTTTTTCATGGTCATTTTAAAGGTGATTGGTATTAATTTACTGTTTCTCTTGAGTGAATGAGTTGAGAAGACTTTTGTCCGTCTTTGTGTTTTTTGACAAGTAAAGCTCAGGATGAGACGTGTGCACAGCGGACAGGATTTTAGGGAATACTTGGAGCAACATATTCTCTTATTTTTATTTTAAATTTTTCGGCTGCTCCCGTCTTCAGGGGTTGTCGGAGCGAACGAACGCTCGAAGACTTGGCGATTGTTTTCACGCCGGATGTCTTTCCTGAAGCAACCACCGAGCTACCACAGCGCTCTGTGTGGAGCAGAGAGCTGCTATGGGCTTCCAGGGGAGCAGGTGGTGGTGGGGGGGTGGTGTTGAAGGCCTTGCTCAAGGGCCCAGAGTGGGGCAGATGTGGGTGCTTCACCTTTACCACCCGCATTTTGACATTGTCGATCTCGGGAGTCAAACCAGCGACCTTCCGATCACAAGCCCACCTTCTCTAATCTTTGTGCCACCACTCCCCAATACCTTCTCTAAAATATCAAGTGGTAATTACTTGGTTCTTTAAGAAGATAAGTACTTTAACCGTCACAAATATGAGGATCTGGTGTTTTTCTTGCATCTTTTAATTATACTCGTTTTTTTTCTTCTCAATTTCAGCAAATCTATAATGAAAAAAACATGAAGAATGAACACCATTTAATATTAGACGCTTTCAAAAGAGTTCATCTTTAACTATAGAAATATTTAATTGTAAGCAGTTTATTTGTTATATCTATTCGTTGTTAGCAGTGGACTCTGAAAGTGTGGCAAAACTTCAGTGAGGCTGAACTCGAGCTGCTTTAATGTTTGTCTTTGGTTTCATCTGAAGACGTGGACGTGTTCTCTGCGTTTATGGCCTGCAGTATTTATGAAGTTTAAGAGCACTTTAGTGTCATTTCTCTTTTTTTAAATAGGTTTAGTGAACTGAAAAATAATTGACTTTAGTCATCTGTGTAAAAACTTCAATAATTATGTTTCCACGTTAAAGAATGAAAACAAATTTTTTTTTTAAAGTTTTTTTTTTAAGTTTTTTTTTTATGTTCAATTATTTGTTTTAGTTAAAAGTTGGGCTTTACCTTTGGCTTGTTTCAGGATTTCCAAATGTTTCCTGAAATATTTTCTTAGCTTTTCTATTTCAACAAAATACTGACACTATAAAATGTATCTTTGCTGGGAGTTTTTTTTTTTTTTTTACTTGTGTAAACAAATTTATATACATTTTTATGAAACCTCGTGGACACAGGAGTTTCATTCTGTGATCTGAGAGCATGTATCTCATCAATTAATCTTAACTTTTGGAGCTTTGTCACAGTTTGTTACAGCCCTGCAGCCATTCCACTTGATTAATAGGAGAATCCTCAAACCACTAAAGGTCCACTCCCCACCCCAACCGCCACCAGTGTGTCCCCCCCACATTACAAATGCTTCTGACGCCAATGCTGTGGTTCACAAGATATTTTGCTAACAGACAAACAGGGTCGACTATGCTAAAGTTTAAAGCAGAAGTTTCACTTAAATATGTGTTGAGAGTGACTCTCAGCTACTACCACACAACTTTAGTACAATATTTGTAAAGAGGATTGATTGTAAAGTTAAGTGTGTGGCGACCACATTGGATGGGGTTGACTCCACAACTTGTTTAAGTGTAGATGTACATCCATTTATTATGTCCTGGGAGTTTTGTTAAAATAAATCCACTGGTTCATGGGATAGTTTGATCCAATAAATTTATTTTGGAACAATTCCCGCTTGAGTTTGAGTATTTCAGCTTGTAGCCTGTAGGGGGCAGCAACAGCTCGTCACTGTGTTGGTGCTGCGCCTCAGGAACCTCAGAGAAACTCAAACTAAATCTGAATTTGGGTTAATTTCTTTGTCAGTTTACAGAGTTATTAAAGTGTCTTTTGTTGGAATGTTTGGATCACGCTTATGATTTCCAGTCAGTGTCACGGACTCTGATGTTTGCCCCCTTTATTTGGGATGGGGGGTCCTGTTCTCCATAGAAGAACAAAACTACAGATTGGCTTGAGTCATTTAAAGTATTGCCTCAGTAAACTAATAGCTCCTTCGCCTGAGTTAGATAAAACAAATGTTTTCCGTCATCCTCCCAGCTTTAAACACCTCACCTACGATGTCCAGCAATCTACCACCAGGATATGAAAATCATTCATCTGTGAAATGCCACCAGAGAGATTTGATCTGACAAACTAATCAATAAACTATATTTTGGAGGCTTCAGGCCAGCTATAAATGCACACAGTAGTGTCCAGCTGTCCTTCTTTCAGTTATTGTTTTATTTCTTTTTACTCACCCTTTCATAAGTCGTCCCAGCAGTCTCTCCTCTCGGGGAGTATTTGCAGCCGAACGCATCAAATTTGCTTCCTGTGGGAACAGGTCTGACCTTTTACCCTGCATGTGTCTGTTCCAAATGCCAGTCCAGCCAAGCAGAGCAAGGCAAGACGCTCAAATTGTGCTGACATTTGATGAATAACTCCCCCCTCTGTGGTTTCATTTATACTTTGCACAGTGTTATTATATTACTATTATTTTTATTAAATTTTTTTTGTCTAAATGGATGACGCTCTGCTTCAGCTGTGGTGTGAAAAAACTGAACCGGAGCCAGACGTTCAAACCTGCAGGCCTTACCAGTGGTAGCTGTTTACCCATGTTTAAGTAGAAGTTGCTGCGTTGGTTGAGGAAAAAACAAAAGAGAAACCATCAGTTGTTTATAGTGTGTGCTGAAATGTTGGAACGGATGCTCTAGTCTTACAGATCTGAGAGTCTTATGAGAAAGCGTTCTATTTTTATCCTTAAACACGTTTTTGGTCATGATTTTGTTTGCAGTGGTGGAGAAAGTACTCAAACACTGTACTTAAGTAAAAGTGCAAATAAACGGACAAAAAATGCACTCTAGTAAAAGTAGAAGTACCGCATTAATGTTTTTACTTAAGTAAAAGTAAGTAAGTTCTTGCTTTTAAAAATACTTAAAGTATTAAAAGTAAAAGTACTTGCTGTATGTATTATCTAATGCAATGGTCTCCAATATCGTTAAGTGTGCCTACCCTATGTATATTTTCTGTAATACATTAAGTGTTGAGTCATTTTAATGAACGATGCTGCAGATAATACATGTTTTTATTGTGTTTACTCTGTGACACAGTTCACACTTGGACTTGTGCTTCTGTGCATTTCAGGGATGACATGCAGAGTTAAATGTCATTAATCAAATAAGAAAGAGGAATGATTATACCTTTTAAAGTTTTTATTTAACACAAAGCAAAACCAATGTGTCATTTTAACTGCAGTTTAAACATTTAAGTAAAAGTTGTCTGCCTGAAAAAAGAGACATTAGACCTAAAAAATGAACAGGCTCTGATCATTTCAACTCCAGTTTGTCATCAACTCTAGTTAAAATCCTGTCTAGTGAACCTTGTAATGGATCAATACTGAACAATATTTTTACTTCCTGACACCATTTTCAAAATTTGGATCCGAGAGTCGAGCTATTTGGAGACATCTCTTGTCTCCTGTCCTAACATCCCTTGAAAGTCAAAGTCAAAGTCTCCTTTATTGTCAATTCCATCATATGTACAGACATGCATAGCATCAAAATTACGTTTCTCGCCATCCCCCGGTGAAACTAATAGCTTGAAAACATCACATCACAATAAGTAAGAACAAGTAGTAATAAGTTTTTCCATTATCCATAAAAAAAACCCACAAATGTTAAAAATCCCAACTGACACGTTTTAATATTGCAGCAAGAATTTCTTGTTCAAGTTCAGAAGAAGTTGGTTTTCAAAGTTTATTGAGTCCAGTCTGGCTCTTTTGGGAGAGAGAATCTGTCCTGCTGTTCTGAACAGACTTTCAATAGACTTTCAATAATCTTTCAATAGTCTTTCAATAAGGCCATGGGTGGTGCATATCTTCTGGCTGACTCTCCACGGATCTGGGAACAGCATCCAGTTCAACTTGCTTTAGTTGCAACTCTGAAAACTTTTGGAATTTTCCAACAGTTGTGTTGAGTAATAAGGCTGTTAGCAATACGATGTGATAGCAATGTACTTTTCTGAATTATTTACTGGTCCAACACTGTAGCAACGTGGGTCCTGACATAAATTCTACAACTGATTCTGCAGTTCTTGCAATTCTGCAAGCGACACAAAGGGATGCAACCTAACAGAAACGCAAATAAACCATTAATTTATTCAGTAAACGTAGCTATGCTGAATTTTGAGGTCAGGTCTGGTGAAAATCTCTAACTTTTCAGGAATGTTCTGAAAAATCCCACTTTCAAAAAAACTCAGTTGAAAACTGATTTTGAACCCATGGCTTCAAATTTTTTAGGTAAGATTTAAAGACGGCAGAACAGATCCGTGAGAGTTGTGCTTTCTTTACTCTGACGTATACATTTGAACAGATCAGAGAAGTTTGTATAAATACCAAAGATTTCCATTATGACTGGTAATGCTTGATACCACAACTTCAAAATGGTTGCATCTTAGAGGAAATAACAACTCTACCTCATTCAAGTTAAAACGTTGTCTGTTTTAGCACTTCCTAAGTTGTAGAGGTCCTTACACTCATGATTTTGGGAACATGACTTGATTTGCGGGCAGCACGGTGGCGCAACTGGTAGAGCTGCTGCCTCTCAGCGAGCAGGTTCTTGGTTCAAACCCCGGTCCAGGGGCCTTTCTGGGTGGAGTTTGCATGTTCTCTCCGTGCATGCGTGGGTTTTCTCCGGGTACTCCGGTTTCCTCCCACAGACCAAAAACATGCATGTTAGGCTGATTGGTAACTCTAAATTGTCCCTAGGTGTGAATGAGAGAGTGAATGGTTGTTTGTCTCGTTTGTCTCTATGTGTCCCTGTGATGGACTTGCGACCCGTCCAGGGTGTACCCCGCCCCTTGCACAGTGATTGCTGGACATGGGCACCAGCGACCCCCGTGACCCAAAATGGAATAAACGGGTAAAGAAAATGGATGGATGGATGGATGGACTTGATTTGCTACTTGGAGTAAAAAGTACATTAAAAAGTATATTTATACTTTTATAACCTGTCTGAGACAAGTATAAATATCTTTATACTTGCTGTCTGAGGATTTTGTCAGGATCTGTGTTTTGTTGGACTTTGTCTCTGTGATTCCTATTTAGTTGTATTTATTTAGTTCTCCCCAGTGTTTTTCCACTCTCTTGCTCTCACTCTCACTTGATCCTCATTGTCTTTCCCCACGTGTATGTCATTGTCCATAGTGTCTCTTTAAAACCCTGTCTTTTTGTCACTCTGTTGTCCGTGACTTGTCTTTTTCAGCCGTCATGCTCTGTTCCTCCATGCTTCTTAGTTTTGTAAGTTTTGCTGCCAGGACAGCTTTTTGTTTTTGTATTTATTTAATAAAAAGTGATTCTTTATTTTACCCGTAAGCTCCTCCTGTCTGTCTCCACCTGGCTTCACCTGTTAGCTTGATAGATTTGAATGTGCTTAAATACTAGAATTGAATCTGGGTAAAGGTTTACATTAACACTGTGAATTAAATGTACTGGTATGCTGGTACTAGCTACTGTATGTGATGTGAATTTATTCCTCCTATTAAAGTGAGCAACTTTGGTGTCCTTTAATTTAATTTAAACACCAATTAACGTAATGGTTTAATGTTAAACGATAACCCTGAATTTCAAGGGGTGGAGTGGATGATCATTATGTCTAAATTTGTAAATATGTGTAAATTTATAATGTACATATGTAAATAAAACATGTTCACAAGTCAGTCACCTCTGAAAATCTGTCCTAGATTAGCTTTGTGTGTGTTTTTGTGCGTATGCCATGACTATTCAGATACCAAAATTATGGGGACAATCCAGATTAGCACATTTAACCAAAGTGTAAAGTGTTGCTTTTGAGGAAGTACATAACAAAACAGAACATTTAGAAAAAGAAAAACATCTTATATATCCATAATGATATGTTCCACCTCCAAGATGCAATTTTTTGTTTTTGGTTTACCATGTTGTATTTCCTTTATAGTGTCTGCATTATTAGATTGCTAACTGGTATACCATTTTTTGACCATGCATGCTACAGTATTTTATAATGAAAGCTATAAAATTGGTGCTTATAAATGTGTAAAACATTTAAAAAATATATTTTCACTTAATTTTGTGCACAGCCAACAGGCAAATGCTCAAGATTTTCGTAAACTACTCCAAATGAATCTGGGATAATACCTGTTCACATTCCAATAATGGTCCATCAGGTTATCTGGACAGTTTCTTTTGTGCAGAAAGACGATACACCCTCTATCTGGAGGGCTTCATCAGTCTGAGGAGTCCCAAGTAAACTGTTTTCCCCACTAAGCAATTCACTCCTTTAGTGGACCAACCAGTTTGCTGGTGATAAGATGGTTTCTGGGGGCTGTCCTGTTCCCCCGTCGACTCCTCCCAAGCAGGCAGCCAAAGCCAAAATGGTTCAAGACATCAAAGTTCATGCTCAATCATCCAGGTACAAAATCCAATAATGGTCCATCAGGTCATCTGGACAGTTTCTTTTGTGTGGAAAGACGATCCACCCTCTATCTGGAGGGCTTCATCAGTCTGAGGAGTCCCATGTAAACTGCTTTCCCCACTAAGCACCTGTTCACATTGTTCATATTAAGTGTATATAACCTGTCTGAGACTGTTAGGGACGTTTTGGTCAAGGTTTTATGCATGTTTTAAACTACTATGGCTGAGAATGTTAACTGCCCATGAACCATATGTTTGGGTTAGAGAGAGCTGGATGAGGAGCTGGGTGAGGCTGCAGAATGTGCAGATGTAGCGCCCAGGTCCCCTCCGAGCCTGTGATCTTGGCTGAGCAGACAACAGTATAAAACAAGCGTCAGGCACTGCACATGGTAGAATCTCATTATTGGTCTTCATGCGTATACTTTCTGTAGAACTGTGTAACCTGTTGTGAAAATCTGACCTCGCATGTAAATATACTGGTTATAAATCTTCTTCTGTCATCAAGTGTGGCTCTTTAGAGTAAGTAAGATGAAGCAAGAATATTTTTCCTTTAACAGAGACTGGCTGCTGGATGTGCAGTAAAGGTACTATATATAGGTTTACTTTGAAGGACAAAAAGAATGAAATTACTTCCTCTTTTTCTTTACTGTCTGTCTCCTTCAGAGACAACAGAGCCAAACAAAAACTGCATTTTCTTTATACAGTATTGTGTTGCACGAGGGTACAATTACTAACACAGAAGAACAAGTTAACATTTATCTCCTTCAACTGCTTCCTTTGTTACTAAACAATATTTAGATGAGCCAAAGTCAAGCCTGTGAGCTGAATTATCTCTATTGTTGCGTTGTTGTATTATTGTGGTTGGTTTGATATGACCTGACTGTGTCTCCAACCCTGATGATCTGACAAAACAAAACAAGAACGAAAAAAGGCAAGTAAGGACATGAAGCTGCCTTTATTGGGTTGAATTAGCTGTTATGTGAGGGTGGAGGTGGATTTAGGGCCAATATATCGGTATCCTAAGGTTGGAAGAAAGTCATAACCTCATTTAAAAAAAGGCTGCTACAAGATGTTTCTGTGTAAGGAGGTCTAGTTGCAGCATGCAAAATGACTTCCTCCTCAGATATTTTGTAACACATAGATCAGTAGACAAGTAGTATCTTTATATTTGGACCAAAAGCAGAGAAGAAAGCAAAAAGTGGGTGATGATCGATAGGCGGATAGGTGCAGCGTCTGCAGTGAAGCGGGCGCTGTATCGGTCTGTCGTGGTGAAGAGAGAGCTGTGTCAAAAGGTGAAGCTCTCAATTTACTGGTCGATCTATGTTCCCACCCTCATCTAAGGTCATGAGCTTTGGGTTGTGACCAAAAGAACGAGATCTCGGATACAAGCGGCTGAAATGAGTTTTCTCCGCAGGGTGTCTGGGCTCTCCCTTAGAGACAGGGTGAGAAGCTCAGGCATCCGAGAGGGACTCAGAGTAGAGCCGCTGCTTCTCCACGTCGAGAGAAGCCAGTTGAGGTGGCTCGGGCATCAGGTTAGGATGCCTCCTGGACGCCTCCCTGGTGAGGTGTTCCGGACACGTCCCACTGGAAGGAGGCCCAGAGGAAGACCCAGGACACGTTGGAGGGACTATGTTTCTTGGCTGGCCTGGGTACGTCTTGGGATTCCCCCAGAGGAGCTGGACCAAGTGGCTGGGGAGAGGGAAGTCTGGGCCTCGCTGCTACCCCCGTGACCCAACCTCGGATAAGCGGAAGAAAATGGATGGATGGATGGATTTTCAAGTTAAAGTCATGTTTACTGTCATTCACATCACATGGTGGAATGAAATTATGTACTCAGGGTCCCAGTTACACCCAAATATAGCAAAAATATAAAGTATAAAAAGAAACAGTATATAAGGATCTAAGAAATACACTAAACAAACACCAAATGATATGCTAAAATATATAAAATATACACTAAACTAATAATGCTGCTGTTGTTACATCATATTATTTTACATTATTTTTTCATTCAACCTTTATTTAGACAGTTTAATCCCAAATGAGTCATCGCGGCTCAATGGGATTAACTTGTCTAAATAAAGGCTGAATGAAAAAATAATGTAAAATAATATGACGTACAGCCGAACATCATCCACCTAAAACAACACACACACAAAAACTATTTAATGATCAGCATTATAAAAATAAAGCACCAATATGCAAAAATATTCTTGCTTCAAGAGTACAATTACATTATCTGACAGTAGACATCAAGAAAACTAGAAATTACAACTATTAACTGCTTTATAAATCAGCAAATGAGATTTACTTTAGGCTCATTTTACCTCCCAAACCACCTCTTCCACCTCCTCTTCCTCCATCACAACCTCCGAACCTGCCCCGGTCGTCGCCGCCTCTCCATCCATGGAAGCCACCTTCACCCTTGGATTAATCCAGGGTCACGTTGCTGCCACTTCACCATCTTCCACTGCCTCCTTAGCTGTTTTGCAGTCGTCCTCATTGTCAAAGTTCACAAAACCAAATCTGTGGAGAGCGCTTTGTTAGAATTCAAGTCCACAGAATGTAAAAAAACAAACGAGCCCACCGAAGTTTACACCACGTCTTATTGGGCCAACCTAAATTTTTTATCATAAAATACTTCCGAGTTTGTGTCTATAAAAATCAAAGCTGTCTCACAGGGCTCTTTTTGACCATGAGTCACATGTGCTACTACTACCCCCCCCCCCACACACACACACACACACACAAACCTCCCCAATACCTCCAACTGGCAGCTCGAAAATTTCCAGCCCCAAAATGACTCGAAGGCAGCCCGAGTCTGTGAGCTGCAGAAAGATGGAGAAGGAGCAAGCTGGAGGGGCGGCAACAGGCTGGAGAGGTGAAGAAATGTGAGCCTGGGGGGTGGGTGGGGTGGTGGGGTGGGGGTGATCCATATGCCAGTCTGTGAGATGTCTCCAAGGCAACAATAGCTGTGGTGGAGGTGGGAAAACAGGTTGGCAGGCAGGAGGGAAAGATGGATGGCGACAATAAGAGGGAGTAGAGTAAAGATCTGACATGTCACGGTTCTTTTTTCTACTCCTTGTTCAGTCTGACTGAGTGATCACTTGCTTAAAAACATCACCCCCACCCCCCACAGAGAGGAGGATGAGTTCCAACCTGAACGTAGACCAGACCTCCTGCTGTGCCTTTATTCAGACTTGTTCACGAGTGCAGGCCCCAGCTTCTTCTTCCAGCCTGTCCAGGAAGCCGATCGAACATCAGCAGGAAAATGTTTGACACATCCAGACTTTTAACCTTCAAGTGATTTTATTTTCTGCGTCTCGTTCTTCTTAATGTCTTCCTGTGAGAACAAGCAGCCTCACTGAGTCAGATCACTGTTAGTCACAGAGGAAGTGCTCGTTTCTGTGGAAAAGCTGATGTGTTCGTCAAGTTTTCAGGCAGACAGAGTTGTATCCATTTAATGAGAACAGAACAGACACATTAACCTTTTCTCACAAGATTCTCCAAGGCCGGACTATCGATCTCATTATTTTATAGAGGAACCTGTGAACAGTGTGAGCCTGGACTTCTGCACAACGTCAGGCAACATTCACCTATTCCCCCAGTAGATGCATTTGGCCCTTTTGAAGTGTACTTGATTCAAGATGGCTGCCACTACCAATAAAAAAAATACAAACCCAGTTATAAAGCAGCCATTATTTTAGACTGAGCTAAAATTGGGTGTGATCGTAGCTGAGACTGATCCTCAACACATACTCAGCCCAAACTGATAGCAAGAACTTTGTTTAAAGTTGTACCATTAACTTGTTGTACCGTAACTCTGTCTGTCTGTTAGCAAAATATACAGTAAACCACTTGAAACTTTTCATTGAACCTCTCAAAATGAATGTACAGTACCTCCACAACGTATTAACTCTTGGAGCCAACCAATTTCAAGATGGCTGCCACAGCCAACAGCCCTTAAAAAACACAAAAAATGTTATAACTTAGTCCAACAAAGTCAAGTCAGGTCCTGTGGACGGTTTCTTCTTGTTAAAACGTTTCATCTTTCATCTAAAAGACTTCTTCAGTCCGAGGAGCCGCAACAAACTCAGTCTTTTGGATGAAAGACAAAACATTTCAACAACAAAAAAAACATGTCCAGAGGACCCAATAAACTTTGTTGGATTTTTTTTTAACCTGAATTATTGAGCATGAACTTTGATGTTATAACTTGGTTAATTATTATTTTTTTCCATTTACTCTTTATACAGGTAGTGTCATTGAGTCACGAGAACTCATTTTCAAGAGAGACCTATTTTTGGGAGCAGATAGTGGGGCTTGCTCAGGGGCCAAGGGTGGGGCAATTGAGGGTGGAGGCAGGTGTGGGTGTTTCACCTTTTCACCCACATTTTGATGTTGACGGTACCAGGAGTTGAACCTGCGACTTCCCAATCACACGCCCATCTTCTCTAACCTCTGCGCCACCACTCCCCATAAACCAATATAGTGTAAACGTTTGGCATGGTAGTAGCTGAGAGTCATTTACAACACATGCAACAAGTGCTACTCATTGCCTGAGCTCTTTGTCTAAAAATTTCAGCCTTAACTTTTCAGCGTCTTGGTTGAGCATTGAACATGCTTGAGCATGAACCTTGGTGTTTTAAACCACTTTGACATGACTATGGACGAGGTAGAGCAGCGACCATCTTAGCACCAGCAAACTGGATTGTTCCACTTTGGACTATGCTGTTGGTGGAGAATCAGTTTTGTTTGGTGGTTCCTCAGACTGGAGAAGTTCGTTGGATGACTGATGAAACATCTCAACATAAAAAAAGACACCGTCCAGATGATCTGACTGAACATTGTTGGATGTTATATTTGGATTATTGAGCATGGACTTTGGTGCATGCGTCTTGGCGTTGCATTAGATTTCAAGGTTTGACCAAAATGGCTACAGTGCTATTAGATCTCAACACAAGTCTAAAACTCTGGCATGAACACTGCATAAGAAATCCTTGTTTTTAGGAGTGTTACTGCCAGATAAGGGTTTAACTGCAGCAGCACGTCAATAACCACCACCCCCACATCCCACAGTTTGATTGCATCCGATCGTAACTTCTAAAAAGACAAACGTGTACTTCTCTGCAGTTAAACAATCAAATAACTTACAGGTGCAGGTCTTCAGATCACAAAGTAGAAAATCTATTTGTGGTTTTACAGCTTGTATAACAACGACAGCCTAAACAGCTAAATCATTACTTTATGTTTCTGATTGTTATGCCAAAAAGATTGAATCTGTGAAGGCATTTACATGTATTTGTGTTTTAGTGTAGGTGTGACTGTAAGCATCGTGCTTCAATGTTTCAGTGAAAATAAGGCGACGTATCCCACACCATTAGTCAGTTTGGATTTAAAAAAGGTTGAATTTTAAACAAAAGTGAAAATATTGCAGCTCATTAAAAGCTGCTGCGTGATCTTTGCCTGTTAAGACAAAAAAAAAAAAAGAAGCAAAGACTCATTTCCATCAAAGGTTGGCAGAACTGCACCAAAGGTCTGTTCATGGACCCCAAAAAGAACATTCTGGCTCTTTGCATTTTTTTATTAAGCTGTTTGTCAATGACATCAGGTGGTGCAGCTGACGTCATCTCCGTTCTGCTCATTGTAAAGTCAGAATGCAGAGCAGGTGCTGACTTCTGCAGCTGCTCTGCACCTGTTCACCCTCAGTTCACAGCTTCCACTGAAACCAGGCAATTTTTGCGCAGCAGATCACTGAAGTCGTGGGGCCCTGTCCAATTTTAGACAAATGTCTTTGTTGCCATATAGTTTCCAGGGAAACCAACATCAGCTGATTTGAACCCACAAAAAGAGGTGGAATTAAAAAAAAAGCACAAAATCTAATTAGATTATTACTCTAAGATGCTGTTTCTTTTATTTTGGGTAAACTTTACGCATTAAAGCTTACACATTTTGGTACAAATGTTCTTGCTTCTCCTTTACTTTGGATATAAAATAGTTCACTTTTGTAGAAAACAAACAAAATTTATTATTATTTTTCCACATCTTTGCCCCTAAACACGTTTTAAATGATTGGGTTTAGCTGCGCCTCCTGCGTAGAACAAGACTTGTTCCACTTGTGCAACTCCAGATGCAACAGGCGCTTTTCCAGCTGGTCCTGCTGGGAAACGCAGACAGGCAGAGGTTGATCCTATTGGTCAGCTGCAGCTCCGTGCCGCCGATAAAACGCTCGACAGGAGCTCCGGAGAGGAGACGGTCTGAAGGCGCAGAGCCGCCGCGCCGCGGAGCGCACACCCGCAGAGGGACACCTGTTACTGAAGGAGCACAGGAGCGCAGACAGAGGACAGCCTGCTTTACTTTAGCTCTGTAAGTACATTTTATATGAATATCAGTCAATGCAGCGGATAAAAACAGACCACTTCACGGTTGAAATGTTTTGGAAGAGGAGCAGGACGCAGAGAGAAGAAGCTTCTCGCACCTGTTGAGCCGCATTCTCATGCGTCGAATTTACTTCTCAAGTAAACCACAAGGAAACTCAGCTGGTTTCTAAATAACCCCTAATATATTGACTAATTTGAGCAAATGACACAAAATCACCATCGAGTTGGTAAAACTGCAAAGAAGAATGATGCCGACAAGCTGAAAATCTGTATTTCAACACAAAAAGAGTCTTTTCTAGCTCTTTTTTTTTTCCTTGTTGTACTTTATTATTTTTAATTAAAAAACATCCTTTCTATTACCTTACACTGCTGGAATTGATTTTTAATCAATCAATCTGAACGAGATGAATTCTAAATTATATTTTCTGTTTTAAGTTCAAAATCTTTGCATAAAATGAGCTTCAGAAGCTTTAATTATAATTCAGAGAAAAATGTTCTTGATTATAAACATTATATTTATTTGTAATGTTCTCTCACAGCTGCAGACTGTTTCAGATGATGTTTTTCCTTCCCCTCCTCTCTGCGTAGTGATCCTTTACTCCTTTTCTCCACCGATGTGTGTTATTATTTGCAGATGTGCCTGAATTAACCCTTCATCCTGATCCACACATCCCACTGTCTGGTGGGACCATGTGGGTTCTGGATAAGATCCGTGGCTCGGTGGAGACCGGCATGTTGAGACAAGGTGACAGTGACAAGAAAATGGTGGCCTCACCCTACAGCAATGTGCTCACACCCGATAAGATTCCAGACTTCTTTATCCCACCGAAACTGGTCAGCTACCCCCCAGAGCCCGAGGTTCCAAGCTTAAAGCCCAAAGAGGGGCTCCATCCATCCACTTCTGAGCAAACCCTCGGCAGCAACAGGAAGATCAGCAGCCCAAGAAGCCCCCGTCTGATGGCCAAGCTTGCAGGAGACACGAAGAACTTGCTAAAAGCAGCAAACCGCCACATCATCCAGATAGAGAGTGCAGATGATGTTGTTGCTGGAGACACAAATGCAGATCCCCAGTCACAGACGGCTATGTCCCTGCCTTATGTTCCCAAGACTCAGACATCATATGGGTTTGCAACGCTGAAAGAAAGCCCCCACACTCGGCGGAAGGAGTCCCTGTTCCACTGTGAGCTCACCAGCCCCATCACGTCTCCAAACGCGCAGAGGAAGGCGCCAAGAAAAGGCGGCGACGCAGGAAACCACCTGAACCCTGCTGACTGCAACACCTCTCACATGAACCCGTATCGTTACTTCAGCGGTGGAGAAAGCGACACCTGCTCCTCAGCGGAGTCCTCTCCCTTCAGCTCCCCGCTGCTCTCCCGCTCCGCGTCCCTGCTCAAGCTCTTCACCCATGAGACGCAGGCCAAGGTCGTGAAGGCCAAGCGGTCGTTCGCTCGCCACAGCTCCCTCTCCACCGACGAGTGCAGCTCGGCTGAGCCAAGCCCCAACATCCAGCGGCGGCTTCACATCCCCTCGCTCCATAGCGGCGCAGGCGCCTCAGAGCCTGGCCTCCAGCGGGAGCACACCATCAACCTGCACAAAGGTGGGACTGTGAGGATCAGCGCCAACTACGACTCCAGCACATCCCGCCTGTTCATCCGTGTCCTGGCGGCAGAAAGTCTTTATGACAAGAACTTCAACATCAAAAGCATCAACTGCTGCGTGTCGGTGTACCTGAACCCTGGCAAGCTGCAGAAGCAGAGAAGCAACATTATCAAGAACAGCCGCAACCCGGTCTTCAACGAGGACTTCTTCTTTGACTCCATCAGCTCCGTTCAAGCGAAGAAGCTCTCGGTCAAGTTTAAGGTGGTGAACAAAGGCACCAGCCTGAAGAGGGACATGCTGCTGGGCGAGAGGGAGGTGCCCCTGACAAAGCTGCTGTCAGGACTCTAAAGCAGAAGAAGAGAACCCCCCCCCCCCCCCCCCCCCAGTGACTAACACATCAATCTGGGTTCTCTGCAATCTACATTTCTTATTACCAAAACCTCCACACTATTATAAAATAGGATAAAAATTAAGATGCTAGTCTGGGATCTGAGAAAGTGAGCCTGCAGATCTTCATGCATGAATGTTGTATGGTGGTCAAAGTTGACCAAGCTCCTTCTCCCAGTAATGCTCATTGAACCAAACTGGGCTCGACACCAACAGATGAGTTTGGCAGATGAAAGTTTTTCATTCACCCTGCCAACTTCCTGAGCTCAAAGGTTGGACGACACATGCATCATCACCCCATGTCTCATGTTCTCACCTCTACTGTGTTCATTGTGGACTGCGTGGTTGTTTTTTTAAATTCTAATTGTGATGTGGCATAAAATCCGCAGGAGCACAAGACTGCATCAGCGCTACCATCTGCCGGCTGCAGAGATGCTTTTGTGAATGAGTGCGAGCTTTGAAGTGGCTCTACATCCTGATGTGCAAATGATGCTTTGATCTACAGGGGAGGGCAAGGATGTGCATTTACATGCACATCAAAAATAGAATAGTAATATGATTGATTAAATACGTACGACTAACACGATTGGACTGAACAGATGACAAAAGATTACGCAACACACCTTTTATGTGCTGCTAAACAAAGTTCTGGCTGAAAATTAGTAGTGTGAAATTTCAACAATATTTCTTTTTTATGTGAATCCCTTTTAATCATCAGTGCATCTTTTTTACATTTTTTTTGCTGGTGATTAACCGGCATCACAAACAAAAGTGGACTTTTTCTGATTATATTCAAGTAAGGTCCAAAAATAGACAAAAAAAAGTACAGTAGTAATTTATCAAGTCGTGTCACATTTTATTATTTTAAGGGTTATTTAGTGCCACAATTGTCTTTTCTCCCAATATGTGAGTTTGAGTATACTTTAACTGTTGCAAATCAAAATCAAATACCCTAAAAGGCATTAAAAACATCCTAGGTATAAAACTGCTACTTTTGTGCAACATCATGAGATCCAACTTTATGATTCATAAATTAGCACACATAGCAACATCCACATCATGTTTATATAAAGTACTGTATTTTTCGGACTATAAGGCGCATTAAGTGAAACAAAACAGTCAGATAAGTCAAACTTTATTCAACTTATTCACAATAAACAGATTAAATTGATTCGAGGTCAGTAAGCACAACCAGAGTTAATACATAAGGTGCACCTGATTATTCATTCAACCTTTATTTATACAGGTTAATCCCATTGAGCCTCGGGGACTCATTTACAAGAGAGACCTGATTTTAACAAAGAGTGATGACAACAGTGGACAACGACAACAACAATAGACAGTCATAAAGGATGCATCCACATTAAAAAAAAAATTACAAGTGAAAATAAAATGGTAATTAAAATGAAAAGTAGCAAAAAAAACAGCTAGGTTGTAAGGCGGTGTAGAAAACTAAAAACAGGAACATGTCTGTATTGGTTTTTCCCTGGAACAAAGATGTTTAAAGCCACTTAGAGAGGTCAAGGTCGAGAGCTTCATATCTTTTTGCAAGATATTCCATGAAACAGGAGAAGAGTAGGAGAAGGTCTGATCAGGCCCACTGCCGATTTTTGAGAAAATTAAAGGATTATTTTTTTTTGCCTTATAGTCCGAAAAATACCGTACATTTTTGCAAAGTCCGATTTTTGTTCACTTTTTGTTTTTGCTGTTGTGAGGTGAATTTGAGGGAAAAGAGTTAATATTTCCTTAGGGGAAAGACTCCTAACTTAGCTTTTTGTAACTTAATTTCTTTGTTTATGATAATAAATTAGCAAAAATAAAACATATTTTAGTTTCATTAGTTCATTTATAAGTACCAGCGCTGTTTCAATTCAGTTTTTGTGGGTAAACATCATAACCAACAAATAAAATGAGACAAAAGTACGTTGATACTTATAAATAAACAAATAAAACTAAAAT
>NC_056500.1:22624975-22647294 GCF_014905685.2 Nematolebias whitei
ATGAAATATATATATATATATATATATATATAATGGTAGATGGTAGATATTTTTACATCACCCTGTTTCATGTCAGTCTGATTTTCTCCAGAGAAATCCTACTTTCGTTAAAAAGACGCCTTCTAACTTAAGATTTACATTTTATATTTAATGCCATTTGACACCAATTCCTTCTAAAGGATTACATTTGCCTTTAATATTTAATACATTTGTCTTTGTATATCATTAGACAGTGTTAAAAAAAAAGTGAAACGCTTGAAATTCCTTGAAATTTGTTTTTCGTAGATGCAAAAGACTCACTGGTCGGTCTCAAAATAGAGTAAAAAAGAAACACAAAAATATTTGCATGCATTGTTTTAAAGTATCTGAACAAATAGGACTTAAATGTGATCTTTACTCTTTCATTCTTCTCTTAAATTTTCTGCTCTGCTCAAAGAATTCATCCCTAAAGCCTGAGAATATATTTAAAAATGACAGCAAACTGTGAAAAAAACGTACAACCAGCAGAGAGCTGCGCCTCTGGAGAGGAAAATGACCGTCACACACTTCTAGTCCATCACGGTAAATGGCTCAGAAGAATTTTGTTTCTTGAGGATTTTTCTGCTCAGTAAAGATTTACCATATATGCAATGCCATAAATTTAAAATATACAAATATGTTGCTCAAAACTTAGAAAATATAGGATTAGGCTTTTATCTCTTTAACATTTTGGTTGTTGTTTTTAAAATCCCCCATAGTTTGTTTCGACAGATTTTGCACAAATTAGCTCAATCTAAAAAAAATGTACTGACTGTGGTATAACATTCAAACATCTTTAGAAATTTATCTGGAGAATAAAAAATAAACGTTGATGCAGATCTAAAACATCTCAAATGTTAATTTTATGTAACTATTTAAAACTTAGAAAACAAACAAAGTTTGCAGTAAAATTAGGACCAACATCTGCATTTTCAACATACAAACAGATCAGTTTCTTTCCCCTTCGGCTGAGGAAGTAAAGGAAATAAAACCACAACAGTCACTGAAAACACTTGAAACTGACAAAAAATAATAAAAAGCAAAAAAAGAAAAAAAATGATTGAAACAAACTAATAAAAAATTGATTTTGCTTTTGAATTTTGGCTCATCAAAATAAAAAAATAAAAAAACTAATGAAACAGGCAGAGACAAAACTCTTAATTGAATCTTTTGTTGCACAACTTTTTGAATTAATCTCTGCAGTCAAGATGTTTCTGTAGCTCTTTCTGAGACGTCTGCACCTGTCCTCAGGTGTTTTGGTCCACTTCTCTTGATCAAACTGCTCCAGATGTGTCAGGTTTGAAGGGTTCCTGCTCCAGACGACACGTTTCAGCTCCAGATGTTCAACAGGATTTAGATCAGGGCTTCAGCATACTTCATTTCAGAATAGTTTTGTTATGAGTCATTCTTTAGTATCTTTAGCTGTTAGTTTTGACTCATTATCCTGTTGGAGGATCCATGACCTGCAACTCACCCAAACTGAGCCTCCTCCATGTTTCAGGGTTCTTCACATTGCTTTATTACTGGCTCTATGAACATGAAGCTGATGGGACTTGTTGCCACAAATCTCCGGTTTTGGCTCATCTGTCCAAAGGACATTCTTTCAGAAGCTTCATGGCTTTTCAATATGCATGATGGAAAATTCCAGTCACTTCTTTTTATGATTTGTTGCCTCCTTTCATTAAGTCCATGTTGGCTTGAACAGTGACTGATGGTGTGATCTGACACACCTTGACCTCAGAGTTCACCTCTCATCTCTTCGGCCGCCATTCATATTTTTCATCACTTCGATTCGTCATCAGGTTTCCTGTTGCAGCCATGATCAGGGGGTTGTCTACAGTCCCGTGGACCTAAACCTCTGAAGAATCTGTGCAGCTGTAGTCACAGGAACACCAGGCTGCTTGGAGATGGTTTTATGGCTTTTACTTTAACAAGCTAGACAATAATTTTCTTTCTAAACTCCCGAGACGACTCTGTTCTTAGTTTTCTGTGGTTCATGGTCAGTGTGAGACACACCGTGACACCAAACACACTTTTCACCCTTTAAATATGCAGACTGATCAAAAGATTGAAGACATCTGTGATGCTGATGGCACGGCACACATCCACGTTTAGTATGGTGCTATGTTCAAATTAGTTTTAGTTTGATCAAACCGTCCTTTCTGTCTAGGTTAGTTTCAAGATTTTTTAATTTAGTTGAATCCATCCATCCATCCATCCATCCATCCATCCATCCATCCATCCATCATCTTCTGCTTGTTCTGAAGTCGGGTCATGGGGGCAGCAGCTTGAGCAGGGAGGCCCAGACATCTCTTTCCACAGCCTCCTCTTCCAGCTCTTCTGGGAGGACTCCAAGGCGTTCCCAGACCAACCAAGAGACATAGTCTCTCTAGTGTGTCCTGGGTCTTCCTGGGGGTCTCGTCCCGGTTGGACATGGGCGCCTGGGCGCTTCCTATCTTTACCAGATGTCTGAACCACCTCAACTGACTGCTCTTGCTGTGGAGGAGCAGCGGCTCTACTCTGAGTTTCTCCAGATAACTGAACTTCGCACACTATCTCTAAGGGAGAATTCAGCTATCTCATTCTTTCTGTCCCTACCCAGAGCTCACGACCACAGGTGAGAGTAGAAATGCAGACTGACTGGTGAAAAGAGACCTTTGCCTTACAGCTCAGCTCCCTCTTCACCACAACGGACCGGTACAGAGTACGCAATACTGCAGACACTGCACCAATCCGTCTGTTAATCTCACTCTCCATTCTTTCCTCACTCATGAACAAAAATTAAACTATTATTTATAGTTGTTATATAGTTACAATTGAAAATTTAGCTGAAGAAAAATATAAAAGCATCAACTGATTTTCAGTCATTGATTTTGAGTAATTATTATATTTTAATTACTTTAGTCAGTTTCAAGTTATTTCACTGCCCTTTGTGGGTTTTTCTATCTTTAACTTTACAAACTGATCTGGGTCTGTACAGGATTTTTGGGGGTTTTGACATTTCTTAAGCCCTTTGAAGGAATTTTCCAGCTGAGACTCATCCAGTCAGAGCAACTTGATGAAATTTTGTGCAACAGTCCTTTGTGAAATCAGACCTCCCACTGATACTTTAATCTGCTCCCACATGGCAACTAATCTCAAATTTGCTTAGATTATATCTTGGTCAGTTTTCTGTCACTGGCTTAGGATCAGCCACTGCATTTTGAATAATATTCTGGGCAGAAAAATGAGATAGTTAATGTAATTATAAGTCTATTCAGAAGTCATTGTATGCAACCATGCTTTAGCCATAGTGCCTCAATAGCACAAGTATGACTACGTGCATGTAAATGTGTTAATTTTATATATATATGAGATCAGAGCAATGTTGTCACAGTGAGTACCAGCTGCATGACATGAACATGTCACTGGTGTTTGCATGACGTGCTCAAAGTTTTTCAGAAGCCCTAAAGCCTTACTGTGTGTGTGTGATGAAAAGTGTTTGGGTGTGTGTTTTGATCTGTTTTATCTAAAGTTGTTAGTTTTCTATGTAAGACATGAAGTATTTTGTAAAACTCGTTTGAAATGATTCTTAACATGTTGGATTTGTTCTGAATTTAGCGACAAATTGTAAGTAACAGCTTCGGTGAATCATTATGCATTAGCAGAGGAGAAACGCCGGCAACGTTTCAGTTTCAGTCTAAACGAAGCCCCGGGGACGAAGTCCAAATGTCAAACAAGATGACAGACAACGCAGACAGCAAGGCTACAAAAGGAAACAATATTACGTTCTTAAACGGCAGCCCTTATTTTTGCTGCGCTCTGTCAAGGAAAAGGAAAAAATTGCAAATGATTGCAGCCTTGAGTGCTTGAAGAGAGCAACTCCAGAAAGAGAACAAGTTCTTGAAGTTTCTTACAGGAGCCTTCGATAGTAGCATCCCTCTTGATGTGCTTTATATATTTATTATACAGTTGTTGGTTGTTATGGTATAAATATGGTGATATACCTGCTGAAAATGTGTGTGCATCCACTTGTAGACTTCTGCTCTGTTTTCCCCACACCCCCTCTCTTAGGTTTCTGTGTGCACGGCTTAAATTTTCCGCCTGTATCTAAAGCTGAGTGGACTTTTGTTGTGCTTTTGTGAATCTCCGGATACTTCACTGCAGCCACACACGATAATAATATTGCACTTATAATGCGTAAAGTTTGACAGTGTCCTGTTTTATGGCTTTGCTCTAAGTGGCTTTACAGAAATGAGTCTTGAAATGCAGGAAGTCACGCGACGACATTTGTCTGAACGGAATCGTATTAACAGTCTTTTTGGCCTGAAAGCAGCCTTGAAAGAACTATGCGGGTTATTGTTTGTTTTGATGTTACTTATGCTACAGTGCTGTAGCTATTTAAGACCAGAGGCATGAAAGTTATTTTCATAACTACCAAAAAGGCAAATGCATCCGTTTTTGTTGCAGTGCAAGACCAGTTGCTTGGGTTAAACTGTGATATAGACTTATCTGGGCTCACTTACTGTAACGTTGGATGATTGTTTGAGTTGACACATCCTGAAGAGCCCTCTTCAAAATGAAGTGTTCCCTGATGTTTGTTGGGGTTTTTTTCATTCGTCTGAGTAGGTCAGCATGTTAGGAATCTGAACAGTTTGTTAGAAATGGGTAACCCTTGCAGTACATCAGTAGTGTTGACCTTTCTTTGAGGAGGCCATTCAGAACAAAGAAATCACTGAATGTGACTTTGTGCTGAAGTTTGAGCGTATTCATATCGTGTCTCACTGTTGGAAACTAGCTGGCGATACAAAATTGCGAGAAAATTGTCAGAAAACAGACAATTTTTTCTGAACTTCAGGTGTAGAAGCCAGTGAGACACATGGGTGTGTTTGCAGCAAACGTTTGAAAACCACAGGTTATTTCTGCGTGCACATCTCACACTTGTACCCACCCCAGCAGCCTTCCAACATATTTTTGATTTAACCTTTGAAATGAAGATAAGCTAAGTTGGATCGTTTTTAATTATTATCATCAGAGGAATTTTTATACTGGGGTGTTTATCTCAAACGTTTTCTCTCTTAGACAAAAAAGCTCCTGTTCTGGTGTCAAACTGCAGCTCTAGATGAGTGGGAGACACCGAGAACACAATCAAAACGGATTTGTGATGAGCTAAACAGCTGAAATGGGTTTAAGACACCTGCAACAAAATCGAGAAGTGTTCGAGACAACTTCAAAAGACAAATAAGCCCAAGTTTGACTTTGAGATGCCAGTGACAATATTTAGAGCAAATTTGATGCATCATTTTTTGAACATGCACAAAATGCAAACAAATGCTATAAACAGGGAGTTAGTACCTTTACCACCCTCTAATATAGAATAATTTCAATTGCAGCTAAGACTCAAGACTTTTTATTTTCTTTGAACCATTAAAGTTGAACATTTTTGGAAGTTATTTTAACCAAATGGGCTTTAATGCTTCAGAGCATCTTGTTGGACCAGACTTTAGGAATACATCCTGAGATAACATCAATGATCAGTTTTGGCAGTTTCAATATAAATATAATGCCCTGTGTTATCTTAATCTCAATATCCTAACTTTCCACCCAGCTAATCACAGTTTAGCTCAGAAGTATTTGTTTAATTCTGCCAACAAACCCACACAAACCTCTGCGTTAGCTTTAGCTTGTCCCAGAGAAATAAAAGCAGCACAGGATAGGTGCACTTTTGTGTTTCTGCAGGTTCGGATAAGCACGAGATGTTTAAGTTGCTATACATCAATGGCAACCGTCTTCGACAGGCAGAAAACTCACAGGTAAAGTGAGTTTGAGTTAGAGTGACGGCTTGTGTCAAACCCAGTCGAAGGTGCGGTGCTGCACTAAGTTGTTGGACCTGAAACTCAGCTTTAAAATGACGAGTGTCAGTTTTTTAATTCTCAGTCACCGTTTGGACCTCTTGTTCAGAGCTAATGTAATGAATTTACTGGTTTCAAAACAGCTGGGTTTGTGATTTGGGATGCTGTTCTTTATTGAATCTGCAGAGGAATTATCAGCATAAACTTCACAAGAACTTTGCCAGCTGCTGAAATAAT
Source organism: Nematolebias whitei (assembly GCF_014905685.2). Classification (NCBI taxonomy): domain Eukaryota; kingdom Metazoa; phylum Chordata; class Actinopteri; order Cyprinodontiformes; family Rivulidae; genus Nematolebias; species Nematolebias whitei. The sequence continues at coordinate 22,631,062 of NC_056500.1, forward strand.
CCACTCTGCACAAATCTGCTCGCTGTAGCTGTTTAATTAGGTAAAGGACAGCGAGGCATTGCTGGTAGCATTTAAAATGAGAAAAGCTTGCGTTGTATTGACGGCAACTTTATTTGCATTAAACTTGTTGAGTATTGTTTAAAATAAATCTGTATATTTGCTGTTTTTTTCTCTTGTATTGACTGTTTTCTGGACAGATGAAAGTGAAATGTGCCAATCCCATACTTGACACTTAAATCTTTAATTTTGAAATGTATATAGTAAATATATATAAAGGTTCAAGTTAAATTTCATGTGCCTATATTGATCCTGTAATTTTGATTGTTGAAGTAAATCACTTTGATACTGTAACGCAGCGGCCTCTGACAACAGTTATGTACCGTGTCAATGGGTGTGAATAACTTTCAATAAAACTGAATGAAGTCACAATGTTCTTGATTTGTGTTTAATTTTATTTTATTGCTGTTTGATGATATTTGTGCTAGTTAAGCTTACTGTTAATAGACCTCATGCTCTGATTAATAGTGAGAACATTGATTTTAAAAGCCCTAAATTCAGACCAGCCCAAACAGTTTTCTTAAGACCAGTTTTATTTTTAATTTGCTCATAGTGTAAATCTACTGCACATGATTTAAAGGGGATGCAATGCTGTCTGTGACTTGTGATGATGATTTTAACAACAGAAGCATCATCACTACCTCCCACCATGGTACCTCCTTATCTACCCTGCTTTGAATATATGTTCAGAAAATTGACATCTCCATCACCATGATCTCTGTTTCTTCTCCTTGATATATTACCCCAAGCCTGAATTTTCTTCATGACATCTCCTCTAAAAGGCAATGTTTCATAACATTTCTTAATCTTATCTCCTTCTCATCCTGTGTACGTCTTCCCCTTTAAATTAGCATTAAAAGAGGAAACAAACAGACATAAAATATCAATTTATTCTTGTGTTATCAGTAATGGACAGAGTAAAAGCACTGTACCATTTCTATCAGCCTCTGAGAAGAAACAAACAAGCCTAAAAGCTTTTATCATCGTCATATTTCTGATCTGCTGCATTTTTTTTTCTGTTGGTTTGGAGACAATTAATTGCCACATCAAACGTAGATATTCTGTCTAATAAAACTTTTTATTTAGACATTGTTTAGTGAGCTGCACTGTTCTTGGGTTTTCAGCCAAAGAAACGTTTGTCTTCTCTTGAACACAATAAAATGGCGTGGCACTGCAATGCAAGCCTCAACAGTGACCCCAGGGACATTTTACAGGATATATATTTAATTGATAATGCAAATAAAAATAAAACAAAACTTTTGCATTTTGGATGGGGTACAATATGATTCAAGGATGATACAAGATGATTCAGTTCTTGACATTTGGTTTAAGAACATTCCTTGACTTAAATTAAAACAGCTTATTTATGGTTGGCTACTATCGATCTTACAGATTTAATGAAAATTACGGAATATTACAAATTAGGGATGCACCAATTGCAGTTTTCTGACCGATCACCCATCACCGATCACTGATCACCAATCACCGATCACCGATTTCTAAAAAGCCTGACCTGCCAATTCCGATTTTGGCCGATACCGATTTTGTTTTATAAGCGACACTGTCAGGTGTTATAAGGTCACAATGAACCTTCAATTTTCCATTATTATTTTGTTGAAAAACATACCCTTGAACAATAACCTAGAAACAATAAAATTTGTTTTAACTGGCCATGAGGTAGTGCTCTGAAATATAAATGAAGTTTAGACAATTGTTGTTAAAACTAAAAAAAATCGGTAAAATCGGTTTCTCATTCAAGTATCGGCCGATTTCCCCAAATTAAGGAAATCGGCCGGGCGATTTATCGGTGCACCCCTAATCTCAGGTACTAAATTATTTAAAATAAATTATTTTAAACAATTTAGCACCTCCCCTCCCTGGGCTGCCACCTTACCGTGGTGGAGGGGTTTGAGTGTCCCAATGATAGGAGCTATGCTGTCAGGGGCTTTATGCCCCTAGTAGGGTCACCCATGGCAGACAGGTCCTAGGTGAGGGACCAGACAAAGTGCAGCCCAAACACACCCCTATGATGAAAAACACAAATGGACCTAGTGTTCCCTTGCCCGGACGTGGGTCACCGGGGCCCCACTCTGGAGCCAGGCCTGGAGGTGGGGCACGTGGGCGAGCGCCTGGTGGCCGGGCTTTTACCCATGGAGCTCGGCCGGGCACAGCCCGAAGAGGAGACGTGGGTCCCCCTTCCCATGGGCTCACCACCTGTGGGAGGGGCCAAAGGGGTCGGGTGCAATGTGGGATGGGTGGTGGCCGAGGGCGGGGACCCTGGCGGTCTGATCCTCGGCTACAGAAGCTGGCTATTGGGACGTGGAATGTCACCTCACTGGTGGGGAAGGAGCCTGAGCTGGTGTGTGAGGCTGAGAGGTTCCGGCTAAAAATAGTCGGACTCACCTCTACGCATGGCTCGGGCTCTGGAACCAGTTTCCTTGAGAGGGGCTGGACACTCTTCCACTCTGGAGTTGCCCCTGGTGAGAGGCGCCGAGCAGGCATGGGCGTACTTATAGCCCCCCAACTTGGTGCCTGTGTATTGGGGTTCACCCCGGTGAATGAGAGGGTGGCCTCCCTCCGCCTACGTGTGGGGGGACGGGTTCTGACTGTCATTTGTGCTTATGCACCAAACGGCAGTTCAGATTATCCACCCTTTCTGGAGTCCTTGGAGGGGGTACTGGAAAGTGCACCTTCTGGGGACTCCCTTGTTCTGCTGGGGGACTTCAATGCTCATGTGGGCAATGACAGTGAGACCTGGAGGGGTGTGGTTGGGAGGAACGGCCCCCCTGATCTGAACCAGAGTGATGTTCTGTTGTTGGACTTCTGAACTCATCATGGATTGTCAATAACGAACACCTTGTTCAAGCATAAGGGTGTCCATATGTGCTCTTGGCACCAGGACACCCTAGGCCGCAGTTCGATGATCGACTTTGTCATCGTCTCATCTGATCTGCGGCCACATGTCTTGGACACTCGGGTGAAGAGAGGGGCGGAGCTGTCAACTGATCACTACCTGGTGGTGAGTTGGCTCCGATGGTGGGGGAGGATGCCGGTCAGACCTGGCAGACCCAAACGTATTGTGAGTGTTTGCTGGGAACATCTCGCAGAGTCTCCTGTGAGACGGAGTTTCAACTCCCACCTCCGGGAGAACTTTGAACATGTTCCGAGGGAGGTGGGGGACATTGAGTCTGAGTGGACCATGTTTCGTGCCTCTATTGTCGAGGCAGCTTACCAGAGCTGCGGCCGCAAGGTTGTCGGTGCCTGTCGCGGTGGCAACCCTCGAACCCGATGGTGGACACCGTCGGTGAGGGATGCTGTCAGGCTGAAGAAGGAGTCCTATTGGGCCTTTTTGGCCTGTGGGACCCCGGAAGCAGCTGATGGGTACTGGCAGTCCATGCGACATGCGGCTCGGGTGGTTGCTGAGGCAAAAACTCGGGCATGGGAGGAGTTCGGAGAGGCCATGGAGAACGACTTCTGCACGGCTTCGAGACGATTCTGGTCCACCATCCGGCGTCTCAGGGGGGGAAAGCGGTACGCCACCAACACTGTTTATAGTGGGAGTGGTGTGCTGCTAACCTCAACTCGGGATGTTGTGGGTCGGTGGGCGGAATACTTTGAAGACCTCCTCAATCCCACCGGCACGTCTTCCACTGAGGAAGCGGAGCCTGAGGACTCTGGGTTGGGCCCTCCAATCTCTGGTGCTGAGGTCACCGAGGTGGTTAAAAAGCTCCTCGGTGGCAGGGCCCCAGGGGTGGATGAGATTCGCCCGGAGTTCCTTAAGGCTCTGGATGTTGTAGGGTTGTGTTGGCTTACGCGACTCTGCAATATTGCGTGGACATCGGGGGAAGTTCCCCTGGATTGGCAGACCGGGGTGGTGGTCCCCCTATTCAAAAAGGGGGACCGAAGAGTTTGTTCCAACTACAGGGGAATCACGCTCTTAAGCCTCCCTGGTAAGGTCTATTAGTGGGTTCTGGAGAGGAGGGTCCGTCGGATAGTCGAACCTCGGATTCAGGAGGAACAGTGCGGTTTTCGTCCTGGCCGTGGAACACTGGACCAGCTCTACACTCTCAGCAGGGTCCTGGAGGGTGCATGGGAGTTTGCCCAACCAGTCTACATGTGCTTTGTGGACTTGGAGAAGGCGTTCGACCGCGTCCCTCGGGGGGCCCTGTGGGGGGCCCTGTGGGGGGTACTCTGGGAGTATGGGGTACCGGGCCCTTTGATACGGGCTGTTAGGTCCCTGTATGACCGGTGTCAGAGCCTGGTCCGCATCGCCGGCAGTAAGTCGGGCTTGTTCCCGGTGAGAGTTGGACTCCGCCAAGGTTGCCCTTTGTCACCGATTCTGTTCATAACTTTTATGGACAGAATTTCTAGGCGCAGCCAAGGTGTTGAGGGGATCGGTTTTGGTGGCCTTAGGATTGCGTCTCTGCTTTTTGCAGATGATGTGGTCTTATTGGCTTCATCAGATCGTGATCTACAGCTTTCGCTGGAGCGGTTCGCAGCCGAATGCGATGCGGCCGGGATGAAGATCAGTTCCTCCAAATCCGAGGCCATGGTCTTGAGTCGGAAAAGGGTAGAGTGCCCTCTCCAGGTCAGGGAGGAGATCCTACCCCAAGTGGAGGAGTTCAAGTATCTTGGGGTCTTGTTCACGAATGAGGGAAAAATGGAGCGTGAGATCGATAGGCGGATAGGTGCAGCGTCTGCAGTGAAGCGGACGCTGTACAGGTCTGTCGTGGTGTAGTGAACTAAGCCTAAGGTCAAAACCCTTGACCTTAAGAACCTTGTGGGACAGAAACTGTCATTTCAGTGATTTGAATCCAGAAATACAGGTTCACCCATCCTGAGACTTTCTTTCTTGAAAATTCAAGTGAAAGAACACTCTCTTTTCTATTATCATTACTGTTTTACAAATGTTTGATAATCAAAGTGTTTTAGTTCAAACATTTTAGATGTTACAGTGAACTAATCAATTTTTATTAACTGTGAAAACAGTAACAATGATTATTTTTAATCCTCATGCAAAGTTAGAATTCATGTTAAAGTCTGTTACAGAGTAATTATGCATTTTCTGATTTTCTGTCTTTGAATGAGCAGCGTAAGTTTGGTCCAAGGTCGGAGTCTAAGCAGACAAGTGTTGGAACGAGCTGTGTTGTTTTTAAATCCTCTCAGACGTAAACAGAGAAGCTGGCACCTGTTTTCCCAAACTCGCCCAAACATTTCTCTCGTCTGTCTGAAAACATTTTCAATCTGTTCCATAACATTCTTGCTGTTTTCTGACTTCTAGTAACCTCTTACGTCACAAAACACACCCCTGTCTGGTCGACATTGACCAATAAGAAAACTCCCAAATGAACCGGAAATAGAGCTCTTTAAAATGTCGGTACTTCCTAGTTTTAAGTCAGAGTCTCACAGAGTCTCCCAGTTCCTGTTGGGTCGAAGTTCCAGTTGAGTCGAGCCGAGGTTGCGGTCGAGCTCCCGTGCTGGGAAACAGGAAGGTCCTGACATGACCACAGAGCTCTTCCGAGTCTTATGGGATTATAACTTTCTTCCACATCTGGGTGGAACTCTGACGGACTCCACTCATGTGAAGTCCACTTGCTGAGGTGAATTTGTGTCGAACGGAATACCGTCACTACTTCGGACGATTCACAGCTGTTCCTACGGAGACGCTGAAAGGGTGCATTGAATGGACTTTCGTACCGCTGGGGACATCTCCAGGTAAAAGAGTTGAATTCTGCCACCTAAGTGTACCGGGGAAAAAGCTGAGAAACCCGGAAAGTGCTGTTTCTGGTTGACATAAACAAACCCCCTCACCCATCTTTTCTCCCACTAAACTTCATCTTTCCTCTTTAAATTCTTCTATCAAGTAGAAATCATTCCAGATAATTTTAGAAATGTCTGTGTAAAGTGCTCATCCACCGCCGTGTGGATAATCAATCACTTGTATAGCTTGCTAAATTTAGCCATGTTGTTATTTTTCAATGTGCCAAATTGATGTAAATGTTTGATGTTAAACTTTGATTCTGTAAATAAATGACCACATTCATTTTGATGGGTCAAAGATAAATAACGTCTCACGATACATTTTATTAAATTCAATGCACGTTATATACAGTCCAGAAAAATGAAAGAACCCGTTTAATTTATGAATATATCATGCATATGTTCATCTACAGTGGTGAAGAGAGAGCTGAGTCAAAAGGTGAAGCTTTCAATTTACCGATCGATCTACGTTCCCACCCTCATCTATGGTCATGAGCTTTGGGTTGTGACCAAAAGAATGAGATCTCGGATACAAGCGGCCGAAATGAGTTTTCTCCGCAGGGTGTCTGGGCTCTCCCTTAGAGATAGGGTGAGAAGCTCGATCATCCGGGAGGGACTCGGAGTAGAGCCGCTGCTTCTCCACGTCGAGAGGAGCCAGTTGAGGTGGCTTGGGCATCTGTTTAGGATGCCTTCTGGACGCCTCCCTGGTGAGGTGTTCCGGACACGTCCCACCGGAAGGAGGCCCAGAGGAAGACCCAGGACACGCTGGAGGGACTATGTTTCTCGGCTGGCCTGGGAACGCCTCGGGATTCCCCCGGAAGAGCTGGCCCAAGTGGCTGGGGAGAGGGAAGTCTGGGCCTCCCTACTTAGGCTGCTACCCCCGCGATCCGACCCCGGATAAGCGGAAGAAAATGGATGGATGGATGGATGAATTTAGCACCTGCTGCAGCAGGTTGCGGGCAAGCTGTCCATTCGGAGCATCAGGATATTTCCCGGTGGCCTAGCCGTTCGCCGAGGGGGACTAAAGGCTCGGTTCTGGTGGTTTATTTATTTATATGCTTGTTTGAAACTGTTCTTTTGAGATGACCAAATCAACCATCCATTCATTCAAAAAGAATTACTGGTTTTAATTTATTTTCACCTAATTTAAATCAGTGCCTTCGTCCACTTTGCTTGCTTTGACTGAAGATGTACTTTTCATCATTTGACATTTAAAACATAGAAAATATCCACAATATTTTCTCTGTATCTTCACTATTCCTAATTCATCACCTACACAATCATGGCACCTGAAAATATAATATGAAGCTCCTTTTGCCAGCTGCACGAGATGCTGTGCCACTGCCTGTGTCGGCGAAGAAAATGTTTTCCAATAGCTTCCATCTGCCATTGTTTATTTCCATCTTCTGCTGAAAGTCTCTCACAGCTTGTAAATTGATTTATAATGCTGTCTTCTCCTGAGTCGGTAGAGAGGGCGGGAGCACGGCAGAAATACAAAACAAGCTGAAGGTTTGTGGGGGTCAGTTTACGGTTCTGGATGTGATGAGGCGTCAGCTGTGAGAACCTGCACACTCTGGGCCAAATTTGATTGGGCCAATTTTCCTCCATGACTTTCTTGACTTTAAGAGAGGAAAGATTTGGGGCTGTTATTGGCTTTGGGATTACTATGGCAACCACATAGAGGAGCGCTCGCTGAGCGAAGGAATGAGACAGAGTGTGAGTGTTTGTTAAAACTGCCATCCAGAAGGACTCCAGGATGCTGTGTTCAGACATTACCAGTGGTTTGGTGGAATCTTCAAGTCCTCACAGTATTTACAATGTGTGCCCAGACCAAATATGATCCTTTTGAATGTATCATGCCATCAGAGGAAGCATAAAAGTTTACAATTATTTCTAGATTTGGACAAAGACTTTGAATGTGGTGGTTCTTTGGATATTGTCATTAACCAAACCAAGTAACTTTATATTTACATCACTAAAGTGATATTTAATGCCATTTTCAGTCATGCAGATTTTATATTTTGGTAGCAATACATACAGTGACACAAGTTACTTCATAACATTGGTACACGTACTGTATGTGAACACATGGTATGGGCTCAGTACGAACTTGGTACATACCCAATAAGTACCCAGTACAGCTTTCAGTACTTTCATTTTTAATGTGCTAAAGCTGCGGCTTGAAAGCTGTAGGGTTAGAAATAATGAAAAAAGAAAAAGTCCCAAACAAGAAAAACTATTACATAATCTTTTGGCAACAATCACAAAAATAACAGACAACAAACATACAAGATTTACCTGTGGAACTAATTGAAATATGAGGTTAACATCCATCCATCCATGATCTTTAACCGCTTCTTGCTTTTTGGGTCACGGGGGTCACTGGTGCCCATGTCCAGTTGTCACTGTGCGAGAGGCGGGGACACCCTGGACAGGTCTCCAGTCCATCACAGGGCCACATAGAGACAAACGAGACAAACAACTCTACTCTCTCACTCACACCTAGGGACAATTTAGTTACCAATCAGCCTAACATGCATGTTTTTAATCTGTGGGAGGAAACCAGAGTACACCCATGCATGCATGGAGAGAACATGCAAACTCCACCCAGAAAGGCCCCCGGACCGGGATTTGAACCAGGGCAACCTGCTCACTGAGAGGCAGCAGCTCTACCAACTGCGCCACTGTGCTGCCCGTGATGTTGAGTTTTTATTTAACATCACATCTTGCATGCCAATTTTAATGCATCCACACTATAAAGTGCACATATACTGTAAATACATTTTCTATAAAGCATCTAATTTGTTTTAGTTTTTGACTCCAAAATCTGTACTATTTCTCATCCCTGTACCACCACATTGATTTCTTTATACCTGCTTTACTCTAGTCAGGTTTGCAGAAAGTGAAGTTTGTCCCAGCTTTCATTCTGCAGGAGGCACAACCAAAATATCTGGCCAATCTATCACAGAGCTCCATTACTATCTCTGCAGCTAAAAATAGTTTTTTCTTTCCTGCAAAATGCTTCAAATTCTCCCCCATATTTTTCAAAAGCTTTGTTTTTTCATCACTGTACTTACATTTAAGCACTAAGAGGAAGATGTAAGCTCGCTGGTACCGGAGTCATGTGGTAAAATTATACTGTAAATCACAGATTTGCTGATTGTTGCACTGATTATCTTGGAAGCCCACCTGGATTGGTCTGCAATCAGCAGAGACTGACTTTACATTGCTTGAGATGCCCTTTAATTAATATTTGTTACAGTTTCATACGGATGAGGCAACAAAAATTATGCATTCGGTCATTTTCCTAGCAAGTAAACCTTTCTCAAATAACCCAGAACAGAGCTGTGCAATGCTGGGATTATGGCACTAGACTGTTTAATTTTTTTGTCGCAAGGAATTATGTGTGGAAGCTTTTTCCAGAAGTTTCTCAAAAGTCAGATGACTGACACATGCACCTGGTTGTGCAAGACATGGATGCCATGCATGTATTGAAGAGTTAAGGGTGTGTGGCCTTTGCTGACGTGGATTTAAAAATCTCAGACAACATCTGCATCTGATGGTAAAAATATCTGATTCTTCACAGCAAATACATATTATTGGACCCTGGGGTTTAAAAAGCAAATAAAATAAACCTGTAGATCTCTGCAATAATTTTCTGTAAGAGTCAGAATCTATAGTCACCCAAAAAAAAAGATGCTGCTATTTTATTTTCTACACATCAAAGTGACTGTAAATAATATTTTTGTGCATTATTTTTGTTAAGAAAAGATAAAATAAGATAGAACTTTATTGATCCTGCAGGAAATTGTTGAAAAGTTAAAGTGCATCTTCTCACCACAGACTCATGTTTGCACTGTTGTTACTCTAAATTGTTTTACATTATTAGTGTTTAGCATAAATCTTATATCTTTTAGTGTATCATTTGGCATTTGTTTAGTGTATATCTTAGATTCTTATTTATTGTTTCTTTTAACACTTTAGATTTTGCTATTTTTGGGTGTAACTGGGACCTTGAGTACATGATTTCGTTCCACATGTGATGTGCATGACAATAAAATTGACTTGAACTTGAACTCAAGGGTTTTAAGCTAAAAGTGGCTCAGTGAGACAGGTGAGGCTCATGCAGAATATTTGAGGCTTTATTCTACAAAAAAAAAGCATAATTAAAGTTGCACAAGTAAAAGTTACTTTTCCATATGCGTCACATGCTGAGGGTAACTTGAGGAAAAAAATGGAAATTTCAAGTAAACAACCATAATCTCAAAACAATCTTCAACCAGAACCATTTCATTTCTGATCTCATGTGATCAGAAAATACACGAGGTCCTGAGGATGCCACTCAACTACTACCACACAGATATCTGTCGAATTGACTGGGTCATGGTCATTTTTATATTTCCTGATTTTTTTGTTGTTGCTGTTGTTGCTAAGACCGTAATGAGGTTCACTCAAAAACAATTAATTATTGATGTGCATGCAATAATTGCTTTCAGCGACTTTCATCAAAATAATTCCAGTGGGTGGTGAGACATTTTGCTAACAGACAGACAAATTAACACGCACACACACAACTGAATTCAACAACAGTCAGTGTCATGGTAAAATTGCCACCAAAACAGGCCTGTTAAGAGATTTAAATGTGTTAAGATTTCATAAACCCACAATAAGTAACATTCCTTTCTTAATCTAAAAAAGTTAAGTCTGGTCCTTTGGACATTCAAAAAACAAAACAAACAAAACAAAAAAATTGTAGAAATGTTTTGTCTTTTGGATGAAAGATAAAACGTTTCTACAATTTTTTCGTTTTGTTTTTTGAATGTCCAGAGGACCAGACTTATTTTTTTTTAGATTTTTCTACCTGGATTATTGAGCATGCATCAGGATATTCCTTTTTTAAATTCCCAGCGCCAGTAAAGACATGCAGAAGGTAGCCTCCACAGCGGCACAGGGTCACAATCTGTTCCCGATGGCCCTTCTAACCTGTGAGATTGGAGACCTGCCATCAGCTTGATATTTATAATCACTGGAGGTAACCTGCTTCTGAACTCTGTTTGGATAAAACACAGAGCCACAGCATCAAACCAAATCAATAGAAGCTTAGAGGTTGGGCAGCTGTGGCTGAGTGGTTAGAGCAGTCGTCCACCAGTGGGAGAGTTGGGGGATCAATTCCACTGGGAGTCACATGTTGAAATGTCCCTGGGCAAGACAATGAACCCCTCATTGCCTCTAATGTGCATCCCATCAGTGTATGAATGTGACTTGTCTGGGAAGCTCAGTCCTCACCTCCTTCTACAGGTGTGCAGTGGAGAGCATCCTGTGCTCCAGCATCAACATGTGGCATGGAGGCTGCACAGCTGCAGAAACAAAAGCTTTGCAGAAAGTGGTGAAGGCTGCACAGAAGTCTGTTGGAGTCAGTCTCCCCACCATCACAGACATTTACACCTCCTGATGCAGGAAGAGGGCCACCTGCATCATGAAGGACCCCACTCACCCAGCACACACACTTTTTGCCCCGCTCCCTTCAGGCTGGAGGTTGAGGAGCATTAAGTGTAGAACCACCAGACTGAGGAAGAGCTTCTACCCCGAGGCTGTTAGACTCTTGAATATCTAACCAGAACAATCACTGTGAAAAATCACATCATGTTGCTGCTGATCTGTTTCATGTTAATATGTTCATTCATACTCATCTGCTCACGCAGACTCATGTTCATGCTGCTGTTTGACATATTGTTTTTAATGCTACTAGTGCTTAGTGTATTTTTAGTTGATGTTTTTCTTAGTTCATATCTTATATCTTATTACTGTTTTTCTTTTACATTTTATTGTTGGCTGTAACTGGGACCCTATGTACACAATTTCGTTCCACCACATGTACCATATGGGCTGCGAATGACAAGTAAAGAACCTTGAATCCTTGAATCTAAAGCACTGATTAGTCTACAGATTCAGATGATCTAGAGAAAGTGATGCATAAATGTGTGTGTAGAGGTACAGAAGGGCACAGATTGTATTGTTAAGCACTTTGAGTATTCAAGTATTCAAGGATTCAAGGTTCTTTATTTGTCATACACACCACATGTGGTACATGTGATGGAACAAAATTGTTTACACAGGGTCCCAGTTACATCCAACAAAAGTATAAAATCTAAAAGAAAAACAATAAAAAGATCTAACATATGAACTAAAAAAAATGTTAGATAGAGATACACTAAGCACTAGTAGCATAAAAACATTACATCAAACAGCAGCACGAACATGAGTCTGTGTGAGCAGATGAGCACGCATGAACACATCAACATTGAAACAGATCAGCAGCAACACGAAACAGATCAGCAGCAACATGAAACAGATCAGCAGCAACATGATGTGATTCTTCACAGTGATTATTTTGGTTAGAGATTCATCAGTCTAACAGCTTCAGGGTAGAAGCTGTTTCTCAGTCTAGTGGTTCTACACTTAATGCTCCTTAACCTCCTGCCTGAGAGGAGCGGGGCAAAAAAGTGTGTGTGCTGGGTGAGTGGGGTCCTTCATGATGCAGGTGGCCCTCTTCCTGCATCTGGAGGTGTAGATGTCTGTGATGGTGGGGAGACTGACTCCAACTTGGATCTTGATTAGATATAAAAGTGCTAAATAAGTACAGACCATTTACCAATTGTATTTATTCTGTGTTAACGTCATGTTCGTATTAAATAAACTGTAAAAAGTCCATCAGAAATTTACAACATTCATTATGAATCCAGTTTGTATAGATTTAAGAGGTCTATATATAGATTTAAATGAATTTCTTCCTTTAAAAAACAACTAATAAATAAAAGTAATTTTATTACATTTGCTTTCATTCCACAAAATATTCCAAGAACCATTAAAAAGAGAGAAACTATTAGAAGGTTATTGATGAATGTACATCTACAACTCATTACCATTTGGAGTCAACCCAGTTCTACAGCCTGAAAACAGTCAATCAACCTTTGCCCCCCCCCCCCCCCCAAAAAAAAAAAATGGTCAGAAGTTATTTGGGGAAGTAGTAGCTGAGAGTCATCCTCCCTCTGCAGCAGGTAATATGTCTGCCTTTGACCGTATGCATGTTTTTGTTTCCAACCTCTACACACAAAACAAAAGGCAGTAAATATCACATTTAGTGACGATGCCTGTGTTGATTTTAATCATGAAAATAAAAATATGCTCATGACTTCCCTTTTCTTAGAAGAATTGAAAGGCCAGAAATGAAAGCACATCAGATAATTACCAGCTTGTAGACAAGGAGAGAGTTATTTTCCTCTCCAGTCTCTCATCATCTTATGATAATACTGAGAAAAATCACTGTACTGGTTGTTCTCCCACAATCAGGCACATTATTCATCGCTTTCATCAGAGCGACAAGATCTTAACTCAGTGTCCTCATCAATATAAACACATGACACAGTTTTATCTCTGGAGCTGCTGTTCTCTCCCTTAGCCTCTCACAACGTGTGGTCCTGCCTCCCCCCTCGTCTCCCCCTGCCACTGCATCAACATGTGGCTTTGTGATTGACACTTTGAGCCTGGACTGAGAGTTGTCGACATTTCCTCACAAGCTGAGATGAAAGCGGCTCTTTATGTTCACACGATTAAAACAAAAAGCTCCCACTTGCTCACATCACACAGGAAATGTTTTGCTCAGAAGTCTTGATTTGTCTCTCATTTCTTTATATATTTTGCTTCCGAACACCAAGACTGTTCTGGGATCATTTAAAGTTGTTTTGATCAGCTGTTCTTTAGGCTTTCTGAAGGTTTTTCTTTCGTCCTCTTTTTTTCATTCATTTTCTGTCCAGATCTTATTGTTCATTTGTTTCAAAGTTTTAACGACCATTGTTTGTTCCATCATTTCTTCATTTGTTCTCCATTTTCCCTTTTTCATTTATTAACATTCTTTTATTTATTCAGTTAAAAGAAAAAAAATCTATTAAAAAGCTATTATCTGCAAATAAAACACACTTCAAAAGCCCTGACACATCAACCTGATCATTCACATACACAATAAGCAACTTTGGTCCCAACACAGAGCCCTGAGGAACTCCACATCCATTACCACAAAATTCAGATCTTACATCGTTAATCTGTACAAACTATCTTCTATTATTCAAATAACTGGATACCCACTGTAGTGCTAATCCTCTAATGCCATATTTATTCAGTTTTTCAAGGATAAAGGTGTGGTCAATAGTGTCGAAGACCTTTTTTAAATCAACAAAACACTTACACAATACTGTTTTTGATCAACAGCAGTTGTTATCTCTTATATTCGTTCATCTTTTTTTATTGTGCACACACTTCACAATGTGATGGCCTGGTCCAAGGACTCCAAACCACTTTAAATTAAAAGCCCAGCATTTCATCTCACATCCAACTTTCATGCCAAAGTTTAAAAACAAGATCAGTTCCTTCTGAGTATGGATGAAGTTGTAAAACAGATTTCACTGTTTGTATCAAGTGGAGCAGACCGTCACTGCACTGAGAGCTCTTTTTTGAAGATTTGGAATAAATATATATAACATGTTATATGTGTTTATACATAAACACATATAACCCTTCTGAGCGCTGCAAAACTGGCATGAACTTCACACATGCACTGAATCAGCCTGGACCGTAGAGGTGTGCTCATCCGTCTGAAACAACCATGTTTAAACCAAATATAGCTTGGCTGGGCAGGAGAAGCTTTAGTGCTTTTTTCTCCACAAACACACCCTAAGCTTTGTTTACTGACCACAGTGCAGTTTAAGTCCTGACTTTTACCAGTCAGCCTCAATTTCCTGTTCAGGCAAAACCAGCAGCAGGTTGTCCACGCCACAGCGAGCACTGTTTGTTGTCCAGATTAATCAGCCCTGATAAGGGAGCAGGAATAAAAATTTATGTATGTGTGTGTGTGTTACGGATTAGATGGCATACCTTGAGGTTGCTATGGCGACTGCCAGGCAGCAGACACCTGTGAATTAACATTAGTGCAGCAGCACTGGGATCTTAATTAGAAACGCAGGGAAAGAGCAGGACGGCCAAGCAATTCAGCACGTCGTCCGAGCCCTTTATCAGCGCGCTGCCTCCATAAAAATCAAAGAACATTTGCTTTTCAAACGAGCAGGTGTCAGGAAGAGAAACTGCGAGAGAGGAATTGAGCGCATAAGTGGACTGGATTTTTTTACATTTACACAAACTCTGGGAGGGCGAGGAGCCTGAAAGATAGACCCCTGCTTGCTTTTCCAGCATTTAGTTGCAATGCTCAGTTCTTTATTCCCATTTTTGCTGAAAACAAATGATTCAACAACAGTTGAATTTGTGTGATCCTGCAGGTTGACAGACATTTAAACTGGCTCTACACAAACAGCTGAACTGCAGTATGCCTGAACCAGACAGTCTTCAATATATCTTTTTAAATTCATACATTTTTGGAGGCAGAAAAAAGCCACTCTGCCTCCTTCAAATGCACTAAAGACGTCATTGCATGGTAATTCTTGAACTTGTGGGCGCACGTTAAAAAATAACTCAGCCTTTCTTATTTAACCCCAGAGGCACCATCACAGATTCAGTTATTTTGGATCATTAACTTAAAAGGTAAAATTGATAACAACTAATGTCTCTTAATCCAAAACTAAATGTTGATAAACCAAGGCTGACCAATATTACTGTTTTCATGCATCCTGCTCTGATCTTACACATCATCAACATCCTGTTATCTGCCATGTTGGATCAGTAGTGATGTGGTGCGTCTCTGCCCACTAGCTTAAAGTGCTGGATCCAGAGGGAGAGTAGCTGAAGATCCTGTATCCTTTTGAATACAAGTCATTGTTAGATCTCTGTGTGCGTGTTTGTCCATCGTGTTAGTAAAATATTTTATGTACCGTTCGATGGATTTGATTGAAATTCGCAGACACTGAACACTGTATGTACAACTAAATCTTATTAACTTTTGAATCCAAATTAACTACCTATTCTGACAAGAAGAGTGGTTCAATATGCAGCCAGAATTTTCTCAAACTCCAGCTGACCATAGCAAACACAAAAACATTTATTATTCAGATAATTTGTCAGATACTGAACGATTGTCTAGTGGGATTTAATTGAGCCCTAAGAACATTATAAGTGATGTATATCCATAACTCATTATGGAGTCAAACAGTGTTTCCTTTGTTCATGGCCAGAATAAACAGGAGCACAGTGAGAATCAGACTCTTGATTTTTCTGCTTATCAGAAGGATGTAGGTGACCAGAGTGAGTCTAAATCAGTAATTACTTTAAAGTAACATTCTTTTGACTGGTTTACAATTCACTATGCGACATATTATATTTGCAAGCAGGTTTTCCATATAAGAACACAACGGTCTAATCTTTGTGGTGTAGTGGACTAGGCCTGATGTCAAAACTGACCAGATGGACAGAAAC
>NC_056500.1:22647694-22668946 GCF_014905685.2 Nematolebias whitei
GTTTCTGTCCATCTGGTCAGTTTTGACATCAGGCCTAGTCCACTACAGTGGCATGCATGTTATAGATTGTTTCTTTCTCTTGTTTTGCAGCTCGTTTGGACACACATACACATTAGCTTACAGTTTCCTGACTCGTGATCATCTTCACTTATTAAAACATGTTCAGTGAAATTCCTTTCTAAAAAAATTAAATGTGAAGGTAACATGATTAGAGAAACAAAAAATTAGGTGATGAGATTATGCTTTTCTCTGAAACCTGTCGCCAAAGAAAACTGCAATTGGTGTCTCTCCAGTAATTAAGTTTTTGTAAAGAATATTTCCTATTTTTTTTTTAATCTTTTCTCCAAATTCAAATTATGGCCAGAAAGTAATGCTCTTTTTTTTGTTCACTCTAACTTGAAACCTGAGGCTTCAGTTTTGAATGAAATACTTTTGGATTTCTGTTTGGACATATATGATAATTCCAACAAATCTTTTATCTTTAATAGTAAAAAGACACTGAACATGTGATGCCCTAATTAGGGTTCAAAACATCCCCCCCCCCCCTTTCTATTTGTTCCTCCTTTTTTTTTCTTTTTTTTTTTACATTTTTTAAAGCAAAATGCATGTTTTTTTCTTCTTCCAGAAATAGCAACAAACAGAGAGTCAACCTTTTTCATTTTTTTATGTTATAATGATACAGTCTGAAGTCAGACTCCACATATTATGTGGATTGAATTTTATTTTTAACTTGCAGTTGAAGATCTACTTCACAGAACCTGTTGATGTGTGTATTAAAAAAGATTCAGGTGACTTTCTCGTAGCAAAAGCTGTGGTTTCTCCAGGCTGATGTAACAGTCTTTGAGAACATTTTGTGCTTTTGATTAAAATTAAAAACACATTTTGTCTGAATCTCTCGTACCTTTGATTGTTTACATCACACGGAAAACTCCTAATGAGTTTACCACAGATTCACCAAACTGAATATTAAATTCTTATCATGATTTTCAAGGTCTTTAGGCACCAAGGCAGAGAACTGAGAAGGGGCAGGACAGGAGACCAGGACACAAGGTAAGTGAAGTTGATTTACAGTGACAATCAGGGAGGTATGTACTGGGACAACTGGAAGGCCTGGAAAGGAAGAGCCACAGGTAAGTGTATTTCCAAAGTGTTATGGGTCCGAGGGAACTCTGAGATTCCTTATAATGTTTCCAGGTGGGTCCATGGAGAGAGGTAGGTAAGTGTTTCCAGGTAAGTATGAGGTCCAGATGGGTTTGAGGTAAGTTGAAGACTGATAGGTGGAAATGGTTCCTTGGACTGAGCACAGCTTGAGGACTTGGAGAACACATGGTGAGTTGCAGGCTTGGTTTCTCACGAGGAGAGTTATAACTAGAAAGGCACGGAAACTGATGTCATAGATCAGTGATCCTCACTATTTTTTCAAACGAGCCATATTGAGAGATCAAAGTCAAGAGAGTCGCGATATCACCTCATGTCACTCAAAATAAAATAAAATAAATAAATAAAAAACACCTATGAACAAAAGCACATTATCTGCTTAAGGAAAATGTACATTAGTACTATATGAGCCGATGCTGTGGTGCATGTCCTTGACTTTCTTCATGTTGTATTTGTAATTTGTTGTTGCAACCACAGTGAGACATTCAAGATGGACATGGGTCAGTCGGTTTCTCTGTTTTTGCTTCATATTGTTCATGGTTGACAATGTTGACTCACAGGTGTAAAAATTCAGCTTTTACCTGTTACCCCAATCCCATGAAAACACGTCAACAATAACAATGAACACCAAAGCTCATGCTCAACAATGAATATGATGCAATATGTGTACGGATGAAGATGCCCCCTTCACGTTTCCACCTGCCCCCTCATGTAGCCATGCCTAGAACCGGCCCAGTAAGATGCTCCTACTTCCTTCACCGCGGATGACAGCAAGTGTGGAGACGCACACGGCCGGTAGCTGATCCATATGAGATTAACAGGACATTTTTATTTTACATCTTTTGACCGGTGGGTCAGCAGCCGTGTGCGGCCGGTGATGATCAGCTGATCCATCTGAAGTTTAACAGGACTTTTTTTTTTTTACCTCTACCGGCCGGACCTGTCTCCTCCTCAACAAGTAAATTAACACAATATTATTCGTAAAACCACATCAAAGAAGCCCGAGCCGACATGCGCAATTATTGTGCAGTGCACCAGCACGTTTTAAAAATGTAATGGCTGTGCTGGTGTATTGTTGTAACCTGTCACGAGAGCCGCCAATAAAGCATGGCGAGCCACATGTGGCTCGGGAGCCGCGCAATGAGTATCCCTGTCATAGATGATTCACAGAAAGATACCATGGGCTGTCATCCATACCAGATGCCTTGTTCTAGCATCAGATGGAACATTTTCCCAGGCTTAAGAACACCAGAGGCTCGTCAACAGGACTGGTCACAGGTGTGGTCCACAAAGTGCCTACCGGCCACAGGGGAAGTTGCTGTGGAGGAAAACATTGGAATCCCACAAATCTAACAAAAAGGGAAAACTGTTAAATCCAGACTTTGCTCACAGATGATTTCTACACGGTCTTAGTTTTTTTTATAACTACTTGTAAATAGTTATCTAAATTAAGCATTAAACACTGGTTTTGATTGCAGGTTTGGTCTTTTAAATAAAGCCTCTGACATTTACCCATTTTCCGAGCTGCCACCTGTGCAAAGATGATTCTATTTCAGATGCTTTAATAATGTCTAATTTCTTTAACCAGCGTCCGGAGTGACTCAGCCTGTTAAAGAAAGGCAACACAGAGGTTATTAAACTGAAACGGCCCCATTTATATAAATCTCTTTCAGGTGAAACACAATTTCATCCCTGCTGATGAGCTATTGCACGTTGCTTTTTATGGATTTCTTCCCATCATTTTTCTTATTTCCATCAACTAGTGTCACAAATTGTTAATTTATTAATTTACTTCACAGCCTAGTCCTTGAGCTTTATACGTTTCTCTCCTTTGTCATTAAAAAAAAAATGCTTTAAGTTTGAAGAAAACACACGGTGGTGGTCACCTTTTATAAAGGTGTTTTGTTACGTTCCACTAAAAAAATTATTTATGATTATTTTACATAGATGATGTTGAGCTCTCTGAATTTTTAAAAATAATAGCTTCATCCAAGCCATCCACGTGTCTGCTAGATCCCAAACCAGACTGTTTAAAGAGGTATTTCCTTTAATTAATAGCCCCATTTTGGATCTGCTTAATTTGTCTTTAATGAATGGTTACATACCACAGAGCTTTAAGGTTACTGTAATTAACCCTGTACTTAAGAAGCCTGATCTTGATTCAGGAATCTTAGCCAATTATAGACCTATATGTAATCTAACATTCATCAAAACAATTCTTGAGAAAATAGTTGCAGGTCAATTGTGTGAACATCTGAACAGAAATTACCTGTTTGAGGAGTTTCAGGCAGGGTTTAGAGCTCATCATAGTCCAGAAACAGCACTGGTGAAAGTCACTAATGATATTCTCATGGCCTCAGACAATGGACAGGTGTCTACACTGGTCCTGTTAGACCTCAGTGCTGCATTTGATACAGTTGATCACAATATTCTAATACAAAGGCTTGAATATGATAATGGGACTACAGGAAGGGCGGCACTGTGGCTCAGTTGGTAGAGCTGTTGCCTCTCAGACCTTTCTCTCTGTGCATGCTTGTTTTTTAGAGGTGTTCTGGTTTCCTCTAACAAGCCAAAAACATGCATGTTAGGCTGAATTGTGACTCTAAATTGCCCCTAGTGTGAGTAAAAGAGGGAATGGTTGTCTCATTTGTCTCTATGTGGCCCTGTGATGGACTTGTGACCTGTCCAGGGTGTCCCCCGCCTCTCGCACAGTGATAGCTGGATATGGGCACCAGTGTTCCCCATGAGCCAAAAAGGAAGAAGTGGGTAAAGATAATGGATGGATGATGGATGGATTACAGGAACGTAGAGCTGAGTACCGAACCTCGATTCTTTTATGAAACAGACTGAACTGTTTCAGTCGTTGTTTGCATTGAAACTTGCCTGTTCTTTCGGTGTCAAGTTTCAGTGATTGGCTGTAACATGACACGTGGTTTCAGCACGCATGTAAAACACAGACATATGGCAAACAGACATACGTGCTTACGCCCAGAGCTGTACAGAGCTGCCATATAGCCGTATGTCTATGGCGCTGGTTACACCCACAGATGGGGTTCACATGTGCAGCATGTGTATAGTTGAACGGCTTCAATTTACGAGCAGAAAGTTGCTCTGTGTTTGTCTGCAAGGAGAGAGGACTTGTTGTGGCTAGAGAACCACATCGTGTTCAAAACGGCTGAGGCGTCGCCCTTCGTATAAAAGATTTATTTGACACAACATGGGTTACAGATATTCAGAGACAAACAATTACATTAATAAGATATATGCATATAAATGGAGCATTAAGAACGAACCGTCGCCATGTGCGCTTCCCGGAAAATGCTCGGTGGGCGTGTGTCATTTCCGGCCTTATATCCCCGTTTGAGAAGGCTAGCTTCTTGATTGGTTCAGCTTCTGTCGCTATGGTTACGACTTAGCCCGCCCCCTCAAGGACGTTAACGTCTATATTTCAGATAAGTTTTGGTACACCGAAATCGGCTTTTGTTTAAAGTTTAACTTGCTATTATACTTTAGGGATACAAAATGATTCGTGTCTAAATTGTTTATACGTAATAATTAATAACTATTAATTATTACCTACCTCATTGGTGTTAATTCAATATCTGTTGAAGGCCTGGTGATTCTGTTTTTTAAGGCAGATTCATCTTAGTTTCCTTGTCTGCGTTTAAACTGTTAACACTGTTTGTTTAACGTGATTATACCTTAGTGATAACACTGATTTGAAATAGTTGTTTATTTCTAGGAATAATTATATTATCTAACTTATGTTCGTGTTTTTATTTGGATCATGGTTATACTTTTAATTTGATTTTACTTAGTCAAACTATATTGTCTAAATTAAAGAGATGTGTTCTAGCTTTATGGCATGATTTGATTGCTTGTAATCTATCAAATGTGAACTTGTAAAATTATCTTTAGCTACTATGAGATTATATTTAAAGGTCAACTAGTTAGAATTAGCAAACATTTTCTATAAACATAGTTCAACCTTGGAAGAAAGACACGCACACCCTTTATGTGACATGACATTTGAGTGCTTGATAGGAATTATAAAAATGTATAAAATATTAAATCCAACAGACTGCAGCCTCCCCTCCTCCTTCTATCAACGTTAAAGTCAGCCTGTGGGTGTTAGAGCCTGAACGGCCTGATTCAACATCTCCACAACCAGACTCTGCTTCGCACAAAGGACGGAGCTGCGTCTGGGATTTCAGCTGGTAAGTTTACGTTTGTTAACGTTACTGCAGCTTAACACGTACATCACGGTGAATTAAACTAGGATCCATGTAACGCTAACTTTAAGATATTAGTGTGTAGCTTTATTTTATGGCTATGTAGCTAGCTAAAATCAAAGCTAACTAAAGAGTGACAGTAACAGATACATGCAAAGCTTAGCTTGTAAAAATTTGCTCATCCATTCGGTCAGCTGGTTAAACAGTTCATCTAATGTTCACTGTTCTCCTCACAGGAGGCTCTGATGCTGATGTGAGGACAGACAAAAGAAAAGTGAGGTGGAGGCCACAGGACAATCACAAACTTTGTTGTTAACAGTTTGCTGCCTTTTTCTACAGTGGAGCTGCACGTTGGAGGTAAATAAACTTTAAATGATATTGTTGACCAGTTAAGCTTTTATCTCTCAGCCTAGATAATGGTTTTTGAGCAATAATAACACAACCATGTTATTGTTGATGTTTTGTGTTCTCGTCAATTAGGGAGATGATAAGAGTACTAAACCCCAGAGAACCACAGAGAAGATTCAGGAAGAGACACAGAGGTGCAGAAGTCTGCCATCAACCCTAACCTCAGTGAATCCAGTGACCTGGTGATGGAATGTGAGGGACACTATGCCAGTGCTGTCAAACTGGCAACCAGGTGTGTGTGTGCAAGCATCACCCTCAGAGTGAACATTTTCCACTGCTGGAGACACCATCAGCCAGGAGTGAGCTTGTTTGTGTCCAGAGAAAGCAGACATGTTGATGTTTCTGAAGAAAAACTGTTAAGTAAAAAGGTCCTCAGTGCGTAGCAGTGAACATTAGACACTGACAAGTCACTGGTTTGAAGCTGTTCTTTTGACCTGGAAATTATTAGTTTATATTTATATAAGAAAACTGCTTGGAATGGAAAAATACCAAAGTTAAAAAATGAAACTCAAGATTTGTACTGTAATGTGTAACGTAATTTTATTGTTGTTAGAATTAATATTAATAATGAAATTGGTACAGAAAAAAGTACCGTTCAGGAACCGATACCGAAGTGAAGGTACCAGTACCGATACCAATACAGATTTTTTTAGAAAGGTACCCAGCCCTACAGGAAAAGCTCTAAAATGGTTTAAATCATATTTATCTGACTTTGTAAATGTAAATAATGAATCTTCTTCATACATCAACGTTGCTTATGGACTTTCTCAGGGTTCAGTGTTTGAACTAATACTCTTTACTTTATATATGCTTCCATTAGGTAAAGTTATTAAACAGCATGGGATAAATTTTCATTGTTATGCTGATGATACACAGTTATATTTGTCTATGAATTCAATCAGTTACTTAGACTACAAGCATGTCTTAAAGACATAAAAACCTGGATGACTCTTAATTTTCTGCTTTTAAACTTAGACAAGACAGAGGTTGTGGTTTTTGGATCTGAGCATCTTAGGAACAAACTTTATTTATATTATATTATTTTTATTTATCCATCTAGAGTCCTTGCCTTCCTGCCTGCATCATTGGGGTCACGAGCACCAGCTTATTGTGACAATAAGAATAAATTATACAGGTTTTCATAAAAGTAGCTGAGTTTTTCATACAGAGTACACAGCCTTGTCGCACACTGTATTTTGTTGGATGCATTAGAGCCTTGATGGTGGCAAACATTTGCATAATTTTGATGAGTTTTTATAAAGTTCTCACATTTTTTTCATCCCAAGTTAAAATATTTCTGGACAGAGCTTGTATTTAATAGGGTCCATTCATCCATTCATTATCTTTGCCTACTTCTTCCTTTTTGGGTTGCGGGCGTCACTGGTGCCCATATCCAGCAGTCACTGTGTGAGAGGCAGGGGACATCCTGGACAGGTCCCCAGTCCATCACAAGGACACAGAGAGACAAACAAGACAAACAACCATTCACTCTCACCTAGAGACAATTTAGAGTTACCAATCAGCCTAACATGCATGTTTTTGGTTTGTGGGAGGAAACCAGAATACCTGGAGAAAACCCACACATGCACGGAGAGAACATGTAAATTCCATCCAGAAAGGCCCCCGGCCGGGATTCTATCCGGCAACCTTCTTGCAGACAGGCGGCAGCTCTACCAACTGTGCCATCTATTTAATAGGATATTTAAACTAATTTTTTTATGTGTTTGGCACTTGGATTTGTAGCTAACCAATCTATTTCATTTCCTGCTCTCAGAATAGTCCTTCCCATGAACCTGGTGTTTTGTCTCATCTTCAGCTAAAGAGCCTGATAAATCCTGGCATTGTCATTATGAGACACAACAGTTCAATGAGAATTTAAAAAAAAAAAAATTAAGAATTGTTCAAACTGGATCTGACCAAACGTACCAAAGGCTGTAAAACCGCCCTCACAGGATTGCATGGTTGAAAGTACAGTGCCTTGCAAAAGTATTCGGACCCCTTGAACTTTTCAACCTTTTGCCACATTTCAGGCTTCAAACATAAAGATATTAAATTTTAATTTTTTGTGAAGAATCAACAACGAGTGGGACACAATCGTGAAGTGCAATGAAGTTTATTGGATGTGTCAAACTTTTTTAACAAATAAAAAACTGAAAAGTGGGGCGTGCAATATTATTCGGCCCCTTTTCTTTCAGTGCATCAAACTCACTCCAGAAGTTCAGTGAGGATCTATGAATGATCCAATGTTGTCCCAAATGACTGATGATGATAAATAGAATCCACCTGTGTGTAATCAAGTCTCTGTATAAATGCACCTGCTCTGTGATAGTCTCAGGGTTCTGTTCAAAGTGCAGAGAGCATCATGAAGACCAAGAAACACACCAGGCAGGTCCGAGATACTGTTGTGGAGAAGTTTAAAGCCGGATTTGGAAACAAAAATATTTCCTAAGCTTTAAACATCCCAAGGAGCACTGTGCAAGCAATCATATTGAAATGGAAGGAGTATCAGACCACTGCAAATCTACCAAGACCCGGCCGTCCCTCTAAACTTTCATCTCGAACAAGGAGAAGACTGATCAGAGATGCAGCCAAGAGGCCCATGATCACTCTGGATGAACTGCAGAGATCTACAGCTGAGGTGGGAGAGTCTGTCCATAGGACAACAATCAGTCATACACTGCACAAATCTGGCCTTTATGGAAGAGTGGCAAGAAGAAAGCCATTTCTCAAAGATATCCATAAAAAGTGTTGTTTAAAGTTTGCCACAAGCACCTGGGAGACAAACCACACATGTGGAAGAAGGTGCTCTGGTCACATGAAACCAAAATCGAACTGTTCGGCCACAATACAAAACAATATGTTTGGCGTAAAAGCAACACAGCTCATCACCCTGAACGCAGCATCCCCACTGTCAAACATGGTGGTGGCAGCATCATGGTTTGGGCCTGCTTTTCGTCAGCAGGGACAGCGAAGATGGTCAGAATTGATGGGAAGATGGATGGGGCCAAATACAGGACCATTCTGGAAGAAAACCTGTTTGAGTCTGCAAGAGACCCGAGACTGGGACGGAGATTTATCTTCCAACAAGACAATGATCCAAAACATAAAGCCAAATCTACAATGGAATGGTTCACAAATAAACATATCCAGGTGTTGGAATGGCCAAGTCAAAGTCCAGACCTGAATCCAATCGAGAATCTGTGGAAAGAGCTGAAGACTGCTGTTCACAAACGCTCTCCATCCAAGCTCACTGAGCTCGAGCTGTTTTACAAAGAAGAATGGGCAAGAATTTCAGTGTCTCCATGTGTAAAACTGATAGAGACATACCCCAAGAGACTTGCAGCTGGAACTGCAGCAAAAGGCGGCGCTACAAAGTATTAACGCAAGGGGGCCGAATAATATTACACGCCCCACTTTCAGTTTTTTATTTGTTAAAAAAGTTTGACACATCCAATAAATTTCATTCCACTTCACGATTGTGTCCCACTTGTTGTTGATTCTTCACAAAAAAATAAAATTTTATATCTTTGTTTGAAGCCTGAAGTGTGGCAAAAGGCTGAAAAGTTCAAGGGGGCCGAATACTTTTGCAAGGCACTGTATCTCTTTATCCACTGCTCCTATGCTGACGCACCCAACACAGTGGAATGGAGCATATCTGGACTTAAGAAATCAAATGATCTTTTTCCATGGCTTCAGAGTCAGATCTTTATGTCTGATTTACCTCACTGATTATTGGTTATCTTAAGGCTGCACAGCAGTTTATATCAAGTGGAGTCCTCTTATTGTGTGTGGAAACACTTGTTCTTTCAGAATAAAATATTACCAGAACGTCTGTTGTTCTTTTTTGTTGACTGTTGAATTGATTTCTTATCCTAATGAATAACATATTTTTCTAAAAAAAATTGTTATTTTTTAAGATATGTTTCACCCCAGGTATAAAACAAATACTGTATGAGTTGGGACAGTTTATAACTCAATGGCAGTAAATTCCTCTTTTTTATATTTCATGACAAGGTCTGCTGTGAAACTGGCAGTGTTTGCACCCTCTGTGGACACATCTGTAGCCTTCGGTTTTAAAGGAGACCTCTCAGGCTCATTTAACACAAGGAATACTGATGCACGCAGTGGAGACATCATCAATCTGCTGCTAAAAACAAAAGCTCAGTGGGTTACCTCATTCAGACTTGTCTAACTCGAGCGTGTGTAACTCTGTAGGTCCAGTGGTGTGTGGGATGTGTGCGGCAGAGTTTGTCGGTGCAGGTTAGTTACGCTTTCAGAGTTTACACCAGGGAAATTACACACAAGGAGAGGGAAACAGGAGTGAAGCAAACATAAATCATGTTTTTGAATGCATAAACATCACTAAGTAAACACAGTGCTGTCCAAACACATGCTCAGATAATTAGTTTGATATTTTCATGCTATCAGAGCCAAATTTATGGAGTTATTGTATCTGGATTTACAAAGAATTTTGTGACTCACCAGAAAAAAATGTTTCATAAAAAGGGGAAATTATCCATCAAACATATTTTTGGGGGGGGGGGGGGGGGGTACATTTTCAAGATGTTTTTATGATTCGTATGAACTCTAGGGATTTTCTTTTAGTTTATTGTTTTTAATTTGCTCAGCTTCTTCATTTGTTTTTTCTTTACCAACTAGATGAACCCACTAGATCAGAAACATCTTTTTATGTGCTATCATTTTTTGTAAATGCTCATTATAAAAAAAAAGTTTATTCCTTAGAGATCTTGTTAAGCACACAATAACAATATGAACCTAGGCTTAGTTAAAAAATTTTTTTTATTGTTTTGCCTTCATAGTATGTCAAATGCAATAAAACAACGGAAGATATATAAGGAATATTATCATACAAAGGAAAACTCGCACATAAAATAAATGCAATGGCTGTGTAATCTGAGTCTCTCTAATGCACTTTGTTTCTCCAACAGTTATTATTAAACATGTGAAATAATCTGTCCTAGTGTACAGAAGTGTGTAGTATACAAGTAGTAGTTAAAAAAAAAACAGTTATTTCAGCCATATTTACAATCATGGCATTGTGTTAGGATAATTTAATCTTATCCTTTCAATAGCTCATTAAATAAATATGCCATACAGGAGAGATAGATAATTTTCTTCATCCCAGGTTTAATCTTGCAAGATGGAGCAACATTGAAATACAAGCATCAAAATGTTACTTGACACTCTGTCCCAAGTCTGCTCTCCGAGAGCCTAAAAGAGTGTCTTTTTATAAAGTTATCAGACAAATGCAAGGTCAGACGACTCCTGCAGCCTCTTGCTTAGGCTTGAGTTTTATGAGGTGAAAGGTCCATGCCTCTGCAGCTCTCTGATCCAGGCAAAAACAACTCTAACACACACACATGGTAATATGAGTTATAACATTTGACTTCAGTAAGTGAAAAACACCTGTGACCTTTCACATCTCCATCGCATTGTACTTCCAGATTTTTTAAAATTCATTCACAAATGCTTTACAGATCACTTAGATTTGTTTCTTTAAACTGAAAACAGCACATTATTTTATGAAATTCACAGTCAGCATCCAATGTTTGCTATTTTCTCCTAAAAACGTGTGTTTTTTCTTTTGGCTTTTCATGTAAGAGTTTTAGACTACAGTAAGATAATCTTATAAATCATCAAACCTTGAAAATAATGTTAGGTGTGATCTCATGCAATATTGTGAGACGTGACACTAAGAGGATGTGCTGAGGATGACTCTCAGCTACTCTCACATGAAATTTTAGGTCAGTGTCTGTAAAACGAATCATGTCTCGGATGTATCATCAGCATCATGTTTCTCCTCTTTGTGGGTATGCACTTTACTTTTTTTGGTCTGAAATGATGGAAGCTAAAAACAGACAGAGGTGTTGTAGCCAAATCAGTGTCCGCGATGATAAGGCTAAACCCAGATGTTGTGAGTGTGATTACCACAACAAAGACTCTAACGGAGGGAGCAGTGGTGAATAAATCCTCTGAAATTCTGCAGTTCTTCTATCATCTGCCATTCACGCACATGATATACGACATATTCATGACAAAGGACACAATTACAGGCGTCAGCCAATAAAAACACAGTTTTTGTTGAGAAACAAATAGTGGACAGACAAAAAAACGCTGGCGCTAATTGGTTGCATTTGTCCATCTCGCCCAGCATGATAAAGAAACAACAGCTAAACAAATCAGGCTTTCCTTGGCTGTCACATCAGCCATCTCCTCCCTGCTTTTCTTTGAGATCATATGACGTAAAAAGATTTGGAGGGAGGCAGTCAGTCACCAAACACCCACTCTCTTTTTAACTTATGAGATTAAATAGTTCATAACAGGTGCATTTGTTTACTTAAAATATAAACTGCTTACATCTCCCCCTAATGTGCAAAAATAAAATGAACCACAAAGTTGATTTTATGTAAATAAAATAATTTAATCTTTTTGGAATTCCTTCATTGTGCTTTAAAGGGAAGGGAAGTCTGAGATTGTCACCATTGTATGTTCCCATACAATGGTGAAATTAGTTCTCTGCATTAAACCCACAACACATTTTGAGCACTTACAGATCTTGCATTATATCGTATAAAATCACTCATTATATTATCTTCAAGATTTACCCAAAATGGCAGCTATGCTATCTCAATATAAAATGATTTAAGTCTAAAACTCATAAAAAGCAGCGGGTGATGCACATTCCTTCAAGGAATGCTAGGTATATATTTTTTTGTATTTCTGCAGACATGAGAATAAAAAACATTATGTTACCTGCACTTACTTCTGTCGCTTGGCTTCATCTGGATCAAAGCTTGTGAGGTCGCATGCAGTCTCTGAAGAACACTTTTAAACAAGAGCCCTTTTCAAACACACAATGGGCACCTGTCAGAGGGATGACAGTCACTGGCAGTAAATTATAGTCACTGCTATGTGGACACTTGTCTCTAATCGTACATGTCATGGTAACTTCACAGGAGGCGCAGGAAGTTTTTTTTTTTTCTTTAATACCAAGCAGCTTGAGTCTGCTGCAACTGATAAAGTTGCTGAGATTAGGAGGGAATGCACTTTATCAATTTATTGTTGTTTTTATTCCTGTCCAGAGAAATTGCATTTTCTGGAAAAATGCAGTGTGAATGCTTATTCCACAAGAACTTGCTGAAAAACAGCTGAAATTAGCTAAAACAAACATGCCGACATGTAGCTGAAATGTAAGAACAAGCCTGAATCAGCAGAAGGAACACATATTTGCAGAATCAGTGCAAAAATGAAAAAAATCAGCTAAAATGCATACATTAGTTAAAAAAAAAGCTGAAAAGCAGCTGAAAATGCACAAAGAAGCTTAAATTACCAGTAGGAATTGGAAAGAGCTGAAATGAGCTAAATATGTAGAATCCAGTAGCTGTCCGCCTCCAGTTGCCCCGCTCCCTAAAGGTTCACCCCACCTTCCCCGTTTCCCGTCTTAAGCCTTTTCTTCATCTTCAGTTCAAGCCCTCCTCTGTCCCCCCGCCCGACTCATTGATGGCTCCCCGGCTTACACCGTCAGAAGACTCATCCGCTCCAGACGGTGAGGTCGTGGTCTCTTTTACCTTGTGGACTGGGAGGGGTACGGTCCGGAGGAACATTCCTGGGTCCCTGCCCACCACATCTTGGATAAGACCCTCATCACCCAATTTCACAGATCCCGTCCGGATCAACCTGGTGGTCCGTCAGGAGCCGAATCTTAAGGTGGGGGTTCTGTCACGTTTTTGCCCCTTCTGTCCATAGTCTTGTTTAGTTTTCATTATTCAGCCCAGTAATTCCTGTCACCCTTCCTCAGTTCTTGTCTCCTCTGCTCAGTGTGCAATCAGCCCTCATCTAGTTCACCTGTTCACCTCCCTGTTCATCTTCATTCAGTGCCAGATTCTCAAACCTGCAAAGTAGTAGAAATCCAGCGTACCCAGTCTTGACTTCTGCCTCGTTTCTGAACCATTGCCTGTTTTTGACTCCTCGCCTTTCCTGCCCCTCTTGGATTGATTTGCTTTCTGCTTTATGGTCAACAACTCTGTGCCCCCTCTTGACCACGATTCTGGATCACGTTTTTAGTTCTGTTCTGCTCCCTGCCTCACTGTGTATGAACCCCTGCTTCCCATCTTGGACAGCAGAACCGGATCTCCCCTTTTGGACCTACACGATCTCTTCTGCTCCGCTGCTGCTGTTACTCTGCATGAGTGACGTCATCGGCACCAGCGTGACAACAGTACCTGTTACTCCATCAAGACAGAAGGTTAGTGATTATCATTGTACCCGTCTTCGCCTCCCCATCCATGTCAAGTTCACTAACACTCCTGTCTTGACAGATCTGACCCAGGCCCGGACCCTGTACTACACCAGAAACTGTTTATCTCTTAATAAATATATTAAACCGTTCCTGTTGTTGGGTGTTGATGTGCTGATCAAAACGGTTCTTGTCAGAAGGAAGTAGAGCGAGTACATTTTTGCTGATTTAGGCTGGAAAAAAGTTTAAATGAGTGCAAAAAAAAAAAAAAGTGAAATTAGCTGAAAATGCTTAATTAGCATAAAACAGATACACGTACAGATTTAGCTGAAATAGTAGAAAATGCTGAAACTTGCAGAAATAAGTTGAAAGGATCATAACAAGCTGAAATTAGCAGAAGTTAGAAGAAGCAGAAAAACGTTGTAAGCAGAAAAATTGTGAAAGGAGCACAAAACAGCTAAAAGGAGCTGAAAAAAGTTTAAATTTGCACAAGGAAGCTGAAAAAAGCTAAACCAGAACAAAATGTGAAAGACTGTACAAGATCTAAAGATATGAAGGATGTAAAATGAGCTCAATTCACTTCCTATAAGAAAAAATGGCATTAACGGCTAAACATTTCAAAAAGCTAAAGTTGCACCAATACTAAAAGTCATAGCACCCGTCTCCTGAACGAGCTGAACGTTTTGATGTATGATTTGTTGAAATCGCTTGAAAACTACTGGACAAGAATCACCCCGAAAAACGTACAGAAGAAAAATGAATCACAATAGTGTGTTTCATTAACGTTCACGCAATTAACCAGAAAGGCCCAAAATGTCATTGATGTAAAATTTTGTAAGCATAAAACCATTTTTCATTATTTACCCTTCAGTTATAGCAATTAGCTAAGAGTGTCGTAAAGAGCAGGTTCAGATATGTGGACTGGCACTTCCAACCTGTTGTCTGACTGGGGAATTTCACGACTTTCAGCAGGAAAACGACAGATCTCTTGGTATGAGCGTGTTTATTCATTCAGGCTGGACTGAGGGCAAAGCAGCTCACATCTATTGATTTGTCACAGAACTGTGAGGCAGGCACTGATACAAATCAGACCTCCAGCCGCATTTGGGGATTGAATGTGATTGAGATGATAGCGATGGCCTCAGCTCGCTCATTTTTATTTATTCATTTAGTTTCTGACCCGACATGGCCTTTTCTGTCTTTTGATACACTGAATCTGTTTTTCAGATGCAAGGAGCGAACAATCTGAATAATTGGTTTGCAAATGAATCAAGGCCTTTATCTCAGATTTTGCCTATTTGTTCCAGGCTTCAATGATTTTGTTCCCTCCAAAGGTCTAATTGTCTGTTGTGGTTATTTTGTCGTGTGGTCTCATCACACTAAAAGAAACCTCAAGTAGAAAAGTAATTACTCAAACAAAGGCATGTGAAAGACATTTGCTGTTCAACAAATGGACTGTATATAGCACCTTTCTATCTTATCAAGATACTCAAAGCTCTTTACAACACATACCTGTATATGTGCCCTCATTTACCTCCACACACACGTTCATACAGCACTCTACTAGATCTCTACAAAGAATAATCAGTGCTTTATCACATTCATACACTGATGGGACACACATTGCAGGCAATGAGGAGTTCAGTGTCTTGCCCAGGGACACGTCGGCATGTGACTGCTGGTGGAATCAAACCCCCAACTCTCCCACTGGAGGACGACTGCTCTAACCACTCAGCCACAGCTGTTCAAGTTTAAACAACTTAAAGCAACAACATCAAATCTATGTTCAATTTAAAAAAGCACAATCATGACTTTTTGTGGGTGGATGTGATTTTCTTAAGGTGTCCCAAACATGTGTTTATCTTTCCTGCGTCAAAAGAGTGCCACAAGTGGCTCTGATCATTTTCCCCAAAATACTTTATAATGAGCAGTTTATTATTGCATGTGCAACAGATATTTTCATAAATTCTTTTGCTGCATGAGAACATGCTACTTTCTTGTCTGTTTGCTTTGTATAAATATATTCACAAGTCAGATGTGTCCTGAATTGATGCAAAAATTGAAGTGTAAATATCTATGAGTGCACGCATAGAAGCATTTAAATTGATTCATTTCTAAATGTGAAGAAAAAAAAATCAGATTATGGTGTTTATGAGTTGTACAAAACATTTTCCATTCACATTCCTGATTACAAACTCCGAATGAGTTTTGTCCCCATCTGCTCAAGACTCATTTCTCTATAAAACAAAAGAAACATTATTTATGTATTCCTTTTTCTGTCTTATCTGTTCCAACTTTATGTGAATGAGCACAAAAAAGCAAACATGTTCTTAAAGTGGAGCTCTGAGGAAATGTTATGATGAACAATGAATATCTTACCTGTTGTAGATGACTCTTCAATCAACCTAATTTTGCAGAAATACTGTTGAAGTCTAACAAGACTGACAAACTAAGAGCAAATCTGACTTCAACAGAGACCAAAGTGGACCGCTGCCATCTTAAAACAGATTCAGTGTTTAAAAATTAACATCGGTTCAAGCAAATTGTCACATCCCAATTAATTCTTCAAGTAATGTCTTCTTTTGTGTTCCTCTATTTTTTTCTGTTTCTTTAAGCTTTATCACCAAGTTCATTCTTATGAGAGTGATGAGAGAATTAACTTTAAATCTGATTAAATGTTTTCTAGGGCTGTGGATGAAATGAAGCAGTCAGACAACGAAGACATCTATCTTTTAAATGTGATGGATCTCCTTTTGAAGCTCCTACATTTCAACACAGCAGCAGCTCTTTTCTGGCTTTAAATGTGATGCATAATGTGCGCTGCCTTCCATAATTACACGTGTTAATATTAAAGATGAGCCAAAATGACTGAAGCCGTTGAGTAACACAGATAATGAGCTGCTCTTCTTTTTTTTTTTATTATTTCTTTCCTTTTCAAAACAAGCTTCTCAAAATGTGTCCATGGTGAGCATTAAACAGCCTCAAAAGGTCACACTGTTTTACTTCTGTGAAACCAAATCAAGTCTAAATCTCATAAAGGTTATATTAGCAAGTTATTTTGGATAAAACTCATTGATTCTTACATTATACAGCACCCTTCCATTTTTATGGGTATTAAAAACTTATATTCTTTATGTTTTGTTTTGATTACTTTTTTAGAATTTTAAATGCCAAACTGACACATCAAATAGTTGTGACGAAACATGAACTTTAAGTAATTACTTACATGTCATTTATAAAAAAAAATAAATAAATAAACTGGAGCGCTTCTTCTGACTGCTGATCTGATCTGATAATATGTTCCAAGAATAAAATAGAAACTTGAGTCACATTCTTATCTTCAGTTTCCAGCTGCCTGACATTTCAGATTCCTTTTTAAAATATGTGTTATATCTATAAAGCC
The DNA here is from genome assembly GCF_014905685.2 of Nematolebias whitei. Lineage (NCBI taxonomy): Eukaryota > Metazoa > Chordata > Actinopteri > Cyprinodontiformes > Rivulidae > Nematolebias > Nematolebias whitei. The sequence continues at coordinate 22,665,153 of NC_056500.1, forward strand.
ATTTTGACATGTTGTTGTGGCAACCCCACCTCTCAGTTTCAAATAAAGGTACCACTTTACAATAAGTCTCCCCCTTATACATGGCTAATAAATAGTTTATAGATGTGTTATGAATTCCTCTACACTTTATAAATCATTAATAACTGCTTATTATGCATTAATTAAGGGTGACCGAAAGACAAAACTAACCAGTTTGTTGCCAAATAGTGAGCCAAATCTGTTCACCTATATATTTCATCTAGAGTTGTTCTATTAAACATTTCAGACTAAGTTACTATCTTGTAAGCACAATAAGCATTTGTAAACCTATTTCTTTAGCATATATTATTGTACTTTATCACTACATTGTAAGTATTTACAACTAATATTATATCTTAAAAAAATAGGTTTACAAATGCTTATTGCACTTACAAGGTAGTAACTTAGTCTATGAAATATATAGGTGGTAGATTTGGTTCACAATTTGGCAAGAAACTGGTCAATTTTGTCTCTCTGTCACCCTTAACTAATGCATAATAAACAATTATTAATGATTTATAAAGTGTTTATAGAGGAATCAATAACGTATCTATAAACTATTAATTAGCCATAATAAAGGGAGCCTTATTGTAAAGTGGTACCCCAATATATTTTGCACTTTTTTAAAGTTTACACTTGCATTTTCTGATTTATGTCTCTGTTTTCAAACCCTCAGGTGATAACCTCAGACCTGATCGTTGCTTTGTTCTTTTTGCATGTCTTTATATCACAGAGGATACAGGATCCACAGGACGTTTATACTTCAGGGGGAGCCTTAGGAGTCACGCTGTGGTGCAATTTCTGCTTCTTTTTTTAAAGCTGAGATTTTCACTTATGTTTAGGTGCCTACTTCAATAGGCAGAGTTGTAAACATGTTGCACATCTGAAAGACAAAATGACAAAGTTTTTCTCCTGAAAGTTGTACAGAAAATCAGGTCATAAAGACCAAATAAGTTTGTTGTTTGATTGAAGTCATTAAATTTCATGTCACACAGAACAAAATCCAGTCCTGCAGTAAAACTGTGAACGTGACTTGGCAAGGGACAGTTTGGAGAACAGCTGTCGTTGTGGTGGCGTTTTGTCTTTTTGTATCTCATGGGATGAAAATGCGACTCTAAAAGCTCCAAATGCAACCCACCCTGCATCCTGCATCAGCCTGTGCCTTTATTATTTTATTTTTTTCAATTCAATTCAACCTTTATTTAGAGAGGTAAGTCACATTGAGCCCCGAAGACTCATTAACAAGTGAGATCTGTTTAGACAGACAAAAAGTAGTGAAACTGGACACATGTAGGAATTGGAGGCAAAAAATTCTTATCAAACTCTTTCTTTGTGGCTGAGAAGGAAAACTCTAATATTAAAAAACACCTGGCACATACAAGCACGTGGTGACATAGACATTCCATTGAGAGGGAGAGATGACGAGAGTGGTGAGGTGTCCAAGGACGCTCTTGAGGCACTGTAGGAGTTCTGATAAGGATGTAATAATCAACAAGTTCCCTCCAGTGAGATCCGTAAACATTCTCAAGGGATGTCAGGGAATGGCCAAGGACAACGCCAATGAGAATCCAAGAGTCCTGAAATGATGACATGATGTTTATTCAACTGGTTTCCTCAGGTTGATCAGTTGGAATTCTCGATTGGGGGGTGGGCATCAGATTACTTGTTCTCCAGGCAAATTCAGATAAGGTGGCCTGCAAGGCCAGCCAAGGAAGCCAAATTCAGATGACCACACTATTGTTTGGGGGACAGGCAGAACTTTAATGACATCTACCTTGAGTCTGTGTTGGCCCACTTGGTTCCGAAACGTCCAAATTACATGGCCACACCAATGGAACGTGCCTGAGAATAATCCCTGAGATCTGATCCATTCTGCCAAAAGCAACTGAGTTTGGGTGCTCGAGGCATGAACCAAGCCACCACAAGGCAAGCAGCATGCTCGGGTCCAAATTTGCTGCCGACGACTTCCTTGATTGTAGATAAACCAGGAACCAGCCGAATCCAAAAAGCAGGAACCAGTTATCATAAATCCAATTATAAATTAGTCCTTAACATCCACGAATAATAGCAGAGATAGACACGTCATCAAGTCTTCCAAGTTTATGAGATCTCCAGCTGCGTGCGTGCCAACAGGGCAAATCGGCTCGGCTAAAGCCTGTCTTCTCTTTGATGAAATGTTGTAAATTGTGTTGAGGGACAAACTGATCAAATCCAAGTCCATAATTATGGTTCGGAAGATAGGTAGAGAGAGGCTCAGAAGCAGTTTTACAGATAAGACAGAGCAGCAAAGCAAAGCGGAGAGGGAGAGGAGGAGAAAAGAGTCCAACCTCAGCAAGAGCAAGTGGTGAAGTAATACAGTTTAATTTGTTGGCACTGAAATATACAAACCTTCATGCTATAAGTGGTGATGAGCTGAAAAATTTACAGTAAGAGAATGAATGTAAGACATTTGGTTCTTTATCTAACCTCTATTGGAATAGTACTTTGTCCAGATCTCTTGGTAAACATGTTAATTTAATTAAAAGCCCAATAATTGAGGCAGAAGTTCAGGTTGTAGTTATTTTCTGCAGAGATTGCAGATACATGGACATATTAGTTAGTTTAGTTAGTTTATTATTTTTTGAATATGTAAAAAAAAAAAATCCAGCATGAAGTATAATGTCAAAACTTTTTGTTTTACATATTCACGGGAGTGGGTAGAAGTATACACTTATTAAAATCCCCACTCCTTAACCACATACATAATCTTACACTTACTACATGTATAATCCATACATATAACAATTAAACTCATATTTAACCCATCAATATAGTATCTATTTAAGTTAAATACAGTAGATAAACAATGATTATTTCTTTAACTTCACCAAAACAAAACTAGCATTATGAAAACCTTAAAAGATTAGAACTGGCATACTGACACTGGTCGGTAATGGGGGGAAAAAAAAAAGTTTGATGCGTATGTAACCATGATCCAAAAAAAAATCCCTTCTAGATTTACCTTTTTGCCCAAAAATGGTCACTTCAGATTCTGTACCTAAAAGGCACCAGTAACCCCCCCCCCCCTCCCATTAAACACCAGTGTATTATTGCAACCTGCTGAAGGAGGTCCAAAGGACTATTTTAAAGTGACTGGAAGTTTGTTTATTAATTATTATGACAACATTTATTATAAAAATACTTTAAAAAACACTAAAAACGTTGATCTTGCCACAGGAATTTATAGAAACTGACCTAACAGGAAACCACGAGAAAACATTAACAATTGCACAATAACTGGTCATTTAAAAATTCACAGTGCTGAATTTGAAATATCTTAGAACAAAACCTTTTGGTAAAAGCACATTGCTTAATGTCAGCCTCTTCTGTCTTTGTTGACTAGAAGCACCGTGATGCTGGATAATAAAGGTCTGTTTGTGACCTCCATGGTACGTTTGATGTTCAATTTACCGTTTAGAACGACAAATCAAAAGACTCTCGGGAGAGAACACCAGACCTGTGTGAGATCATTTATCAACAATAAAATATCAAAGCAATCATGAAGCAACAAAACTGAAGTTTAAATTAATTTTACTTCAAAGTCACAGTATAAACTTTTAAACTCCTTCCAATTAGGAGCAAATTCAACCTAAAATGTCTTGTTGTGGCTTACCCCAAGCACAGAGAGCCATCCATGAATGTTGTAGTTTGATTTTCATCTCCTTTAAAAGGTGCAACGTTTACTTCCACCCATCCATCCATCCATCCATCCATCCATCCATCCATCCATCCATCCA
>NC_056500.1:22668956-22700999 GCF_014905685.2 Nematolebias whitei
CCATCCATCCATCCATCCATCCATCCATCCATCCATCCATCCATCCATTCACCATCGTTTACCCACTTCTTCCTTTTTGGGTCAAGGGGGTCACTGGTGCCCATAGCCAGCAGTCATTGTGCAAGAGGCGGGGGACACCCTGGACTGGTCTCCTCCAGTCCATCACAGGGATGCATAAAGACAAACAACCATTCACTCTCTCACAACACCTAGGGACAATTTAGAATTACCAAAGACACAAATGCACATACTGTATGTTACAGGATTGTCTTAGGGATGCACAGGCGTGGTTGAGAGCAAATTTTCTGAAGCTAAATAAGGAAAAAACTGAGATTCTGGTGTTCGGTCAATGCAGACCCCTGCTTGGACATAGTGTGGTTCACCCTTTGTCCTCCTTCTGTCGTCTGTTTGTGAAGAATAAGGGTGTGATAGTTGATCTTCTGTTTAAATTTGATGAGCATATATTAGCACTGTTATCAAGGCTAGTTTCTCCCAGCTGAGGACCCTTGCTAAGATAAAACTTTATCTTCCTCAGCCTGATCTTGAGAGGGCTATCCACACATTTATCACATTGCATTTAGATTATTATAACTCTTTGTATTCAGGGTTGGATCAGAGCTCCCTGCAGCGATTGCAGAGCGTCCAAAACGCTGCAGCCCGTCTGTTGACGAACCCAAGGAGGTGCAAATCTATTACCCCTGTTTTTCACTCCCTTCACTGGCTCCCTGTTGCTTTTTGGGTGAACTTTAAAGTTGTATTGATTGTTTCTAACTCCATGGGCCTATCTTACCTAAGTGAGCTGTTGCAGCCCTACACTCCATCCAGAGCCCTGAGATCAGCCGACCAGCTTTTGATGGCTCATCCTAAAGTTATGTTGAAGACCAGAGGTGACAGAGCCTTCTCTGTGGCAGCACTCAGACTGTGGAACAGTCTCCCTCTGTCTGTTCAGCTCTCTCTGTCAGGACATCAGTTTAAGTCCAGACTCAAAACACATCAAGGCCTTCAACTTCACTTCAACCGCAAATTAGTACCTGATTGATTCAAGGTTTGGGGAAATTGCAGCAACTGAAATAGAGTATATCTTGGATTTATTTGTACTATTGTTTTATTGATATTTTACTGCAAATTGTTATCATACTTTAATTTTTATTAAAATCAATTTTATTTCTTTATCATATTTTTATCTATGATGTAATTATTGTGAAGCACGTTGGTCAGCTGAGGTTGTTGTATAGGTGCTAAATAAACAAACTTCGACTTGACTTGACTTACCAATCAGCCTAACATGCATGTTTTTGATCTGTGGGAGGAAACTGGAGTACCTGGAGAAAACCCACGCATGCACGGAGAGAACATGCAAACTCCACTGATTCCACTAGTTCTTTTTCTACCTGTTCTCATCATCATCCAGGAGAATAACAGCTTATCTGAACCAAAAGTTGTGGGGTTGAAACAAACCTATCAGACATCTTGTGTTGCTTGTGAAATGATCTTCCTGCAGATACGATAAATACCTCCAGGCAGCTTTCTCATTAGAATTTAATGCCATCGCTCACCGGGTCCTAACTGAGCCCACCGCTTTTTTCCCGCAGCAAGTTTTATCTCTGTGCTTTCTCAGCCTTATCCGCTCTTCTTTTGTGATATCTCTTCTTCCAATTCCCTCTTTAATTTCACTTCCACTCGGCTGACACACAGACATGAACACATTTGGACTCAGTGTTTGTTGCACTGCGTAGGACCACCACACCAAATGGGGTCCAACCTATCTTAATGATGTAAATGTGTCACTTTTAGACTAAACTAATAAAATCTGCATTTCATTTGTTTTGGTGTGAGGTGACAGTAACCACAACATGTAGACTAAACATGAAGATTGTTGGTCTGTGTTTAGAAATATGACTCATTTCATGTCATTATATAGAAAATAAGTAATTTAGACCTTAGATTAAACATTTATTAATATAATGTACTTTTTAATTCCTACAAACTAACATTTAATAAAGTTTTCTTTTTTTTTTTTTTTGGAGTAAAGGGACTACCAGCTGGATATTTTTCAAGTTAACAATTTTCTTTCAGTTTGTTGTTATTGTTGCTATACTTTGTTGTTGTTTATATAAAAATGCTAAATGTAATTCTACACCAGTAAAACCAGTAAAAAAACAAAACAGGTTTTATCCATCTGTGTGTATTAGCTGGAGTCTGTCAATAACCAGATTTTACTTCTGCTATTGTTAGCTTCAGATCTTTACAGACTGGCTTTCTATTTCAAAGAGCTTTCAAGGCAATGATTTTTCCTTTTCGCTGTCAGTTTAAAAGGTTGCTCATGGCCTTCAGAGCAGCATGTCAATAAACCAAATAAGCTCCTCAGGTTTGTATGGCATTGGAGTTTAGATTGCAGTGGAAACAGTTGGCTAAACATTTCTAACTGGACAGAAATAGATAAGCAAACGTAAGGGTTCAAATGCTAAATTATTCAGAGTCAGTCAGAGTCAGAGATTCTTTATTGTCATTCGCACCTCATGTGGTACATGTGGTGGAGCGAAATTATGTACACAGGGTCCCAGTTACATCCAACAATAAAATGTAAAAGAAAAACAATGATAACATCTAAGATATGAACTAAGAAAAACATCAACTAAAAATACACTAAGCACTAATAGCGTAAAAACATTACGTTGAACAGCAGCACAAACATGAACATGAGACTGTGTGAGCAGATGAGCACGCATGAACACATCAACATGAAAAAGATCAGCAGCAACATGATGTGATTTTTCACAGTAATTATTCTGGTTAGAGATTCATGAGTTTAACAGCCTCAGGGTAGAAGCTGTTCCTTAATCTAGTGGTTCTACACTTAATGCTCCTCAACCTCCTTCCTGAGGGGAGTGGGGCAAAAAGTGTGTGTGCTGGGTGAGTGGGGTCCTTCATGATGCAGGAAGGACCCCTACACCTCTACACCTCTAGATGGCCCTCTTCCTGCATCTAGAGGTGTAGATGTCTGTGATGGTGGGGAAGCTGACCACCAGTCTTCTGTGCAGCCTTCACCACTCTCTGTGTAAGGATGGTATCCCCCTGTCAGTCTCCCTGTGTCTGTACTCCCTAGTGTCTCTCAGTAATTACCCCAATCAGCTCCACCCACATGTCCTCCAGGTGTTGGTAATTTGTCTCGTCTAGTCTTTGTGTATACAAGCTCTGGTCTGTGTCTCAGTCCTTGTCGGTGCATCGTCTGGTATCCTCCTGTATTCCTCGTGTTTCCTGACTAGTAAGTGTTTGCTGCCTTGTCAGCTGTTTATTTGTTATTATTAAAATGTTTTATTATTATTTTACGTCCTGGCCTCTGTGTCCTGTCTGCACATGGTTTCGTTATTGTTCAGCTCAGCCTGAAAATCCTGACACTCTGCAAGACTTTTCTTTCTGCAGCTGTGCAGCCTCCATGCCACACGTTGATTCTGAAGCACAGGATGCTCTCCACTGCACACCTGTAGAAGGAGGTGAGGACTGAGCTTCCCAGACCAGCTCGCCTCAGCCGTCTGAGGAAGTAGAGTCTCTGATGAGCTTTCTTGATCAGGCTGGTGGTGTTGTTGCAACAGCTGAGGTTGTCATTCATGTGTACACCCAAGTACTTGCAGCTGGAGATCACTTCCATTGCAGATCCTCTTATGTTCAGGGGAGTGTAGGTGTGTTTGTTCCTTCTGAAGTCCATAATCATCTCCTTTGTCTTCTTCACATTGATGTGAAGGTTATTCTCTTTGCACCAGCTCTCCAGGTGTTCCACCTCTTGCCTGTAGCTTGACTCATCATTGTTTGTGATGCATCCAACCACCGCTGTATCATCTGCAAACTTTACAATATGACAGCCTGGATGGGTAGCTGGCTAGCTGCACAATCATACGTGAGCAGAATAAACAGGAGGAGGCTCAACACACATCCCTGAGGCTTCAAAAGTTTTCAATAACTTTTTCTTTTGAATAGGTAACATTGACATCAACATTTTTGCTCTCTAATCAGCTTTTTTATGAATAAAAAAACTAACAAGCCTCCAGTCAAGTACATTTTTAAAATGTATTACCCACCTATATCATAATGATGTTACAATAGTTACCACTTGAATTTTTTCCTGGCTTTGTTTGTATAAGGTTATCAAAAAGGTGATTTTCAGCACAAGTATTTGTATGTATATACATATACAGTATATATATATATATATATATGTATATATATATATATATATATATATATATACACACATGTATATGAGTTTGTGTCTATAAATAAATAAACACACATCAGTCTCAAGGCCAGTTGTCCCTCAGTCAAATATACAGATATCTGTTATTTATGGTATGTAATATTGGTTGGGTCATCGTTGGAGGGAGAGAATCTGCATTGTGTAAAATGACATCATCCTTTCATTTTGCTCCCTGGCTGTTGCCATGGTAGCAACTATTGAGCATATACAGAAACATTATAACAATTTCCCAGAAATGAATCTGTTTAATAAAACATGAACTTTCCATGAAATCAGTAGCGGTTCCTGAGCACAAATTTTAGTGGGGCAGATATTTGTTCCCTGAATCACTAATCACATACATTTACAACATGAGTTACATTTTCTATAAAAAAATAAAATAAAAGAAACAAAATAAAAGATAGGCTATATGTTGCTTATTCTTAATTTTGTTGCTTTCTTTGCACAAAGTTGTTGCCTTTTTTCTCCCACCTGCAGGTCTATGTTGCTCCTTGTGAAAACGTTGGTTACGTACTGTAACCCCAGATTCTATGAATATAAGCGTAGCCCTTTAAGGCCTTCGCTTTAGTGGGTTTATCCCGTTATGCAGAGCATAAGCACTGAAAAAAAATTAGTCCACGCCCACCCGCTGTGTGGGCCCTACCCGGTCCGTATAAATTACGTTAAGAGCGGGAAATCGGCTCCCAAAATAGCTTTTTTCTTCAGCCATTTAGGAGCCAGTGAGGCCCGACGCTTAAAGGGCTACGCTTATATTCATAGAATCTGGGGTTACAGTACGTAACCAACGTTCTATGTCATATAAGCTTCGCCCTTTAAGGCCTTCGCTTTAGTGGGTAAAGGGCGAAGCCGATGTGGTCCTCGCCTCACTGGGTCCATTCGAACACAGTAAGAAGCGGAAGCTTGCCCAAAAAACGTCTTGTCACTCAGCTCCCCATGTGCATAACTACGCATCGCGTAATTATGTGCCATGCACAGACGCATGTTGTGTAGCTATGCGTTCTGACAAAGCATGAATACCCCGGAAAACTTTCAACGGGAAGAAGAAGTTGAAAAGAGGGGGGGGGGGGGGGGGCATGAACCAACTGGTTCATGGCTGAACAGTATAAACAGATTAATGTCCATAAATTGATTATAAATCAATTGAACTGATTGGTAACAATAATCATGAACTGATTAGTGACAATATAACCAAAATCACAGACACGACTTGTGACTGATAACAACATCTCACACTGTAATGCATGCAGACAGAAGTGAGCTTAAACAGAGTTCCATGAGAACAACAATATTCATTCTGTTAGAGCACTAAGGACAGAATGTGTCATGGAACGAGCCGTTACATCACGTAGGTAAAAGCGAATAAATGAGCAGGGTGTTGACCATGCAGCCGCAGTGCAAATGTCCTGCATTGACAAACCATTATGCAGAGCAGTCGAAGATGCGATACCCCTGGTCGAGTGTGCTTAGAGGTTGACAGGAGGCTCTAAATCTGATGCTCTGTAGGCTTCAGAAAAGGCCTCACACAGCCAGTGTGATAAGCGCTGGATGGATAACGGCGACCTGTAGAAACATCTCTATAATGCACAAACCATTGTTGAGTTTGAAACGCATTGCAGCTGTGTGCGTTATGTAACACGTCAAACGCCCGCACCGGGCAGAGAAGATGAAAAGATGCTTCCTCTTCTGATCTGTGGGGGGGAAAAAACCCCTCCAACGATATCACTCTTGATTTAAAAGAGCTCGTGATGTTTTAGGCATAAAAGCTGGGTTGGTCTTAAATCAGCTGAGCTGCCCGTCAGCCTAATTCTAAGGCATGACGAAGCAACAGAGAGGGCAGATAATTACTTACCCTCTTAGCGGGTGTTAAAACCAGCAACAGGGCTGTTAAAAGAGACAAGAATTTAAATGAAACCTGATCCAGAGGCTCAATTGAAGCTTTGATCAGGGCTCGCAGGACCAGCGTTAAACCCACTGTGGAAAACAAGTGGGCGTGAAAACAGGCCTACATCTCTGTACACCTTTTAGAAACCGCTTCATCAGCGGGTGATAAAAGCTGTTCTGACTCCAAACCCTTTGTGGCAGGAAGAGATGGCTGCAATCGTACGTTAAAGCGTACTGAAAGCCAACTCCCTATCCATCAGCTGTTGTAGAAAAACAACACGCCGCTTAAAAGGCATGAGGTGGTCTCTAAACCTTCTCTGTGCACCAGCGCTGAAAAGCCGTCCCCTTGATGTGTACAGAACTGTGGTAGATGCAGCACGTGAATCTTGAATTGTGCACACTATCTCCTGAGGGAGACCCATCCTCTAAGTGGAACCGCTCAGCGGTCAGACCCACCGGTGTTGACCTATTTCTGGGTAACTCTTGGTCGCTCCTCCTGCCTGAAGGAGAGCATCCTTCCTCCATGACAGTTCCACGGCGACCCAACAACAGACGTTGCAGGCCTGGGAACCATAGTGCGTTCACACGCCGGGAGCCACCAAGGAGGGCTGTCAATCCCTCCTCTTGAACTCGGTTCATGGACCGTAAAAAACAGAGGAGGTGGGGGGGAAAGAAACGCGTAAAAAGCGTTTTGGGCCACCGACTGTGAGCAAATGCGTCCCCCCCCAGCGATGGATCGTCTCGCGGGCTCAGGGAAAACCGTAGTTGACATTGAGCGTTCTTCTCGCATCGCAAACAGGTCCACAGCTGCTTTGCCAACTTCTGCTGCGTCTGAAAAACATCAGATCCGGATGGAGGATCCGGTCCACATAACGTGGGCCGCCCTTGGACGTCACATCAGCCCCTCTGTTCAGAACATCGGATATGTAAACTGCTCTAATAAAAGCAGGTTTGATGAACCCAACTCAGTAGCTTCCGCGCAATGTGTAACATCTGGGCTGAACGCACACCCCCCTGGCGGTTTATGTACGCAGCAGTCACCATGTTGTCTGTGTGAATCAACACGTGTTGATTCTGTAGCACGGGAGCAAAAAGTTGAATCACATTCAGCACTGTGCGACACTCCAAAACATTGATGTGGGCTGATGTGCGGTGGGGCCACAGCGCCCCTACTGCTTGAGATAGGCATGTTCCCCACCCCAACCTGACAGAGACGCGTCCGTGAAGACTGACACGTGACGTGGATCTGCTGACGGGGACTCCCTCTGACAGAGCCAGGGTGTTTCCCCAGTGTCGGAGGTCTGCTCCCATGGAGGGAGGGACAGTGATCATCCGTCTCTTTTGTTTTACTGGATCCACACGCAGACGCGTAAACCACCTCTGGAGGCGCCTCATGTGTAACAAACCCAGCGGGACCACTGTGTGAGCTGATGACGTCATTCCCAACAGCTTCATGACGGAGACAGCTGTTACCACTTTGCCAGGTCTTACGTGGCGTAATTGGTTTTTAGAGTGTCGATTCTTGTTTGTGATAAACGAGCCGTCATGGTAATTGAGTTTAATTCCACTCCCAGATAACAATTATCTGGGCCGGGAAAATCGAGCTTTTCTTCCAGTATGGCGAAAACCAGATTTAGCAGGTGTGATGCTAACACCTGAGCCTGTATCAATGCTTCCTGTCTGGAGTGAGACAGGGGCAGCAGGTCGTCCAGGTAAAAACAAAACCCTCATCCCTGCTTGTGCAGTGGATGCAGGGCTGTCTCCACACACTTGAGAACGTACGAGGCGCGAGGGAGTACCCAAAAAAGGCAACCTGTTGTACTGGTACTTCATCCCTTGAAAGGCGAAACGCAGAAATTTTCTGTGTTTTGGGATGATTGGTGTGTGAAAATAGGCATCTTTTAAAACGATGGAGACAAACCAGTCGTTTTCCTGGATGTTGTCCAACAGCTGTCTGTTCATCAACATGTGAAAAAATCTGTTCATGATCGCTTTGATGAAAGCTGACAGATCCAGAATCGGTCTCATCCCTCCGGTCCTTTCGGGGACCAGGAAGTAGCTTGAGTAAAACCCTGTGTTTTCCTCCTCGTTGGGAACTCTTGAGATTACACCTTTTATCAGAAGCTCTTGGATTTCTGCATTTAAGGCTGAGACTTGGTCTGGTGATGACAGGACCGTCTCTATAACTCCTCCGAACGGAGGGGGTCGGGTTGCAAACTGCAGCGTGTAACCCTTGCATAACACTCTGTCCCTCCATCTGTCCGGTGAGCATGTTTTTAACCACTCTGCGTGACGTTCGTGGAGTGGACGTGCGTTTAAATGATGTGCCGTGTTTTGAACGGATGTCATCCAAACCTCCGCCTCGACCGCCGTCATGCGTCGCGGAAATGTTTTCCGCGTGACCCAAGGCGAGGCTTTCTCGAAAGGGCTGTTCTGCGCGCGCCCGCGCGCTGTGACTGGATCGCGGACCAACCTTCATGTCCGGGCGGGGCGGTGTGTGCTGAGGCGAGGCGTGTGTCAGCTGATGAAGTGAAGGTTGTGAGCCTCGCGGGAGCGCACGTTTCCTCTGGAGGGACGCGCGCCGCTCTCGCTGAGGGCGGGGCCCGTCATTGGATTCATTCAGCTGTCTCACGCTTATGCCGCCGTGAGCTGCTGATCGCTGGGACGCGGTGGATGACGGCCACTCGCGTTCATACAGGAGAGGCGTGTGTTGTTTTCGCTGAGAGCAGGGACCTCCACCGGACCCGGCCTGCGGTCCCACATTTATCCCGATGTGGGCCGGTGAGCGCCGGGCAGCTGTGCGTGCATCATCGACACAGTGCCGTTGGATGGAGGCTGCTTGTCTCGCTCGGGAGCGCGTAAACACCGTTGGGAGGTGATCGTGCGGGCCTGATTGACAACAAGTTATTTCGCTTACCGTGGTGTCACGTGAGCGTCTGGGCATGTGAGGGAGCGGCGGTGGATTTAAAAAACCTTTATTTAAGGACACCGGCTCTTTATGAGTGGAGGGTGTGTAGCGGCTGTGAGCTCATCCGAGCTTACAGACTGGCTAAAAACAGGCGTTTTGATCTTTGAAAAATCATTTATTCAATTCCTGTGTCATTTATACACACATCCTCCGCAGACCGTCATTTCTTAAAACTTCTCCCCCGTGAGCTCTGCGGTTTGTTTGCTCCGAGCGCCGTCTGCAGGCGATCTCTGGGGAAAACGCTGAAGTGCAGGCTGCCGGACTGAGGAGGGGTGGTCTCTGGCGGGCGGGGCTGGTGGTGGAGCTGGGCGAGACGAAGCTGCTGCTGCCGTGGAGCGTCGATGTCTCTGCCTCTGCTTTTGACGATCTCTCCAGCGGGCTGGAGGACGGAATGAGCCGCGCGGCTAGATGAGATGGCGTACAGCTTCCGACGTCTCCTCCGACTGCTTCGAATTCGTCAGCATGGACGTCAAGCTGCTTCCGAACAGCGCGTCCGATGAGATGGGGCCCTCCATCCGGTCTTTGTGCAGCTTTTCCGGCAGCAATGGAGAGTGACGGAGCCAGATGGAACGTTGGATTACCGTCATCCATGCTACAATCCTCGACAGGCAACCCGAGGGAGCGGCGCACATGTTGAGGATGGCGTCTGCCGATCTACACAGGGAGCTCTTAGTCTCCTCCGGCAGGTCTGAGGTCTCAGCCTTTTCGACATGCTAAATGCTAGCAGCGCATGTTGTTGCTAACTGCGGTTGCCTGAAAACACGTCGGTGGGCTCGATTGGAGAGCTTTGGTCGCCGTCTGGTTCCTCCGGAGGGACGGGACGCTGCTCCGACCTGGACAGCTTCGCTCCGGAAGCTTCCGCGAGGCTTGGCTCCAGGGGAGGGAACCGAGGAATAGCGTCAGTTGCCTTACAGAAGGAGTTCTTTGTCTCCAAGGCAGGTCTGCGGCCTTCAGTCCCTTGGACATGCTATATGCTAGCAGCGCACGTTGTTGCTAACTGCGGCTGCCTGGAAAAACACGTCAGTGAAAAATAACCTTTCCGCCGATCATCCGAACTGGCGGGAAAAGGCGAGGGACGTAGAAAAAGGGGGTCCCTTCATGTCAGCCTCCTCCCGGGTTCCGCCGGGCAACCCCTGAGGGCGCTGTCGGCCGGGAGCGGTGTGATCGCCGATGCGAAAACGAGGTGGGATGGGGTGAGCATTCACTCAGCCCCCCTCCACCTACACTACGCTCCCCGGGAGGGAATGAGCAGCGGGGGCTGCAGCTGAGCACACCTTGCCCCGGAGGAACCATCCGGTTCGCCCCGAGGGTCGGCGATAAGAGGAAAAAACACAAGATGGCGTTGTCCAGCGTGTAGTGACCTGTCACTGGGAAATGTTCCACGACGCTTACCTTGGAATAAGACTGCTGTCATCTTCTCCTCGGGGAGGAGAACTCACCGGACGACCGGAGGTCGACTGCCGGGCCCAGCATCCTTCACAAGGTTGGTCATTTACACAACTTATCTTCTTTGTTCTTCTGACAGTGCTATATTAGCTCGCTGAAGAAAAAATGGGAGCCGATTTCCCGCTCTTAACGTAATTTATACGGACCGGGTAGGGCCCACACAGCGGGTGGGCGTGGACTAATTTTTTTTCAGTGCTTATGCTCTGCATAACGGGATAAACCCACTAAAGCGAAGGCCTTAAAGGGCGAAGCTTATATGACATAGAACAGTCTGGTCTAACTGATGAGTGAAACTGACACCTCCCGCACCCACATTCACACCCACCCTCAACAAAAACTAGTGTATTTTTAATTTTAACTGAGTAAAATAATATAGACAGACAGGTGCACAGGTTTCTGGATTGGATTTCTAATTTGATTTGAAGTAATAAATCTTCAGTACAACTACAAATTAATTACGTTAAATAGGGGTGAGGGCCCTTATGTGAAAATAAATAAGGCTGAAGAAGTGATGAGTGCATATCAGAGTCAGAGATTCTTTAATGTCATTTGCACCACACGTGGTACATGTGGTAGAGCGAAATTATGTACACAGGGTCCCTGTTACATCCAACAATAAAATGTATAAGAAAAACAGTAATAAGAGCTAAGATATGAACTAAGAAAACCATCAACTAAATATACACTAAGCACTAATAGCATATAAACAATAAGTCAAACATCAGTACAAACATGAACATGAGTCTGTGCAAGCAGATGAGCACGCATGAACACATCAACATGAAAGATCAGCAGCAAAATTGAAACAGATCAGCAACAACATGAAGTGATTCTTCACAGTGATTGTTCTGGTTAGAGATTCATGAGCCTAACAGCCTCAGGGTAGAAGCTGTTCCTCAGTCTAGTGGTTCTACACTTAATGAAATGGGATTAGGTGAGGTCTAGCATTAATAGGGGTTTTATCAATTAGCTAAAGCCAGCAGAATGTGTCCACAGAGTGGAGTTATTGTCAGCCCAGTCTGTTGGAGTTGCCAGCATGACCAATCTTTGCCAACAGCGGGATGAGATAAATCTACTGACAAATTTGGGCAGTGACCTTTCCCACCTCATAAATGTAAAAAGTTAAAAATAATCAAATTAAAACAAAGACAGAGAATCCATCCATCCATTTTCTTCCATTTATCTGGGGTCGGGTCACGGGGGTTTGCAGCTTAAGTAGGGAGGCCCAGATTTCCCTCTCCCCAGCCATTTGGGCCAGCTCCTCCGGGGGAATCCCAAGGTTTTCTCAGGCCAGCCGAGAAACATAGTCCCTCCAACGTGTCCTGGGTCTTCCTCTGGGCCTCCTCCCGGTGGAACTTGTTCAGAACACCTCACCAGGGAGGCGTCCAGGAGGCATCCTAACCAGATGCCCGAGCCACCTCAACTGGCTCCTCTCGACGTGGAGAAGCAGTGGCTCTACTCTGAGTCCCTCCAGGATGACCGAGCTTCTCACCCTATCTCTAAGGCAGACACCCTGCGGAGAAAACTCATTTCGGCTGCTTGTATCCGTGATCTCGTTCTTTTGATCACAACCCAAAGCTCATGACCATAGATGAGGGTAGGAACGTAGATCAACCGGTAAATCAAGAGCTTCGCCTTTTGACTCATCTCTCTTCACCACTACAGACCGGACAAAGAATGAGAATGAACCATAAAATTCCTGTTTAAATTATATTTTAATTCATCCAAATATTAAAAAAATAAAAAAATAAAACGCAAAACACAGAAAAAAACAAAACAATGTACAACAAGCTGAAAAGTTAAGTCATTTAAAGGAACTACTTTGTGGGGCAAAACATATGGACCGGACACGAATATGGATATAAATAATCCAGCAAGGAACAGTCAGGGTTTATAATTCTTTCACCTTTCTATGCAGTTTTTTTGCATTAAGGAGCCTCATTTATTAATTCAGCAAAAGTGTTGATGATATTCTTCAGGTAAATCCCCTGTTTTATATTCCTTCGGCACAATGATAACATGGATTTATTCTATTTGAGCAGATCTTTTAGTTTTCCTTACCACCAGTATTTGAAATTGATCTGTCACCTTAAGGGGAAACTGAACAGCTTTATTGTCCCTTATCACTCTTGACTTGCACTGTCCAAGCTCACATCCTTAGTGGAAATATTCCTCTTCATCACAGTTTGAAGCTCTTAATTCAGTCAGTCAGCCTCAGCTCCGAAGTCTCTTAAGTGCATTCACCACCATGGCTTCTCCTGCTGCGTTCCTTGCTGCAGAAGCTTCCCCATTCCTCACCACCTATCTGATGAGATGCGAGTGAGACTAACAGAGGCAGAGAGCAAAAGCACTGTGGGAAAAGATCAGGGCTGAGGAATAGACTGTGTGAGTGGGTGGGGGATATGAGAGACAGAAGCATAAAGGTACAATGGAAAAGACAGAGAAAGGCCATAGCTGCCATTTCAGGAAGAAGGTGTGGGTGGACAAGCTCAGAACCAAAGTCTCATCATGCACTCATTCTAAGTTTTATTACCCATTTGATTTATATGAGAAGACTCATAACATTCCTCATTTGAATTAGAAACTGCATCTCATCATCTAAATTCACCAAGTCCATGGGGCTCTGGTGCCCCTGCCTCTCTCTGATACTTTAAAAGTTAAAATAAAATCAGTCCTTTAGGCATCTGAGTACTCAAGGAGCTGGTATTTGCTTTGTTATGACTATTTTCATTAAGAAGGGTGGGCCTGGAGTTTCTCTACTCTTCGTTAACTGTCTAATATTACCCCCTGGTAATATCAGATGATGGAGCAGAGCAGGGGAAACCTTGTTATCTCTGAAAGCATAAAGCCATTCTGGTTTGGAGCAGAAGCTACAAAATGTGAAGATAAGAGCAGTAAAGTGTTGGCTCCCAATGCTACTACTGTCATTTGGTGGTGGTGGTGTGTATGTGTGTGTGTGTGTGGGGGGGGGGGGGGGGGGGCACTTAAAACATTGACAACAACATAACACAATTTATACATTCTGGTGAAAAGTATTACAAGTGACTAAAAGTGTCAGCCAAAGAAAGAAAATAAACTCATACCAAATAATGCAGTGGTTCTCAAACTGTGACTCGTGGTTCTTGAAGACTATGGATGGACATTAGCCTGCGGCTAAGCCTCTTTAGATCAACGCTATATTCACACTGTCTTGTTTGATAATTAAAGAAATCTCTAATGGCATACATTCAAACTGATAAGCTCACAAAGTTAAGTCAGGTCCTCTGGACGGTTTCTTTTTGTTGAAACGTTTCATCTTTCAACCAAAAGATTTCATCAATCCAAGGAGCCACAGCAAACTCATTCTTATAAATAGCACCTTCTCATAGTGGATCAACCAGTTTGATGGTGCTCATGCGGTTTCTGTAGTCTGCCCTCTCCCCCGTTGACTCGGAACCTGGGAAGGTTATCAAATCGATAACCTTCTTTATAACCTTTTATAACAATGTGTAATGTTTCCCTGCGGTTTGAGAAAACACTGTAAAGGAAGTGATATGTAAAAGTTTATGACTCAAAGAAGGCCAGATACGCTGAACTGCCATTTGGCACATTGGCACAACCAATGGTCAGAGCCCATCCCTGCACCCGGCACAGAGAAGCTACCCTGGCATCTACTGGGGAAAACTCCAAAACACAGGCACCAAGTTGAGGGGCTAAGAGTAGACCCACACCAGCCCAGCACCTCTCCCCATGGACATCTCCAGAGTGGAATAAATGGACCGTAAATGGACTGGACTTATATAGCGCCTTTCTATCTTATCGAGATACTCAAAGCGCTTTACACTACAATCTGTGCCCTCATTTACCCGTTCATACAGCACTCTACTAGATCTCTACAAAGCTAATTGAACAAATCATTCTAAAGAAACTAATCAGAGCTTTATCACATTCATACACGGATGGGACACACATCGGAGGCAACGAGGGGTTCAGTGTCTTGCCCAGGGACACTTCGGCATGTTACTGCTGGTGGATTTGAACCCCCAACTCTTGCCTTGGAGCACAACTGCTCTAACCACTCAGCCACAGATGTCTGACTCAAATTATATATAGAATAAGGTCCAGGCCCTCTCAAGGAAATTGGTTCTGGAGCCCATGCTGCGCGTCAAGGTGATCCCAACTATTTCTCGTTGGTACCTCTCAACCTCATGCATAAACTCAGGCTCCTTCCCCACCAGAGAGGTTATGTTCCATGTTCCAAGAGCCAGCTTTGGTAAGCCAGGGTCACCAATGTATTTGGCTATTATTGGAGTCATGCAGCCGACTCGTATGGCCCCTCCTACATGTGGTGGACCCACAGGAAGGCAGACCGATGTTGCTCATTTGTGCTGTGCCTGACTGGGCTCTATGGGTGAAGCCTGGTCGCCAGGCGCTCGCCGATGAGCCCCTACCCCAGGCTTGGCTCTAGGATGGGGCCCCTGTAACCCACATAAGGGCAAAGGGCACTGATCAAGCTCCTTGCTGTTTTCTGACCCTATGAGTTTTGAAACCACTGTTTGTCTGACATGTCACCTAGGACCACTCTGCCTTGGGAGACCCTACCAGGGACAATTACAATTGCCTCCAGCATAGCTCCTATAATCATTCAGGAACACAAACTCCTCCACCATGATAAGGTGGCGATTCAAGGAGGAGCGTGGCGATTCAAGGAGGAGCGTGGCTATTCAAGGAGGAGCTAGCAATCATTGTTCTGATAAATATTGAAAACTTCCTTGTAGCGGGAAAATTTATTCAGTCTGAGTCCTTTAATACACCATTTTTCAGTCCCCACTACCTACAGCACAGAGAAAGAGGTACTTGATTTTGAAGGATAATAAATAGTTTTGGACAACTGATTAAATTTTTTGTTTGTTTGTTTTAGCAGTACTGCTTTATTTTAATTTGAAATGAACATATTTTGCACCTGAGTGCATTTTGAAATGTGTTTGCTTTTGTCACATTAGAAGTCAGTGATCCAGTCGCCATGATAAGTGCTTTAATTGGCCCGAAGAGGTTTGTTCTAAACATGAACATAAGACAGAAGCTTCCTCCTGAGGCTGCTAGTAAATGTTTTAAATATGTGTCAGATGAAAAACGGTGTCTGTGACAGGAAGGTGTCCCTGCAGGTGGTTTCTCATGTTTTTTAGGAATTACATTTCACCATGAAGTGTCTATGCACTAAAGTCATTGGTATTTTTTCAGTGTTTATCCCAATGTTTCTGATTTCACTGGCAAAATGCCTTAGGCTGGGATTTTCAATTCTGCTGCAGAAAGAAGCATCACTGCAGGCAAGCTGACAATTGTCCAATGTAACATTAAATAGTTACTCAGTGGCAGCAGTAACATGACCTGAGGCTCATTAACCAACATTTCTTAGATAAAAAGGATCCACTACAGATCTAGGTACACATTTGGTTAATTAAAACATTAGTTTGATTGACAGAGTAACGATGGTATGTTGGGATGACTTATTGGAAAGTTAAAATTCTTAAATGAGCGTATTAATGAGGGGAAATTATTTGCATACACCTTATATATGTTTGCAATTACTTCCACAGAATCAGAAAAGCACACAGCAGCAATGAACACGTCCCTGCAGGTCACCTCAAGCTGCAAAGAAAATCTTGTCTTGTTTTTTTTCCTAGCTCTACAGTGTCTTATTAAGGGAGTGCATGGAACTATGTTTACCCCATCTTTTCCATATTTTTCATAAATGTCAAAGTTCCTTTGACTTAACTCGATTTTTTTTTTCCACCATTGTCTATTTCTGAGTGCCCTTGTGCTTTCCCCCTGCAGGGACCAGAATCGCTATTAACACATAATTAAGACACATTTACTTTCTCAGTTGGACTCAGATGAGAAGATGCTGTGACTATCCTGTCATTAAATATTTAGCTGGAACTGCTTCAACTCGGAATAAAAGCTGGAAACCGAAGAAAGAGTGGCTTTGTTCAGCGCAAAGTACCATTTTGCTTATTTTTTTTGGGGGGGGTGCACTAATTGGAGCATTTTTCATCAAATTTGTGCAGGAGCAAGAACCAAGTTGTTCGTTTTTATTTATGAGTCCCATTCTTTTGTCACCTCGGTTTATTATTTAAGTCAAAAGCATTTTTTAATGGTGTCTGTGCTTCATTGTATACCACGCTGCACAAATTCACTTCAGCTTGTGACTTGTGACTTGATCATGTGAGCATATGCTTCATATTCTGTCTGAACACTCACTTAAAATCCTTTATTTGTACGCTGCATCTTGTTTATTTTGCTCTCTCACAAACAGAAACAAATAAAACATTCAAACTGGGAGGTTCAGGTACTTTGCAGGTAGCATCACAGTCCACTGTTGGCTTTAAAAATCAAAGTAACATTACTTGAAGGGTTGCACATCGCCCACTGGCTTGGATGTCAAAGCACTAGCCTGTAGCACTGATGATGCTTAGATTATCTGCTGGAAATGACTCTCAGCTACTACCACACCCAATTTAACACCTGTAAAACTTACAAGTTAGTTTGCTTAATGTTAATCCCTGTGATGGTTATTTGAGGTAATCCACAACCAAATGTAGTTAACAGGTTGGGCTACATCCAAAATATTTGTGTCACTTGTTTTGGACATGCATTAAATCAAAATGTTTCAAAAGGTCTCAGTATGTTAAAAACAAATTTAAGTTGAATTATCCACTGTTTGATCTTAAGTTTTATTTTTTTTTAAACTGACACACACAATCTTTTAGTTTTAATTTAAGTTTATAATCTTGGGAAAATGATTAATTTATAAATGTTGTTTTAATAAAAAATAATAATAATAATGTTTTTTAACAGCAGATTCCAAATCCTGTTTCAACACATCGAATGGCTCCATTACCACAAAGCTCTGAAAAAATATTCCATTATAAAAAAATTTAAAAAAAATTTAGGTTTTACTTTTTTCTTTTGAAAAGACAAAATGAGAGAAAAAGTTATGGATGTCACCTGCAGGTTTAATTTTTAAAAATCTACCAATATGTGTATATTATATCATAATATTTTTTGAATGTCAGTGATTGGCATATTTTGTGCAGCTATATATATATATATATATATATATATATATATATATATATATATATTTCACTGTTCTTGATAAAATTGTATGGCAATAATGTAAAAAAAAGCTATAGTGGCCATCTTGGAGTTCACTGACTTAAAGAAAATGTAATTAATTGTAGATGTGCATCCGTTGTTAACTTTCTGATTATTATTTTTTTTCATCTCTGCAGTGGTTTATGAGAAGTTTTGCTAATAGACAAACACACATATGCAGACAAAGACAGTTACTTCATCACCCACCTTTCATGGCACGCTGTGATAATTATGACATCTGTAATTATCAGTGCAGATCCTACTCCTTTATCTGAAAACAAGGTTGCTGCTGCTCCTGTTCTACCTGTGTGTGCAGAACCAGCTGGAAATGTGTTTCCTCTCCACTTTGTAAGTGTGAGAACTAAGCATTAAAGTAATGTGTGTTTCGCCAACAAAATCATTAGGTAGATGCAAATATAATTTTAAAACTTCACTTGCATGCTTCTCTGTCAGAGAGGGTTCAGGGGTCACAACCTCTCTTTAGTACAATCACAGTCTCATCACATCTCTTGCAAAAGGAAATAGAAAAGGTCAGATTAATTTCTCTGTTTAATCAAACACCCATTAGTGTGTAATATGTAAATGAGAGACTGTGATGAAGTGAACATTCAACACAACCTGCTGGCTTCCTTAGATACACAACTTTTACTTATTGGCCTTTATAGTGTATATGCATGCTTTTGTACAGTGCCATGAAACGACTTCAGTTGCGACTTGGTGCTATATAAATGAAATGAATTAAATTGGCCATCCAGCTCGGCACAAAAACTGAAGCATATACAGTAGATTACATCCCCTCTGCTGTCTCTTTAATTCAGCCAGACATTTATTTTTATTTTATTTGACCTATGGTTAGTCAGTTGAAAGCAAATTCTCACTTACAATGACAACCTGGCCAAGTTTCAGCAAATACAGGAGTGGGAGAACACCAGACGGATGACATATGAACAGCTGACAATTAAACATCAAGTTGTACAGACCATGGGAAATGATAACCAGCAAAGAGCTAGGACAGGTTTCATGGTACAAAAGAGTAACAACGGAGATTGACAAGGAAATTGCTAAAAGCGTGTGCAGCGGTCATCGAATGATGCTTTCACAGAGTTTTTAAACAATGCAACTGGGACAAGAGAAATAAGTTTGTTGGTTCCAGTTGTTAGCAGCAGAAAATTTAAATGATGAATGACTAAATGAGGTGCATGCTTTAGAGATGAATATGGTAAGGTAGCTGCTGAAGCAGAGGGTACGTATGTTGCTACGGATATTGATGGAGGCAGGATGAGGTTTTACCAGTTAGGGTTTTACACACTCCTCCGTTGAGCTCAGTGTCAGTGGACTTTCTCCATAAGTAATTACACCTTTATATTCATCTATCTCTGCAATTATGCCATTAGAAGCCCCCCATCCTCCACTCTAAACCACTGAGCACAGAACCAATAAAGTAGTGATTCAAATGTTTTCACTCCTCCCTGTAGAACAAGGATCATTAATTTATTTTTTTCTAGTGATTATATGAGACAAAATTATTAATTGCTTCTGTTAAATGTCTCCTTGGTAAAACAATTAAAAACAACTTACAGGAAAACATACATTTCAGAGATTCAAAGAAATAGATACACCTTGAATGTCTCTGAAGACAGTTTTGTATAATGATATTTTCAATTGTACTGACATCATTTTAGCTTTGGAATGCATTTGAGCAGACATTTTCACTTAGAAATGAAGGCAAGACACAGATTAGTGAAGGCTGCATTCTATTTCTGCAGATGTGCATGCCGGGGTGTTTGTAAAAATGCCAAGGAGAGGATATTCCTCTAAATGGAATTCAGCCCTTATTATTACCATGCACCTGTGCTGTATGTATTCTGTCGGGTCAAAATGTTTGTTGAACAAGAAGCTATTTGGTCTTTGTTTTTGTTTTTTTGTTTGTTTTTGTTTGGTATTTCAGCTGGCAAACTTTTATTCACACATTTTATATGATTATGAAGACTTATTTTACAGACCCACCAGGAGTCTGGTTGTTACCTGCTGCTCATGTTATTAGCTGTTCTTACTTACGTGAAGGTGCTATTTATAAGACTGAGTTTGTTGTGGCTCCTCGGACTGATGAAGTCCTTTGGATGAAAGACGAGACATTTCAACAAGAAAGAAACCATCCACAGGACCTGGTTTAAGTTTGTTGGATTTTTCTACCTGGGTTATTGAACATGAACATTGATGCTCTTACTTGTATTTATGGTTTTTGGTGACAGGCAGCCTGAGCTCCTCATTCCAGCATAATGTCCCAGCACAGCGTGATTAAAATGAAACCATTATTTACTGTTTATTTATAACTCTGAGTGAGTTAGAGTTGAATATATTTGTTAATAGTTATTTCTCAAAAAGGTGTGTAACCCTAAATTAATACATGGCATGGGACACATTTAGATTTTTAATATAAGAGCCATAGAGTAAAGACAGGGAGTTCTGAAAAAACTGCAGCAGCAGAAGATTTGTTTTAATTTCACCAAGTGAGTGGAACCATCATGCTGGCTGAAATTACAGAGAACATCTGTTTGGTGTATATTAGGTGCTTTCAGTGATTTTCCAAGCGATGCTTCAAATATTCTTTTTGTCTCAAATTTCTTGTCAATCTGGTTTTTATAGTAGAGAGCAGTTACCAGCAAACCCAAAAGGTGTATTAGTTAATGAATATCAATAACAACCTAATAGATTTCAAAACCGCATTCTATCTCCGAAAACATTTGTAAGTGAATATAAGTCAAAAAGTGAATGCAATGCGTTTGTCTAATTTGAGATTAAGCCATCCATCCATTATCTTCTGCTTATCCTGAAGTTGGGTCGCGAGAGCAGAAGCTTGAGCAGGGAAGCCCAGACATCTCTTTCCACAGCCACCTCTTCCATCTCTTCTGGGAGAACCCCAAGGTGTTCCCAGGCCAACCGAGAGACATATTTTCTCCAGCATGTCCTGAACTCCTCACTTTGATAACTGAACTCCTCACCCTATCGGAGAGTCCAGCTACTCTGCGGAGAAAACTCATTTCAATTGCCTGTATCCGTGAACTCATTTTTTCAGTCACTACCCAAAGTTCTTTGCCATAGGTGAGGGTACGAATATAGACCGACTGGTAAACAGAGAGCTTTGTCTTACAGCTCAGCTCATTCTTCACCACAACAGACCGGCACAGAGCTCACAATATTGCAGACACTGCACCAATCAGTCTGTCAATCTCATGCTCCATTCTTCACTCACTTGTGAACAAAACCCCGAGATACTTGAACTCCTCCACTTGAGGCAGAACTTCACCCTCGACCCGAAGAGAGCAATCCACCTTATTCCGACTGAGGACCATGGCCTTAAATTTAGAAGTGCTGTTTCTTGTCCCAGTTGTTTCACACTTGGCTGTGAACTGCTCCAGTGAGAGTTGAAGATCTCGGCGATGATGCCAACAGGACCAGATCATGCGCATCACATGGTCAGCCCTCAATTGGTTCAGATCCTACCTCGCTGACAGATCCTTTTGTGGCTCCATCAATGATTTTAGTTCTGCAGCGGCAGAGCTTAAATGGGGGGTTCCGCAGGGGTCCCTCCTATTCTCTTTATACCTGCTGCCGCTTGGTGCTATTTTCCGGAAACACAACATGCCCTTCCACTTCTACGCCGATGACTGTCAAATTTACTTCCCCCTAAGACATAATGGCACACGCTCTATTCAACCTCTGCTCGACTGCCTGGCTGACATCAGGGATTGGATGGCTTTAAATTTCTTAAGTTTCAATTAAAAGAAGTTTGAAGTCATGTTGTTCCCTCCCAACGACATGATCACAAACCACTGCATCGACCTCTCCGCTCTAACCCTGTCAGAAAAACAAAGAGTCACTAATCTGGGCATGATAATGGACCCTTCCCTGAAACTTAACAGTCACATAAACATGATTGTTAAATCATGTTTCTTCCAACTGAGGCGGCTGTCTAAACTGAAGCCCATATTGTCCAAAAATAACCTGGAGACAGTAATACATGCATTCATTACATCTAGGCTTGATTACTGCAATTCGTTCCAGTTTGGTATCAGTCAGACCTCCATTGTACGATTACAACTGGTCCAGAATGCAGCAGCCCGATTTTTAACCAGTACAGGCAAAAGAGAGAACATAACACCAGTTTTGGCCTCACTGCACTGGCTATCTGTTCACCTTTGAAAAGAGTTCAAAATACCCCTGTATGCCTACAAAACACTCAACCGTTTCCCCACTCCCCCCCACAGGAACACACACACACACACACACCCACACACATCTCTCTGATCTGCTACAACCGTATGTCCCACCACGTTCCCTGAGGTCAGCGGACCAGTTGCTCCTCACAGTTCCAGGAACTCGTCTTAAGTGCAGAGGGGACAGGGCCTTCTCTGTAGCAGGACCAAGACTTTGGAACGAGTTACCTCTGCTTGTCAGACAGGCCCCCTCGCTCTCGGTTTTCAAGTCCCGTTTAAAAACCCACTACTATTCGATAGCTTTCAACACCAGATGATCTGTGTTTTGAACCTGTATGCTCCACACTGGTTAGTTGTCATCTGCATTGTTTTTATGTCTATATTTCTGATTTACTTCATTTTGCATATTGCTTCGTGTGTTGTCTATTGTTCTGTCTGTACAGCACTTTGGTTGGCCTTGTAGCTGTTTTAAGTGCTCTATAAATAAAATGGTATGGTATGGTATTATCAGGGAATAGCAGAGAAGGAATCCTGAGGCCACTGAACTGGATACCCTCTGCCCCCTGGCTGCACCAAGAAATTCTGTCCATAAAAGTTATGAACAGAATAAGTGACAACAGGCCTTCAGGGTGAAGTTCGGCTCCCACCCTGAAGTGATCCGACTTACTGCCGGCAATGTGAGCCAAACTCATGTACTGCTTATGTAGGGGCTGAAAAACAGCATGTATTAACGGGGCCCCAGTCCCATAATCACGGAGCACCCCCCACAGTGTACCTCAAGGAACACAGTCGAACACCTTCTCCAAGTCCACAAAGCACATAGACTGGATGGGCAAACTCCATGACCCATCGAGGACCCTAGTGAGGGAAATTAGAAGGACCAAATTTTAGATATTTACACAAATATTGTTCAAATCAGCTCCATTTATAGTTGTAAACAAGCCTTTTCTATGATTGTTGAATGACTTTATGAGGCCTACCTTTGTCTTTGCACCATTCTGCCTTTCCATCCACATCATTCAGTAATGACATGTGATAGATAGTGGTTTTACTGAGCTCAATACAAAACAATGTTTGCAACAAGACTAAAGTCAGATAGTCAGAGTCAGAGTTTCTTTATTGTCATTTGCACCTCATGTGGTGCATGTGGTAGAGCAAAATTATGTACACAGGGTCCCAGTTACATCCAACAATAAAATGTAAAAGAAAAACAGTAATAAAATCCAAGATATGAACTAAGAAAAACATCAACTAAATATACACTAAGCACTCATAACACAAAAACAGTACGTCGAACATCAGCACAAACATGAACATGAGTCTGTGAGCAGATGAGCACGCATGAACACATCAACATTGAAACAGATCAGCAGCAACATGAAACAGATCAGCAGCAACATGATGTGATTTTTTCATAGTAATTATTCTGGTTAGCGATTCATGAGTCTAACAGCCTCAGGGTAGAAGCCGCTTCTCAGTCTAGTGGTTCTACACTTAATGCTCCTCAACCTCCTTCCTGAGGGGAGTGGGGCAAAAAGTGTGTGTGCTGGGTGAGTGGGGTCCTTCATGATGCAGGTGGCCCTTTTCCTGCATCTAGAGGTGTAGATGTCTGTGATGGTGGGGAGGCTGACTCCGACAGACTTCTGTGCAGCCTTCACCACTCTCTGCAAAGCTTTTCTTTCTGCAGCTGTGCAGTCTCCATGCCACACGTTGATGCTGGAGCACAGGATGCTCTCCACTGCACACCTGTAGAAGGAGGTGAGGACTGAGCTTCCCAGTCCAGCTCGTCTCAGTCGTCTGAGGAAGTAGAGTCTCTGATGAGCTTTCTTGATCAGGCTGGTGGTGTTGTTGCTCCAGCTGAGGTTGTCATTCATGTGTACACCCAAGTACTTGTAGCTGGAGACAACTTCCACTGCAGATCCTCCTATGTTCAGGGGGGTGTAGGTGTTTTTGTTCCTTCTGAAGTCCACAATCATCTCCTTTGTTTTCTTCACATTTATGTGAAGGTTATTCTCTTTGCACCAGCTCTTAAGGTGTTCCACCTCTTGCCTGTAGCTGGACTCATCATTGTTTGTGATGCATCCCACCACTGCTGTATCATCTGCAAACATTACAATGTGACAGCCTGAATGGGTAGCTGCACAATCATATGTGAGCAGAGTAAACAGGAGGGGGCTCAACACACATCCCTGAGGAGAGCCAGTGCTGAGGGTTATGGTGGAGGAGAAGAAGTTGTGGATCCTCACTAACTGTGGTCTGTTTGTTAATAAGTTTATTGCCCAGTTGCAAATGGAGGGGCTTAGTCTTAATGTGAATAGTTTGTCCATCAGGGTTTGGGGGATCATGGTGTTGAAGGAAGATGTGAAGTCCACAAAGAGCATACGGACATAAGAGTTTTTCTGCTCCAGGTGGTTGAGCGCAGTGTGGACCACAGAGGAGATGGAATCCTCTGTTGATCGGTTCTCACAGTATGCGTACTGATGAGGGTCCTCATTGATGTTGATGATTGTTTTGATGTGGGTCATAAACAGTTTTTCGAAGCATATAGCGACTATTGGGGTGAGGGCCACTGGCCGGTAGTCATTCAGACCAGTCACTGTAGAGCTTTTTGGGACTGGGATGATGGTGGCAGTTTTCAAGCAGGTGGGAACTGTCTCCAGGTGTTAAAGTACATCATATATTACATAAATAACACCTACTGTAAACATCACCAGTCATATTCAATTTTTATGTATGAGAATGTTGGTTCCTTTCTTCTTTTTTGTTGGTTTTGCATTATCTAATCTTCTTGCAGTCCTATTTTCTTGTTTTTGTAATAAATTGAAATGTATTGTTTTACAGCTGGAAAGCCTGTGCTGAATGCATGTTTTAATCAATTAACATGTGTTGACCAAATTATAAGATACCCCCTCACACACACACAGTCACTAACAACTTAATCAAAATTTAAGTTTCTCCTATTGTAGCTCTTTTATTTTCCATTGTTACTGGCACTTCCCAGTCTAATTAGTAAATACCAGTAGAGATAACTACTTGTTCTATCCATCCATCCATCCATTATCTTTACCTGCTTATTCCATTTTTGGGTCACGGGGGTCGCTGGTGCCCATGTCCAGCAATCACTGTGCGAGGGGCGGGGTCCACCCTGGACGGGTCGCAAGTCCATCACAGGGACACATAGAGACAAACGAGACAAACAACCATTCACTCTCTCACTCACACCTAGGGACAATTTAAGCGTTACCAATCAGCCTAACATGCTTTTTTTTGGTCTGTGGGAGGAAACCGGAGCACCCGGAGAAAACCCACGCATGCACGGAGAGAACATGTAAACTCCACCCAGAAAGGCCCCTGGACCGGGGTTTGACCCAAGGACCTGCTCGCTGAGAGGCAGCAGCTCTACCAGTTGCGCCACCGTGCTGCCCACTACCGTATGTGCATGCAAACTTGCTATATTTTTCCTTCTTCAAAAATACATTACACAACATGACTTTTAGGAAAGGAGCTTTTTATTTATTGTTGTTCTCACGTCTATCTTTCTGCTAGGCTTTTCTCAGCAAATGATCGGTGCAGATTTTGTGACCATATACCTAAGTCTTCTGCACCAAGAATCACAATCCTTGTTCTATTTACTCATCTTTTGCAAAACTACACACACACACACACACACACACACACACATATATATATATATATATATATATATATATATATATATATATAGGTTGTGATGACAGATTAAGAAAAATGGGAAGATGAAAGAGTGACAGATAAACAAGGACTGAAATAAAATGAAAATAAAAAGTAAAAGGAGGACAGAACGGACAGAGTGCACCAGACAAAGAAATGATTGGCATAAAACTCTGCAGCCGTGCCGCCTAGGCCCAATTAGAACGCCATTATGGAATCACTATAATAATGCATCATTTAGCACGCTGTATTTCTGCACTGGCCTCATCAAGTCTCACCATCACCGCGAGCCATTATTTCTTCTTCCTCCTGCGGCAGTGGACCTACACAAAGGACAAGAACAAAGGCTCTGTGTGGGTGATACCTTTTATTCTAAAGGCCGCCTTGCAGCTATGACTGGGAGCCTGCTCTCCAACCTGGAAAAAAGTTTCACTCTGCTGATAGTTTCAGCTCTACTTCTCCAAACTATGTTGTGTGTAACTAATGTATTGTTAATGCTTATTTGTTTCTGAAAACACAGACACAAACTTCTACCTGCAGAGCACTGGAGACCCCATTGAGTGGTCCATGAGATATTTTGCTAACACACTCAGGTATTTATATGGAAAATAATATGCTGCGATTATTGCTGCAAATGGTGCAAGTCAGTGATTCAACTTTTAAAGAAACTTTGTATATGGCGTCTATTTATGCAAATAAAATTGAGAAGCACTTTCGCCTTATTCACTAGTCTGAACAGAAAGTTAAATACGCCCCAAACAAGTCAGAAAGCATAAATTCAATACAGCTAAAACCAGACCAGACTCCAAATTGCATTTATGTCACCAGATCTCAGCTCGTTACCAGGTCAGCGTTGAGGGCCTGTGTTCACTCATATTTCTGTGGGGGTTGCTGACTTATTACACCAAGATATGCCACGAGGAGAGGACAAGCTAGGCCAGGGTGTTGTGCACCACAGAAGGCAGCCGAAAGTCACTGTGACTACGATACTTCAGTGGTCAGTGAGGAGGCAGCTGATGAGAAGAGTCAGTGACAAGCAGTCTCAGGCTTATCTCAAAGCCGTAAGTCTTTGTCCACCAAACATAGGTGGACAACACAAAACGCATCAGAAAATGGACAGAACACTGAACGTTTCTCACAAACTCCGCTTTGTAGAACTCATCTACAAGGACAGGAAGTTACAGACTGTTTTGACTACCATTGGATGTACAGGGATTTTTTACCCAAACTCTTAAACACAGGTGTCTCCTAAAGTGGGTTCAGGATTCCTGTGGTCTGCTGAGACCTTCTCAACACTATTTTGTAGCAGAACATTTCGTCAACTATAGTCTACTCTCAGATCTCAGCATGAATGAAAGTACCATGTGAAAATCCCCACCAACTTATTGTGGAAGAAATGGTAAGTAATGCAGTAAGACCCAGCTTGTTGATTTTTTACAATTTATTACAAATAAATGTTGAGCAGAAACCCCCCCAGAAATGGAACAGTTCCAAGCGTCAGAATATGTGTAACCAAAGACTGAAAAGCAACAACACTAAAATGGGTTGGAGGTTGGAGACCTGTGCATTGTAGTTAAGAGGGACTTGAAATGTCCACGACAATTCTGGGATTGTTTTGAGAGAAAATGTGTTGCACAAAGGTTTTTAAAATGTTCAAAACTCAAGCATCAAACTGTAAGTCTCTGTCGTACTTAAGGTAAGATATACTGTACCATAAAAGTATATACTGTAACTGCAAAAAATACCACTGTTGGGTGAAATTGGTATAAAAACATTGGCTAAAGAAAAAAAAAAGATAAATTTTGACTTACCGGTATTTGTTTTCAAAGGAATAAAGGCGACGGAGGGAAGGTGATGCTATGAAAATTGAGAAATGAGAAAAACCTGTGAGGTAAAAGACTTCAGAGCTAAAAATTATTTTACTTACAAACCCTGTATTAGAAAAGATAACAGGTTTGTTGGTAAGATTTGAGAAACTCGATGCCACTTCTCTTATCTGCCATGAACACAAAGAAGAAATGAGCTCTGGTGTATAATGGACTTGTACAGACTAGGAGAAGGCTACTCTGATTATCAGGAGCTGCATGAGTCAAACTCCCGGTGCACTGACAATATAAAATTACTCTACTGAGTGCTTTTGAGGCTGGTAATAAAAAAAAAAATTAAGCTCAATCAGCTGCTGAAAAAGAACATCAGCTAAAAGCCCTGCAGCGGTGCCTTAATTGTGTTAATCACTCCAAATGAATTTAATACGATGTATCTACAAAGATGATGCAAAGTGTCTGTGTGAGTGCAATATTATGAATAATTATTAACATAAAGGCTTCTGAAATACTTAGGTCATAAAAAGACTGAAAGTAAGGCATTTGTCTTTTTCTTCTTCTTCGCATGGCTTTGCTAACGAAGATCTTGGGTTGGGACTGTCCATGTCGCCAGCAAACGTGCTGGTGGTTGAAGAGGCCTATTCTGGAGAGGCAAATTTTGCCACAATGGCAAAAGGTCAATAAGGGTTGAAACAGGTGTGTCTTTGGTCTTTCTTCTGCTTCTCTTTTCCTCTGGGCTGCTGGTGGTTAAAAACTATTCTTTAAAAACATAATTTCCCATAATGCATTGTTACTTTTATGGAAATTATGTTTAGTGACATCCTCCTTAGTCAAGAGCATTGAAAACTGTGGCTTATTAAACTTGGCAGCAACTGAGACAGCACATGCACTGAAACATGAATATTGAGCATTACTCCAGTAGAAATGGACAGGTTTGGTTCAGATCTTTCAGCAGGAGGTTCTGGTTGTAAAGTGGATGCCAGTACCATCATGAAACAGGTTAAGGTCCAAATTGTGGCGGCTAACGCACAAGAGCTTCTGCAGGTAAATCAGTGGACGTAAAGGCTACGCTAACTAAGCTAACGGCTGTATCTGAATGATGGCAAGTTTTAGGGTTTATTTTCTCAGTTTTATTATTTTGATGGACGGCATATGTTGCTCTTGTTAACAATTTTTCTGGATTTATTTAGTTTTATGTTGCCATACTCGTTTAACGCACATTGAGCTATTCAGCCTGTGTTTGGTCTGTTGAATTACTCTGAGATGCTGACGTCATG
Source organism: Nematolebias whitei (assembly GCF_014905685.2). Lineage (NCBI taxonomy): Eukaryota > Metazoa > Chordata > Actinopteri > Cyprinodontiformes > Rivulidae > Nematolebias > Nematolebias whitei. The sequence continues at coordinate 22,697,648 of NC_056500.1, forward strand.
CACCACAATATTCACTGCGTTTTTATGTTGTAGAGAATGACAGATAAATGCTTCAAGAAGTGCATAGGTAAACCAGGGAGCTCACTGGACAACTCAGAGCAGGTACAGTATGTGCATGTTGGAGTGATATCATTTTTGATGATTTAATATTCTGGAAATGTGGCTATTGTGTTGCTAAATGCATTGGTTTTGTAATAACCAAACAGCAGTTGTCTTGTACAATAATAGTTTTTTTTAAACCATTTTCATATAGTATTGCTCGTACTGTTTCTTTGCTAGACGTTTGTGTCAAAGTACATTAAATTCTTCACTTTTGCCTCCACAGAAATGTATTGTCATGTGTATGGACAGATATATGGATGCCTGGAACACCGTGTCCCAAACATACAACTCTAGATTGCAGAGGGAAAGAGGGCGCATGTGACCCGTCTGTAATTTTCTTCTTCTTTATATAGAACAGCTACTGAAAATAAGGACCAGCACAGTGCACCACTGGAGGCCCTGAACTGTGAACCCATGTACCACTGTATCTACCATCAGCAGCACATCAGCTCTGTCATAAAACCTCAGACAGAAAAGCAAGCAGACGAGGCCTGTGGACTCCTAGACATTTCTTTTATGACTCATCACCAATGAAGTGTAATTACTTTTATGTTATACATGCAACAACTCATCATCTACATGTCGTTTTTAAGCTGCACTCTGATATATGTTCCTAATTTTAAAATGTGTACCCAGAGGTGGAAAGAGTACTGAAAATTTGTACTCAAGTACAAGTACTGTTACACGCGTAAATTGTACTCAGTTATAAGTAAAAGTACTAGTGTTATAAAATACTTAAGTAAATGTACAAAGTACTCTTCTCAAAAACTACTCAGAGTATTAATTACTTTTTAACCAGTTTATGTTTTATTGTGTTGTCAGTAGAAGTCATTCAGTCCTTCTGCTGCAGGTGGGTGAGAGCAGTGTGGACCACAGAGGAGGTGGCGTCCTCTGTTGATCGATTCTTGCGGTATGCAAACTGGTGTGGGTCCTCGCTGATGTCGATGGAATTTTTGTGTATGTAAATGTTTTTGTACAGTGCCCTGAGATAGCTTCTGTTGTGACTTGGTGCCATGAAAATGAACTGAATTGAACTGAATTGAATTGTAGAAGCACTTGTATTCCCCCATGACTGCGTACAGCTGACATTAAAGTGAAAGTCACATACAATGCATTTGGCTCAACACAGCTTAGTTGTCCACATTTTAACCAAGAATGGATTATCCTTTTCTTGGAATGTAAATAAAGCCTGTACAGCATGTGAAGCTAAAACATGCATCTGAGACATACTGAGAAGAATCAGATGCCATTTTCTCACATTAAAATATTCAGTCAAGAGGTGTCCCCTTCTCCTCAGCCTGTAATTGTGCAGGACAGATGGATACAATCATTGTTGAAGAGTTCTTTTACAGAGCAGGTATTCTCTGCGTTTTCTCCATGCACCGCTGAGCGCCATAATTACTTCTGCATTTCAGGAGCCTGCTAAGCACCCACACAAGGAGGGGTATCACTTCCCCTTGACAGCTTCACATTTTACTCTCATGCATGTGCATCACAAGACATGAATTATTTCACATGTCTGCTTTGTAAAAAACATGCACACATGCATTTGAATTATTTCCTTGCCACATATTTAACATCTATCTGTAACCAATAAAGTTGTCATGACAGCTCATGTTTCTAAGCAGCCTGGCAGCCACTGGTTTCACTTATGACAGGTTGGTGGACAGGTTGATTAATCAGTGGACACGGCCTAAAAGGAGTCATTTGTCTCCTTGCGAAACAAAAAAAAAAAGCATTTGCTGTTAGGCAAAGAGGCTAAATTTACATTAATGAATTGTAATATAATGAAAGGACCACTTAGTTTAAACATTCCCCCTGAGCAGCAGCTAAAATGAGAAAATGTTTGCTTAGAAACTGTAACCAGGCACTACGAGTTGAGCTTTGGATTTCAAGTGATGTGCAAAAAAAATGAAGAAGCCACTATCAAGAATTAATTGGCCACAATAATGAGTTTTACCAAGAGCAAGTTGAACAGTTCTCAGGGAGAAATGTTCAGACTTGAGATACCTAAACTGACAAACAGCTACTGTTTATTATTTATCAGATACATCCTCCGATGAAAAAATGTATTTCTATTGTGGTCAGCCTTTCTTATTTAGGATTTTAAAAAATCAGACTTTCTAATGAGTGTTTATGTCATGGTTGCAAAAATAAGCAAATCTAAGTGCAGACCACAATCTATAGGCAGACATAGGGAATTAAAAAAATGTTTTTATGACAAAACAAAATCAAGGGTTGAATGTTTAAATCAAGAGCACAAACATGGCTAAAAGCATTTTTGTGTCATTTTTCGGCTTTGGTTTGAGACCCTGTTGTAATTAAATGGGCCTAGCATTAAAGGAATGCATATCACCCGCTACCTTTATTATAATCAGTTTGGTCATATCTTAAAAAACACATTTCATGCTATCCCACATCATGGCAAGATCTTACGCAGACCCAACCAATCTGTTAGCACTTAACATATGTTTGAGCTACTTTACAGCTAATACATGTAAGCTCTTTGCTTTAGTGTTGATTATTAGAGTCTGAAAAACCACAATCAACAACAAACATCAACAATCTTTTCTTAATCTCACATGTGAGACACTCCAGAACGCTGCTTTTTGTGCTAAACTAAACCTTAGGAAAGCTCTTGGGGTTCAGCGAGGAGGGAGATCAGAGGAATCTTCAGCTCCAGGTCATTCCCTCTGGTTAAATCAAAGCCTCTAACTCCTTTTCAGGATCTGATGAATGGTTTTCTGAGAGACTTCCTCAGTGTTTGCAAATATTGTTTCCATATTTTCCAGTAGCCTTAAAGAACCCATTTGGTCCTTAAAAAGCCTGCAGGAAAACAAGCTGTTGGTAAAAAAAACGAAAAACACCAAGTCGGTCACTTTCCTCAGATACTTTTCTGAAAGGAGGGGAATAATAACAGCTAACCTAAAAGGTTGAGGCAGTGCCCTCAATCAGTTCAGTTCTACTGCCACTTTATTTGGGACTTTAGTTGGTTGGCAGCACAGCTGACGCACTTAATGTCTTCTCACGTCCCCTCCACAGTCCTGAGGTGGAGCAGGTATTTTCAATCCCCATCCTGCAAAACCTTAGATTAACATTTTCTCATCGAGAAACTCTGATTTCTTTTTTTTTTTTTTTTTTTTTTTTTTTTTTTTTTTTTTTTTTTTTTTTGATGGCCTCCCTTCTCCCCTTACAGCCATCCTCTCCACACCATTATTATTAAATATTTATTATAGTGACATTCTAGTGT
>NC_056500.1:22705999-22724425 GCF_014905685.2 Nematolebias whitei
CAATTGGATGTAACTGGGACCCTGTGTACATAATTTCGCTCCACCACATGTACCACATGAGGTGCGAATGACAATAAAGAAACTCTGACTCTGACTCTGATCTCAGCATAATTATATTTTACAGTTTAAACCATGTAAGAACAGAACAGCATTATGTAGTGATTAATAAAAGTGTTAAATACTTCTCTGTTCTAGAGTTTTAGGCTTTTTACAAATTTAAATGTTGACCCAGACTGGACTAGACCAGACTATGCTTTTCCTTGTGGGCCAGAAGGGGCCCTCAGGGACAAAGTCTCTCGATTTACAGTAGAAGCACCAAGCTGCTGAGCTGGTGTGGATCTCAAATGATTCTAGCGTCTCCCCTTGGCTACTATACCGACTAGTAGGTTTTCATTTGATTTGGTGTCATCAGTCAGGGAAGATAGTGGATAAGCACTGGGGAGTGTCTGCCTGAGCTAAAAGAAATAAGGAGAAGGGCTTTTGGTGGTGGAGGTGAAATATTTTATATAATAAAAAAAATAATTAAACAACTGTGGATGCATTGTTTTTGTGTTTGTGAGTGAAGCTAAACGCCCTCAGGAAAATGAGAGAGGGCATGCAGTCTCTTTTCCCTTGACTCGTCTTCCATTAGAGGAAGTGATCAGCGTAGTGTCTTGCAGCGAGACAATGAAGAGACAGAGGAAGAAGCAAAAATATTTTATCATTGCAAAGATACCACAGCAGCAACGCCGAGCTTTATTCTTTTCATTACAGGAACAAACAATGGAAGAGCTGAACTGTGGGGTGATGGGGAACAGTCTGATCACTTAACCATCCATCCAACCATCCATCCATCTGTCCGTCCGTCCATCCATCCAACCATCCATCCATCCATCCATTCATCCATCCATCCATCCATTATGTTTACCCACTTTTTTCTTTTCAAAATAGTACAACTCTGTTTTGTTGTTTTCCTGTCCTGTGGTTGTGCTTTAATCATTTGAAAACAACCAGACAATCATTGTAAAAAGACTAAATCCCCCAAAATTTGATTTATGATGGTCCATTTGCTCACTATACATAAATGCCTTTAAACAAGTTCATTTTAATTCTAAATATTTTCTAACAACTGTGCTCCATTAGTAATCTATAATACTAAAGACTGGATGAACAAGACATAAGATATACCGGTAATCTTAATTTATTCATCCATATATTATCTTTACCCACTTTATCCTTTAATATCCACGGGGATCACTGGTGCCCATGTCCAGCAGTCACTGGGCAAGAGGCGGGATACACCCTGGACAGGTCTCCAGTCCATCACAGGGACACATATAGAGACAAACAACCATTCACTCTGTCACTCTCACCTTGGGACAACTTAGAGCTAGAGTTATCAATCAGCCTAACATGTTTTTGGTCTGTGGGAGGAAACTGGAGTACTCGAAGAAAACCCACATATGCACAGAGAAAACATGCAAACTCCACCCAGAAAAGTCCCGGGCTGGGATTTGAATCAGCGACCTTCTTGCTAAGACGCAACAGCTCTATACCAACTGTGCCACCCTGCTACCATTATCTTTATTTTTTTATTCCTGAAACTTCTTTGTTCTTTAATTTAAATCAATGAAACCAAGTCATAACTAACTAACACACAATGGTACAGCTTTGTTTAGAAAAGTGAACCAAAGTTTGACTGAACGTGGCTGGACATAAGAGATGATTTAAGAGGCATTTAAAATGGATTCAAGGTAACATCTTGAATGTGTCTGTATTACAGACACCAAGTACAAATGGTCATAACAATGGCTTTATGCTCATAAACTGCGGGGCGGCTGTGGCTAAGTGATTAGAGCAGTCGTACTCCAATGCAAAAGTTGGGGGTTCGAATCCACCAGCAGTCACATGCCGAAGTGTCCCTGGGCAAGACAATGAACCCCTCATTGTCTCCAACTTTGTGTCCCATTGGTGAATGAATGTGATCTAAAGCACCGATTAGGCTCTTTAGAATGATTTGTTCAATTAGCTTTGTAGAGATCTAGTAGAGTGATGTATGAATGGGTAAATGAGGACACAGATTGTAGTGTAAAGCGCTTTGAGTATCTTGATCAGATAGAAAGGCGTAATATAAGCACATTTACTATAAACTTAATTAAAAAAATAAAATCTTGATGGCAGTAATCATATCAGTATTTTTGATTGACGTCCAGCAGTCTGATAGCCGCCCTCAACACCCCGCAGGTTGTGCAATATGTGTGAAATGGTCCAAACTGAGAGAAATGGGAGGGCCAGATGATGCTTCACATGCTGGAGCTGTTTTTGAAAAGGGGAGCGGTGATTTATGCTGGCAAATTGGTTCACTTCTTGTGCTGATAAGCACCTTTCTCTTTTTGTACTCTTCTGCTGCAATGGTCTTTGAAAAGAACTGCTGAAAACCACATTGATGTTTTTGGAGAGGAAAGGAACTGGTTGGGAAGACGACAACAGCAATACCTTGCGATCTACAGCCAAGTGGGTCAGGGGTCAACTTCACAAACTATGGCGTCAACTCTCATCTCACAGGGAGGCTGCACCTCTTTGAATGTTGTAAACTTAATTATGCTGCAGGGCCCAAATTCTGCAGGTGTTTACTTTAAACCAACAGCTTTAACTCTAGACAGGCTGCCGCTGCTTGTTTACTTCAACATGTGCTTCATAAGTTTGATAAGCACAGAGCAGACGTATTCGTGCCTCAGGGAAATTTGGTGGTAATGGAAAAGCTTATCATTGTACAGCTGTTCATATAACAAACCAGGCAGCAAAAAGTAGAAAAATAAAATAAAACCTCACAAACTCGTCAACTCAAACTTCTCAGCTTTGTTCCTGCACAGGAAAACAAATGGAAATGCATCCGCGACAGATGACCCATCAACCAAAACAAGTGAGGGGTTGCGGGGTGGGATGGGGGGTGAGCAGAACCATGATGACGTCTAAGGGAATAATATAAATATATCACGAGATTTAAATTAAGAAAAATCTCATTATTAAGTAAAGGGCACCAAGGCCGGATTTCCTCCTGTTGTTAAACCCCATCTCCATCAGCAAAGTTTGTTTTTAGGAAACACACACACACACGCACGCACGCACGCACGCATGCACGCACACACACACACACTACACCTAAAGGAATCAATAACTTTAAATGTCAGTGATGAAAAGCCGGTTCTGTCCTTCAGTGGATTTTACTTATCAGCAAATGCAGAGGACTCGTTCATGGGAGCTTCCCTTTGTGTTCCAAAGTGAACTAAAGACAACTAAACAAACAAAATAAACTAGTAAATAAACACTTTGTTTATGATCACCACCACAGACATCTTGGGCGATGATTTGTTAAAAAAAATATATATATCATTTTGGACTTGTAATTCTCAGAAACTCCAAGTGCAAGAGTCACTGAGGTGAAGGAGACACTGGAAGTAGGGAAGAAACAAAAACTGGAACCTAACGGAAACTAAACTACATTTGAGCTGGTGCGTTTGCATTCACACTGTACTTGAACCGCGCTGGAGTTTGCTTCTACCGGACTGAGACCTAGGTTTTAGCCCGGGCCAGAGTTCGCCTTTTTGTTCTGTGACAGAGTTCGATGGTGCGTTCACACCTCCCCAAACGAAACGGACTTTCTAGGAAAACGAGCTAGAGTTGATTAAAGCGGACTAAACAGGGCTGGTGTGAATGCACCCTAAGGGGAATGTGTTTATTTCTGCGCAAATGAGTGTATGCATGTGTTCGTTTGTAAGTAAGTCCATGAACACCCAGCTATAGTACCCCACTCCCAGCTATAGTACATGATAAGTGATGGTGCGTATACAAGCATCCGCCTTCACCAAGAGCAGGAAATTAAAGTATCCTGATGCTCCTCTAACATTTAAAAGTATCAAATGTGGAACATTATCAGAGGAAAACTTGTCAGCGATCAGGATTAGGTTCATACAAAGTACTACCTACTACTACTACTACTTTCTAAAACTAAAATTCACAGTATCTTTTTAATTTAATGTAAAACTAAAGGGATTCCTTGAAGCTGACTTGAATAATAACTGACCTGGTGGGCATTTACACATGTGCAGACAGATGCCAACACAGCTGGCTGCAGACTTGCTGACTTCTTTATACGAACAGATGCACACGTCTACACAGAGACACACACATACACACACTTACACATGCTTTTGAGAATATCAAATCATCTGGATGACAGGCGCTGGTGTGTCATACGTCTGACAGCCAATACCAGCCGCAGTGGTTGTTTATGTGCACGTTCCTGTTTATTACAGCCAAACATTTTGAACAAACCTTTTGTGTGATACTCGTCATGTGCAGGTGTATTATCTGGTATGCTGTTGACGGAGGAGAAGTGAGTGCCTTTTGTTTGCAGAAGGAATTTGTCAGACTAATGAGGAAATACTTTTTTCCTCGTCAGATGGAGAAACAAGCCATCTTCGACCCTCAGCTGTGTCACCTGGATTTTCAGACTAACAGTGAAAGTTTGTTGTTGTCATGAAGTTCTCCCAGGATGCACTGCAGATGAACACATTCTGTTTATGGAAATGACATACTGCATGCCACATGTCAATCCTCTGCAAATCCTGCCGTGTTTTATTTGACAGCCACCTCCGAGACCTCATTTGTTCCTGTGACACACAGCATACAGAGAGACGAAACTCTGAGACAAGAAACAAGCAGAAGAGTGTGTGTGATCAAAGTTACATTTTAATATTAACTAGAAAAATTAGATTTTTTTTATTCCACCAAAATCTACACAAAATAATTTGTGTTGCCAAACGCGCAATATCCCCAAATGCCAAAACTGACAGCTCTCCATGGAAACTGTTTGTATGCTGTTGGTCAACATTATTGAAAGTTAACTAATGAATCAAATGCAGCAGTCATGTATAGAAAACATACATATTGCAGTTTGAGAACATTGTATTGAATCTAAAATGTTAGGCTACCGCATCTGAATGTAACGTGCATCAAAGCACTCACAGAGACATAAACAGCAGCTGAAACCACCACAGTGAGCTCATCTCAGCTCCACATCCAGCTCACTTCATTTCATGAATTTTAATGTCATTTTCCACTCGGTGCGGAGCGACACACACTGAGGTAGATCTCGCACTTTGGATCAACATGAAATATCCTCCTGCATATCCCGAGGCTGACCTCTCACTGATACCGTGTAATTATTTTTACTCTACACAGCAGAGCGCCTGTTGAGACAAATAAAACACGTCATTAACAATAACTTTCTAAAACTCAGGATTGAATTTAGGCCAGTGGCGTTGACAAAAATGAATAATTGTGTTTTAAATTTCGGTCATGTCACAGTTTCAAGCAGCAGGCTGCCCTTTGGCTGCGTTGCTGTAAAGCAGGGGTGTCAAACCCACTTACAAAAGCAAGCCAAAATTAAAACCTTTTTCAAACTAAGGGCCGGTTTCAGAATCGACATTAACTCCAGTTAGATACCCAACATATTTTCTTGGTTGCAGGTTCCTCATCAAGAGTTTGATTGGTCTCATTTGATGTTCTCTGTTGCACTTTTGACATCATAATCAAAGATTACTGAAATAAATTAAAGTGATAAAAGTATTTTACATTTGAAATATCATCTTGGGGGCCAGATGTCAACGAGGGCCACGTTTGCCCCCCCCCGGGCCTCAAGTTTGACACATATGCTGTAAAGGAACCGAGTGTTGAACTTCACTGAAAGACATTCATAGAATGCATATTTGTTTTTATATCTGGTTGAAGCAGATGACCACTCGTCCTGAGCCTGGTCCTGCTGGAGGTTTCTTCCTGTTAAAAGTGAGTTTTCCTTTCCACTGTTGCCTTTGTGCTTGCTCAGGATAAGAGACTGCGACGAAGTGAAGATTCAACACAATTCGCTGGCTTCCTTAGATAGGTTTTACTAATAGGCTAATTTTATAAATTATGTGAATGTTTCTGTTCAGTGCCCTGAGACGACTTCTGTTGTGACTTGGTGCTATAGAAATAAACTGAACTGAAATGAATTATGGGTGGCATCGTGGCTCAGTTGGTAGAGCTGTTGCCTCTCAGCGAGAAGGTCACCGGTTCAAATCCCAGCCCAGGACCTTTCTGGGTGGAGTTTGCATGTTCTCTCCGTGCATGCGTGGGTTTTCTCCGTGTACTCCGGTTTCCTCCCACAGACCAAAAACATGCATGTTAGACCGATTGGTAACTCTAAATTGTCCATAGGTGTGAGTGAGAAAGTGAGTGGTTGCCTCAGTCCTGTGATGGACTGGAGACCTGTCCAGGCTCCTCCCACAGTGACTGCTGGACATGAGCGCCAGTAACCCCCACGACCCGGAAAGAAAGAAGCAGGTAAAGATAATGGATGGATGAACTGAATTATATTCTGAGGCTCATTTAACATTTATTTTGTTTGATTTTGTTAAAAAAAAAAAAAATCACATCAATCCTTTACACAGATTTTTAGTTTAAACTGTAGACTGTTCATATTACCAGACCAAGTGTTTCTGCCTTCTCTTGTTAGGAATTAAAGTCATCAGGCCCCGGTTAAAGGGAGCTGCCATTTTGCATGTGTGGAAAGATGAGTCTGCACACTAAGGATGTGAGTCTTCAAGTCCCATCTACTTCCCCACACACAGTGACCTTTCTTTGAACCATGAAAGAACTACTTACAACAAAACTCATTAAACAGTGGATATTTGATCATGCAGCAGCAAGGCAGAAACTATGAATCAACACGAGTCGATAACTTAAAAAGATACTAGCTGGTGTGTGTTTTTGTTTTATTTCACCAGGTGCAATGTTCTGTTCATTTACAGGGAGAAGGTGGGACTTAAAACTTACAGAGAAGCCGTTCCCATTCTCGCTTCAATTTCCAGGTTCCGGTTCGAAGTCTAGGTAGTCGCAGTCTTTGGTTTAAACCTTCAGTCACCTCATGAACCTTCTTCTGATTCTGATCAGCTCCTTTACGTCCTAATCAGCCAGACTTTGACTCGTAATAATTAAAGTTCGCATCTTCCTGGACACTACCTAAAATATCAAGATTTGATTCAAAACACATCAGAAAACAGCGACAACAGACTAAACAGACGGTTTGGATGTTAAGATGGAATGAAAAGTAGCAGAATCCCATAATCACACGAACAAAAGAAAACACAAAAAAAGCCCCCTTAAGGCACTTGAACCAGTCTTGGATGTTTTTTCAACTTGAAGACTAGAAATAACTTTGATAACACAAACAGATGACTTATAAGGATAAAAGCACCAGTTGCTGCAAGTGCCTTCAACAGATCGACTCTGCTTTCTTAGGACATGTGTTAAAAGTGTTTTCTCTGCAGAAAAGCACTAAAAGGAGACAGGAAACTCTTCATCTCTACTCCTTATCAAACGTGAAAGCTGACAACCCACATTTACCGTCAACATTCAGTGCGTGCCCATTCAGCTTCGAAACACTGATGTTTGTGTTGACGCTGGCTGGTTTCTGTGCATGTTCAAGGCAGTTGCGCTCCTCATCAAGACGAAAAACAAAAGTCTGCTGCAGCCATTTACAGATTTTCTTGGAAATGTTCCGTCTCCAGCATGTGTTTAAGTGTGAGCATTGATCCTACCTGGCTGTAACTGTTGGATGGACTTGAAACTTTTAATATGTGTATGACTGCCCTGGTGCACCCATGTGTGGCCCCATCTTTACTTCTAAACGTCATTACACTGTTATTGCCCTTGCGGCGCTTCATAACATCTCTCTCACTGCCTCAGTTAGAAGTAGAGATGCTTCTTCAACTTGTTTCTATCTTAAAAAAAAAAAAAGTGCAGAAAAAGCTGCAAACTGAGAAACATGAGGGTGATTCTAGTGATTCAGTCCTCCCAAAGGGCTTTTATTAATTCAGGAGAAAAAGCCGTCTAAGCGGAAAATTGTACCTTTTATCTCCTGCTTCTTCATTAAAACCCAGTGAGGAGGACAGGCAAGTTTTCGAAATGTTCTAATAATTATGTGGAAACAGAAAGCTTATTTTCCTTCAGAGCTTTCACTCAGAAATAGTCCGGATAGAGACGAGAGCCTTGGGTTTCCTCTTGGACGTCACAGCTCAGTTTCAGTTCAGATGACTCCGTAGTCCCTTAGAGACTTGAGCAACACAGTGTCCTTGACATCGGTGAAGACCTTGCGTATGTTGTTGGTGTCAGTGGCACAGGTGAAGTGTGGGTACAGAGTCTTCCACTCGTTCTTGTTTTCAGGGTTGATGGCCCGCTGCTCGTACATTTTTAGGATGTACTGCTGTGCTTCCTGGACATTTTGCTTCTTTCCTGTAAGGTGAACATGAGAGATAAAGGAACTGAATAAAAATATACAGGTTGGTAAAGATTGATTTTTTTTTAATGTTTACCATTTGGTAAAATAATTATTTTCAACATGGATTCAAGCGTCGAACAAAATGCTTGTTACCCAGGTGCTGGTTTAGCCCAGCAACTCAAAGTAATAATGTAATAATTTTTTAGAATTAAATAAATAAAAGTAAAATAGAAAGGTAGAATAAATATTCAGCATTCAAATAAATATCAGCAGTAAAATAAGCAGTAGTAAAAAAGCAGCAGCGCTACAGAGCCTCATCAGAGTTCAGCATCCCAACAGTGTCTGGGTAGAAGCTGTTCCTCAATCTGGTGGTCCTGGAGGACCACAGCCTTCTGGCTGAAGGGATGGGGATGATGGGTGTATGCGTGGGGTGAGGAGGGTTTTTCCTGATGCAGGAGGCCCTTCTCTGAATGTGTAAATGGTTGACTGTGTCCTCTGTGCAGTCTTAACCACCCTCTGCAGAGCCTTCTTCTCAGCCACAGAGCAGCTGCCGTACCACACGATGATGTCCCAAGACCTGTACACCTCAGCTGACTGAGGAAATAGATGCTTGTGTGCCTTCTTTACCAGGCTGGAAGTGCTGTTACTCCGGGTAAGGTCATCACTTGGGTGAATGCACTGAAGCTCGACACCACTTCCATCAGTGTTCCTCTAATCAGGGAAGGGGTGTGTGTTGGTGTCTGCCTTTCCTGACATCTGCAATCAACTCCTCAGTCTTCTTTATGTTGATGGAAAGGTCATTTCTTTGAACCAACCCTCTAGACCAGGGGTGTCAAACCCACTTACAAAAGGGGGCAAAAATTAAAACCTTTTTCAAACCAAGCCCCAATTTCAGAATGTATATCTACTCAAGTTAAATACCCAACATATTATCTTGGTTGCAGGTTCCTCAACAAAAGTTTGATTGGTCTCATTTTACGTTCTCTGCTGCACTTTTGACATCATAATCAAATATTACTGAAAAAAACAAAGTGATAAAAGTATTTTACATTTAAAATAACATCTTGGGGGCCAGATAAGATGTCAACAAGGGCCACATCACATTTAGCCCCCGGGCCTAGAGTTTGACACATATGCTCTAGATGACCTGCTGTTTGTAGCCAGTTTCATTGTAGTTGGTAATGCATCCACAAACTTCACAGTAAAAGTTCACATTTTGTTGAACAGTCATACATGAGCATGGTGAACAAAAGGGGGCTCAGCACACAGCCCTGAGGGGACACAGTGATAAGGGTGATGGGGAGGGAAGAGATATTATGGATCCTCACTGTCTGAAGTCTGTCCATCAGGAAGTCCTGGACCCAGTTGCAGAGGGAGTAACCAAGCCAGAGTGTTGACAGTTTCTAGACCAGGGTCTGCAGTAAGATGGTGTTGAAGGCAGATGTGAAGTCAACAACAACAGGCGGACATGAGTTCTTGCTCTCCAGATGGGTGAGAGTTGTATAAACCACAAAGGAGAGTAAGCATGCTGGTGTGGATCTACAGTGACTTTGATGGAGTAGTTGATGTGGGCCATAACCAGTCTCTCAAAGCGAAACTACAGGCCAATAGTCATTCAGGCTCATCACCGTGGAGCTTTTGGGGACAGGGATGATAGTTGCGGTTAGTAGAGACAGCTGCTAGCACCTCAGAGAATTGATGTGCAAAGTCTCTCAGCAATCTCCCAGGAATGTTCTCATCTTTGTGAGGGTTAACTCTCGGAAAAGTCATCCTCACTTTAAAGACTAAAGCAGTAAATTATAGTCACCATACAAGACTTGTACTTAGCTGAGTAATCAAACATAACATCTCGCCACTGTTGAAACTGTTTTACTTTTTCTTTTTTTTAAATATTAAAGTAATTGTTACTAGGTAACAAAAATAAGAACCACAGCTATTAAGTGCCGATAATGTCAATTAAATTGTTTTAAGTTTCAGGTCTTTATTTAGATTTACATTTTAAAGTAAAATGGTAATCTACTTCTGGATTTTTTAAATTTTTTTCTTATTTAAATGTAAATAATAAATGAAATATTTGACTTGTTTTGTACACGTTTTTATGATCATCTTCCATCTGTGGTTAAGTGTTTGTTGGTTACTTTTAGAGGTCAAAATTACCCAATAAGCATTGGATAAAGATTGTGCTTTGGTTCTAATTACACTAAATGCCCACATCTTTAGATTAGCTTTAATTCTAACCCTCATGACATTTGAAAGCATACTTATCAAAGTCAAAGCCATTTGTAACAAAACCTTGGAAGCCTAACTTTGGCCTAGTTCTTTTAATTTTATTTCATTTAGTGACTACTTTATTGCAGTTTACCAGAATCTACTCTAAAAATCACTATTTGCAGTCCTGCTTTTTAAATGGAGTTGCAATGAATGATTCTTAACCCATAACCACAAAAGTCGTACAAGGACACAGCTTAGGTGCACAGGACAACTTTATGAGTCAATCCACATTTCCCCCTCATTTTACAGAGACCTGAGCATTCAGAAGTGCTTGATCCATTTTTGGAAATGTGTAAACAGTGGCTAGAATTATTTCCTAACAATATAATCATCCCTAATTACTTTAGAACTATTTTAATTCAGTTTCTCTCCTTTCAAAAACAGCACCAGGCTCCAGGGCTACTTAACAGCCGCAGCCTTCAAATGCAGTTACAGTGGCAGTAATAAGGGCCACACAGCCCCCACACAGGAACACAACAACATTAGCAGCAAACAGCAGCCGGTGGTCGGAGCTGCTCCGAGTCGTCATTAAGGTTAAATTGACATCAAGAAGCTTGACCCTGTGTGTGTCATTATTTTACCCAGCTAATGCTGGTGGTGAAGCACTGTGGGTGCACTGCAGATACACACACACGATACAAATGTTCGCTTCCAGTCACTGAACAACTCCCCCCCACCCCGACTGCGCCACAAGTACACACAGCTCATATATGAACACCTGAGGGTATTCAGGTGGGGGTGCAAGGCTTACAGGGAGCAAAGGATCTGTCTGTAGTTGCCATGGGTAACAGAGGGAGAGAGGTGTGTGTGGGGTGGGGGAAGGAGGGGTGGGAGACCAATGGGTTGGGGTAAAGAAGGAAGAACTACAGAAGGCTGGATTAATTTATGACTGAAGGTGGATGGATGGATGGATGATGGAAGGACAAAAGTGAGGGAGGGAAGGCAGGAAGAAGAAACAAAGAAGATGTGACGCATGCTTAATAATGGTGAATGGATTGTACTTCTATAGCGCCTTTCTATCTAATCGAGACACTCAAAGCTCTGTACAACACACTCTGTGTCCTCCTTGACCTCCACACACACATTCATACAGCTCTCTACCACATCCCTACAAAGACGATCTGAATTTGTAGAGACTAATCAGTACTTTATCACATTCATACACCGATGGGACACACATCAGAGGCAATGAGGGGTGCAGTGTCTTGCCCAGGGACACTTCAGCATGTGACTGCTGGTGGAATCAAACCCCCAACTCTCCCATTGGAGGACGACCGCTCTAACCACTCAGCCACAGCTGCCTCCAATAATCCAGGTAGATCAATCTAACAAGTCCGGTCCTTCACACAGATTCTTCTTTGTTGAAACCTTTTGTCTTTTACCCAAAAGACTTCTTCAGTCTGAGGAGCTGCAAGCAAACAGTCTTATTCAATTCAATTCAAAAATACTTTATTAATCCCAGAGGGAAATTATTTTGTTGTTTTAACTCGTTATCCTCATTTCATTAAGAGATGTTATAGATGCTGATGGCTGTAGGCAGGAAGGATCTCTTGTAAAGGTCCATCTCACAGTGGATCCTAATAAACTGGCTGCAGATGCCGTCCGATCTGTCCACCCAGACTCGGCTGGCCTCTTGGTTCCCCTGGACTGTAGGACCGCTTGAATGCTGGGCAGAACTCCTCCCAGAGCGATGGCCACTCCTCCCAGAAGTCTGCCGAGCTCCTCATAGCTGCGGACAGCCAACTGTAGGTGCTGAGGGACGATCCTGCTCTTCCGCTGTCGTGAGCCATGTTTCCTGCTAGTTCCAGGATCTCAGTGGTCAGGCACTCGAGCACAGCTGGCAGGTAGATGAGAACGCGTCCATAGAACATCCTTTTCAACTCATTTGAGAGTTGGGGCCATAGTTGAGATATTATTTCAGCTTTTGAGATGTTATTCAGCTGTAAAGATGTTTATCAGTAGATCTTTCAGTTAACTGGTGACAGCCAAAACTATCTGTTCACAAAGGAGGACCATAAGCCTAACGATCAATTATTAGGCTGCACCAGCCTGCTCACCAGCAGAAGAACCACTTGCTCCTGTCACTTCACCACTTGCTCTTGTCAAGGGTGGACATTTCCCTCTCCTCCTCCTCCTCCTCTGCTTTGCTTTGCTCGGTCCTGTCTGTGAACCTGCTTCAGAGCCTCTCTACATATCTTACGAAATGTAAATTTTTGCTATGGATCTAGTCAGTTGGTCTCTCAATGTAATTGATAAAATTTTCTCGACGAGAAAAGCTTCAGGCGAGCAGACTTTTTTCGACGAGAAGGCCAGCACCAATGATGCATATACATTTGGATTTATAACTGGTTTTCTGCTTTTTGGATTCGGCTGGTTCCTGGTCTATCAACAAACAAGGAAGTTTGTCAGCAGCAAATTTGGCCCTGGTCAGACTGCCTGCGTCTGTCCACTTAATTTGGACGTTTGGGATTCAAGAGGACCAGCAAAGACTCAAGGCAGACGAATCCGTAAAGTTCTGCCTGTTCCCAAAACAATTGTTGCTCATCTGAATTCAGCTCCCCGGCTAGCTTTGACTGGCCACCTTACCTCAATTCGCCTGGAGGCCCTGTAAATCGACGCCCCCCCCCCCCCTTTCCCTCCCACCAATGAAGTCTGCGGACCTATCAGAGGGACCCAGCTGAATAAACATTGCGTCATCATTTCAGGGCTCTCGAATTCTCTCTCTAGCACAGATCCAGGTCGACCTTGGTGCGAGAGTGTTTATGGATCTCACCAGAGGGAACTGACTGATGGTACCATTCTTATCAGAACTCTTACAGTGCCTCTAGAGTGTACTTGACACAATCACCGCTCTTGTCCTCTCCCCTTCCCTGCAGAATGTCTACGTCACTATGTGCCTATGTGTGGGGTGTTTTTTCAATATCAGGGTCTTTCTCCTCGGCCAAGGACAAAGAGTTCGATAGGAATTTTTTTGCCTCCAAATCCTATGCATGTGTCACTTTCATTACTTTTTTGTCTGTCTAAGCAGGCCTCACATGTAAATGAGTCTTTGAGGCTCAATGTGATTTATCCATCTAAATAGAGGTTGAATGAACGAAAAAAAAAAGGAAGAGCAAAACATACTCATTATCCCAGTGGTTAGATAGAGCAGTTTGTAAACCAGAGGTTCTGCAAAAACTCACACTCTTTAGTCTTAAGGTTCAGAGGGTTCAACAATAAAAGATTGGTAAAAAAAATGTTGTACAATCTGTAGCCCGAATACTACAGTTCTGGAGAAAATGTCTATAGGTCCTTACCCTACTTTCATCATAGGAAGAAAAATATAGCATATGCTCTCAACTAGAGCTGACCAGACCAGAAAAAAAAACCACCAGGAGTCACTGAACAGCTTCTAGAAAACCCTGCAGAACCAGTGTACAAAGTCTGTGCTACAGATTATTACCCATCAGAACTCATCCCCTGTAGGACAGCAGCCATATCCATTTATAATTAGATGGACAAACGGGCAGACAGACCTTATTGATCCCAAAGAATATTAATGGAATCCACTGATAAAGCCACAATGTGTAATTCCATACAGCAGCAGCTAACCATCATAAAAGTAAAAAATATTAAAAAGGCAGAAAATATACCATGAAAATCATAAAAAGCCAGTGCAATGGGTACAGGGTGTTTCTTGTCCCAGCCAGCATCACCTTCCCCACTTATCCCCATAAAGACTCTGGAGACAAAAAGTTTTTCAGTCTATCCATGGAGAATCGCTGTGAAAGCAGACTACCACTGAATGTGCACCACTGGCATTGATGCACAATTATAGGGTAGTACCTCACTGGGGTGGCTACTAAAATTGCAAGAATATTCCAAAACAATGAACTTTTTTTTTTTTTTTTTTTTGCATTCTCAGAGTTTTGAGTGTCTGTAACCAGCAAGTTGTGCTGCCGCATTTTGAGCATCCAAGTTTTGATATTCAGTTTGTTTTTGTGTTTTGCCAACTTCCACTTACATCTTACATACCCATATCAGTCTGCATGTTAGCAGACTCTCCTCATTCATGATTTAAAATACCAGAGTACACTTTTGACATGAAGATGGGCAGACTCAGACCAGGTTTTCAGTGTTATTTTACTATAGGAAGTGGGTTTTAAACCTGAACACTCAGAGCTGTGTTTTCTGTAAAATGTTTTCTGTCGAACGAGAACTCCCATGTAGGCGTCAGAATTCAGAATACAGCTCTAGAATTTAAGGTTTGATGTGATGACTATTTTTATGAAGAATTTCTTATTTTGAGCTAGTTTAAAATTCAAGCAACAAGGCTGTGAGTTCCAGTCTCTCACAAGGAAACCGAGAACCTCTGCGAACATTTCAAGACACTTTAAAGACTCATTTTAAATGCCATTCACAACTAGAGAAGTTGCATTTCCTGCAAAAATGCAGTTGTTGCTGAAGAACTTGCTGAAAAACAGCTGAAATTACAGTAGATAAAAAGAGCTGAAATTAGATTAAAAAAAAAACATGTTGAAATGTTGCTGAAATTGAAAAGTCTAAGTTAGCAGAATAAAGAAGAAAGAACACATATTTTCTAAATTGGATTTAAATCAGCAGAAATTATCACGAAAATTAGGAAATTACTAAAAAAAAGCTGAAATTAGCCAAAAGTAGCTGAAAAGGCAAAAATAAGCTTAAACCACCAGGAGGAAGTGAAAAGAGCTTCAATGAACTAAAAAAAGTGGCATTAGTTGAAAAAGCTAAATTTAGAACAAAACAGCTAAAAAGTAGCTGAAATAGCAGAAAAAGCTGAAATTAGAAGGAAAAAAAACTGCAAGGAGCTGAAATTAGCAGAAAGAAGTTAATTAGGCTGAAAGTTGCATAAATTACCAAAAATAACTTGAATATATCTGAAAACAGCTGAAACCAACTAAAATGCAAAAATGCAAAAAAAAAAAAAGGTAGACAAAGCTTAAATTAGTAGAAGAAAGCAGAAGTAACGCATTTACTCAATTAGAAGAAGAAGCAGAAATGAGTACTAAAAAGTGTATATTATCTGAAAAAAGCTGAAATTAGCAAAAACTGCTGAAAAGTAGCTAAAATTTTCAAAAAGAAGCTTAAATTACCAGAAGGAAGTGGGGAGAGCATATTTTTGCTGAATTAGGCTGAAAAAAGTTGAAATGAGTGCAAAAAATGTGGAATTAGCCAAAAAAGCTAAATTAACATACAGCTAAATAGTTGCTGAAATAGCAGAAAAAGCTGAAACTTTCAGCAATAAGCTGAAAGGAGCATAAGAAGCTGAAATGGTAGAAACAAGTTAGAAGAAGCACAAAAATGTTGTAGTTAGCAGAATCTGAAAGGAGCACAAAGCAGCAGGAAAAACAGCTTAAATTTGCTGAAAGTAGTTGGAAAAAAGTTTAAATTTGCACAAGCAAGCTGAAAGAAGCAGAAGCAAAACAAAATGTGAAAAGAGCAGTAAATGGTTGTAACAGCTCTAAAGATCTGAAGGATGTAAAATGAGCTCAATTCATTTTCTATGAGAAAAAAAAGTGGCAGAAAATGTTAAACAGTTTAAAAAGCTGCACCAATACTAAAAGTCAGAGCACCCTTCCTTGAGCGAGCTGAATGTTTTGATGTACGATTTGTTGAAACGGCACAAAAATTGTGGAACGAGAAATATGCGGAAAAATGTACGGAAGAAAAATGAATCACAATAGTGAGAATGCTTCATAAACAGTCACACAGCCAAGCTGCCAACAGTCCTTTTAGCTTCCACCTTCTCCAGCATGTTGTCCCAATAATTTCTGAACATGTTCACTTCTGAGCCATATTTCTAAAACTATAGGATTTCACCAAAGTGATGCGCCATAAAGGAATATTTCACTTGGTAAAGATATTTTAGGGGAAATATTGCAATTTTTCCTCTGGGTGTGGTCAGATGGACATGTGCTCACAATAACTGGAAGGATAAAAACAAGGTCACAGCCTTTGAGTTCCTGCAGTGATTCTGACCACTCTGTGATGAAAATAATCACATGCAACTGTGCTTGTTGATGACAGTGAAATTGACTGAAACCAGGCCCTGACTCAGACATGTTGCAATATTTCCTTAGAAAATTTGAACATGATGTTGAACATCTTCTACCAAAGTGATGTGCCAGTTCAGAAAATTCAAACTCGTGTTTCCAATAATTCCCCCACACATGATTCGCAAGTTAATTTACCACAGCTGTTTTCAGGTGGTGAATCTGCAGTTTTGTAATTTAAACAGTATTTTATTGAACTAATTAAAAATAAATTGTCAATGTATGTATCAGTAAAACATCTAGTTTTGCCTTTCTTAGTTTTCCTTAACTTCAGACACCAACACTAGAAAGGAAGCAGGGTTTCAAAGAGCAAGGCTAACAAGCTAACGCTTAATGTTTTAATATCAATTAACACAAGTGAAAGTTGTTTTTTGTGTGAGTGAATTCATACTAGTGCATTTACTTTAATTTTAAAATACTTGCACTGAAACTGAATTGCTCAGAAGTTTATTGTACAACCTCAAATTATATTTCTACTCTATCTGCACTATTTTATTTGTTTCATTATTTACTATGTGGAAATGTTTCACTGCTAATGTTAGCAATAAAATTAAAACAAAACATATATCGGGTTAGTTAACCTGAGAAACCGGGGAAGTATTTGTTCAGGTCTGAGGTTCGGATCTTGTCAGCCAGGATGTCAGTCTTGTTGAGGAAGAGGATGATGGAAGTGTACTGGAACCAGACAGAATGGATGGTGGTGGAAAACAGAGCCAGACTCTCAATCATACGGTTCTGAGGATGACACAGAGACATATTTGTGCATTAGCTTTCTTTAAAAACAACAAAATGTAATATATTGCCATGGCTCTGAGACAAATTTATTTTTACCAGTAGACAAAAATCATGACGTTTAATGGATGGTGAAGTGTTTTTAAATCAGCTGAGGATCGAAGGAGCTGGAGGAAACAGGCTTTTCAGGAGAGAACAGATTATGAAGGCTCTTGAGCAAAGTGACCAACGGTGAGGTTAATGAATGCAAGGGGAGAGCAAAAAGTGTCTGGGAAAGATAAACAGCTTACTGACAGGATGGGAGGGAGGAGGAGGGCAGCAAGAGACTTGGAGGAGAGCAGAAAGTGACAAAATAACTTGTACAAGAGCGAAACCTGCTGGTGGGAAAAATTAATTACTGAATGAAGGGATGGCGGCAAATAAATACAGAATGCAGATCAAAACAGATACAGATTTTGGCCAATACAGTAAAACACTATGGATTTACTTCACTATATTAAATACTATATTTTATATGTTCTTCACTATATTATCTTGGCAAGCCAGGAATCATTAAAGCTCAAGTCTACCATGAACTGAGAACTGCTGGAACAGCAGTGAATGTCCACAGCACTGAGAGGGTGCTGAACAAGAAAGAAACCTCTTCTCCTAAAGTGTCACAGTCAACCTGGCTGAATGAGCCAAATGATTTCTGTAAAAGTTTTATTGTCAGACGACACAAATATTGAGCTTTTGGTCACAATATCAAGACGTATGTTTGGAGAAGTGAAGACGAGGCTGTGAAACAAAAGAAAACTGGACCAACTATCAAGCACAGTAGTGGCAGCATCATGTTGTGGTGATGGTGCTTTACATAAAGTGGATGGAATAACGAAGAAAGAAGTCTATCTCCTAATTCTTCAACTTCCCCTCAGAGCACCAGCTTGAAGGTGGAAAGTTGATGGAAATTATTGGTTTGGTGTTCCAAGATGACCGTGACCCAAACAAACATCACATTTTATTATTTTTATTATTATTATTATTATTATTATTATTATTATTATTATTATTATT